>NC_135232.1:137838065-138467104 GCF_051348905.1 Ranitomeya variabilis | reverse complement strand
TGAAAGCATCTAACTCCTTCACCATCTTCACACTGTGCTCGTCTGTTAATCTTCACAAAAGAAACCCAGCACAAAGCACAGACAGCCAGTTATAATGAGCAGCAAGTGCAAAATGATCTCAGGGCCTGGCTATATGCTTAAGCAAAATATAATTATATTTTCACAGCCGCACCATTCAGCCATTCATTCAATGAAGCAAAATTACAGCGGATTAATGATCTCTACCACCAGCATTTCAATGCACCTGGGAGCGCCCCTTACAAAAGGCCTAATTCCACCTTTGCTGTTGGGTGCATTACCCCCCACGAGCTGCTGCTTCCCCACATACAATGTACACGTACCTGCACCTGTTCCTCCATACTGTCTGATTGCCCAGCTCGCCTTTCTCTCTGCAGCTTTTTTTATTTTCCCGTTTCATACTTTTGATTTTTTTTTTTTGTTTTAATTACTAAGTCCGGTTTTGCACCATCTGTAAAATCAGTAATGTTTAAAGAAGAGAAAAAAAATCTTCAAACCCATAAAGTGCAGTGCGCTGTGAGACCCTAAGGCTGCGAAGGGATTAAGTATAATTCAAGTATATTCAGTATAACTAGTCATGGATCATAAAAGATGGATGGGAAAAAAGGGGCCACAATAATGTGCTGCTATGAACAGTTTATCAGGGAAGCGGAGCTCCGACTCCGTTATTGAGCCTTGAGTAAACGGCCGCTTTATCACCTCGGGTTTTAGGATGCAAAGCTAAAAAGGGATCATTGAATCATTATTTGAGCCTAGTTTGCTGAAACGAAAAGCAATAAAAATATATGTTTAGCAAATAAAAGCCACATTTCCACACTAACCTTCCTGTAAGAACCGGATGAAGTGACTATTAATATTCTCGCCCCCTCCCCCACACTCCTCCCCAGGAGATTGATTGATGTGCAGCCCTGCGACTTGTTGGGCCGCACTCCTGGAGAATGTGTCTGACTAATGTGGCTGTGGTCGGACTTAAGTGTAATTGACCACAGGATGCATTTCTGAGAGGTAAATTATTTTCTCCTTCACTGCTTTCAAAACTCTGCTAATCTGAGCAATAAACTCCAGCCATAAAGTTTCTTTTTCTTTAGCATGGGAAGCGGGCTGAAATCACAACTCTGACCTTTCATTTACCAGGCATTTCTCCACATTTTCCCCCTCTTTAAACTTTTGTAGTAAATCTGTTAAAGTGTAATAAAATGGCCACATTTACCTGCAGCGCTCATGGCCTGATGTACAGTTTTTCTATGTAACTTTTTATATTCTTATCTTTTTATTTACTTTTGTGCATCTTTTTTTTAGTACCATGATGGTTTTCATTGCAGTAGTAATACTTCAGTTATTGCTATGCCACAGTTAAGATTCTGCCCCTACATGCTCGGCTTTTACCAGGACTCATTTTGATAACTACGGTATTTAAAAGTGTATTTGATTTTTAAAGTTTTACTTTAAGGCAACGAATGATCAATTATATATATAAACCTACAAAAAAGGGCAAGGCAGTGGATCAATAAATAGTATCAGGACAATATACCACCGTTCACAAAGTCGTTGTGTACAAAATCCATGCCAGAATAGGGGTTGATAATAAAGTATAACACATTTTATTTCAAAAGATAAATATTCACATAGATAAAATATACAGTAGATGAATGATAGCAGCTAAAAAGTAACCGGTGTACCTAGATGATACAAAGGTAGTATCGGTACACAGGTAATAAACATAATTATCCTGCTGCAACACCTGCAGTGCACTGAGCTAAATCATCATAGATGGGATGGTCATATATAAAGAGGACATACTGAGGAAATGGC
The DNA here is from genome assembly GCF_051348905.1 of Ranitomeya variabilis. Taxonomy (NCBI): domain Eukaryota; kingdom Metazoa; phylum Chordata; class Amphibia; order Anura; family Dendrobatidae; genus Ranitomeya; species Ranitomeya variabilis. Next base: position 138,465,274 of record NC_135232.1, on the reverse strand, counting down.
TGGGCTAAATATCCTACCGATAGTCCACTAGTGCGTTTAATAATAACAATCATGGCTGTGGATTCATACCTTGGGACATCTTAGAAGGAAAATGCAGGCGTGCTGTCAGGATAAGAAAAGGCCTCAACACGTGTTTCACCGCCTTGGCTTCGTCAGGAGGCGTGGTGATTAAAAAGGGGCTGGAGATTTTATAGGGAAGTGAGAGGGACCCTCGGCGAATCAGCGCGCAAGCCCATCATGATGTGCGTGCTCCGGCGGCAGGGCGGGCCGACGCTTGCCACGGATCATGGGAGGGAGGACGTGCGTCATCACCGCTCATCCCCATGGCAACGCGTCCAGCCCCCGATGCCGCCGGAGCAGCACAGCGCATGCGTGGGGCGCGTCTGCACCAGAGGAGGCTCCATAGGTAAGTATGCATCCAAAAGAAAAGGCGCTGCTGAAAAAAAAACTGAGAACACATAGATTATTCTTGATCCGCCTCCAATCCTGGCATGGATTTTGTACACAACGACTTTGTGAACGGTGGTATATTGTCCTGATACTATTTATTGATCCACTGCCTTGCCCTTTTTTGTAGGTTTATATGTTATTGCCTAGGGGTTTTTTCCTCCGCTGGCCTAGAGGATTTCTTTTTGTAGGTTTATTAACGAATGATCAATTGTTGCAGTTATTGTATTTCTTGGAATTATGTATTAAAGGGAATCTGTCACCAGGTTTTGGTACCTCATCTGAGAGCAGCATGATGTAGGGAAAGAAACGCTGATTGCAGTGATGTATCACTTAGTTAACTGGGTGCAGCAGTTGTGATACAATCAGAGTTTTTAGATGTAGTAGAGCTCAGAGAGCTGGCCCTGCACACACCACAGCTTTCTGTGTACATTGTCTGTTGACAGTGAGCTGCTTATCACTGTGGAGGGGGGGGGGGGCGTGTTGGACCAGGATGTACACATACAGCTATTGTGGCAGAAATAATCTCCTGCTGATAAAACACTCAATGTATTGAAACAGTACACAGACTAATAAGTAACACATCACTGTAATCCATGTCTCAGCTCAGCTCCTACCTCTTGCTGCCCTCGGATTACGTAGCAAAAACCTGGTGACAGATTCCTTTTAAATGAACTATATGGACAATTATTTATTTACTTGTTTATTTTTTAAACAACATAGTGTTATGTAAAAAAAAAATGAAGTTATACTCTCCAAATCCTCAACACTCTCGTTCCACAATTTGCTAGATGTATTATCTGGCCTCTTTTAACTAATGATTGGCTGCAGTTGTCACATGTCCAGCAATCTGGAGACTGGAAGGGAAGTGTCAGAAGAGTGTCGGGGAATCTGAAAAATGAGTATTACCTCGACTTTACACTCATCTTAGGTTTTTCTTTATTTCTTTATATTAAAGCGACTGAACATTGCGTTGAAATAATAATAATAATAATAATAATTTTTATTTATATAGCGCCACCATATTCCGCAGCGCTTTACAAATTATAGAGGGGACTTGTACAGACAATAGACATTGCAGCATAACAGAAATCACAGTTCAAAATAGATACCAGGAGGAATGAGGGCCCTGCTCGCCAGCTTACAAACTATGAGGAAAAGGGAGACACGAGAGGTGGATGGTAACAATTGCTTTAGTTATTTGGACCAGCCATAGTGTAAGGCTCGGGTGTTCATGTAAAGCTGCATGAACCAGTTAACTGCCTAAGTATGTAGCAGTACAGACACAGAGGGCTATTTACTGCATAAAGTGTATGAGAACATGATGCGAGGAACCTGATTATGTGTTTTTTTTTTTTTTCTATTTTTAATAGGCCACACAGGGATAGTTAGGTTAATGCGTTGAGGCGGTAGGCCAGTCTGAACAAATGCGTTTTTAGGGCACGTTTAAAACTGTGGGGATTGGGGATTAATCGTATTAACCTAGGTAGTGCATTCCAAAGAATCGGCGCAGCACATGTAAAGTCTTGGAGACGGGAGTGGGAGTTTCTGATTATTGAGGATGCTAACCTGAGGTCATTAGCGGAGCGGAGCGGAGGGCACGGGTAGGGTGGTCGACTGAGACCAGAGAGGAGATGTAGGGTGGTGCTGAGCCATGGAGTGCTTTGTGGATGAGGAAATACCTTGCCTTAAAATCTTCAGCTATATTTCGATGCTCATTCTTCTTGAAGGATTTTTTTTTCTGTGTTTTTCCTGGATAGAACACAAACATTTACAGTCTGTGGGCATGTTCACCTGTTGTGAGCAGATTGTCCACCAAAAAATACTGTAGTTGACCCCTGTTTTTGATGAGATTAGCAGCTCAAGCTTGCCCAATCTAGTGAATAAGTCCGTGAAAAAAAGGATCATTCTTAACTGCCATCCCAATATCCTCTGAGTGCAGTGGTCAGGTGATAGCAACAACATTGAAAAAGCTTTCTTTTGTTTTCTTCGTACATGAAAAATGAATGACGTGGATTGAAAAACTGACACCCAAACCAAAAATAGATCCAGAATACTGAGAAAAAATACAGATGTCTGAGAATGAAAGAGGTTCAGTAAGCAAAAAACAAAACAAACAGATCCCTTACAAATGAAAGAAAAACGATAGCTAATTAACGCATCTGTTTTCCATAGACATCAATGTTAAAAAAAACAAACAGAAAAAATGGATCCAGCAGAGACCAGTTAGTGGAAAACTGACTATAAATTTGTGTCTCCACAACTTTTTTGCCAACGGACTTCTGCTGGATCTGTCCTAACTGATCACTACTGGACATGTGAACAGAGCCTTAGATTGTCCCCTGAGCCCACCAGTAACGGCGGGTTGGGCCATTGTTAGTCTAATGTGTATGGGGTCCATAAAGGGTTGGCCAATGGTCTCTTCTTAGTGTAGCTTTCCTCACAGACTGACCAGCACTTCTGTCCATACAATGACCTCTGTGGAGGAGAATATGACCACGCCTGTCCATCAGCCTCCTCCAATTATAAAACTCCCCACATGGGAAAGCTGTTTTTCTCTTGAAGGACAAGTCTGCACCTCGCATGGTCAGACGTGCCGGTCGGTGTGAGGAAAGCTGTACTAATGAGAGAAAGTATCCAACCTTTTTTAAACTACATTTTGATTGGCCGACTCCAGCCATTAAATGTCGATTGGCTAATGCAAGACGATCTGAATTTTTTTGTTAACCTATTTTCACAGGCCATCCTCACTTCCATGCTCACCGAACATTTGACTCATTATTATTAAATTACCGTCCTGTTTAAAGTAGGTGCAGAAAGTGGCTGAAATGGATAAGTTTATTGTACCTATATTGTAGAAAATGCCCTGAATTCTGCCGTGGTGTTGGCGAGGGAGCTGTCTTATTTCCCCACAGATCTCATTTCTTGTCATCTCCGCTCACTGCCAAACTGTGTACACATTATGGTGGTGATTTTGTTATGTGCACACCTGTCCAATGAAAACTGGATGGAGACCACCAACTCCTCTCACAAAAGCTGCAGATGGCAAAAACATCTGGTTGCTTTCATGCAGAATGAACACACAAAGGAAACCCTCCTTAGCGCAAATAAATGGATGAATTTTGAAGATTTTAGAATTTCAGAGCTGCGTCTTCTGCTAAAACTGAAGGCTCATATCGTACTGGAACGTGTGGAGCTTTGTGTAGTGATTGAGATCAATAGGTGACCCATGAGCATGCTGTAAAGTGAAATAAACATGCTCTCTCTGGGCGAAAAGGACTTTAAAAAGTAAAAGGTGTTTTTTGCATTTATTTAAACATTTTATTCTTTTTGCGTCCACTTGTAATTTTTACCCTCTGGTGTTGTACTGAAGAGCCAAAGCAAAACTAATGTTAGAATTATCTTGTAGATTTCTATTGGATTGATTTCAGTCATCCGCCACATCAAATATTGCATTGGGTTGACGTCGCATGGCATTTAAAAAAAAAAAAATACTGCATGTAACATTTTCAAGGGTATGGGCACTGGACCAATGCACACATTTGGCATTGGTTGGATTCGGCTAAGATATGGAATGTCTGACCAAAAAGACCTTATTTAAAGCCCGGTAGGATAAAAACTCTAAACGGAATTTTCCATGTTTTGATTCAGAATCAACCTGTCAGGAAGCCATTTTATGAGGAAACCGGTTTTCTTACGTTGACTATACACATTAGATAGCTCTCTGCCAATTGATGGTTTGGCTGATAGTTGTCTCGTCTCTCCTGTGCCCCACCATACACCAGAGCACTGTATGAAACTCCTCTGACAGCGGGAATTCTACACACCAGACCCTTTTTCCATCCAACCTGATTTATCAGAGAAGAATACTGATGCTCTCATAAATGGTAAATGTCCAGCTTTTCCCATTGAAATTGTTGGCAACTTTGATCTAATGTGCATTGGCACTACTAGACCTTGGCATAGATGGAAAGTAGCAAGCCATGATGAATTCCATTCATGTTGGTGGTTCATCCCCCTTTGTGGTATGGGCTACGGGTTGGGATAATGGCATGTCTCGCATCTTTCTTTCTAGATGTGTTACCTTAGCTGTGGAGAACGCGTGTTGGTCACATACTCATCTCAGCTGCTACTAAGATATGCTCTAGAGCAGGGGTCCCCAACCTGTAGCTCGGGAGCCACATGTGGCTCGTGGTCCTATGAATTGTGGCTCGCGACTGTCTGTCAGCTTGGGCATTAGCTCCAGTTAGCAAACCAGTATGAAGAGCACCTCTGAAAATGGTGAATTTTGTGAGTAGCCCTGCACAGAAGAGCAGATCTGGACGCACATATCAGGTCTTAGGGGTTTTGAGATGATTTAGGTATGGTACGCTGGAGACAAGATGACACCACCTGTCAGAGGAGATGTTTGAAGCTGGATGTGACAGTGACTTGGGAGTGCTTTATAGAATACTGAATGGGGGTATTGTGGGAACCCCGGGATCTTAGTATACTGCTTTGGCGTGATTTTTGTGGAAAAGCTTTGGTTACCATTATGCCTGTATTGGGGGCTTTGGTTGCCACTATTGTGAGGGGGGCGGGAGCTGAATGTGGCTCGCGACCCTTTCTCAAGGCTGAATGTGGCTCCCGACCCTCTCTCAGAGCTGAATGTGGCTCTCAAGGTCAGAAACGTTGGAGACCTCTGCTCTAGAGAGACTTGGCTGTTTTCACTAGTCCTGATTAAGAGACTAATAATGGGTTTGATGTTCTTCACAATCTGATTGCTTTCGTATTCTTCTCACATTATGTTGTGTTAGAAAAGTGCATTGTAGTGGAAATACCAGACTCTCAGATGTGACACCAAACCAGTTGTGTAGTAGGAAACATAACAAATGTCATGTATGTAATGCTTCCTTACATAGCCCATTGGTAATACTGGGCACCATTTAATGCTTTATTGTGGTCATTGGTCACCAAGCAGGAGCAGCAGCACACCCTGGCATCCACTTATTCCTTACAGCAATGCGGAATATTCCTATTGTGATAGCCCCTTTACTACATGAAACTCGCCCAGTAATTAGCTTGTTTGCATTATTCTGCATTCTGGTAACATGCCCGCCGTAAGTGCTGAGAGCCATACATCTACTGTGCAGCAGCCACATTTTATTCAATGGTGGCTATATTCTGTCCCACATTCACCAGGGCAAGAACTGCTTTAAGCAGCTATTCAATCTTGCTATTGGAGGAAAGTCCAAAATAAGGAAATATTTAAGTCTTATAGCACACCTGTCGTTTTACCCCAAACTAGAGCTGCCCTCATTTCCATCGATAAGTTAAAATTTGCTTTTGATTCTCACACCAGTTTATATGTCCACGAACTGTGCTAATTCTCATGTTCTGTCACTTGCCAACCTGTTTTTGAGTGGGCAGTTCCATTTCATTGGCATTATGTCAGCACTGTAGGTGCTGGAACTTTCTATCCCTAGCTTTTCAGCATTTATTGCAACTGCCTATGACTTTCCAGCCCAGAACTGAAAACTTCTCTTATGCCTGTACTCAATTTTACAGATAGGAGAGCAGGAACAGTCAGTGACGTCAAGTTAGAAGGGAGACACCTGCTGGCCTTAAGATTAGGGTGACTTGAAAGCTCAAACTACCATTTTGGTTGAATAAAGTGCTGTACTTTGCAGTATTTTGGTAATTAATTGTTTTGTCCAAAAATGACCCAAATTTATTAAGAGGGTTTTCAACGCTTAGCAAAAAAATGTAACTGTGTGGAACGCATGCTGTCACGATTTCCCTGTGTGAGCCAGTGGTCACGTGACCACATGTATTTGCATACTTGCGGTCACATACCGACTAGACTTGTTTGATTTCTCTCTATTGGAGTGAATTAAGTGAAGCTACAAAAGACTAGTCAGTATGTGACTGCAAGTATACAAACGACTTACATGTGGTCACATGACCATCCTCTTGCTCTTGTTATACCGGTAATTGTGACGCGTGCAGACCACACACCCTGTCACAATTTGATTTACTACAGATTTTTGTCCAGAGCCTTGATGACCCTTTCCTTGTTTGTCGCCAACCGCTCTATAGCTTGATCGGTGAATTTTTTTGTAATCTGATAAGGTGTTTTTTGTACATACTGACGGACATTGTTTAAAGAATGTACTTTATTTCTGCAGCGTCCCATATGCTAATAAGGGAGGGCTAGTCCTGCCTCAGATCTTCAGATCATCCTTACCTGGGCATTGTTAACCACCTGCATAGCTGTTGTACAATAATTGGGAGTGCATGTAGGTTGTCAATCACACTCAGGGAAGCGTGATTAGAAGATCCGAGGCAGCACCAGTCTGAGGGTAGAGACCCCTCCCTGCCGGACTGACCTTGCCTCCTTGCCCCATGAGCACATTTAATTGCAGGATAAAATTGCATTTTTGAAACACTGGATAAGTTGTATAAGACACCTTATCAGCTTACTGAAGTCTGCACCCATACCACTAACGTAGCGACTGATGGTGGCATCAGTTAGTGGCACAGTTGGAGAAGCCCTCCCATGAACTTATTATCTCTCTAAATCTGTATAAGGCTACATTCTCATTATGAGATTTTGGTGAGTTTTTCACTGTGTATTTAAAAAAAAAAAAATGATTTACTTAATTGGTGCAAAAAATCTGCAACATTAAAAACTAAACAAAAGCTCATCATGGGAGCATAGCCTAAATGTTAGTCTAGTGTAGTGTCGGTGGGCTAATATACTCGCCTACCACTGCCTTCTCCGGTGTCCACCGCCGCTCTGTTCTTCTCAGTGTTGTCATCACTCGTCAAGCTCTCTGGATCACTCTGTGCTCTAAGCGTGAGCCGGAAGTCTCTTTAACAATGTAAACCTATGGGGCCTCGTTGAACCGGTCCACAGGCTTACTTTGTAAAAGCCCCTTCCGTGTTACACAGAGCGCAGGTTGGCCCAGAGAGTTTGTAGAGCAATTACCGGAATGGTGGTAGACACCAGAGAGGACGGCAGTAGATGAGTATATTAACACCCAGGCCCTGCACTACTTACACATATACACAGGTTTAGAGAAAAAAAGTTCATGGGAGGAATTCTGCCTGAGGGAATGCCCTAATATAGGTAATTCACATGACTAGAAAGTATTGTCCCTGTAAATAGTAGGGTATAATCTCTGTTGATAGAATAATCCACTTCTCTTACAAGTCCCACCACATCTTCATTGTAAAGCTGACATGAAGGCTCGCATGCCTCGATGGCCATCATCCACGTGAAGAGCATGCGTCATTGGACACCTCTGAGACAGTAGACGTACAAGACCTTTTTTTGCTTCTTAGACGTTCCCTTAAAATTAAACATTAGCTGTGGTATTCATCAACAGGACAATTGTGTAGGATACAAAAAAATTAATTAGACTAAATGATATTGTAAGATAAGATTGTGAAGCTCGGTATGGAAATAGCACGAATAAGCTCACTAAATTGCTGCTGGATGCAGACAAGGAAATACCTAAGAGAACGTGGCTTGCGAGCGACTGTTAATTATTTTCATGCAATGACAGCCTATTTACTTGATAACTGTTTGCCACGTGGGAATACGGTGCTATTTATAATAGTTGTTTCAAATAAAGGTATCGAGCTGGTGCAGAATATAAATAATGTGTGTCCTAATCTTCATTTTTCAGAATAGGTGTGAATGTGATTTTAAGAGGTACGAGCCTGTAATGCTGGCACGATCTTCATATACTTTTTGGAACAGAATTTATCAGTATTTTTGCAAAAATTTTGACTGTTCTGGTAATTGTTTGCCTGTAAGCATGGTACTGGTAGCTGAGGGCTAGCATTGTGGAAATGCTGTCCACTATTAGTCCAGTCCAGGTATGAAGTCTATTATTTTTTTCAATGCTACGTTGCGTAGGAAAGCGTAAGATACTTTGTTTTCTTTATATTGTGTTTTCATTAGTGGTTGAATCTTGGATGTGTATGAAGCATTTTGTCTCATTCCTCGTTGATTAACGGCACACAACCTCAGTCTAAATGTGTTTTTAAATGATGGAAGGAAAGAAAGCTTTTTTTTTTTCATGCAAACAGCTGACATACTCAATACCAATGCTCCACTATCATCCCCAACAAGCTGCATGATCTTTTTAATTTCAAAGTTAATGACTGCGTTCGCATGTTACTGCCACAGTTTTTTGCAAAAAAACACCAGTACACAGGCAGAGATGCTTACCTGTCCAATGCCTCCAACAATTGCACTAACCAAGGTGCAGCGGACCCAAGTTAAGATGGCAGATACTCAGGTGCAATAATACCGATAATGCAGCCACCCTACAATCAGGAATTGGCCGCTTGGTTCACCTGTGCAAAAAAATAGGAACGCAAAGTATATGGCTCAAAGCCTATTAATGACGCCATATAGCAGGCTCACCATAATGCATCCTGTGTGAACAGAGGCCACAGTGTACAGAGCCATCTAGGGCCCAGTCGCACCCCAGAAAAATATACAGTGCACCAAAAACATAACAATGTATGCAAGGTATTGGTCGATATTATGGCCACAATATCGACCAATCCCTTGCATACATTGTTATGTTTTTGGTGCATTGTATATATATATTTTTTTATTTTCAGGATGACTGTTCAAACTTAATCCCACCGCTCAGTGCTTCATGGCGGGGCCAATCATTTATGTACACCTTCACACCGGCTTGTTTACTCTTTATATCTCCACACCCCAATCTTGTTTGATTGACAGCTCTGGCTTCATAAAGCCAGAGAAGTGTGGAGATAAAAGGAAATAAAGATGCAGTTGAAACCAGAAGATTACATACACTATGTAAAAAGACACATATGCATGTTTTTCTCAATATCCGACATGAAATCAGAATAAACCTTTCCCATTTTAGGTAAATTAGGACCACCATTATATATATATATATATATATATATATATATATATATATATATATATATATATATATATAATATTATTATTATTATTATTATTATTGTTATAGCGCCATTTATTCCATGGCGCTTTACAAGTGAGGAGGGGTATACATAATAAAAACAAGTACAATAATCTTGAACAATACAAGTCATAACTGGTACAGTAGGAGAGAGGACCCTGCCCGCGAGGGCTCACAATCTACAAGGGATGGGTGAGAATACAGTAGGTGAGGATAGAGCTGATCGTGCAGCGGTTGGTTGATCGGTGGTTACTGCAGGTTGTAGGCTTGTCGGAAGAGGTGGGTCTATTCTTATATACACATATACACTCACCGGCCACTTTATTAGGTACACCATGCTAGTAACGGGTTGGACCCCCTTTTGCCTTCAGAACTGCCTCAATTCTTCGTGGCATAGATTCAACAAGGTGCTGGAAGCATTCCTCAGAGATTTTGGTCCATATTGACATGATGGCATCACACAGTTGCCGCAGATTTGTCGGCTGCACATCCCAAAGATGCTCCATACAAGGCAGGATGGATCCATGCTTTCATGTTGTTTACGCCAAATTCTGACCCTACCATCCGAATGTCGCAGCAGAAATCGAGACTCATCAGACCAAGCAACGTTTTTCCAATCTTCTACTGTCCAATTTCGATGAGCTTGTACAAATTGTAGCCTCAGTTTCCTGTTCTTAGCTGAAAGGAGTGGTACCCGGTGTGGTCTTCTGCTGCTGTAGCCCATCTGCCTCAAAGTTCGACGCACTGTGCGTTCAGAGATGCTCTTAGGCCTACCTTGGTTGTAACGGGTGGCGATTTGAGTCACTGTTGCCTTTCTATCAGCTCGAACCAGTCTGCCCATTCTCCTCTGACCTCTGGCATCAACAAGGCATTTCCGCCCACAGAACTGCCGCTCACTGGATTTTTTTTCTTTTTCGGACCATTCTCTGTAAACCCTAGAGATGGTTGTGCGTGAAAATCCCAGTAGATCAGCAGTTTCTGAAATACTCAGACCAGCCCTTCTGGCACCAACAACCATGCCACGTTCAAAGGCACTCAAATCACCTCTCTTCCCCATACTGATGCTCGGTTTGAACTGCAGGAGATTGTCTTGACCATGTCTACATGCCTAAATGCACTGAGTTGCCGCCATGTGATTGGCTGATTAGAAATTAAGTGTTAACAAGAAGTTGGACAGGTGTACCTAATAAAGTGGCCGGTGAGTGTGTATATATATATATATATATATATATATATATATATATATATATATATATATATATATATATATATATATATATATATATATGTATCCACATTGAAATTGGATGAATGGTTTAGGAGTTGCTGCTCCTTAACATGTGCCATCCTGCTTTTAAAGGGATCAAAAGTAATTGGACAATTGACTCCAAGGCTATTTCATGGACAGGTGTGGGCAATCCCTTCATTATGTCATTCTCAATTAAGAGGATAAAAGGCCTGGAGATGATTTGAGGTGTGGTGCTTGCATTTGGAAGGTTTTGCTGTGAAGTAAACATGCGGTCAAAAGCGCTCTCCATGAAGGTGAAACAAGCCATCCTTAAGCTGCGAAAACAAAAAAAAAACATCTGAGAAATTGCTACATTATTAGGAGTGGCAAAATCTACAATTTGGTACATCCTGAGAAAGAAAGAAAGCACTGGTGAACTCATCAATGCAAAAAGACCTGGGTGCCCATGGAAGACAACAGTGGTGGATGACCGCAGAATTATCTCCATGGTGAAGAGAAACCCCTTCACAACAGCCAACCAAGTGAACAACACTCTCCAGGAGGTCGGCGTATCAATATCCAAATCTACCATAAAGAGAAGACTGCATGAAAGTAAATACAGAGGGTTCACTGCACGGTGCAAGCCACTCATAAGTGTCAAGAATAAAATGGCTAGACTGGACTTTGCTAAAAAAATTTTTTAAAAAAGCCAGCACAGTTCTGGAAGAACATTCTTTGGACAGATGAAACCAAGATCAACCTCTACCAGAATAATGGAAAGAGAAAAGTATGGCGAAGGCGTGGTACAGCTCATGATCCAAAGCATACCACATCATCTGTAAAACACGGCGGAGGCAGTGTGATGGCTTGGGCATGCATGGCTGCCAGTGGCACTGGGTCACTAGTATTTATTGATGATGTGACACAGGACAGAAGCAGCCAAATTAATTCTGAGGTATTCAGAGCCATACTGTGTGCTCAGATCCAGCCAAATGCAGCCAAACTGATTGGTCATCGTTTCATACTACAGATGGACCCAAATCATAAAGCCAAAGCAACTCAGGAGTTTGTTAAAGCAAAGAAGTGGAATATTCTTGAAAGACCAAGTCAGTCACCTGATCTCAACCTAATTGAGCATGCATTTCAGACTAAACTTCAGACAGAAAGGCCCACAAACAAGCAGCAACTGAAAACCACCGCAGTGTAGGCTTGGCAGAGCATCAAAAAGGAGCAAACACAGCGTCTGGTGATGTCCATGAGTTCAAGACTTCAGGCAGTCATTGCCAACAAAGGGTTTTCAACCAAGTACTAAAACGAACATTTTATTTAAAATTATTGAATCTGTCCAATTACTTTTGGTCCCTTTAAAAACAAGGTGTCACATGTTAAGGAGCTGAAACTCCTAAACCCTTCATCCAATTTTAATGTGGATACCATCAAATTAAAGCTGAAAGTCTGAACTTCAACTGCATCTGAATTGTTTTGTTTAAAATTCATTATGATGTCTATAACCAAAATTAGAAAAATGTTGTCTCTGTCCAAATATATATGGACCTAACTATATACATATATATATATATATATATATATATATATATATATATATATATATATATATATATATATATATATATATATATATATATATATATTTTTCCGTCTAAGGGGCATTTCCGTCTGTTTGTCTGTCACGGAAGCCCCAACGTTCACAGTCCGGCCGCGAAATGGCCGCTCCATGCTACCCCTGCAGTCAGTGCCCCCTCCATACTCCCCTCCCAGTCAGCGCCCGCCGCCTACATAGCGTTTTAGCAGTCCGTTAAACAGACTGCGTTACACCGCAGTATAACACTGTGTAACGCAGTCTGTTAACGCTGCTATTAACACTGTGTGACAAACTTTTTACTATTGATGCTGCCTATGCAGCATCAATAGTAAAAAGATAAAATGTTAAAAATAAGTAATAAAAAATGGTGCTATTCTCACCTTTCGCCATCCACCAATGCGCACGAGCGGCGAGACTGCCGCCAGCTTTCATTCCCAGAGATTCATTGTGAAATTACCCAGATGGCTGCTGTATACTACGTGGCTGTGCTATATACTACGTGGCTGTGCTATATACTACATGGCTGTGCTATATACTACATGGCTGTGCTATATACTACGTGGCTGTGCTATATACTACGTGGCTGTGCTATATACTACGTGGCTGTGTTATGCCGGGGAGCCTGTGAAGCAAGCAGGAGGGAGGCATCACAAGAAGATGGGAGGCCCCGCCCCGGACCTGCGACACTCATCGGACCAGACTGCCCCCCTGGGTGAGTATAATAAAACTTATTTTTCTTATCTTTCAGGTCGGATCGGGGGCTTAGCTACAGCATTATAGAATGCTGTAGATAAGCCCTGAAAGGCGTTGGCCGTATCTTATATCTGCCAAACCTGGTGACAGGTTCCCTTTAAACAATACTGGACTGCCCATATAATAATGTCGTTTTTGGAAGCTTCTGTTTTTTTTGGCATCTGAGTTATTTAGAGACACACCTGTGTATTTTAATGCACACCTAAAACACACTGCTTTGTGTAGCATCATGGGAAAGTCTCAAGAAATCAGTCTGAAGGTGCCTCTTTCACCTGTACAAACAATTGTACGCAAGTGCAAGCAAGATGGAAATGTCCAGACATCATACCGCTCAGGAAGGAAACCGGTTCTGTGTCCCAGACATGAACATTCTTTGGTCCGACAGGTGAATATCAACCCAAGCACAAAAGCAAAAGACCTTGTGAAGATGATGGTGGAAGCTGGTGAGATTGTGTCAATATCCAGAGTGAAACGAGTACTGTATCAACATGGGCTGAAAGGCCACTCTGCCAGGAAGAAACCGTTACTCCGAAAGAAACCTAAAAAAGCCAGATTAACTTTTGCAAACGCACACCGGAACAAAGACCTTAATTTCTGGAGCCATGTCCTGTGGTTTGATGAAACGAAAAATTCAAATTTCGGGGCATAATGACCATCGTTACGTTTGGAGGGAAAAGGCTTTTTTAAGTTTTGAAGCCTAAGAAGACCATCCCAACTGTGAAACATGGGGGTGGCAGCATCATGTTGTGGGGTTGTTTTGCTGCAGGAGTGACTGGTGCACTTCACAAAACTGATGGCATCATGGGATAAGAAGATTTATGTGGCAAAACTGAAGCAACATCTCAAGACATCAGCCAGGAAGTTAAAGCTTGGGCAGAAATGGGTCTTCCAAATGGACAGTGACTCGAAGCATACTGCCCAAATTGTAACAAAGTGGCTTAAGGATATCAAAGTCAATGTTTTGGAAAGGCCATCACAAAGCCCTGATCTCAATTGAAAATTTATGGGCAAAGCTGCAAAGGCAGGTGCGAGCAAGGCGACCTACAAACCTGGATCAATTACTCCAGTTTTGTCAGGAGGAATGGGCCCAAATTCCGACCAACTATTGTGAGAAGCTTGTGGAAGGATATCCCAAACATTTGACCCAAGTCATTCAGTTTAATGGCAATGGTACCAAATACTAATGAAATGTATGTAGACTTTTGACTTTGCAGTAACAAAAATGCCTTAAAGCATTCTCTATCTCTTTGTCTCTCTCTCTCATCATTCTGGCATTTGGCAAATATTAATAATTATGGTAATCCTAATTGACCTAAATGGGAAAGTTTTATTCTGATTTCACGTCAGATATAGTGAAAAACATGCATAGGTGTCTTTTTATATAGTGTATGTAAACTTTTGCTTTCAACTGTAGATGTGTTTTAATGTTCCTTCTTGCCTTATGACATTCTTCCACAAATACAGACTAATTTCTCCGTGGTTCTGGAGTTTGGGGAGGCGAGTGTGTGTGTGGGGTAGGTGACAATAACATTGTGAGTAATATAGCCATTTCCTGGCTTACACTGCGCCCTTTAACTGTATCCTACATTATGCAGCTTCAGCCTCCTCTGCCTCCTGCTTGTGATGGGTTTTCCCACATCGGTTCTCATAGGTAGGAAGCAGGTGAGACTGTCAAAAGATGCATTTAATAGAAATACACTGGAGGTTCTTCACACTACATTCATATTATTGATGAATAAAGAAGTTTTGTTACTGCATCTAAGCATACACAGCAACAAGATGGGCGGTGCGAAGTGGTGAAGATACTATACAAAAGCTGCCTGGAGGTATTTGATAGATTGCATCCTCTCGCTCACAGGAAGTTGGAGGCTGAAGTCTTGTCACATGAGAACATGTACTTGTTTGGACATTACATAACATTTCTACTACAAATCTGGGGCTCAAAATGTATAGATGCAGCAAATCACACTGCTGGATTATTGCCAGAGAATTACTTGTAGATGTGCAAAAAAAGATTGCTCAAGTGTCACTTTATTATATTCTGCACCTGAGAGCTGTGTAGGAGGACTTTAACATCTGATGAGTTGTCCGCAATGTTCCAACCCTGTCTTACTCTCATTTACTTGTTTATTTTTGCTTACATTGTTAGTTTATTATCCATATGTATATAGCAATACTGCTTAGACAACTCTGACATTTATTAGATAAATATACCAAATTTAATTGAGGCAACTGTTTCTTTTTCTGACATCTTCATTGGCTTAGTGAGTGTACCCTGTAAATTGGATTCATCTTCAGCACATGTCACACTGCTGTCAGGGTGCTGATGATAATAATAAACACCTATACATTGTTTGGGACATCCACAATGCTTTTTTGCCTGCTACGTATATACTTTTTTTAAAGGATTTTGTCTCCTTATAGCTCCTAAGGAACACATTTAAATAAACAAAATAATTAAACTTTTTTTTTTTTTACTAGGTTTGTAATATTTTGTCTATAACAACTGATGTATATAATATAATGCCCTTTAGAAATGGTAATTTTGCTAGCTGATTTAATTCTGAAACAATGGAAAATGTTATTTATAGTTACATTTATTTTTAACAGTGCTGTGCAGACTTAGAGAAATGTGTGGATGTAGGTTATTCTACACTATTACTGGACACTGTTAAAGGGGTTATTTGTGACTTTGGTTATTTTTGTATGGAGTTAAGAACTTACCGATAGGTAGTTAACAAACTTCCTGTTCTGCCTGGTGACGATCTGTTCCGGCTCAAGTCGGTGACTCTCCTATTTCCTTTAACCACACATCAACAGAGCAGCTTTTTTTATTCTGGTCTGCTCTGTTAAAATATCACTGCAGATGTCATGATGATTGACAGCTGGCTCTCCGCAGTTAGACAGCGGGAATCCGGCTGTCAATCAGCATGACTCTGGCAGTGATGGCCGTCAACAAAGGAGCGCAGAAAAGAAGAAGCCACTCTGTCGAGAGGGAGTCGCCATAAGCTGGAGAATTGCTGGTAGGAGCAGTCTATGACTGCTCTGAGCTGCTAGAGGTCACTGCCGGGCAGGACAGGCAGGAAGTTAGCAATTAACTGCTTGTAAATTCTTAGCCCCATATGAAAAAATATACAAAGTCCCTGGATAACCCCTTTAAAGGGAACCTGTCACCCCCAAAATCGAAGATGAGCTAAGCCCAACAGCATTTGGGGCTTATCTACAGCATTCTGTAATGCTGTAGATAAGCCCCCAATGTATCCTGAAAGATGAGAAAAATAGGTTAGATTATACTCACCCAGGGGCGGTCCGATCCGATCCGATGGGCGTCACTGTCCGGTCCGGGGCCTCCCATCTTCATAGGATGACGTCCTCTTCTTGTCTTCATGCTGTGTCTCCGGCGCAGGCGTACTTTGCCCTGTTGAGGGCAGAGCAAAGTACTGCAGTGCGCAGGCGCTGGGCCTCTCTGACCTTTCCCGGCGCCTGCGCACTGCAGTACGTTGAGCTGCCCTCAACAGGGCAGACAAAGTACGCCGGAGCCGCAGTGTGAATACAATAAGAGGACGTCATCGTAAGAAGATGGGAGGCGCTTGACCGGACTGCAGCGGGACCGCCCCTGGGTGAGTATAATCTAACCTCTTTTTCTCATCTTTCAGGATACATCGGGGGCTTATCTACAGCATTACAGAATGCTGTAGATAAGCCCCTAATGCCGGTGGGCTTAGCTCATCTAAGATTTTGGGGGTGACCGGTTCCCTTTAAGGTTATCTTGGCGCTAGCTTAGATTTTAGTCTGCTTTGACCATGTACATGTGGTATTGTGATATATATTGTGTATATATTCGTCATTCATAGAAACTGGCCAAGCATCACCTCTGTCAGAAGATAAAATCTAGTTCACATTATTGACTTCTGTTTATACCAGAACCATAACAACCCTGATAGAAAATATCCAATGTAATGGGGCACATCCATATATATTATTTGACGCTGTAAATCTGCAACAAATATCTGCATTGGTTATGTGCAAATTTTGTAGGGGATTAAAAAATCTGCAGCCAATTCCAAGGCTATTTCTTCTGTCTCACATGGATTTGGGTTTAAAAACCTCTTTTACATATAGTTCTACTCCCAATCGTGAAAGTATTTTCAGTGTTGGATCCTTATTTATTGCAAAAGTGATGCAGGTTGTACTATCCCTGCCATCAAAAATACCAGAAACCTGTCAGATATCATTAAATAAGTGTCATCAGAGTCTAAAGTCGGACATACATGTTAGAAGTAGGAGTACGTTGATAGATGTTTATACTGTAGATGTTTTAGTCCACATTGGCATTTATGGTCGTTCCTACCAGATATAATTATCCAATGACACCTAATAAAGGACTAACCGTTTATATGGAAACATTCTTTCACAAAAAGAACATTTGTGTACTGTCAAATTAAATTTTTAACCCCTTCCCAACATGTGATGTAATACCGAAGTATTGCAGTATATAGCACAAGCCATTCAATAACAAAGTTATGGGTCTCCTAAAAAGCTCAGAATAATCAGTAGAATAATAACATGTTTGAAATCTTTGTGATTGTGCTGAACTGAAAAATCATATTGACAGGTAAAGGGCCTTGTTAAACGATGTAGACACAAAAGGGGTTAATCACAGACTGTCTTTTCAGTGACTAGGGGTCCTCACTAGTCAGCTAAAACACTTGTTCATTACATTTTACAAAATGAATGTTTGTATTCGATGACCTCACAATGATGATCCGTTGTAGATTAATGTGTACTTTTTCTGGACCTTGCTGTAAAATGCAATTTTTAATATTATGATTTTTGTTTTACATGTATGGTTACATTACTTTTGTCACATTGCATAAAGATTGCTATGACTGCCCATAGCCTTCAGCATTTTCCTATACTGCTGAGCACGATGGGCGAGTCGAGAATCTCGGGGATTGTATCATTTCAGATTGTAAATTCATGGAGCAGAATCCATTATTTATCAGATGTCATCATTGTAGTCTTAAGCCGTTTTGGCTAAAATATCCCAATGCTGGAAATCATTTTTTATGTTCTTAATGACAGTCTTTGCAAATGATGAATTCGTCTAAAATTCCATTTCATCTAACACCTAGAAAAATGGAAGTGTTCTACTTATTTTAGACTGCTCATTTTCTCCGGGTGTCTGTGGAATTCCCCTTAATTATGCCTCAGTAGCTAAACCTAGTGCGGGTCCCCAAGGTTTGACCGCCGCTTCCAAAGCACAAAGATTGCTCCCAATCTTCCAGCTAGGTCAAGTGCAAAAATTAAGATATGATCGAGTACTGGAAGTAGAGGCTTCTATCAAACCACCTATTCACCATGTCATTATGACAGCCGGCTGTAACAAATAGCTTTTTGTTTTAAGTTATGACAATTAATTTCTAAAAGTAATGTAATCTGACAGTGAAAAGATGTTGAAAGACTTGTGAAGATGTCATAAGTGTGACCTTTCTGCCCAAATGTGTCCAAGAGCCATTTTAACAAGGGACCTAGGAAAAGGAGTGCAACTCCTTTTGTACTTTTGTTAATTAGTTATTGATTTGAAACAATGCACAACGAAATATTGTCAGATTAACTAGACGCCAGCAAGGTCACAGTGTGACAGTCTGGTCCTGATAATCTTTCTACTGCACGAGAATTCACTCTTCCTAACTCATTGTTCTGTGATATGTGGCTTTTCTACAGCTCGGCTTTGAAATGGTTCCGAGATTGTGGCATGTTTCTAGTGATGTGACATCTCGGGTATCTCTTACACTACTGATAATAGCATATGGCACATTCATCCTGTGTTGCTGAAAAGATGAATTATGTCTATTGGATAAATACAGTTACATATTGTAGCAAATGTGGCTTTAGACCTGATGGGGAATCTGGCTTAGAGGGGATGTCCGCTACACGGATAGCTCCTTCTCAGTCACTTTTCAACCCCAGGAATAGATATTAATAACACTTAGATTCACCTCCTGGTTCTGGCGTCGTTCCGGCGTTGCCGGCACTGGCTCTCCCTGCGCTCATGTGACGTCATGTTTCCATTCGGTGACCACTTGACTGTTACTGTTACTTTCTCTGGATGTCAGTTACATTGGAAGGAGGGGACAGTGAAGCGGCCGCTAATAGTCCTAAGGGATCACATGACATAATAATGTCACGCGAGCCCCGGGAGAGCCAGTGTGGTCGCCACTTGAAAACGTCTGCACCAGAGATTAATATGTGTTTATTATTTTACTTTGGCTGGTACTTAGTGATTGAGAATTATTTTACAAAGGTGAAACATTGAGATTGAGAAGAGGTTGTCAGATTGGACCACACTTTTAATATAGAAGTTTAACATGGTTGAACCTTGTGCTTATAGGAAGCTGAATAAATGGAAAATCCCTAAGTTACTTCTATTATCCAAATTCATTTTAACCCCTTCCTGAAATGGTGATTTTTCCAGGTGTTTTTTCTTGTTTGTTTTTTTTACCCCCGTTCTTTCAAGAGCCATAACGTCTTTATTGTTTTGCCGATATGGCCTTATTACAGCTCTGGGGAGTATGCACACATTTACATATAAATGATACATTGTATAAAAGATGAAATAGATATTATAAAGGGAATGACAAAAGGCGATATGATTCAGACCATTGCTCATTCTATTGCTCCCTTTATTAACTTTCCCAAATAGTTATAACATTTGTTCTAATACTTGTCCACCTTCTCCTTTTCTATTATTCTGTATGTGATTTATTTTACATTTTTTGTTGTATGTTATACCTTTATTTGTTTCTCACAGATAACGCAAAGCTTAAAAAAAAAAGGAATCCCCGTCGATAAAATTGTTGGTTGTGGGACATCGTCTTAATGTTCTAATTTAAGAGCGAGAGAAAAAAGTGTCATGAATGTGTAATTAAATCTAATGACAAGCCGTTCAATGCCGACTAATGTTCCATAGTATAATGCAATCGTTAGGTTAACCACATTGATCTTGAAGCAATTCCTGTTGTATTGATGTAATTACTTGAAATGTGGACACGGGGAGACGGTGGCCGCCGCAGCTGTGTACACACTTGTGTTTACTAGCAGTGCCTGTATTTGGACGGGCCGCCACCGATTCACAACAGAGCCGATGTGGATACAGTATTCCACATTTGTAAACATTTGTTCCCAGTGCATTGAGGGAGTTTTGCCAATGAGAATCAAGAGTTGGCACAATGGTCGTCGTTCCACCTCTCTGGTTCTGTTATCTCCGCATACTAGAATTTGGAAGCCATTCCTATAGCACATTTTTTTCCCATGTTGACTGTGTTTGTAAGTGTCTTTTCAATACTTTTTTTTTTCTGGAAGCATCTGCCAGCTTCCATCTATGTTTCATTTCTGGTCTGCAAACTTTCTCTGTGCGAGATCACAGAAAAAGAAATGTGTCGTTTCTAGCCGGCTTATCGAGAAGGTGGGAAAATTTTGAATGGCAAAATAAAGCTTTAAAAAAAAATTAGAGTTTTTCTCCTATTTGTGTAAACTCTGAGCGACATTTGCACTAAGATCTTCCTTCCTTCCCACTGCCTGGCATCAAACTATGTTAAAAGAAAAATTCCTCCGGTTATCCCTTCCGAAAGTTTCCTGCATCCGGTCTGCAGAAGAGAATCTGTCACTTTTGGCAAGAGGACAGGAAGTATGCGAACCTGTCACCGCAAGCAGTCTCAAAGGGCAAACTGCTTTGCAGCAGCTAATTAACCTTAGGAAATAATTACACAAATATGCAAATGTTGTTTAGATAATTCCATGTGTTATCAGCGCAGGTAGTCCATCATAACTGCAGACCTTTGAGTGCCTAGATGTTAGAATCTGCAGCGCTCGATAAGGCTTTGTCTCTTGCATTACTTTAACTTGGTATTTAACAATTAATGACTGTAATATTGCGTTAGTAAATTCAGACGCTTGTCCTTTAGAGGCAGCAGAACATAATAATATATCCTCGCCGCTAATCTAGGTGCAGTAATGTCAGCAATGTAATAACTTCTTGTATTTTTTTTCTTTTTACAACCTATAAAGAAAACATAAACATTTAAAAAAAAACTTAACTTCATTTTTTTTGTGTAAAATAGTGTCTTGCAAATACGTAATTCCAAATATGTCATTTATACAGTAACCAATGTTATCTCATTCTCCAAAAGACCCCATAATGAATGGATCCTGGTGATACAATGGTTGGGTATAGCAGGGTCCTATATTATTTATGGGCCGGAAAAAGTTTTTTTCTTATCGTTTGTCTTGGAGAAGGTATTTTCTGTTGAGGAATTTGACTTTTTGACAAAACTTGAAAGCAATGCCTCCATTCTGAAAATGTTGTATTAATTGTTTATGCTCATCCATGTTACTTGTTGATTCCATCATCATAATTATGTATAGATAGATTGCACACAGATTTTGAGAACGATGCTTTGAAATACCGTATTTGAATAGGGTGATTGCACACTGGCTCATCTTCTTAAACAAACTTGTAAAAACACATAACCTTTGCTATTTACCGCTTATTAAAATTTGTCTCCAATCTCAAGAATAGAGAGATTTTTTATTTTATAGTTGCTCATTGCCTAGGATACCAGCACCTCTGCAGAATAATAGCGGGGGCTGGTCTCATGGGCAAAGAGTGTAGCACTTACAAGCTCTTTACTATAGGGTTTGTAAGCGCTGCTCTGAAATTGGCTACATCCAGCCAGCTTCAATACTCGTGTTCTCCTCCGATTCTGCAGTGGCAAAGCTGCTCTTCTTTCAGCAGGAGAGCACAATTTGGGCCAGCAGATCAGCCAGGCCACTGGTCTAAACTATCAATCATCAGGAGGCACCTTCCCTTTCCCAGCAAGGGGGAAGTGCACTCCTGAGGATTGGTGGCAAATAAGGGGTGTTCTGCTGAAGATAGAACATGGTACAGCTCCTTTAAGTATGTTTGGGGCTGCTGGAGATCGTTCAGCCAACTGCAGTCCCATAGACCCTGAATAAAGTGGTGACGCACATGCGCTGCCTGCGCTTAATTTAAAGGGGTCATTTCGGAGCCTTGTTACTGGGACACGCAATAATTAAAGGGATTGTCCAAGTTCAAGGCCAGAAGCGGTACGATTTCTGTCTGTTGTCTCATATTGCAACTAATCACCGTTCCCTTAAATGTGAATAAGATTCTAGATCTTGTTTTTTGGGGAAGAAAAAAACAACTTCTTTTTCTGATCTTGGACAACCCTTTTTATACAAAGACTTAATAAATCTAATATACTGGCGTTCACTATATGTTATATGGCAGTATGTAGTCGGATAACTTGACCTATCGGCAAGATGTTGGCGTTTGGAGGGCACTAATGTACTTTGTGGAAAGTAGGGCGTACAAACTCTTTGCATGTGAACCTAATGCAGGACATATGATGTGCTAGATCCAATTTATTTCATTCTGTTTTATTCATGAATGTATTTATTTTTTTTAGATTTTATAAGTAGCTCTGCATTTCACTAAAAGTGTACGAGGTGCTATTACTATTGTTCTGTGCAGTTCAACAACAAAAAGAAATTGCCTTGTTCTGCATAATAAATCATTTACTGCATTTCGCTCCCTGGTTTTCTACAGCATAGTATTTGGTGTTTAACCCCTTCACCCCCGGAGCTTTTTTCGTTTTCGTTTTTCGCTCCCCTCCTTCCCAGAGCCATAACTTTTTTATTTTTCCGTCAGTATGGCCATGTGTGGGCTTATTTTTTGCGGGACGAGATGTACTTTTGAACAATACCATTGGTTTTACCATGCCGTGTAACAGAAAACGGGAAAAAAAATTCCAAGTGCGATGAAATTGCAAAAAAAGTGCAATCTCACACTGGTTTTTTTGTTTGGCTTTTTTGCAAGGTTCACTAAATGCTGAAACTGACCTGCCATTATGATTCTCCAGGTCATTACGAGTTCATAAACACCAAAGATGTATAGGTTCTCTTTTATCTAAAAAAAAAAAAAATTGCGCCATTTTCCGATACCCGTAGCGTCTACAATTTTCGTGATCTGGGGTCGGGTGAGGGCTTATTTTTTGCGTGCCGAGCTGGCATTTTTAATGATACCATTTTGGTGCAAATACTTTCTTTTGATCGCCCGTTATTGCATTTTAATGCAATGTCGCGGCGACCAAAAAAACGTAATTTGGGCGTTTTGATTTTTTTTTTCTCGCTACGCCATTTAGCGATCAGGTTAATCCTTTGTTTTCATTGATAGATCGGGCGATTCTGAACGCGGCAATACCAAATATGTGTAGGTTTGATTATTTTTTTATTGTTTTATTTTGATTGGGGCGAAAGGGGGGTGATTTGAACATATATATATATATAATTTTATTTTTTTTTTTTATATATTTTTAACCACTTTCTTTTTAATCTTGGCATGCTTCAATAGCCTCCATAGGAGGCTAGAAGCATGCACTACACGATCGGCTCTGCTACATAGAGGTGAAGCACAGATCACCTCTATGTAGCAGAAATGCAGGTGTGCTTTAAACGCCGACCACAGGGTGGCGCTCAAAGCAATCGGCCATCAACAACCATAGAGGTCTCAAGGAGACCTCTGGTTGTTATCGCAATGCACCGATAACCCCCGATCATGTGACGGGGGTCAGCGGTGCGAGCACTTCCGGCCACACAGCGGGGAGCGCTAGTTAAATGCCGCTGTCAGCGTTTGACGGCGGCATTTAACTAGCTAATGGGCGCGGGCGGATCGCGATTCCGCTCGCTCTCATTGTGCACACATGTCAGAGCTGTACAAAACAGCTGACATGTCGCGGCTTTGAGGTGGGCTCACCGCCGGAGCCCACCTCAAAGCAGGGGATCTGCCAACTGACGTACTATTCCGTCAGCTGGCGGTAAGGGGTTAAACTTCTTAAAAATAATTTAGACATATATATATATATATATATATATATATATATATATATATATATATATATATATATATATATATATATATATACAGTTGTGGCCAAAAGTATTGACACCCCTGCAATTCTGTCAGATAATACTCAGTTTCTTCCTGAAAATGATTGCAAACACAAATTCTTTGTTGTTATTATCTTCATTTAATTTGTCTTAAATGATAAAACACAAAAAGAATTGTCCTAAAGCCAAATTGGATATAATTCCACACCAAACATAAAAAAGGGGGTGGACAAAAGTATTGGCACTGTTCGAAAAATCGTGTGATGCTTCTCTAATTTGTGTAATTAACAGCACCTGTAACTTACCTGTGGCACCTAACAGGTGTTGGCAATAACTAAATCACACTTGCAGCCAGTTGACATGGATTAAAGTTGACTCAACCTCTGTCCTGTGTCCTTGTGTGTACCACATTGAGCATGGAGAAAAGAAAGAAGACCAAAGAACTGTCTGAGGACTTGAGAAACCAAATTGTGAGGAAGCATGAGCAATCTCAAGGCTACAAGTCCATCTCCAAAGACCTGAATGTTCCTGTGTCTACCGTGCGCAGTGTCATCAAGAAGTTTAAAGCCCATGGCACTGTGGCTAACCTCCCTAGATGTGGACGGAAAAGAAAAATTGACAAGAGATTTCAGCGCAAGATGTGCGGATGTTGGATAAAGAACCTCGACTAACATCCAAACAAGTTCAAGCTGCCCTGCAGTCCGAGGGTACAACAGTGTCAACCCGTACTATCCGTCGGCGTCTGAATGAAAAGGGACTGTATGGTAGGAGACCCAGGAAGACCCCACTTCTTACCCCGAGACATAAAAAAGCCAGGCTGGAGTTTGCCAAAACTTACCTGAAAAAGCCTAAAACGTTTTGGAATAATGTTCTCTGGTCAGATGAGACAAAAGTAGAGCTTTTTGGGCAAAGGCATCAACATAGAGTTTACAGGAGAAAAAAAGAGGCATTCAAAGAAAGGAACACGGTCCCTACAGTCAAACATGGCGGAGGTTCCCTGATGTTTTGGGGTTGCTTTGCTGCCTCTGGCACTAGACTGCTTGACCGTGTGCATAGCATTATGAAGTCTGAAGACTACCAACAAATTTTGCAGCATAATGTAGGGCCCAGTGTGAGAAAGCTGGGTATTCCTCAGAGGTCATGGGTCTTCCAGCAGGACAATGACCCAAAACACACTTCAAAAAGCACTAGATAATGGTTTGAGAGAAAGCACTGGAGACTTCTAAGGTGGCCAGCAATGAGTCCAGACCTGAATCCCATAGAACACCTGTGGAGAGATCTAAAAATGGCAGTTTGGAGAAGGCACCCTTCAAATATCAGGGACCAGGAGCAATTTGCCAAAGAAGAATGGTCTAAAATTCCAGCAGAGCATTGTAAGAAACTCACTGATGGTTACCGGAAGCGGTTGGTCGCAGTTATTTTGGCTAAAGGTTGTGCAACCAAGTATTAGGCTGAGGGTGCCAATACTTTTGTCTGGCCCATTTTTGGGAGTTTTGTGTGAAATGATCAATGTTTTGCTTTTTGCTTCATTCTCTTTTGTGTTTTTTTCGTTTAAGACAAATTAAATGAAGATAATAATACCAAAGAATTTGTGATTGCAATCATTTTCAGGAAGAAACTGAGTATTATCTGACAGAATTGCAGGGGTGTCAATAAATATATATATATATATATATATATATATATATATATATATATATATATATATATAACAGACCAAAAGTTTGGACACACCTACTCATTTAAAGATTTTTCTGCATTTTCATGACTATGAAAATTGTACATTCACACTGAAGGCATCAAAACTATGAATTAACACATGTGGAATTATATACTTAACAAAAAGTGTGAAACAACTGAAATTATGTCTTATATTCTAGGTTCTTCAAAGTAGCCACGTTTTGCTTTGATGACTGCTTTGCACACTCTTGGCATTCTCTTGATGAGCTTCAAGAGGTAGTCACCGGAAATGGATGGAAACAGCACACAGCCTAATAAGTGGCACATCACTGAAATCTGTGTCAGCCCCTGCTGACAGCTCCCCTTTATAGCGGCATTTGTGTTGAACTTGGAGAAACCACTTGCTGTATTAGTTGTTTACTGACCAATTCATATTGTTATTGATTGATAAGTTTCTTGTAAACAGTAGAAAGTTTGGAAATATTGCTAATAATCCTATTCAAAAACCAAAGAAATAGCCGGATCATAAATTGATATATACGCCACGAATGAGTATGCTCACATTGTGGCCATTTAACAGGCATAACCTACGAGAGAAACACAATGAGCATATACCCTGCTGTAAGTAAATAGTAATGGTACACATACTGTACATGACACAGGGGACTAAGGCTGGGTTCACACTGCGTTGAACCCGGCCGTTAGACGGACTACGTTACACATAGTCCGTAACCCCGCCATTAAGTTCTATGTCGGACGCATCACTAGCCCACAATGGGTGTGCGCTAGGGATGTGCCGTCATTGAGTGACGGACCCTGAGACGCGGGCTGCAGCGTTTCCGGGTCCGTCACTGCTAGCGCAGATAGAGCTAGCAGATGCTCTATCTGCGCTAGCGATGTGACAAGTCGGCACTTGCGTTACAGCAGCCCGTTACCGTATGTGTTGAATTGGCTGCTGTAACGCAGTGTGCGCCCAGCCTTAGTAACCACTGTGATTAAAAAAGTGTGAAGCCATCCCACTGCAGCAAGGTGTACCCCAAATGGGACGGTCCTCTTTTTTCTAGTATTAAAACCTCACCTTCCTAAGTGGCCTGTGAGCATAGTCTCTTACTGCACTGTACAGTTACATGTACCCTCATATAACGCGTGTCCAGTGCGTGGCATTTACCATGTCCCCCTTTCTTACAGGAGAACGGCAGCCCAGAGGAGCACGCTTTATATGTATGGGACAACTTCATTTCAAAATCGCCTGCTGAAAATGTATTTTTTGTTGCACACAGCTATGGGGGACTCGCTTTTGTGGAGCTGGTAAGATATCCCGTATCTTTATAATCTGAATGTAAAGAAATTATTTGATGGCAAATTGTTTTAACTGGTTATCAACCTTTTCCATATATGACCCAATTAAATGTGCTGTTAGGTTGTAAAATAATCTATATCTTGGAGCTTTGTCCTGGAGACTGGATGGGAACATTCACATAGGCGCCTTGATACATGGAGATCTGTGCATACTATTCATGTGCGAACTCGTAGTTAGTTAGGAGTTTATTATTAATAATGATATTATCATCCATAAGTGGCTTTCTGTTGAATATGATGTATTTATTGGCATTACTCAGTAATACCTGTGAACATATTTATTTTACGCACTTATATAGCACCATTAGTTTCTACTTTGCAGACATCAGCAGCCATCACTGTCCCATTGGGGCTCACAATCTAGATTCCCGATCAGGATGTCTTTGGCCTGTCAGAAGAACCCAGAGGAAACCCACGCAATCACAAGGAGAACATAAAAGCTCCTTGCAAATGTTGTCCTTGGTGGGATCTGAATCCAGGACCCCAGAGTGGCAAAGCTACAGTGCTAACTGCTGGGCCACCGCGCCGCCCGTATTAAACTTTGTAGTATATCATCTTGGAGGATTGTGGTATCTTCCTCACTTTCCAGTAGCCATTATTTCATTTTTTTGCAGACTGTCTTGAAATTTTCGGAAACTTTTTCCATTGCCTAAAAAAAAACTTCTAGAATAAAACAATAAGTTAAAGACAGAGAGGAGGAGGATGTTTCAGTTTCTGATATAGGGCAATAACAAGGTGTACTGTTTCCGGACAGACCGTATGCCAGATGGCACATCATTTGGGTGTTTGTTGGAACCTTGTTAGCATTAGCAGTTGCAAATAATGTGGTGGGATTTCAGATACACATTGTAACTTGCATAATGTCTTAAAAAGATCACAAAGTTACCTCTGTAGCCTAACAGCAATAGGAGCAAGTAGATAATTCAATGACTGTTACTATATTAGTGATGGTGCACTGGTAGCAAACTAGTCCTTACAGGGAATCGGTCATCCCCTGGATGCTTTTAAGCTACTACTATGGGCATACAGGTAATAGAATGGTTAAACTCCTCTTACCTGTCTGCCTGATTGCTGTGGTCTAGAGACTTAGAAATATACTTTGAATGTTTTATGTTAATGATTACTTCCAGGCTTTGGGGCGTTCGGTGCCTGGAAGATATCCCTGCCTCCTCTCTTGATTACAATAGCACCATCCCCCCATGCACACCACACTGACCTGTGACTTGTAGTTGCTGTGCCATAATCCCATGCATGCAACATGTACTCGTGCGGCTATAGGTGCCTTATCCGCTCATCTATGGGCGATGTCTTCTGCTCAGGCGCCGGTGAGCCTTTGTTACTGCGCAGTGACTCGCCTACGCACAGGCAGAATGCAGACACCGCCCATACAAGAGAGGATAAGGCTCCCATAACTGCCCGAGGCAACGTTGCATGCACTTCAGAGCCTGGAAGAAATCAATAACCTAAAACATTCAATGCACATTTCTCAACTTCTAGACCGCAGCAATGGGGCATACAGGTAAGACTAGTCTAGCCAGTATATTACCTGTATACCCATAGTAATAGTATAAAATTGACAGATTCCCTTTAACACTGGGGATAACAAGCGTAAACCAGCATCATAGGACTAAAATATGCTAGAATTCTCTGGTTTCTACATGTCCAGTGAGATTCTAGGCCGACAATGAAATCTTTAGTAATAATAGTATTCCGGATATGGACAGCAGATAACAAAGAGACAGGACAGGCGAGACTTCTGGAGTATTTGGTGCCACTAAGCAATTATCTTTAACCTGCAGCAAGTATTATTCTCTTAAACTGCAGGGAACATAAATATCTTATCTCTTTCAACCATATTTTTCACTGAATCAACTTTTATTTTTTTGGATCCAACTTTATTATGTTATTTAATTGTTGTTTCGTTGCTGACGGGCTGTAGAGTATTACTGTAGGCTTAGCATTGTTCCCAAACTCTTAAGAAAATTGTTTCAATTTGCTGGTTTTAGCGGTTTTATCGTTAGAAGAATGGAGAGTTGTCCATGGAGAGACCTCCGTCCAGAGGATGACGTTCTATAAAGACTGAAATTACAAAGTACATGAATTGAAATAAAAAAAATGAAGAAAAGGGTTAGCACTTGGCATCAGAGGGGTATTCTGAGACCGCATAGTTACCAGAATTAGTGGACAACAATAAATCGTAGACTAATATGTGTTACTGCTCTGGTAAGGTGACCTAATGGCTGTCCCATAAGATGTTTATAATCTGTGTGAAGAAATGTCCAGAGATTTTGTCATGTGTTCCGGTGACTGTTGTGGTCTTTTCGTGGTAACTTGCGGCAGAGCAGAAGAATAATGCCACATTTTTTGAAAAATTTAAATTTGACTTTTTTGCTTTCTACCTGTAAGTTCTCAAACTGTGTTTTGTTTTTTTATAACCTGAGTTTGAGGGTCCAGGAAATTTTTTTATTTTTTTTATTGGAAGTTTATAATTAAATGAGTTCTTACCTTTTTTCCACTACTTCTAGTGAACTAATGGCATATGCTAGGGATTCACGTTCAGTGTCTGTCCCAATACAACCACACCAGTACCAGTAGTCTGTGGTGCATCAGTTACTGCATTACAAGCGAAGCTGATGACTCCGAACATGCTGGGTGGCTGCCTTTCCATGAACAACCAGCAGAATTGTGAATGCATCTCTGGACTTCAATACACAATGTTAATACCATGTCTTATCTAAGAAATGTATTTTTGTACTTTGAAGTCCTGATTCATCAAGCTTTTACCGGCAAAAAAGCATTGAAAAGTCGCAAATTTTGTTGCTCAGCAGAGAGGTACATAAAAATTTAGCAACTTTTGGCATTTTAGCAACAGTTTTTCCCAGGTTTGCCAAAATTGGTATAGTTGGGGCAGTACGGGAGTCTGTCACCACAGCTCATCTAATTCATGACAAGAGGTAGCGTTCCTTACTCCAGAAATCTTACTCTAGATACCTCTTAATGAGTCAGGAGCGTCTGACTCCACCATGCTTACTCGTAGACAGCGGCGCAAAGAGTTGTTCTTTCTGCTTCTCTGTCCATAGACTTTAATAACAACTGCTACAGAATTTACCACTCATCATCTTTTTTAAAGTTTGGGATTAATGAGGTTTGGTACCCATTTCTCTCTATTTGTAAAGTGAGATCCCCTAATAAGAGATTTAAAAAAGGGTAGCAAGCTCCTCGCCTCTGAGGAGGCGTCCACGGGGCATGTACTAGCGATCGGCAGATATAATAAATGTGTAAACAAAAAAGAAAACTATACTATATCAGCTCTCCTAAGATCTGGATCCACTCATGGATCCACCAATTTGCACAGGGATGCACTGAAGAAATCCCAGTTGGTTACTGGGTCAGGTACTGAAGAGAAAAAAGATCCAGCCAGCCCAAAAAATATTAAAAACATGGTGAAAAAGAAAGGGAGGAAGAAAAGACTCAAGGGGATGATGTGTTTGGAAACATCATGGCTCTTAATCCTAGCCTCAATATGATTAAAAGCATGGTGGTCTGAAACGCGTCATACTTTTGATATTTTTTTTTTCTTTTTCATCTTAATAAATGTGTCATTTTCTAATGCACAGTTTCTGCTCTTTGTACACAAGAGCGGTATACAATGTCAGCACCGCCTCTCTCTTTTCAGTGCGGAAGTTAGAAGCGCTAGGTAGCCCCTTGAATGTCATGAGACATTTATATCACCACAATATTTTTCCAAAAATTCTGTGATACAGAATATACTTAGTGGTGGAAAAAAAACTATTTGTAGGGAGGAAAAAATTCCTCTGCAGGAGAGTAATGTGATCTCATCATTAGTCTGTTGTTTTTTGTGTTTTGGTGCTTATATATGGAGATCGCCTGAATGACTTATTTATGTAGAGCTATTTATAATTGATATATTTCTGTGCACACACAGACTGAGCTGCTTCGGCATCCCGACAGCGTGCTTAGAGTAGTGATAGAAAGAAGTTTTTTTTTCTTTCAGAACACTCATTTTAGAGGTTAGAAGGACAGAAACCGCATTGGTTCCACGGGCGTTACAGAAGTTTTATTTTTTTAATACATTTTGTAATTTAATGGTGCCATTCCCCTTGGAATTCTCCAAGAAGGGGAGATAAGGTTCTTAATATCAGCAAAAAGCTGGTGAGTGGAAGAAAAACATTAATGTCATTTGGGAACTGGAGGCAGCTGTTAATAATTTTTTCCACAATGCGCAGTACATGTGCTGGAGGCTTTGAATGCTGGAATGGTTAAAGATGCGATCACAAATGCTGCATCATGTGAGAAACATTGAAAAGTTAGTTTTGTCTGATTAAGTGGTGTCAGTGGGCTAAGAATTAGGCTATGTGCCCACGTTGCAGAAATGCTGCGGAAATGTCCGCAGCATTTCTGCAACTCACTGCCACTAGTAAAATGCATGCGGAATTCGCATGCGTTTTCCCGCAAAACACAAGCGTTTTTAGCTTGCATAATGCTTGCGCTTTCCAAGCGATTTTGAAGCATCGCTTGGAAAAGTGATTGACAGGTTGGTCACACTTGTCAAGCATAGTGCTTGACAAGTGTGACCATCTTTTTACTATTGATGCTGACTGCGCAGCATCAATAGTAAAAGATATGTTGTTAAAAATACTAAAAAAAATAATAAATATGGTTATTCTCACCTTCCGACTGCCCCCGATCTCCTCAGCGGCGCTCCCAATACGTTCCGTTCCCAGGGATGCTTTTCGCGAAGGACCTTTGTGACATCACAGTCGCGTGACCTCGACATCATCCCAGGTCCTTCGCGCAATGCATCCCTGGGAACAGAAGCCGCGCATGCACCGCTGAGAGGCAGGAGGACTCCGGGGGCCATCAGAAGGTAAGTATATTCATTTTTTTTATTTTTTTACGGAAATATGGATCTCAGGGCCTGAAGGAGAGTCTCCTCCCCTGCAGATCCTGAATACAATCTGCACATATAGTGGGCATAGCCACATGCGTAAAGTGAACGTTTCAATACAATTCTATGGAGGCGGAATTGCCACGATTCCGCAGAAATAATGAACATGCTCTGGATTTTACTGCTATGCAATTCCGCAGCGGGAAAATCCGCAGCATGGGCACAGCAACTGCAGAATCCCATAGGATTCCATGGGAATGCGTTTTTTAAGCGTTTTTATGCATTTCCGCTGCTGCAAAAAAAGCGTCAGAAATGCATAAAAAACGCAACGTGGGCCCACAGCCTGGCACTTAGCAACTATCAACGTGATGTCATGATCTACAGTATTTATTTATTATCGTTTGCTTATGTTGCGCCATCATATTGCCCAGTGCTCTTCAGACATTATCATCACTGTCCCCATTAGGTCTCACACTCTAAATTCCCTATCAGTATGTCTTTGGAGGGTGGGAGGAAACCGGAGAACCCTGAGGAAACCCACGCAAACACAGGGAGAACATACATACTCCTTGCAGATGTTATGCATGATGGGACTTGATTTGTCAAGTGTGGCCAATGATCCGAATGATTATTACCGTTACTATTATCTTTTTTTGGCTAATTGTATGAAAAATAGTCTGATTTTCTTCCATATTGTCATCTGCATGTCATTCGATTATTAACGTACAGTCATGGTCAAACGTGTTGGACACCCTTGAAATTGTTTCAGAAAATTATTGCAATTACACATGTTTTGTCATACAGCTCTTTATTTACTTTGTGTATTGGAACAGCACAAGAAAAAAAGGCAAATTGTACTTACTTTCAAACAAAATCCACAAAAAGGACCAAACACAGCGAAATACTTCCGGGACATAGTGCGCCGGCGCATGCCACTAATGCTTTTTGGCTTTGCCCACAGTTGGGCAAAGCATACTGCGCGTGCGAAAGGCAAAATTGCCTTGCGCAGGCGTGTACTACGGAGGACAGAGAATGAACATCAATCCAATATTGCGGCCAGCATGCAGCCAGCGGGTAAGGAAAGGGTGAATCAAACACCCGAAGACCCCGCCCATATGACCGAAAACCGGTCCTGCCAAATTCCGGTGACAGGTTCCCTTTAAGGGGTCTGAGGAGCTCGTCTCGGTACCTAATGGCAGTCAGGCTACCTCTGGCGAGCACATGGAGAGCTGTGCAGCCCTCCAAAGAAATGCCACCCCACACCATTACTGACTCACTGCCAAACCGGTCATGCTGAAGGATGTTGCAGGCAGCAGATCCCTCTCCATGGCATCTCCAGATTCTGTCACACATGCTCAGTGTAATCCTGCTTTCATCTGTGAAGAGCACAGGGTTCCAGTGGTGAATTTGCCAATTCTGGTGTTCTGTGGCAAATGCGCCAAGCATCCTGCACGGTGTTGGGCTGTGAGCACAACCCCCATCTGTGGACGTCGGTCACTCAGACCATCCTCATGGAGTTGGTTTCTAACTGTTTGTGCAGACACATGCACATTTGTGGCCTGCTGGAGGTCATTTTGCAGGGCTCTGGCAGTGCTCCTATTCCTCCTTGCACAAAGGCTGAGGTAGCGGTCCTGCTGCTGGTTTGTTGCCCTCCTACGACCCCCTCCATGTCTCCTAGTGTACTGGCCTGTGTCATGGTAGTGCCTCCAGCCTCTGGACACTACGCTGACAGACACCGCAAACCTTCTTTCCACAGCTCGCATTGATGTGCCATCCTGGATGAGCTGCACACCTGAGGCACTTGAGTGGGTGCGTGCTGCATTAACGTCATCATGCTCTCTGCGCTGAGACATCAGAGTTCAGATGCCGAGGGGGAATGTTGGGAGAGGGAGCAGTAGCTAACAGCGAGTTCCCCTCCCCACCTCCACCCCCAACTCACTGGCCCCATAAGTTTCCTACGTTAATAATTTCAATTTATCCGTAAGAATCAGATGCAATAGGGATGATCCACATGGGATGTTTTTTTTTTGTTTTTTTTTTAACTCTGTGCACTCGTATACTTGAATATGTGCATTTCTTATGCTATACGAAAGAGACTGGTGAGCGCTGCAATTTTTTTTTCAGATTGACACTCGAAAAATGTATTCTAAACTGCCCTATTAAGTACCATTGGTTAGTGTGTTGTCCCGGTGCTTTGTTTTTAACATGGGCAGTATACCTTCATATAACATGTTCATCCAAACAAGTCCCTATTTAGCTACATGATGAAATAAGAAAATTATTCCAACAATGTTTCAACAATTGTCACTTAAATAATTTCTCATGTCAGTACAGTCCCATTACATAAGCCCTATTGGAAGTAAAGAAAGCTTATGGACAGAGCAATTCCCGCTCTGCAGGACATTGCGTGGCTTTCGCTACAGTGGAAATGTGTGGCTACCCATTTTAATGCAGGACAATTTGTTTAATAAGACTTACATGAAGTAGAAAAACACCCTTTGGTGTACATTAAAAATCTAGAAAAACAATATTTTAACATATGGCACTCATAATTTCATTGCCTGAAGATATAGGCTGCATTACATGAAAATTCTGATGGCGACATTTCTTGTTCTGATATTTGTACGCTGGAGTAAAATGCGTTTAATTTCTGTGCGCCACATTGTCAAATCTACGCCAGCTATGGAACGGTGGATATCTGCACTGTAATGTATGACCATTTCTGGCATAATTGATAGGAAATATGTTGGGCTAAGTCACCCCACTCCTGTTAACAAACCACCCCCATTCTAGAAAATTAGCAAGATTGATGAAGAATACCCACCACTTTTGCACCAATGAGACCTGCCTGCATCCCCCCCCCCCATAATTCTGTGCTACAGCTCATGAAAAAGAAAAATCTGCACATGACTGTATCAGGATAATCTCCAAAGTGCATGCTCTCCGCTGTCCCTCACAACTCGATTGCGGGGGACTGATGGGTTGCTTTGGCAGTCCGCAGCCTGCTGAAGGTCCCGTCACCGCAATCTGGAAGCATCGTTGGTTGTGCTTCCAATGAGACCTTGGTTTATGCTATTTACTGTAAGTGATCAAATGATCACAGGTTAAAGTCCGCAAAGGAAAATTAAAACATTTCAGTAAAAAAAGTTAATGTTTGAAAAATTTTAAAATTTGCAGTTTTTCAGTAGTTCCCCCAAAATGTACACAAAAAAATAAGTCCTCGCACATCTCCACCAAAAGAAAAATTAAAGTTGCAGTTCTCTGAAAACTATGACTTGAACACAATTTTAACTTTATATTTACATATTTTCATTATTATTAAACAATAATCTTTACAAAGTGTGTGTATATATATATATATATATATATATATATATATATATATATATATATATATATATATATATATATATATATATATATATATATATATATATGTGTGTGTGTGTGTATGTATATATGTATATATACACATACACACACACACACACACACACACACTACACTTGGTATTGCCATACTCATACAGACCTAGAGAATTGTGTTGCCAGGTCACTTTTACTGCATAAACTAAAAACAAAACCCTAAAGACAATAGCAAAATTGACTTTTTTTTCCGTTTCACCTCACTTGGAATTTTTTTTCCAGTTTTTTTTCCATACTTGATACAGTAACATTATGTCTTTGAAAACTACAACACGTCATGGGAAAAAAAACAAGCCATCATATGGCTGTATTGACATAAAAATAAAAAAGTTAAAAAGCTTTTGGAAGGGGGTAAGGAAAAGATGAAAGCGCAAATATGAAAAATGGCTTTCTGATGGGTTAATTCATTAATTTTACAATTTTTAAAATGTCTGGTGTCAGTAATTCAAACAAAGATGAAACACAATTTATGGCTTGCTATTTTATCATATAATAAAAAAAGTGAGTTGATTTTTTTTTTTTGTAAATGCAGAATATATATTTTTGGTCTTTTTAGCGGATTGGATATTAATTGTATGATATGACGTTTGTTTTCTGGCTACTGAGAAATCTCACACTTGATATATAGGGATGGATTGCATTTAGAGTTTTCCTTCACACTGTCCATTAACCCCATGCTTGCCAAAACAAAAAGCTGAAATAGCTAACTACCACTGAAAAGATTTAACAGTCGGGCACAACAGATGACCAAAGTGTCACCACGCCTTTGCCTGTCTCTCTCATCACACTGGTGGACATGTCTCCACTTTTGTTCCTCTTTCATAATGCGCCACACAGATGTTTCAGAACAAGCCTTGACTTCTGACCTTAAGGTTGCGGAGGTCATGCCGCTCAGGGCCTGTGAAATTATCACAAGCTGAGTTAAAGTTTTTCCCCATCACAGGAAGTGGCCAGTAAGTAAGAAATAGAAAAGGAGCTTTGTCAAGGAGACAAGATGGTCCCAGTCAGGGTTGGCTTCTGTAGAGTGCGCGTACACTGCAGGAGGTGCATGCTTGGGAGGAAAAATATAATATAACCACAGGCACATCACATATCTGTCATGCGAACCAAGATCTGAGCAGTATATTTACTTAATATGCCTTTTGTTAAAATGTAATAGGAGTAGACCGTACGTGTTTATATAGACTCTTAAATGGGGCTTTGGGGCTAAAAATCACCTTGTAAATATCTGTCCATAGAATTGGCCATGTGTGACTCCTCTATTATACACTTGAGTTTCTTGTTAACTTGTTCGCTTTTCACACACTGCTGGTCCGGTGTGGGATGCCACCATATAAATATGTTGATTTTAGATCGGGTGTCAGCGACCGAGAAGAACCTATCACAAGGCAACATCTCCTTTTGTCTCGGAAGAGCGATTATATGACGAAGTCATCATGATCTTCGTGTAGCGGATTCTCATTATGTGGAACGTATACCTGGTTCAGTCACTGTTGTGTTATTATAATTGCAATAGAACAGGGCGCAATGCCTACAAGATACATTGCATGATTTCATTTCTTTACTTAAAAAAGTTTCAACAAAATTTTAATTTCATAAACTGTCCTAATTATGTATGCATTTATGAAAAGTGTATTAAATGGGTTGTACACTACTCGGACCACCCCATCTCAATTACAATATTCCTCCTTGTGGCATAAAGACACCTTATACTCACGCTCAGAGCTGTAAGAGCAACGGGTCTCTTGGGGCTCATGTGCTGTTATGTCACGTGAACCCTGCAGCCAATCTGCGTTTACTAATGGGTCCCTTGGACTAAACTGACTAAGCTGCAGGGCTCACTTGACATAAAAACATCACACAAGACTCGGTCGCCGAGATTGGTGGAACTGTGCCAACACTAGAGAAAGATAAATTGTTTTTGCTCTACAGTTTCCTAGGTTCCCATCTATAAAAATTGGATGCCACTATGATGGTCCTTTTTGGATCAGATATTTTTTTTCTCACACCCATAGACTTGAATGTGTGAGTCTCATTCAAGACTCGGATGAAAGTAGTGCATGGTGCAACCTTTTTCTCATGGACACTCAGACTGAAAAATAATCGTTCATATGATCTGCACTATTGATAAAAATTGGATATCATTCCTCTGATTTATACAGTCCTCTGCATGAGCCCAAAGCAGAGCACACTGGGGTTTGTGAAGCGGAAGTCGCTTTTTCTGTATAAGTTTATGGAGCCTCATTCTGAGGCTGGTGACTGCCGAGTGTGGATGGAGCTCAGCTCCTTAGTCCGCTTTCCCATTACATGAATACAATGCGGTTTTGCAGAAGGGGTTAGTATGAAAAATACCGAGGTATACCAGGAATGGAGCTTTGACCCTACGATGACCTTTCAGAATACATTCAAAATCATAAGGAGGGATTAATTATGGCAGCATTAACAAAAAAATTGGTTGAAGATTTATTGGTAGAATTTCTTGTTCAAATATTTCACTCTCTTCCCAAATTTCACAACAACACAAAATGCTTTCCACCACCGTTCAAGCCGATTGTGGCTGGCATCATCAATAGTTGAAGGAAAAGCTTAGTTCCTGGGATTACAAGTAACTCCAACATTTGGCTGGAAATTAACCTGGGTTTGGAGAAATACAAAATATTTCATCATTGGATGGAACAAAATGGTCAGATGGGCAAATATGGTTATCATAAGATTGCACTTTCTCCTTCTTTTTCCCATGATGCAGCATTGCCGGTGCCTTGTTACCATCTGGACGTATAGTACTTATTTATCATTTATTAAAAATGTATTCTTATGTCAAATTGTTACTTTCCATAAACATAATTGCGGTATTTTTATTTTATTAGATGTTTCAGGCAAATGTCGACAGGTTTCTTTTTTATGACTTCTTCTTGGACAACTTTTGTGGCAGCTTTGCTGTGGATGTTTTTTTTTTTCTTAATTTTTGCCACACCTGTATGTAATTTAAAAATGTTCAGTTTGTCTGATTTTTCTCTTCATAGGTATATTTTTGAGTAAAATGTAAATTGTTCTTTTATTCTATAAGCTACTGACATGTCTCCGAAGTTCCAAGCAATATATTTTGTATTTATTTTCTGAAAATGAGAAATGGTTTCTGAAAATGAGAAATGGCCAAAATAACAAAAAAACATTAGTATTGTTGTTTCTAAATGATTATGAACTTGTTTTTGTTTTTTTTTGCATTATCTGAGGTCTGCAAGCAATGCTTTTTTGTTATTTTGACCATTTCTCATATTCAGAAAATAAATGCAAAATTTATTGCTTGGAACTTCGGAGACATGTTGTCAGTAGTTTATAGAATAAAAGAACAATTTACATTTTTCTCAAAAATCTATAATATAACGCTGGGAGCGTCACTCTGTCCGAAGCCTTTATAGACTGCGCAAGCGCCGGCGCAGTCTGGACCCCACAGAGTGACGCTCCCAGGAGATCGCGGTATGCGTAAGCACTGAACGCACACTGCGATCTCCAACGGAGAAGCAGGGACGAGCCAGGAGGGTGAGTATGTGATATTTACCTCTCCCCGTTCCAGTGATGTGCGCTGCTCCATCCTCCGCCTGCGACTGTTCAGTCAGAGGGCGGCGCGCATTAACGCGTCATCGCGCCCTCTGAACTGAACGGTTCAGAGGGCGCGATGACGCGCTTAATGCGCGCCGCCCTCTGACTGAACAGGCAGAGGACCCGGAAGATGGAGCGGCGCGTATCAGTGGAACGTTGGACAGGTAAATATAGCAAGTGCCGGGGGCCTGAGCTAGCGGCGACTCCGGCAC
Source organism: Ranitomeya variabilis (assembly GCF_051348905.1). Taxonomy (NCBI): domain Eukaryota; kingdom Metazoa; phylum Chordata; class Amphibia; order Anura; family Dendrobatidae; genus Ranitomeya; species Ranitomeya variabilis. The sequence goes on along the minus strand of NC_135232.1, from coordinate 138,426,127 downwards.
CTGACCCCCCCCAGCGCGCCGGTGTCCCCGCCTGCTCAGGCCGCCAGCACTCGGCGCCCAGCACAGCCACGCACAGCCGCCCACACTCATCAGAGCCACGCACAGCCGCCCACACTCACCAGAGCCACGCACAGCCGCCCACACTCACCAGAGCCACGCACAGCCGCCCGTACTCACCACCGCCACGCACAGCCGCCCGTACTCGCCACGCACAGCCACCCACACTCGCCACCGCCACGCACAGCCGCCCGCACTCACCACCGCCACGCACAGCCGCCCGCACTCACCACCGCCACGCACAGCCGCCCGCACTCACCACCGCCACGCACAGCCGTCCGCACTCACCCCGCCACGCACAGCCGCCCGTACTCACCACCGCCACACACAGCCGCCCGCACTCACCACCGCCACACACAGCCGCCCGCACTCACCACAGCCGCCTGCACTCGCCACCGCCACGCACAGCCGCCCGCACTCGCCACCGCCACGCACAGCCGCCCGCACTCGCCACCGCCACGTACAGCCGCCCGCACTCGCCACCGCCACGCACAGCCGCCCGCACTCGCCACCGCCACGCACAGCCGCCCGCACTCACCACAGCCACGCTCAGCCGCCCGCACTCACCACAGCCAACTCAGCCGCCCGCACTCAGCACCGCCACACGCAGCCGCCCGCACTCAGCATCGCCACGCGCAGCCGCCCGCACTCACCACCGCCACACACAGCCGCCTGCACTCACCACAGCCGCCCGCACTCAGCACCGCCACGCGCAGCCGCCCGCACTCAGCACCGCCACGCGCAGCCGCCCGCACTCAGCACCGCCACGCGCAGCTGCCCGCACTCACCACCGCCACGTGCAGCTGCCCGCACTCACCACCGCCACGCGCAGCCGCCCGCACTCACCTCCACCACGCACAGCCGCCCACACTCACCAGAGCCACGCACAGCCGCCCACACTCACCAGAGCCACGCACAGCCGCCCGTACTCACCACCGCCACGCACAGCCGCCCGTACTCACCACAGCCAACTCAGCTGCCCGCACTCAGCACTGCCACGCGCAGCCGCCCGCACTCACCACCGCCACGCGCAGCCGCCCGCACTCACCACCGCCACGCGCAGCCGCCCACACTCACCACCGCCACGCGCAGCCGCCCGCACTCAGCATCGCCACGCGCAGCCGCCCGCACTCACCACCGCCACACACAGCCGCCTGCACTCACCACAGCCGCCCGCACTCAGCACCGCCACGCGCAGCCGCCCGCACTCAGCACCGCCACGCGCAGCCGCCCGCACTCAGCACCGCCACGCGCAGCCGCCCGCACTCAGCACCGCCACGCGCAGCTGCCCGCACTCACCACCGCCACGTGCAGCTGCCCGCACTCACCACCGCCACGCGCAGCCGCCCGCACTCACCTCCACCACGCACAGCCGCCCACACTCACCAGAGCCACGCACAGCCGCCCACACTCACCAGAGCCACGCACAGCCGCCCGTACTCACCACCGCCACGCACAGCCGCCCGTACTCACCACAGCCAACTCAGCTGCTCGCACTCAGCACTGCCACGCGCAGCCGCCCGCACTCACCTCCACCACGCACAGCCGCCCACACTCACCAGAGCCACGCACAGCCGCCCACACTCACCAGAGCCACGCACAGCCGCCCGTACTCACCACCGCCACGCACAGCCGCCCGTACTCACCACAGCCAACTCAGCTGCCCGCACTCAGCACTGCCACGCGCAGCCGCCCGCACTCACCACCGCCACGCACAGCCGCCCGTACTCACCACAGCCAACTCAGCTGCCCGCACTCAGCACTGCCACGCGCAGCCGCCCGCACTCACCACCGCCACGCGCAGCCGCCCGCACTCACCACCGCCACGCACAGCCGCCCGTACTCACCACAGCCAACTCAGCTGCCCGCACTCAGCACTGCCACGCGCAGCCGCCCGCACTCACCATCGCCACGCGCAGCCGCCCGCACTCACCACCGCCACGCGCAGCCGCCCGCACTCAGCGCAGCCGCCCGCTCTCAGCACAGCCGCCCGCTCTCAGCACAGCCGCCCGCACTCAGCACAGCCGCCCGCACTCAGCACAGCCGCCCGCACTCAGCACAGCCGCCCGCACTCAGCACAGCCGCCCGCACTCAGCACAGCCTCCCGCCCGCACTCTGCACAGCCGCCCGCACTCTGCACAGCCGCCCGCACTCTGCACAGCCGCCCGCACTCTCTGCGCGCAGGATGGGAGCAGCACATGATAGGATGGGGGCGACGGATGGAACAGCACATGACAGGATGGGGACACAGGATGGAGCACCACATGACAGGATGGGGGCGCAGGATGGGAGCACATGACAGGATGGGGACGCAGGATGGGAGCACATGACAGGATGGGGATGCAGGATGGAGCAGCACATGACAGGATGGGGGCGCAGGATGGAGCAGCACATGACAGGATGGGAGAGCAAAATGGGAGCAGCACATACCAGGATGGAGACCATATACCAATATAAATGCTCGCCACCCGGGCGTAGAACGGGTTCAATAGCTAGTATACCTATAAAGAGAAAAATCAGACAAACTGAAAATGTTGCAGTGGTCTCTTAATTTTTGCCAGAGCTGTGTATAACATTGTGGCAGCTTTTTAGTGAAAGCTACCATAAAAATGGACAGATAATTTCTTTTTTTTTTTGCCACTTTGTGGCTTTCGAAGCACAAGTCATTTTGACATTGCTGTGCATATGTTCATTCTTTTTTACTTTTTTTAGCTCTTTTTCAGGCTGCTTCCAGACATAATCTGCCTGAAAAAGACAGTGGGCCCATTTCCCTTATAACTTTTTTCTGTAAGTAATCATTTTGCCTCCCATACCAGGTGATATGGTTCTTATATGGATGACCTGTTTCTCCAGTCAACGAGCCAAACTTGTTTCTTTTCTTAATAATAATCTAATATATAAAGCTGAATGTGTGTATGTGTGTGTGTGTATGTCCGGGATTGGCATCTGAACCGTCGCAGCTACAGCCACAAAATTTTGCACAGTCACACGTCTGGACCCCGAGAGCGTCATAGGCTATGTTGTGAGGCGAAATTTTAACCCCGCGCGTTCCAATTCACCAAACAATTTTGCCCCTATCTACATAATGGGGAAAAAATGAAAGGAAAAGTGTTGGAGGCAAATTAACAGCTGCCAGATGTGAACAAGGGGGACTTAAAGAATGAGAGCGATGGCACCAAATAGTATATACTGTACAGTTGCTAAGGTGGGGCCCCGACATGGGATAATCACCACACCACCACGGGGATATGAACACACACACAAAATGTGCCACACATTACCACGTGCTCGAACACATATATCACCCTCAGCGCACATTTCACCACACATACACCAACCTCGCCACATAAAAGTCGAAACACAAAAGTCGCCGCTCAAAACTCGCCACGCGCAAAACTCTCCACATGCAAAACTCGCCACACGTGCAAAACTCACCTCATGGAAAACTCGCCACACGCAAAACTTGCACACGCAGAAAAATTGCCACATGCACAAAAGTTGCAACACATACAAAAGTTGCCTCACACAAAACTTGCACATACTCAAAAGGCACCACACATAAAACTCGCCACGCGCAAAACTCGCCATGCGCAAAACTTGCTGCACACAACTTGCTACACTAACCTGTCACATGCAACTCGACACACAAAGTTGCTACACGCATGTCGCCACACAAAACTCATCTCACAAAAGTCGCTACATGCATGTCGCCACACGCAACTCAACACACACCACTTGACACACGAAACTCGCCCTAAAACACATACAAGTCTGGTATTATCCTTCAAAAATAAAAATCTGATTAATAAGCAGACAAACTACAAGAGCAACAAATGTGCCATATAGGAATCCGGCAGCTATCAGTCACATGACCAGTCTATTATGTGTATGTGTGAGCTAATATATACTGCCAGGGGGTGGGCTTACTGTTGTCTGGGGATTTATCAGGCTGCCAATTTAGCTTACAAATACTGTGGTAAAAATACTGACCAAATAACGTGTGAACGAGGGCTAATACAGGAGGAGATGACATACAGATATATACTATATACAGGAGGATATGACACACAGGTATATACTATTTACAGGGGAGATGACACACAGGTATATACTATATACAGGAGGAGATGACACACAGATATATACTATATACAGGAGAGATGACACACAGGTATATACTATATAGAGGAGGAGATGACATACAGGTACATACTACATACAGGAGGAGATGACATACAGGTATATACTATATACAGGAGGAGATGACACACAGGTATATACTATATACAGGAGCAGATTACCTACAGGTATATAGTATATACAGGAGGAGATGACATACAGATATATACTATATATAGGTGAGATGACACACAGATATATACTATATACAGGAGATTACATACAGGTATATCTAATATATAAAGCTGAATGTGTGTATGTATGTATGTGTGTATGTCCGGGATTGGCATCTGCACCGTCGCAGCTACAGCCACAAAATTTTGCAGTGTCACACGTCTGGACCCCGAGAGCATCATAGGCTATGTTGTGAGGTGAAATTTTAACCCCGCGCGTTCCAATTCACCAAACAATTTTGCCCCTATCTACATAATGGGGAAAAAGTGAAGGGAAAAGTGTTGGAGGAAAATTGACAGCTGCCAGATGTGAACAATGAGGACTTAAAGAATGAGAGCGATGGCGCCAAAGAGTATATACCGTACAGTTGCTAAGGTGGGGCCCCGACATGGGATACTCACCACAGACGGGGATATGAACACAAACACAAAATGCGCCACACACTACCACGTGCTTGAACACATATACGACCCTCAGCACACATTTCACCACACACACCAACCTCGCCACATAAAAGTCGAAACACAAAAGTCACCACTCAAAACTCGCCACGCGCAAAACTCGCTACATGCAAAACTCGCCATATGCAAAACTAGGCTCACGCAAAACTTGTCACACGTGCAAAACTCACCTCATGGAAAACTCACCTCATGCAAAACTTGAACACACAGAAAAAATGCCACATGTACAAAAGTTGCAACACATGCTAAAGTTGCCTCACACAAAACTTGCACATACTCAAAACGCACCACACACAAAACTCGCCACGCGCAAAATTCGCCATGCACAAATCTTGCTGCACACAACTTGCTACACTAACCTGTCACATGCAACTCGACACACAAAATGTTGCTACACGCATGTCGCCACACAAAACTCATCTCACAAAAGTCGCTACATGCATGTCGCCACACGCAACTCAACACACACAACTTGACACATGAAACTCGCCCTAAAACACACACAAGTCTGGTATTGTCCTTCAAAAATAAAAATCTGATTTAATAAGCTGACAAACTACAAGAGCAACAAATGTACCATATAGGAAATACGGCAGCTGTCAGTCACATGACCTGTCTATTATGTGTATGTGTGAGCTAATATATACTGCAAGGGGGGGAGGGCTTCCTGTTGGCTGGGGATTTATCAGGCTGCCAATAGCAACCAATCACAGCTCAGCTTCTATTTTGCTACAGTTAATTAATCTGAGCTCTGATTGGTTAATATAGGCAACAAAGACATTCTCAGTATAACAAAGCTAATATATGTTGTGAAATGCTTCTATTAGCTTAGTTTTTGCCTTTTAATAATTACATTTCTATCTATTTGTTTTGTGGTTTTTGCGTGCAGAATAAATTTTTGTTAACACATTCTATTTTGCTAACAGCAGTCATTAACCCGGGCGAAGCCGGGTAGTACAGCTAGTATAAATCTAAAGTTTACTGGTATTTTACAAGAAATGCAGATTGATTTCCTAAATATTTCCCTAATAGGAGGATCGTGTAACAGCATATCTATTGCCCCATACAGAAAATGCACCGCTACTGACCCTGCTATTAGCCACTTCATGCCGCCCCAAAAAGTCACAAAAATATACCCATAGAATAATTAATTATTTAGAACCAAGTAATAGGAATAGTAATGGGTGTTATAAAGCTAAAAAGAAATAAAAACAACGGTGGAGATCATAGTAGAAAGGTCCTTCATTGGGAACAATGGTAGATTTTCACCGCTAGCCATGAATATTAGGGAGGATATCATTTCATTAGAAATAATTTATCTATTGATCTACATTATTTAGAAATAGAGACCATTTACTTGCTGTTGGTGGAAAAAGGCTATGTTTTTACAGGATTTGACTTGACATTCTGAGTTCACTTTTTTGTAAATGCAATGAGTGGGAGCCGATTCATCTGGGTGCATCAGTTTTTTCGCCAAACCATTCTAAGGGCTGGATCAGAAAGCACTATTGTTGCATTTATTTATACAGCTCACCAGTATTGCTATAAAACTGCTGACATCAGTTGTTATCAGTTATGGAACAAAAAATGAATTTCGAAGGACTGGAAATTTGGAAGCCCGGCCTTACTCAACTTTTTTCTTAGCATCATATTGTCGTTTAAGCCTTTAAGGACACAACATTTGGCCTTAAAGATATAAACCATATTTTGGCTTCATATATAATGTTTATTTCTTAGCACATCATTTATGGGAAGACGCATGTTAATATTTATATATAATTTTCAAGATATGGGAATTAAAGGGTTGTCCGGTCTAGAATGACAAGTCTGCAGTCACTCTGTGTTACTGCATACATGTGAATCAAGCTGCAAAGATTTGCCCGTGTTTGCCCGGGAAAGGCGGTCAAGTATGCGATATGCATACTACCGTTCAGAACCCGTCTAGTGGGCCCAGTATTGCTCCATACTCAGTGCGTGCGCTGGGAGGATTCACAAGTCTGCAGTCACACAGAATGGCTGTAGACTTGTCATTCTATAACGGACCGCCCTTTTAAGGTCAAGTTCACACGTCTCGAATTATCAGTGCGAATGTCTGCGCCACAATTCTGCAGCAATTTATAGTGCAGTAGAAGTAAATGGGTTTTTCAAAATCCAATTCACACATTGCGGAAACAAATTAATGAAAATGAACGCATTGTGCAGATTTCAAATCTGGTGTTGCTTATGTGGGTTTTCATTTCAGATTTCACTATATTCTGTGTATAGTAGTGGAGTAGGGTGAAATTTGCAGTACCATCCATAAGTAACATGTTCGGATTTTGTCTGCAGATTTGTTGCTGAAACTTTGGGCAGTGTATGAACATGATCTAGTTGTGGGCCGAACGGTGTGCCTTTTCTTGACCTAATCAATTTATCCCATAGTAAATGTTGTTAGCAGCAATCCAGGATTTTAAAATCCTGGTTATTTGCCTTTTACTGGTAATCGCAAATGAGCCCACACATATGGCGGTGTTTAATGTACAGCATGAACCTGGATGCAAGGCTGAATTGAGGAAATCATATTTAACCCTCTATGGTCATTTTACAGGGTCTTGTTGATGTATAAACAAGTAGGAAAGGAATCAGTGTATTTTTAAATTTGTCTAAATCCCTGTCGTTTCTCGGCTTAGGAGTCCATTTAGTGAATCTTCTGAATGACTGACCACCTACTGTACACTATGTGCAGAATTATTAGGCAAGGTTTATTTTGATCACACGATACTTTTGTACATGTTGTCTTACTTAGTCCAAGCTGTTCAGGCTTGAGAGCCAACTACCAATTACATAAATCAGGTGATGTGCATCTCTGTAATGAGGAGGGGTGTTCTCTAATGACATCAAAACCCTATATAAGGTGTGCTTAATTATTTAGCAACTTCCTTTCCTTTGGCAAAATGGGTCAGAAGAGAGATTTGATGGGCTCTGAAAAGTTCAAAATTGTGAGATATCTTGCAGAGGGATGCAGCAGTCTTGAAATTGCCAAACTTTTGAAGCGTGATCACCGAACAATCAAGCTTTTCGTGGCAAATAGCCAACAGGGTCGCAAGAAGCGTGTTGGGCAAAAAAGGCGCAAAATAACTGCCCATGAATTAAGGAAAATCAAGCGTGAAGCTGCCAAGATGCTATTTGCCACCAGTTTTGCCATATTTCAGAGCTGCAACGTTATTGGAGTAACAAAATGCACAAGGTGTGCGCTACTCAGGGACATGGCCAAGGTAAGGAAGGCTGAAAAACGACCACCTTTGAATAAGAAACGTAAGATAAAATGTCAAGACTGGGCCAAGAAATATGTTAAGACTGACTTTTCAAAAGATTTAAGGACTGATGAAATGAGTGACTCTTGATAGGCCAGATGGATGGGCCAGAGGCTGGATCAGTAAAGGGCAGAGAGCTCCACTCCGACTCAGGTGCCAGCAAGGTGGAGGTGGGGTACTGGTATGGGCTGGTGTCATCAAACATGAACTTGTGGGACCTTTTCGGGTTGAGGATGGAGTGAAGCTCAACTCCCAGACCTACTGCCAGTTTGTGGAAGACAACTTCTTCAAGCAGTGGTACAGGAAGAAGTCGGTATCGTTCAAGAAAAACATGGTTTTCATGTAGGACAATGCTCCATCACATGCCTCCAACTACTCCACAGCATGGCTGGCCAGTAAAGGTCTCAAAGAAGAAAAAATAATGACATGGGCCCATTGTTCACCTGATCTGAACCCCATAGAGATCCTGTGGTCCCTCATAAAATGTGAGATCTACATTGAGGGAAAACAGTCCACCTCTCGGAACAGTGTCTGGGAGGCTGTGGTGGCTGCAGCACGCAATGTTGATCGTAAACAGATCAATCAACTGACAGAATCTATGGATGGAAGGCTGCTGAGTGTCATCATAAAGAAATGTGGCTATATTGGTCACTAATTTTGGGGGGTATTGTTTTTTCATGTCAGAAATGTTTATTTCTAAATTTTGTGCAGTGATATTGGTTTACCTGGTGAAAATAAACAAGTGAGATGGGAATATATTTGGTTTTTATTAAGTTGCCTAATAATTATGCACCTGAAAAGCTGTGAGACCAGCTGCTATACTCGTATGTACCTGTCTCTGTAGGTCCCTTATCTCATTTGTGACAGTCACTGGTAATGTAATAGATGGGAGATATGTTTCACTACACCTAATGGCATCAGTAATATAAAATCCAGAATTTTATTTCCTCCAGCACAGTAATTGTTGCTGGTTTTTAGGAGGACATTCATAGAGTGGGTGGGAGAGTGTCCCTCCATATCTCCACCTACAGAGCCGTCACCACTGTGTGCTGACAGGACCTTGGTGTTGTCAGTCATGTGATCAGTCACATGGTCTGAGCTTAAATGGCTAAAGGGAAAAACTTTCAGTGTTCAGCGTGTGGGCCTGGAGAAGGAGCACTCACTCCAGGAAAGTGCTACATGGACTTGAGAAACTGAAGAGTGTGTGTTTTGCCAGCCATGAGTGGGAGAGACCCCGCTCACAGAAGGACTTTGTTTGTTCGGCCCCATTTTGTTTTGGTTTTCCTGTTTTGCCCAGAGAGCTGTATTTTCTTTACCACACATGAGTTTATGCTGCTTACAATAAACCCCAGGAAATTCTTAAAGACGCAGTGTACCCATGTCTACCTCCTTGTGCAGCCAAGTGAGCCGATGTACCACATGTGGTGGAGAATGCGGGCAGAACAAACACAGTCCTCTATTACATTACCAGTGACTCTGTCACACATTCTTTCCTTTCAAATAATAGTGTTAAAGGGAATAGGTCAGCAGAATTTGACACTTCAGACTATATGTACATGTAGCTCTTTCCAAGACCAAGGTCAACAATATCTTAACATGGCTGGACCGTTCCACCCTTATGGAGAAATTAGCATTTGAATGGATATGCAAATGAGGCTGAAGAAGTATAGTAGATCTGAAGCCTCTGTCACTCCAGCTCTATTCCCTGTCCAGCGCCGCCACATTCTTCTTGACTGGCTGCCACTGCCTGAATTCACACAGCTTAGATGCTGTCGGTCATAAAAAAGGAGGCAACTGTGAGAAGGGAATAGAGCTGGAGTTAGAGAGGCCTCAGATCTTCAGCATCATTAATATTTCAACTCAAATGCTTATTTCTTAGTAACAGAGGAACAGACTGGCAATGTTCACATGTTCAGTATTTAGTCAGTATTTTACATACTTTTTTTGGCTTACAAATACTGATGTAAAATACTGACCAAATACTGAATGTGTGAACATGGCCTACAGGTATTTCTGGAGTTGTCTTTGAAAGACCTAAATATAAATAGTTTAGGGGGTGACAGATTCCCTTTTGACGAGATGGCAGTCCTGAATTTCTTACCATTTAAACCTATGTTAGGGGATGTATTCATTTATGTATTTATCCAAGAAATTTCCATACTTTTTTTTTTTTTTACTTTAGGATGCGATTGCTACTAATATCAACTTTTAAGTCTTCAGAAACACTAACACTGTGCATTCACCAGACTGTACCCATGTGTATTATTTCCCATGTGCATTTTATAAGCTGCTTTAAAATATGTAAATGCTAATTATATTAAGTCTGTGCGGCTGGTAAGGAGACTGCAGAAATGAAGTGTGTAAAGGATTGTGTGCAGGAACAGCCTTTCTTTAACACTTAAATATGTTAAACAAGAAATCAATATGCTCTTGGGATTAATACTAGTTTCTGAGTAGTTAAATGTACGTTATCTGTCTAGACGAGGAGCAGATGGAACAGGGCAGTGTTCTGCTCATCTCCAGACAATTGCGAGAAAACTAATATACAGTGCAGCGCAGTGCTGTCAGGGAAATGTGACTAAGTAGAGAGTAATTACTGTGGCTATGGACGCAGACGCTTCTAAAGTGGGAAGGTACAAATGTGTTAGCAGGATCAGATGTCTTAATGGTTGCTTGTAGGGTTCTTTTTCTATCTTTTCTAGTTGCAGTAGAAATCTGTACTTCACTCACTCATTTTCTGGAGAGCTGATGGTAGATACTGCACATAGACGCAGGAGCCAAGCAGAACACACAGAGCTGCACTGTCCTCTATGGAGAAGAGACAAAGCAGCTGCTGGACCTGAAATAGTGCAAGAGGAGACCTCAGATGCCTTCAAAATTGTCAACATACAATTGACTCGGATTTACAAAAGGATTTTCTGAGGGATTCAATTATTCCAATTTATCTTTAGTAACTAGGCACTAGCTATTTAGAAAACAATTCTGGGATGTATTAAGAGAGTCGTAGAGTCTAGATCATGTGACGTAATTCTCCCCCTCTACTCCTCCTTGGTCAGCCCTCATCTGGAATATTGTGTCCAGTTCTGGGCACCTCATTTTAAAAAAGACATTGAAAGACTGGAGTAAATTCAGAGAAGAGCTATTAGGATGGTAAGCGGACTGCAAAGTATGTCCTATGAAGAACGGTTAAAGGATCTGGGAATGTTTGGCTTGCAAAAGAGAAGACTGAGAGGAGACTTAATAGCTGTCAACAAATATCTGAAGGGATGTCACATTGTAGAGAGATCATCCTTATTTTCATTTGCATATGGAAACGCCAGAAGCAATGGAATTAAACTGAACGGAGAAGTTTGCAAAAAACGTTTTGACAGTGAGGTCAATCGGTGTGGATCAATGAGAGGAACAGGCTGACACAAGAGGTGGTGAGCTCTCCTTCAATGGAAGTCTTCAGACAGCAGCTGAGATGGTTTAGTGAATCCGGCATTGACCAGGGGTTTGGACACAATGACTATTCTGGCACCCTCACTCTGTGCTGAAGTAAAGTGAGTTGACAGACCGCTAAACTCTCCTATCGATGTATTGAGGGTCCTTTACAACTTTTATTGATAGGATCAGTGTAAAACTGCAAGAAAAATGAAAGTACTCAGTACACGGCATACAACATATCTAAAGTACATAGTAATATGCATGGTACAGGACACACAGTGTTATTGCACAACATGGTGAATAGTGTAAATTGCTATAATAGCAGAATACTTCTTAGATAATAAAACATGTAAAACAGAGTAGCTACATCATACAATATGGTGAGCTCTAACAAGGAGGACATAATAACTCACCGACTGTGCTATGTAGAGGTAAACAACCAGATGGTCTGAAAATCAGAGAGAGATGATCAGCATGTCAGCATCCATGAGGCTAAAATGGCTGCTGCTGGTTATTTACCTTTTTCTAGTAAATGACCCTCCATATATGATTCTGTTCATTAAGAGACTCCCACTCACTTGTATAGAAGGAATCTAATTGTGAAGCTTGCATTTAATTTTCATATTTCATGCTGAATTAAGAAGTAACATTTTTTTAAACCTCAGAATTATTGTCAACAATACAATTAAAGGGATTTTCCAGCAGCTTGCTGTCACTGAATGTAATATCCAGAGGCGCAAGATGTGGCCAAACTGTTTATCACATCTTCCTACCTACTTGTCTGCTTTAAATCCAGAGTTGTCAATAGAGTAAGAGCAGGGCCACAATAGATGGAAAACAAGTAAGTGGGATGATGCACTAAACTGGCAATGCAAGGGAGCACGGAGTACCTGTGCTTAGTTTGATTTTGTCTGACAGTCTGCATTTAACAGGTACCTGAACCGTACAAGTACGACATGGGGGGGGCAGAAGCTTATTATTAGAAATGAGCAGTTCACGTCACGCAACCATGGTCCAGGTCACTGCTCTTAGCCCGTGGACAGGAAGCACATGAATTTGCTAATTCTCCCTTCCTAACTCAGACTGTTTATAATCAGCCGAGCTGGCAAGATGTCTTCAAATGCCGTGTCAATGACCCTGGAGCACAGCAAATTTGTGCTGCTCCTTTCCATGGCTAAAGACCACTGACCTGGACCATAGACCAAGAAATCGCGAAGCGATCAACCAATCTCTACATATGCCGGAGTTCTTCATTCTGCCAGTCCATGAAGATCGGATTACACTCTTATCATCCAAGTGCAGTCCGATTTTTTTTTTTTTTTTTTAAATATTAACGGGCCCATAGACTTGCATGCCTGAGTGTGATCCGATTTACGAATACACATCATGCAGGCTGCAATCTTTTTTTCTCAGACAGACTTGGTCTGAGGAAAAAATCTGACTTGATCTCAGCCCCGAAGAATAACATTGGTCTGAGTGCAATCCAATGTTTACCAAAGACGAGAAGTTTTTAAAAGAAATGACCTCACCATTCTTCATGTGGCTTCTGCGTAGATGATGCTCACTAGTATATTCAGTCCATGTTAAAAAAAAAAAAAAAAAACACAATTAAACCTGGCGACCAAAAACCGACCAAAAGGATGTTTTAGTACAAAAGACACCCACTTTCCTTAAAGGGGTTTTCCCATCTCCAAGATCCTATCCCAATATGTAGTAGGTGTAATAATAATATTAGCAAATTCCTCTGATTAGAAATGTAGTACAGTTTTTCTGATTCGCTGTCTTTCCTCCTGTGCAGGCATTGCAGGACCTTAGATGTCCATGGTTATGACTAGGGTTGAGCGAAACGGATCGTTCATTTTCATAAGTCGCCGACTTTTGGCAAAGTCGGCGTCTCATGAAACCGACCCGATCCCTGTGCGTGGTCGGCCATGCGGTACGCGACTTTCGCGCCAAAGTCGCGTTTCAATGACGCTAAAAGCGCCATTTCTCAGCCAATGAAGGTGGACGCAGAGTGTGGGCAGCGTGATGACATAGATCTCAGTCCCCACCATCTTAGAGAAGGGCATTGCAGTGATTGGCTTGCTTTCTGCCGCGTCACAGGGGCTATAAAGGGGCGTTCCCGCCGACCGCCATCTTACTGCTGCTGATCTGAGTGTAGGGAGAGGTTGCTGCCGCTTCTTCAGAAGCAGGGAGAGCATTAGGCAGGGTACATAAAGCCACAAACCGCTTGTGCTGTAGCGATTTCCACTGTCCAACACCACCTTTTGATTGCAGGGACAGTGGAAGCTACATTTTTTTTTCCTCAGCGCTGTAGCTCATTGGGCTGCCCTAGAAGGCTCCCTGATAGCTGCGTTGCTTTGTGTGTACGCCGCTGTGCAAACCAACTGCTTTTTTCAAAGCACAAATCCTGTTGTTCCTTCCTTTCTGCACAGCTATCTTGTGTGTTTGTCCCCACTTTTGTGTGCAGCAGTCCGTTTTATAGCTGCCTGCCATACTTTCCTGAGATTACTGCAGGGAGATAAAGATTGGCAAGTCTGCCTCTGTGCCATTGCTGTGTGTGGCATCTGTCTCTCATTGTGTGCCACCGAAAACCACTGTGTAATACTTGGCCATTTATTTTTTGGGGGTAAATTCTCCCTGTAGAAAAAAAAATAATTAGTGGGAGATAAAGATTGGCAAGTCTGCCTCTGTGCCAGTCCTGTGTGTGGCATCTGTCTCTCATTGTGTGCCACCGAAAACCACTGTGTAATACTTGGCCATTTATTTTTTTGGGTAAATTCTCCCTGTAAAAAAAATAATAATTAGTGGGAGATAAAGATTGGCAAGTCTGCCTCTGTGCCATTGCTGTGTGTGGCATCTGTCTCTCATTGTGTGCCACCGAAAACCACTGTGTAATACTGGGCCTTTTTTTTTTTTTTCTAAATTCTCCCTGTAAAAAAAAAAATAATTAGTGGGAGATAAAGATTGGCAAGTCTGCCGCTGTGCCAGTCCTGTGTGTGGCATCTGTCTCTCATTGTGTGCCACCGAAAACCACTGTGTAATAGTGGGCCATTTTTTTGGGGGGGGGTAAATTCTCCCTGTAAAAAAAAAAATTATTAGTGGGAGATAAAGATTGGCAAGTCTGCCTCTGTGCCAGTCCTGTGTGTGGCATCTGTCTCTCATTGTGTGCCACAGAAAACCTAGTGTGTAATATTGTTTGTTTTTTTTTTAATTCTCCCATAAAAAAAAAAAAATAGTGGGAGATTAAGAGTGGCATTTCTGCTTGAGTGCTGGTCCTGTGTGTGCCATCTGTCTCAAATTATTGGGGCACAGAAAACCTAGTGTGTAACATTGGGCCTGATTTTCCTTTCAGTGTCAGGCACCTATAAAGGTATATATAAATCCAACAGAAGTTTGAGTTAACCTTATAAGTTGTTTTACAGTAACAAATACCGTTACTTTGGTTACGTTTTGCAAACAATGAGGAAGTCTAGTGGAAGAAGTCGTGGCCGTGGGCGGTCATTGTCAGCTGGTAATGATGGTAGTGGTGGTGGAGCATCAGGTGGTCGTGGTAAAAGCAGTACAGCACCTAAGTCTCGAGTTGTTGAGCCAGGTTCGTTGTCTGGCTACACAAGGCCTTGAACGCTCTCTTTTCTGGGAGTAGGAAAACCACTTTTGAAGCCGGAGCAGGAGGAACAAGTATTGGCTTTCATTGCTGACTCTGCCTCTAGCTCTTTCGCCTCCTCCTCGGAAAGTGCCAAATGTCAGAGCAGTGCATCGTCAGTGGATGCTCCCGGTCAGGAGCAAGTCGTTTCCTTGTGTCCTTCACCCAGAACAACAGTGAAGGATGCGTCAGTCGACACAACAGGTTACTCCATGGAGCTCTTTACACATACCGTTCCTGGGTTAGACAGTGAAACAGTTAACAGGCCATGCCCATTCGAAGTTGAATCGGACATGGAGTGCACAGATGCACAGCCACAGCCAGATTACTATGCTGTTCCTTTGACTCAGACCAGAACATTGCCCTCGCAGTGTACTGAGGCAGAATCAAACCCAGCGGAGACTATGGTGCCCCGTCACGAACGCAATACCACCGGCTTACACGGTGACACAGACGAAGTTGCACACGACATAGAAGAGGAGGTCATAGATGAACCAGTTGTTGACCCCGATTGGCAGCCATTGGGGGAACAGGGTGCAGGCGGCAGTAGTTCTGAAGCGGAGGAGGAGGAGCCACAGCAGGCATCAACATCACAACAGGTTCCATCTGCCGGGCCCGTATCTGGCCAAAAACGCGTGGCAAAACCAAAACCAGTTGGAGGACAGCGTGGCCATCCGGTTAAAGAAGCTCAGTCTGCAATGCCTGAAAAGGTATCCGATAGTAGAAAGAGTGCAGTCTGGCATTTTTTTAAACAACATCCAAATGATCAGCGCAAAGTCATCTGTCAAAAATGTTCAACTACCTTAAGCAGAGGTCAGAATCTTAAAAGTCTAAATACAAGTTGCATGCATAGACACTTATCCACCATGCATTTGCAAGCCTGGACTAACTACCAAACGTCCCTAAAGGTTGCAGCACCCTCGGCCAATGAAGCTAGTCAGCAACACTACATCCCTTCCCTCACTGTAAACCCACCATTTCCCGCACCACCTGCAGTATCTGTGCAGCTTTCGTCGCCAGGCCAAAGCAGTCAGGGAATCACCAGGTTTGCAGTAGGAAACACTGCATGTAGGGCACCGGCAAGAATACCATCTCCAACCCTCTCTGTCACCCATGTCCACCGGCACCACCGCTAGTTCCACGATCTCCAGCTCTCCAGTCCAGCTCTCCAGTCCAGCTCACCCTACATGAGACTCTTGTTAGGAAAAGGAAGTACTCATCCTCGCATCCGCGTACACAGGGTTTGAACGCCCACATTGCTAGACTAATCTCATTAGAGATGATGCCCTACCGGTTAGTTGAAAGCGAAGCTTTTAAAGCGCTGATGGACTACGCTGTACCACGCTACGAGCTACCCAGTCGACACTTCTTTTCTAGAAAAGCCATCCCAGCCCTCCAACAGCATGTTAAAGACCGCATCGTCCATGCACTCAGGCAGTCTGTGACTACAAAGGTGCACCTGACAACAGATGCATGGACCAGTAGGCATGGCCAGGGACGTTACGTGTCCATCACGGCACACTGGGTGAATGTGGTGGATGCAGGGTCCACAGGGGACAGCAATATTGGGACAGTTTTGCCTAGCCCACGGTCAAGGAAAGAGTTGGCTGTAGGCGTTCGCCCCCCCTCCTCCTCTTCCTCCTCCTGCAGAAGCGAGAGCTCGTCCACAGACAGCAGTCGCACATCCACTCCATCCGCAGCTGCCACTGTTGCACACCAGGTGTGCCATTATGGGACAGCTAGTGGCAAGCGTCAGCAGGCTGTATTGGCAATGAAGTGTTTGGGCGACAACAGACACACCGCGGAAGTTCTGTCCGAGTTCTTGCAGAAAGAAACTCAGTCATGGCTGGGCACTGTACATCTTGAGGCAGGCAAGGTAGTGAGTGATAACGGAAGGAATTTCATGGCTGCCATAGCCCTTTCCCAACTGAAACACATTCCTTGCCTGGCTCACACCTTAAACCTGGTGGTGCAGTGCTTCCTGAAAAGTTATCCGGGGTTACCCGACCTGCTCCTCAAAGTGCGCAGACTTTGCTCGCATATCCGCCGTTCGCCCGTACACTCCAGCCGTATGCAGAACTATCAGCGTTCTTTGAACCTTCCTCAGCATCGCCTAATCATCGACGTTGCAACAAGGTGGAACTCCACACTGCACATGCTTCAGAGAGTGTGTGAACAGAGGCGTGCTGTTATGTATTTGTGGGAGGATACACGGGCAGGCAGTTGGATGGCAGACATGGAGTTGTCAGGTGTGCAGTGGTCGAAGCTACAAGACCTGTGTCAAGTCCTTCAGTGTTTTGAGGAATGCACACGGCTGGTTAGTGCAGACAACGCCATAATAAGCATGAGCATCCCCCTAATGCGTCTGCTGATGCAAAGTTTGACGCACATAAAGGAGCAGGCATCTGCAGCCGAGGAAGAGGAAAGCCTTGATGAGTCAGCCATTGTCTGGTCAGGGCCGTGTAGAGGACGCAGTAGCGGGCGAAGAGGAGGACGAGGAGGATGATGGGGATGAGTACTTTTTTAATGAGGAAGCTTCTCCTGGGCCAACAGAAATTAGTGGCGTTGCAAGGCCGGGTTCTGTTTTTTTAAGGGAGACAAGTGACGTAGATTTGCCTGTAACTGCCCCTCAAACCAGCACAACCGCAGATTTGACAACTGGAACTTTGGCCCACATGGCGGATTATGCCTTACGTATCCTCAAAAGGGACCCACGCATTATTAAAATGATGAGCGATGATGATTACTGGTTGGCCTGCATCCTTGACCCTCGCTATAAAGGCAAATTGCAAAATATTATGCCACATGAGAACCTCGAACAAATATTAGTAACCAAACAAGCAACTCTTGTAGACCGTTTGATTCAGGCATTCCCAGCACACAGCGCCGGTGATGGTTCTCACACGAGCTGCAGGGGGCTACAGGGCAGAGGTGTTAGAGGTGCACAGATCAGAAGTGGCGTTGGACAGAGGGGTTTTCTGACAAGGTTGTGGAGTGATTTCGCAATGACCGCAGACAGGACAGGTACTGCAGCATCTTTTCAAAGTGACAGGAGACAACATTTGTCCAGTATGGTTACTAACTATTTTTCATCCCTTATCGATGTTCTCCCTCAACCGTCATTCCCATTTGATTACTGGGCATCCAAATTAGACACCTGGCCTGAATTGGCAGAATATGCATTGCAGGAGCTTGCTTGCCCAGCAGCTAGTGTGCTATCAGAAAGAGTATTCAGTGCTGCTGGTTCAATATTAACCGAAAAAAGGACTCGTCTGGCTACCCAAACTGTGGATGATCTCACCTTCATTAAAATGAACCACTCCTGGATTTCAAATTATTTTGCCCCACCTTTCCCGGCTGACACCTAGCTTTCCTATAAAAAGGTCTTGCTTGTGGACTGGTCTTACTGAGTGTTCCAATCTCTTAATTTGCAGCAGCTGTTTGTCCAGCATACGACATGTTTACACCTCCCTCAATGGGAAAATTCCCCCCACGGGGCCGTGGTCTCGCCACTTGGTGCAAGCACCCGTTACAGTGCTGTTTGTCTGAAGAGGTGGGTGTGCCCGCTTTTGGTCGACGGCACTGGCACTGGGTCCCTCATAGTACAATGAAGTGTCTCTGGCGGTGGTGGTGCGCACCCAACGTCAGACACACCGTTGTAACATGAGGGGCCCTGGGATGGTACCGCCGGCCACAAGAGAGTTCACCCCCCCAGCTCAAACTGTGCTCTAACACGTGCAAAATTATCTCGCACAGCTCCACCAATGTTTAGTCTATGCGCTGACATCATTCAATGCCTGGCACTGACAATACCAATTTGTTGACATCTATGATGCTAGTTAAAGTAGTCTGGGTCAGTGTCCTATATTGACACCAGTAAATACTTACTGCCAAATTACTTTGTCAGAAACTCAGCAGATGAGCCCACCCCTGTACCTAAGTATGCTACACTTTTTTTTTTGTTGTTTTGCGAGACATTAACATCTATTTATTTTTTGTGAGTGAGTACTAACTGTCAGACACTCCTTGCAACCCTCCTCCGCTGACCGCAATGCTGCCTGTGTATCCATGTAACCGATTTAAAACTGCCATGAGCCTATCTTTTGTTATTTTAGGCCTTCATTAGCCTGTCTGCGGGCCTTCGTTAGCCTGTCTGCGGTCCCTCCTTGCAATACTCCTCCACTGACCACAATGCTGCCTGTGTATCCATGTAACCGATTTAAAACTGCCATGAGCCTATCTTTTGTTATTTTAGGCCTTCGTTAGCCTGTCTGCGGGCCTTCATTAGCCTGTCTGCGGTCCCTCCTTGCAATACTCCTCCACTGACCACAATGCTGCCTGTGTATCCATGTAACCGATTTAAAACTGCCATGAGCCTATCTTTTGTTATTTTAGGCCTTCGTTAGCCTGTCTGCGGTCCCTCCTTGCAATACTCCTCCACTGACCACAATGCTGCCTGTGTATCCATGTAACCGATTTAAAACTGCCATGAGCCTATCTTTTTTTATTTTAGGCCTTCGTTAGCCTGTCTGCGGTCCCTCCTTGCAATACTCCTCCACTGACCACAATGCTGCCTGTGTATCCATGTAACCGATTTAAAACTGCCATGAGCCTATCTTTTGTTATTTTAGGCCTTCGTTAGCCTGTCTGCGGGCCTTCATTAGCCTGTCTGCGGTCCCTCCTTGCAATACTCCTCCACTGACCACAATGCTGCCTGTGTATCCATGTAACCGATTTAAAACTGCCATGAGCCTATCTTTTGTTATTTTAGGCCTTCGTTAGCCTGTCTGCGGTCCCTCCTTGCAATACTCCTCCACTGACCACAATGCTGCCTGTGTATCCATGTAACCGATTTAAAACTGCCATGAGCCTGTCTTTTGTTATTTTAGGCCTTCGTTAGCCTGTCTGCGGTCCCTCCTTGCAATACTCCTCCACTGACCACAATGCTGCCTGTGTATCCATGTAACTGATTTAAAACTGCCATGAGCCTATCTTTTATTATTTTAGGCCTTCATTAGCCTGTCTGCGGGCCTTCATTAGCCTGTCTGCGGTCCCTCCTTGCAATCCTCCTCCGCTGACCACACCAATGCTGCCCGTGTACCCCTGGAACCTATTTAAAAGTTCATAGAGCCTAGTTATATATTTTTTTTAATATTAATAAAGCCATGATGGACTACGCTGTACCACGCTACAAGCTAACCAGTCGACCCTTATTTTGCGAGAAAAGCCATCCCAAACCCTCCACCAGCATGTAGAAGACCGCATTGTCCATGCACTCTGGCAATCTGTGAGTACAAAGGTGCACCTGACAACAGACGCATGGACCTGTAGGCATGGCCACGGATGTGGTGGATGCATGGTCCACAGGGGACAGCCTACTAAGTCTGTCTGCAGTCCCTAATTCAAATTGTCCTCCACTGTCTAAATCAGAGCTTCAAACTTCTGGCTCTCCTTAAGTGCTTTTTTTTAAAAAATTGGTGTTTGTGGCCTAATACCTCTGTTTGCCGCTCCCTGGTGTTTGTCCTCAACTGTATAAAGCTGAGCTTCAACCTTCTGGCTTTCGGCCTATAGTGTCAGATATTAAACTGCATTTGGCCTTCAACTTTGGTTACGGCCTACTAACGGTGTCTGACGCTCCCTGGTGTTTGTCCTCAACTGAATAAATCTGAGCTTCAACCTTCTGGCTCTCATTAAGTGCTGTTTTTTAAAAAATGTGGTGGTTAGAGCCTACTAACGGTGTCTGCTCTCCCTGGTGTTTGTCCTCAACTGAATAAAGCTGAGCTTCAACCTTCTGGCTTTCGGCCTATAGTGTCAGATATTAAACTGCATTTGGCCTTCAACTTTGGTTACGGCCTACTAACGGTGTCTGACGCTCCCTGGTGTTTGTCCTCAACTGAATAAATCTAAGCTTCAACCTTCTGGCTCTCATTAAGTGCTGTTTTTTAAAAAATGTGGTGGTTAGAGCCTACTAACGGTGTCTGCTCTCCCTGGTGTTTGTCCTCAACTGAATAAAGCTGAGCTTCAACCTTCTGGCTTTCGGCCTATAGTGTCAGATATTAAACTGCATTTGGCCTTCAACTTTGGTTACGGCCTACTAACGGTGTCTGACGCTCCCTGGTGTTTGTCCTCAACTGAATAAATCTGAGCTTCAACCTTCTGGCTCTCATTAAGTGCTGTTTTTTAAAAAATGTGGTGGTTAGAGCCTACTAACGGTGTCTGCCCCTCCCTGGTGTTTGTCCTCCACTGAATAAATCTGAGCTTCAACCTTCTGGCTCTCATTAAGTGCTGTTTTTTAAAAAATTTGGTGGTTAGGGCCTACTAACGGTGTCTGCCCCTCCCTGGTGTTTGTCCTCAACTGTATAAAGCTGAGCTTTAACCTTCTGGCTCTCATTAAGTGCTGTTTTTTTAAAAATTGGTGGTTAGGGCCTACTAACGGTGTTTGCCGCTCCCTGGTGTTTGTCCTCAACTGTATAAAGCTGAGCTTCAACCTTCTGGCTTTCGGCCTATAGTATCAGATATTAAACTGCATTTGGCCTTCAACTTTGGTTACGGCCTACTAACGGTGTCTGCCCCTCCCTGGTGTTTTCCTCAACTGAATAAATCTGAGCTTCAACCTTCTGGCTCTCATTAAGTGCTGTTTTTTAAAAAATTTGGTGGTTACGGCCTACTAACGGGGTCTGCCGCTCCCTGGTGTTGTCCTCCACTGTATAAAGCTGAGCTTCAGTCTTTAGGCTTTTGGCCTATAGTAGCAGATATTAAACTGCATTTGGCCTACTAGTGTGGTTGGGCCCTTAAAACAGTGTCTGCTGCTCCTGGGTTTGCTACTCCACTGAACAAAGCAATGCCGCCTGTTTAGTCCTGTTACCAATTTTGAACTGCCTTTAGCCTACTTTATTCTTTGGCCCTATATCTGTGTTTCCTCCTCATCCTGCCCATTGCCCAGCCACTGCTAGATGAGTCTGCTGGTACATTGACCTAGACCACTACATTCCCCTTGCACTCTACACATCCAGAATCTGACCCTGCTGAAAGTAAGGTTCCCCTTCCCGCATGTTATACCACCTTACACAGGGACAAAGAGGAAGGTGCAGATGAAAGTGCAGGTTCCTTCATCAGGTGGGGGGGCATACTCGTTGGCGACGTCACTGGCACAGGGCCCCTCAGAGTACGCAAAAGTGTCGCTGCTGGTGGGAGGCGCCCCCGCCGTGCAAACACACCGCTGTACTTTGAGGGGCCCTGTGCCAGTGCCAATGCGAACGAGTGGGCCTCCCTGCTTGCTCAGGATCACAGCACTTGCAAAGTTGAAATACTTACCTCCACGTTTCCTGGGCCCACTAAAACCTTGAACCAGCCCTACCCCCACAACTTTTGCCAAATGACCCCCAATTTCCAATGCCCAACTATTATTATAAAGTTAATTAAGATTGACAAGCTTCAGAAACCTGAATGGATGTTTTTGGCATTAAAATGGGCACTGTAGGTGTTTTCCTGGCCTCCACTCACTGCCGACTATGCTTCCCCATTGACTTGCATTGGGTTTCGTGTTTCGGTCGATCCCCGACTTTTAGCGATAATCGGCCGACTGCACTCGACTCGACTCTGGACAAAGTCGGGTTTCGCAAAACCCGACTCTATCTTAAAAAAATGAAAGTCGCTCAACCCTAGTTATGACCACTGATTTATTGACAGTTGCTAATGGTCGTAACCATGGATACCTAAGGTCCTGCAATGCTGGCACATGAGGAAAGAGAGCGAATTAGAAAAACGTATTACATTTCTAATTGGAGGTATTTGCTATTAGTATTATTATTATTATCATTACACCAATAACATATTGGGATAGGATCTTTGAGATGGGACTACCGCTTTAAGGTTACGTTCTCACGATCCGGATGTAGCAGCACATTGGACTCAGTCTTTTTTATGCTGCATCCAAAACACTGCGTTCTATTGAACGCAAGTAAATCTACATGTGTTCACTGAACCGTGCGGATTCAATACATTCTATTGATGTATTTTCTGTTGAGGAGACTTAAGTGTCCGCAAGAGAAATTGACATGCTGCGGTCCTGAAAGACGCACCACATGTCAGTGTACACGGGTGATCCGCAGGCGTCTGTGGACGCATAGTGGACGTCGGATTTCTAGAAATCCCATGCTTTATGTTGTAATATCTGGACGCTGCAGGTTTGAGGCTGCATAAATACTGCATGAAAAACTGCAGCAATTCCTGAACATGGGAACGTACCCGTACGTCTTATACATCTAAAAGACGATGTGTGCACAAACCCTAACAGTAGCCGCAGTGATGTGTCATCTAATGGACACCCTTGGTAACTGTTCAGTTCCAGCAAGGGATCCCTCGTTTTGGCAGTAAATATGCTGTGGTTTTAATTAAAACTATTCAATCTGTGATGGAGCCAGAGACACGGATGTGAGCAAAGCCTTTAATATTAAATAATGAAACTTTGTATCTTTACAAGAAAAAAAAAAAAACATGGTGGCTCAGTGGTTAGCACTGCAGCCTTGCAGTACTGGGGTCCTGGGTTTAAATTCCACCAAGTACAACTGGAAGGAGTCTGCATGTTCTCCCCATATTTGTGTGGGTTTCCTTTGGGTTTTATGACATTTAAATCTTATATCCAGAAGACTTTCTAAAGTTACTATCATTAAAATAATTTGTAAATATGTGAATGAATTTAACCCCTTCATGACCTTGAGATTTTTCGTTTTTCCGTGTTCGTTTTTTGCTCCCCTTCTTCCCAGAGCCATAACTTTTTTATTTTTCCGTCAATATGGCCATGTGAGAGCTTATTTTTTGCTAAATAAGTTGTACTTTTGAACGACTTCATTGGTTTTAGCATGTCGTGTACTAGAAAACGGGAAAAAAAATTCCAAGTACGGTAAAATTGCAAAAAAAAGTGCAATCCCACGCTTGTTTTTTGATTGGCTTTTTTACTAGGTTCACTAAATGCTAAAACTGATTATGATTATGATTCTACAGGTAAGTACGAGTTCATAGACTCCAAACATGGCTAGGTTCTCTTTTATCTAAGTGGTGAAAAAAAAATTCCAAACTTTGCTTAACCCCTTTCTGACATTAGACGTACTATCCCGTCGAGGTGGGATTTGCCCGTATGCCCACCGACTATCGCAGCTGGCATCCGGCACTATGTGACAGGAGCGGTCACGGACCGCCCCGGCACATTAACCCCCGGCACACTGCGATCAAACATGATCGCAGTTTTCCAGCGGTATAGGGAAGCATCGCGCAGGGAGGGGGCTCCCTGCGGGCTTCCCTGAGACCCCCGGAGCAACGCGATGTGATCGCGTTGCTCCGAGGGTCTCTTTCCTCCTCGTTGCAGCAGGCCCGGATCCAAAATGGCCACGGGGCTCAGAGCAAGCGCTGGTAAGCCTGCAGGAGTGCATGTCAGATCGCTGATCTGACACAGTGCACAGCAAAGTGTCAGATCAGCAATCTTACACTTACACAGTGTGTGTGTGTGTGTGTGTGTGTGTATATATATATATATATATATATATATATATATATATATATATATATATATATATATATACACATATTTAGTATCGCCGCGTCCGTAACGACCCGACCTATAAAACTGTCCCACTAGTTAACCCCTTCAGTGAATACCGTAAAAAAATAAAATAAAAAAAAGGCAAAAAACAGCGGTTTATCATACCACCAAACAAAAAGTGGAATAACACGCGATCAAAAAGACAGATATAAATATCCATGGTACCTCTGAAAACGTCATCTTGTCCCGCAAAAAACGAGCCGCCATACAGCGTCATCAAAGAAAAAATTAAGAAAGTTATAGTCCTCAGAATAAAGCGATGCAAAAATAATTATTTTTTCTATAAAATAGTTTTTATCATATAAAAGTGCCAAAACACAAAAAATGATATAAATTAGGTGTCACTGTAATCGTACTGACCCAAAGAATAAAACTGCTTTATTCATTTTACCAAATGCGGAACGGTATAAACGCCTCCCCCAAAAGAAATTCATGAATAGCTGGTTTTTTGGTCATTCTGCCTTACAAAAATCGGAATAAAAAGTGATCAAAAAATGTCACGGGCCCGAAAATGTTACGAATAAAAACGTCAACTCGTCCCACAAAAAACAAGACCTCACATGACTCTGTGGACCAAAATATGGAAAACTTATAGCTCTCAAAATGTGGTAACGCAAAAAATATTTTTTGCAATAAAAAGCGTCTTTCAGTGTATAACTGCTGCCAATCATAAAAATCCACTAAAAAACCCGCTATAAAAGTAAATCAAACCCCCCTTCATCACCCCCTTAGTTAGGGAAAAGTAAAAAAATTTAAAAAATGTATTTATTTCCATTTTCCCGTTAGGGTTAGGGCTATGGTTAGGGTTGGGGCTAGGGTTAAGGCTACAGTTAGGGTTGGGGCTAAAGTTAAGGTTTGGATTACATTTACGGTTGGGAATAGGGTTGGGATTAGGGTTAGGGGTGTGTCAGGGTTAGGGGTGTGGTTAGGATTACCGTTGGGATTAGGGTTAGGGGTGTGTTTGGATTAGGATTTCAGTTATAATTGGGGGTTTCCACTGTTTAGGCACATCAGGGGCTCTCCAAACGTGACATGGCGTCCGATCTCAATTCCAGCCAATTCTGCGTTGAAAAAGTAAAACAGTGCTCCTTCCCTTCCGAGCTCTCCCGTGCACCCAAACTGGGGTTTACCCCAACATTCGAGGTATCCGAGTACTCGGGAAACATTGGAAAACAACTTTTGGGGTCCAATTTCTCCTGTTACCCTTGGGAAAATACAAAACTGGGGGCTAAAAAATAATTTTTGTGGAAAAAAAAAAAGATTTTTTTATTTCACGGCTCTGCGTTATAAACTGTAGTGAAACACTTGGGGGTTCAAAGTTCTCACAACACATCAAGATAAGTTCCTTGGGGGGTCTAGTTTCCAATATGGGGTCCCTTGTGGGAGGCTCCTACTGTTTAGGTACATTAGGGGCTCTGCAAACGCAATGTGATGCCTGCAGACCAATCCATCTAAGTCTGCATTCCAAATGACGCTCCTTCCCTTCCGAGCTCTGCCGTGCGCTCAAACGGTGGTTCCCCCCACATATGGGGTATCAGCGTACTCAGGACAAATTGGACAACAACTTTTGGGGTCCAATTTCAACTGTTACCCTTGGAAAAATACAAAACTGGGGGCTGAAAAATAATTTTTGTGGGGAAAAAAAGATTTTTTATTTTCACGGCTCTGCGTTATAAACTGTAGTGAAACACTTGGGGGTTAAAAGCTCTCACAGCACATCTAGATGAGTTCCTTAGGGGGTCTACTTTCCAAAATGGTGTCACTTGTGGGGGGTTTCAATGTCTCTAAACGCAACATGGCGTCCCATCAATTCCAGTCAATTTTGCGTTGAAAAGTCAAATGGCGCTCCTTCCCTTCCGAGCTCTGCCATGCGCCCAAACAGTGGTTTACCCCCACATATGGGGTATCAGCGTACTCAGGACAAATTGTACAACAACTTTTGGGGTCCATTTTCTCCTGTTACCCTTGGTAAAATAAAACAAATTGGAGCTGAAGTAAATTTTGTGTGAAAAAAAGATAAATGTTCATTTTTATTTAAACATTCCAAAAAATCCTGTGAAACACCTGAAGGGTTAATAAACTTCTTGAATGGGGTTTTGAGCACCTTGAGGAGTGCAGTTTTTAGAATGGTGTCACACTTGGGAAATGTTACTTATTAAGTATTTTGTGTGACATATCTCTGATTTAATTGCATAAAAATTCAAAGTTGGAAAATTGCGAAATTTTCAAAATTTTTGCCAAATTCCCGTTTTTTTTCACAAATAAATGCAGGTAATATCAAAGACATTTTACCACTATCATGAAGTGCAATATGTCACGAGAAAACAGTGTCAGAATCACTGGGATCCGTTGAAGCGTTCCAGAGTTATAACCTCATAAAGGGACAGTGGTCAGAATTGTAAAAATTGGCCCGGTCATTAATGTGCAAACCACCCTTGGGGGTAAAGGGGTTAAAAAAAAAATTGCTCCATTTTCCCATACCCGTAGCGTCTCCATTTTTCATGATCTGGGGTCGGGTGAGGGCTTATTTTTTGCGTGCTGAGCTGGCGTTTTTAATGATAGCATTTTGGTGCAGATATGTTCTTTTGATCGCCCGTTATTGCATTTTAATGCAATGTCACGGCGACCAAAAAAACGTAATTCTGGCGTTTTTAATTTTTTTCTCGCTACGCCGTTTAGCGATCAGGTTAATCCTTTTTTTTATTGATAGATCGGGCGATTCTGAACGCGGCGATACCAAATGTGTAGGTTTGATTTTTATTTTTTTTTTATTGATTTATTTTGAATGGGGCGAAAGGGGGGTGATTTAAACTTTCAAAGTTTTTTTTTATTTTTTTAACTTTTTTTACCTTTTTTTTTTTTTTTTTACTTTTGCCATGCTTCAATAGCCTCCATAGGAGGCTAGAAGCTGGCACAACGCGATCGGCTCTGCTACATAGCAGCGATCATCAGATTGCTGCTATGCAGCAGAAATGCAGGTGTGCTATATGCGCCGACCACAGGGTGGCGCTCACAGCAGGCCGGCATCAGTAAGCATAGTCTCAAGGACCTCTATGGTTACAATGCAGAAGCATCGCTGACCCCTGATCATGTGACGGGGGTCGGCGATGCGCTCATTTCCGGCCGCCCAGCTGGAAGCGCCGGTTAATTGCCGGTTAATTGTCGCGTTTGACAGCAGCATTTAACTAGTTAATAGCGGCGGGTGAATCGCGATTTCACCCACCGCTATTGCGGGCACATGTCAGCTGCTCAAAACAGTTGACATGTCCCAGCTTTGATGCGGGCTCACCGCCGGAGCCCGCATCAAAGCACGGTATCTGACCTCGGACGTACTATCCCATCCGAGGTCAGAAAGCGGTTAAACCCTTGGGAGTAAACTAAAACTGCCCGACACCTTGTGGATGAAACAGTAGACGTAAACTCATAAAGTTAATCACGATCCATTTATATGTGGCGAGTGTTCTCTGCATCTTGGTTTTCCCATCAGCCTGCACGGGTGGGAAAACGCTGACCTTGATTACAGCTCCATGTATAGATGTTAATGTTTATGTGACATCAGTTTTATTAGATGATCATAAATGCCTGAAAAGTGCTGCATTCGCTACAGATATGTGTAAAAATGAGACTTTCATGCTAAATATCACTGCATTAAACGGGCATAAATCTAAATGATCACAAAGTCAAGTTCTTCTTACTATTGAGTATCTTAATATATAGTTTTTTTCATTTATTTTTTATGTAATTATCTTGAAGTTTTTCAATTACAATATTACAATGACACAATATGTCCAGCCGTGAGAGGAGTAGTAGTCCATGAGCCGGGCCAGATATCGGTACCACCCGGAGTGACTAATTTTCTTTGGTATTTTTAGGTAGATGCATGTCTGTAGTTTATTTTTTGATATGATAGCCCTTACATATACGTAGCTTATTAACCCCTTCAGCCCTAGGCCTATTTGTACCCAAGTGCCTAAGCCAATCTGACCTGTGCCACTTCATGGGCTAATAACTTTGGAACGCTTTCACCTATCCAAGCCATTCTGAGATTGTTTTCTCGTGACATATTGTACTTCACGTCAGTGCTAAATGGGAGTCAATATATTTTACCTTTCTATATAAAAAAATGCTAAATATTCGGAAATTTTGGAAAAATCGGCAATTTTTTAACTTTGAAATTCTCTGCTTTTTACAAAAATACTGATACCCCCCATAATAGTTATTAATTTACACTCCCCACATGTTTACTTCATATTGGCATCATTTTGAAAATGAAACCTTATTGTTTTACGACGTAATAGGGCTTATAGTTTTATGCGCAATTTTTCACATTTACAGCAAAACCCACTTTTCAAAGGACCAAGTCACTTCTGAAGTCACTTTAAGGGGCTTACATAACAGAAACCACCCATAAATTACCCCATTTTGCAAACTACACCCCTCAAGCTGTTCAAAACTCATTTTTAAAAACTGTTAACCCTTTAGGTGTTCCACAGGAATTTTAGCAGAATGAAGGCGAAATTTCAAAATTTCATTTTTTTTCCAGATATTACATTGTAATCCAATTTTACCTGCAACCTAGCAAGGGTTAACGGCAAACCCAAACTTGGTTACCCTAATTCTGCAGTTTATAGAAACACCCCACATGTACTCGTAAACTAAAGTATGGGCACACAGCACAGCTCAACACGGAAGGAGCGCTATGTGGTTTTTGGGTGGCGGATTCACTGGAAGAAATCTAGGGGGCCATGTCACATTTGAAGGCTGCCTGAGGTACCCCCACAGTGGAAACCCCAAAAAGTGACCCTATTTTGGAAACTACACCCCCAAGGAATCTTTTAGGGGGTATAGTGACCACTTTGACCCAACCAGTGTTTCACAGTAGTTGGAAACACTTGGTTGAGAAAATGGAAAAAGTGCATTTTTTACATGAAGGTGTCATTTTAGGCTCATTTTTTTATTTTTAAGAGGTGTACCAGCAAAAAATGCACCCCACTATTTGTTCACCAATCTCTCCCGAACACAACAACACCCGATATGTTGTCGTACACTGCAGTATTGGGGAACGGCAGGCCTCGGAAGGGAAGGAGCGCCAAATGACTTTTGGAGTGCAAATTTTACTGGAAGAAATCTAGGGGGCTATGTCACATTTGAAGACACCCTGAGGTGCCCCAACACACGCACACACACTGACACATACACGTTCTGTGCTGAACAGGACTCTCCGGTCTTCTCTGCAGAGCTCCTATCTCCCTCTGTAGAGGCTGACACCTATTTCAGGATGCAGGCCTTAGAGATCTGTGTGTTGAATCCGGTGTAATCGCTGAAGGATCAGTGTCTGGAGTGATGGACGGCCGGAGGTACAACAGAGCAGTGAGACTACACAAGCTGGTCTATGAAGCACTTATGAGGCTTGCATGGAAAAACTTCCTTCCATGGCTAGAAGAAAACCATGCAAGGGACCTTCACCATCTGGATGAAACACTGAAGAACATCACAAACTTTCGCATCAGTGTGTCGCAGGGATCCTTCGAAAAGCTCTTGGATAATGAATCTTGCACACTTACCCTGAAGCTCTTTCAAGTTTATCTTGAGACCCTCAGAAATGAACAACTCTCAGCATTCTGGATGTCATACTTGGACATGGTCGAGACCATGCTGGCCCTGGTTCGAGCTTCAAGAGAAGGCAACTGGATGCTTCACCTAGGAGCAATCCGACAGATGATACCATGGTGTTTTGCCTATGACAAGGTCAACTATGCCCGATACCTAACCTATTACTATGCCACAATGTCTCGGCTGCCCATAGAACACCCAGAGGTCCATGAATACTTCATGCAAGGTGGCTTTTCGGTCCAGATCGGTAGCAAGAATCCTTTTGGACGAATTCCTGTGGACCAGACCATTGAAGAGACAATCAACAAAGACACCCAGACACCAGGGGGCACAAAAGGCTTCAGCCTCAAAGTTGGAGCTGTTTCCAGGTTCTACCTGACATCAGAGTACCGCAGTATGTACTTGAGGCAGCTGAGGGCCCTGGTAGGCCAACAATATACTGACTTCAGCCATTCAGACCTACAGGTGTCTAGGATTAGAAGAGATGAAGCCGATGTCCAATCTTTCGTTCAACTGCTGGAGACAGGTTGGGTGAACCCCTTCAACAAAGAGCATAATGGTGAACTTATCAGTTTGTCAACAGCGACTGTAGCACCACCAGATGTAGCCAAAGACCTTCAAGGGGCATACAGTATAGGAGAGGATGCATATCAAACATTCAAGGATGAGCGTTTGGGTACCGATAAGCCAACTACATTGTTTCATGACAAGATGACGAAGAACAAACTTAAAACGTTCTCTAACATCCAAATGAAGACACGCAGACAAGGTCTTGGCAAGGAGGTAATTTTGAAGGCTGACAGAAACCTATTTGGCCAGATGATACTTGTAGCTGAGAACAGAAAGCTACAAATGAGTGATGTCTTGACTCATCCCCTGGGTCCATTGCCATGGGCACTTGCCAATGGTGATGGGTCTATCCGCAAGACCAACAAGGCTGCCCTCGCAAGGGAGTTGGAGAGGAATGCTCGTCCTGCAGAAGTGATCCCCGAGCCCTCTGCAACCATCATTGATGGGATGAGCCTGGTTCAGAAACTGAAGGGAAACAATGCAACATTTGGCCAGCTAGCAGGCACAGCAATGAGTCGCGCTATCCATGAGGGTGCTAAGAGCAAGCGCATTGATATTGTCTTTGACGTCTACAAGGAGACATCCATCAAAGATACAGAAAGAGTCAACAGATATGAAGGCACAGGGATCCATTTCAAGAACATTCAACATGGGCACAACATCCAGCAGTGGAAAAAGCTTCTAAGTAGTTCCTCCAACAAGGCAAGTCTCATAAAGTTTCTGGTAGAAGAATGGAAGGCGAAACACCACAGGGAGAAGCTTGAGGAGAAGGAGCTGTATGTCACATGTGAGCAGCTCTGCTTTAAGATCACCAAAGAACAGTGGGAAGAGGCTGCTGACCTTAAGTCAAATCAAGAAGAAGCAGACACACGCCTCCTTCTCCATGCTCTTCATGCAGCAGAATCTGGTTACAAGTCGGTCATCATCACTTCGGAGGATACTGATGTCATGGTCCTGTGTCTGGGCATGTGCCACAAAATCCCATCCCACCTGTTCCAGAAATGCGGTACACAGAACCGGACAAGATTCCTGGATATCACCACTCTGAGCCGAACATTGGGAGGCAGCGTATGTGATTCATTGATTGGTATGCATGCATTTACAGGCTGTGACACCGTCAGTGCATTCGCTGGCCGTGGGAAGATGACGACACTCAAGCAGTTGAAGATGAACAAGACATACCAGGATGCCTTTCAGGAAGTTGGTCGTTCATGGGAAGTGTCTACCGAACTTTTTGAGAAGTTACAGGAAATCACCTGCCACATGTACCTGCCAACTACCCAAACAACTGAGGTAAACAGGCTCCGTTATCAGCTGTTCTGTGCCAGACGTGGAGTGGTAGAGTCAAGTCAACTCCCTCCTTGCCAGGACTGCCTTTTCATGCATGCACTGCGTGCAAACTACCAGGCTGCGATCTGGAGGAGAAGTCTGCAGAGCCAGCCATGGGTTGCAAACCCAACAGACTGCGGTTGGATGATAGATAACGACGGAAAGCTTGTTGTCAAGTGGATGCAAGGGGCACCAGCACCAGAAGCTATTATACAGCTACTGTCCTGCAAGTGTGTGCGGTCATGTGAACTTCCTCAGTGTACTTGCCTCAGCAATGGCCTGAAGTGCACAGACATGTGCAGATTACAGACATGCCAGAACAAGGGTACTGAAGACGAGCCAGTAGAACAACAGTCAGATTCAGAGTCCGATGTTGAAGATATTATGGAGTAACATATATATATATATATATATATATATATATATATATATATATATATATATATATATATATATATATATATATATATGCACATGACATGTTCAGTGTGTATTTACATAACTTGGATTAAATTTTGTTACAAATACTACATCTAGTCACTCCGGGTGGTACCGATATCGTCATATTTGGTTCTTGGCTCATGCTAAAATTCCTGTGGAACACCTAAAGGGTTAACAGTTTTTAAAAATGAGTTTTGAACAGCTTGAGGGGTGTAGTTTGCAAAATGGGGTAATTTATGGGTGGTTTCTGTTATGTAAGCCCCTTAAAGTGACTTCAGAAGTGACTTGGTCCTTTGAAAAGTGGGTTTTGCTGTAAATGTGAAAAATTGCGCATAAAACTATAAGCCCTATTACGTCGTAAAACAATAAGGTTTCATTTTCAAAATGATGCCAATATGAAGTAAACATGTGGGGAGTGTAAATTAATAACTATTATGGGGGGTATCAGTATTTTTGTAAAAAGCAGAGAATTTCAAAGTTAAAAAATTGCCGATTTTTCCAAAATTTCCGAATATTTAGCATTTTTTTATATAGAAAGGTAAAATATATTGACTCCCATTTAGCACTGACGTGAAGTACAATATGTCACGAGAAAACAATCTCAGAATGGCTTGGATAGGTGAAAGCGTTCCAAAGTTATTAGCCCATGAAGTGGCACAGGTCAGATTGGCTTAGGCACTTGGGTACAAATAGGCCTAGGGCTGAAGGGGTTAATAAGCTACGTATATGTAAGGGCTATCATATCAAAAAATAAACTACAGACATGCATCTACCTAAAAATACCAAAGAGAATTAGTCACTCCGCTTGGTACCGATATCGTCAAATTTGGTTCTTGGCTCATGGACTATAGCTATAACTGGTGAGATTAGATTTGTGCTTTATTCACTCAAAATTGCAGTTTTTTTGCTTTTCTTTTATTCTTAAATACACAAGTACACTGTGTGGTCAATTATTAGTTAAATTAAGTATTTTGACCATATCATTAATTTTATGCAGATTTTCCAACTACAAGTTGAATAAACTTGAATGCTCATTGAATGAAGCAGATCAGTTGATGGGTATGTGTGTAATGAGGAAGGGTGTGGCCTAAGGATATAACACCCTTTATCAAGGCGTGCAGAATTATTAGGCAGATAGTTTTCCTCAGGCAAAATGGGCCAAAAAAGAGATTTAACCAACTCTGAAAAGTCAAAAATTGCAGCACTCATGAAACTGCTAAGATATTGGGGTGCAATCACAGAAACATCAAACATTTGTTGAAAATAGTCAACAAGGTCGCAAAACAAGTTGTTGCAAAAAAAAAGACGCACGTTAATTAACAAAGATTTAAGAAGACTCCAACATGAAGCTCCCTATATCCTCCATTGCTGTCAATTCCAGAACTGCAACCTCCCTGGAGTGCCCATGATATGAAAATTTGGATTGGATAAATTTATCCCTGTGTGTGCTGCGGCCGTTCCCAATAAGACTGAGTATTTTGAGCTCTCAAGGAATGAGACCACACCATTGTGTCAGAAAAGCATTCCATCAATACTGATACTTTATTGTACATACATAGTTTTATGATAGCAGATAGAAAGGAGTGGCTAGGGGTTGTTAGGGGTGGTTAGTTAATTACCATATTGTCTAGCTCCTCTGTCATTGGTTATCTAAACATATATGGAATATTGTGATTAATGCACATATGACTGCTGATTAAGCAACTAAAATTGAGCTCTCTGCATCTAGGACAGAGTTGAGACATCTGATCAGCACTTAATACATCTGACACTGTTGGTCTGCCATTTCAGCAAGATTCAGCGATATTCTAGACATTATTTCAGGACATCTGGCCTAAGTTCCTGTTTTTGAGATGGAAAACCCCATACAATCTGTCTGGCTTATATCAGTTTATGTCAGCCATTTTAAGCCATTGATTATAATGTATATATTAGCTGTGAGTATATGAGTATATATGATTATAGAGCAGTATACATGCAAGTGAGATCTACATGATATATATATTTCTATCACACCAGAAGTACCCAACCACCACTGGACTAGACATATGCGTTGAGTCTTCAAGACTGGGCCAAAAATGGCTAGCCATTGTTCTGCACTCAGTCATGTTTTTTGTTTTTTTTTAATGATGCAGACTTTTCAAGTACCACTTCTTGAATAATAGTCTTATAAATACTGGTAATATGTTTGGGAGTTGATGTTGAGTCCAACTAGCTCATCCTTTCATAATACTAGCTCATAACTGTACCCCAACTCCACCTTGCTGGCTTCTGAGTCAAAGTGGAGTTCTGTTGCCATTACTGGTCCAGTCTTGGGCTCATTCATCTGGTGCGTTAAGAATCACTCTCATCCCATCAGTCCATAAAACATTTGAAAAATCCATTTTCTGTTTCTTTTTCAGTGGTGATTGGGTGTCAGCCTCCTTACCTCGGCCATGTCTGTGATCACTGAACACTGTGTACTTCTGAACCTCCATGGAAGTTGCAGTTCTTGAATATGACAGCACTGGAGGATAATGGGCTCCTGGTCATTTAACAATTGATTCTTATCAAATCTTTGGCAATTCAATTGCATCTTTTTTTCCTCAACATATTTTTTTGCGAACCTTTTGACTATTTGAAACAAAACCTTTTTATGGTTCTGTGATCACTCACCAATATCTTAGCAATTTCATGAGTGCTGCATTCCTCTGTATGACTTTTAACAATTTTTGTCTTTTCAGAATCCGTTAAATCTCTCTGTTGGGCATTTTGCCTGAGGTAAACAAGCTGCCTGTCTAATCCCTTGATAAAGGGAGTTGTATCCTTAGACCGTACCCTTCATCATTATGCAGTGCAGAGCAGCGGGGTTGGTGCAGTGCCACCGGCAGGCAGGGAAAACGGAAAGTTCAACATAAACAGTGTCTTTATTTGCAGACTCGCATACAGGCGTGGTATCCTCCGGATCGCAGCCAGGTTTTCAAATACAACGACCGTGTTCACAACCCATTGCCGTGGACAATGACACAGATATGTCTCTTGGGTGCGTCGGCCACGTTGAAGCCCCTGGCTCTGTTTTAGCTCTGCACAGACCTGGGTTGCACAGAGCCTGCTGCTCTGCAGCTTACAAACTCCAAACTGACACTCTCAAGGCAAAACTGACAGATTTAAATGGAATTCTGGCAATACAGCCACTTCCAAAACCTGGAGTGGAGAGAGGTATTCCCCCACTACCAAACCTGCAAATCCCTCTAAAAATAAAAGGCCCTAATGGGTTTTCCTAAAAATCTGACTGAGTCCCTACTTGGACCCAATCTATACTTTCTTTTATTTTGCCTTGTGACTCGCAAGCATCCTGCTGTGAACACCAGGCACTCCGGCGGGTTTAATAGGATACAAATCACCCTCGAATATGATCTGCCTCACAGCAGATACACATCACCTGATCTGCTTCATCCAATAAGCGTTCATGTTTATCTACAGCTTGGAATTTTAAAATCTGCATAACAATAATGATATGGTCAAAATACATGCCTAATAATTGTGCACATAGTGTATTTGGGGGGCTAAAAATAATTTTTGCAATTGGGTATCATTAAAAATGTTGCACCATTTACCTATTATAGGCCCTGTTTCCCTAAACATTGAATTTTAATGTGTTTTTTTGGTCATAAATGGGATGAGAGGAGCTAAGAAAATGACAGATAAGATTTACAAACTCCGGTCAGAACAATCTCACTGATGAGTTCTCAGATAACTCTTTCTACAGCCAGGGTTAGATAGCACAAAAGAAAGGCTATAGTGACAAACATTGCAAAATTCTTAATAAACCCATATTTTTAGCCTCAATAATTCACATTTAAGTAAAAAGAAAATTGTCGGAAAAGTGGAAAATCACTTTAAGTAGTTGCATGCTGGATATAGCACAATTTAACAAAAAAAACAAAACTAAAAACCCCAAACAACCCAAAGTCATGATTGTTATGCCTATCGTAGGGTCCACCCCTGGCAAGCAGGAATCTGGGAGACTGAGGAGCAGTGCTCTCCGAACACAAAACATTATAAACACCCTTTAATATGCGATCCTGCACTATTTGCTAACCGTAGACATTCTTTACCAGTTTTATATAAAGTTCTATAAAAAGATGTATTTTATTATTTGTTTTGTCAGTCGAAAATGAACAATGTTATATAGAAGAGAAGCTGAAAGAGAAAATGGCAGTTAGTGGGATAACTCTGTCCTTCCAGAAACTATTACAGCATTCATCAAAACTGAATTGTTAGTGTAATTCAGTGCTTTGTTAATTCAAAGAGGACTCTCCCTGCTACCCTCGCCATATTTAGCTCCTTGTCTATATCTAGGCTTGTAAATCTATTCTCCTTAGTGCCTTTGCTATTTATTTCAAAATATCATTGGTTCATAAGTTACTGTTTCAATTTATACTGTTATTTAATCGCTCAACCATGGCCACCAATTAGTGCCAGACATATAATGCTTGTATAGATAAATGTAACAAACAAAAGTGTAAGTAAAAAAATTGTAAAACAAAAAGTCAATCGTATTAGTGATATTCAAATAATAATGGCGTCCAAGTAAGGTACATTAAAATTAGAAAAAAAAGCTCGTACATGCATATTGCTGGATATATTGCTTCAGCAATCACATTAATGTATAGTATGACCAAAAATGAAAATATTTCAAGGGGTCCTCTCACGTTCTACAATCAGTACGATTTGTGGATATCGTAGTGCAGAGAAGAAACTGAGCAGAATGATATATAGGGAATACAAACTTGTATTTTATTCACTGACATCCTCGGTGTTTGTATGCATAGGAGTCCAGAGGGTGGTCCTACTCAGTGACTGTTATCTACCTCAGCTTTTACAGTCATTAAGGGAAGACTGTCAATCACTGAGTAGATCCACCCACTGGACTCTTATGCCTTTAAGCATCCAGGATTTGTGGGAGTAATGTGTAAGTTTTAATTAAACTTTTCCCCACAAAATGTTTATCAATCTGATCAGCTTCTCCTGCTCGGGAACATCCTGACTTCAGATCAGATACCATTCTCAATATGGCAGGTTCTCTACATATTCTAAACTTGCACCCTTTAGCGCCTTCATGTGGATTTTATTGTACAGCTTTCTTGTTTAACCAAAGAAATAAATAATAATTATGTGGTGTCCCACTTTTTTATGAAACCAGCAAAGCTAAAGTAGACAGCTGTGAGCTGATATTATCAGGCTGGGAAGGTCCCTGGTTTTTTCAAATAAAGTATTTATTTGTGTGTGTGTATTTTTTCTAATGATTACTGGGTTAGTAATGGGGGTGTCTGATAGATACTAGAGTTGAGCGAATTTGCTCGGGTCCCTGCTTATTCGGCAAGCTATAGCGCTTACTGAATAAGCTGCAGATGGAACGCGGCTACCTGGATCTCAGCGGCTGATAAGCTGTTCTGCTCCGCAGCTGCATGTGTCGCGTCTGTGACACAAGCATGGAGATCCTGTTTGTTGGGCTTTCCATGTATGTCGTGCCTGTCACAGGGCCCTGACACACACAGCTGCGGAGCCGAACAGCTGATCAGCCGGAGCGATCCAGGAAGCCAAGTTCCCTCTGCAGCTTATTCAGTAAGCGCTATAGCTTGCCGAATAAGCAGGGGGACCCAAGCATATTCACTCAGCTCTAATAGATACCTCTCCATTACTAACAACAGGGCTCGATGTCATCTGGGATTTTTGACAATCCACATCTGACATCAACCCCAAGCTCAATTACCTTGATTGCCAACACAGCAAGGCAAATTGGGTATAGCGAAGGCAAGCATCTAATGTGATGCACCACTTTTGTGGCTTCTGTGGACTGGAATGTTTATGCTGGGAAGGTCCCTATAAAAAGGGACCTTCCCAGTCTAATATCGGCTCACAACTGTCTACTTTACCTTTGCTGGTTTCATAAAATAGGGGGACCCCACATCTTTTAATTTTTTAATATTTATTTAGTTAAATATGCCTTAAAACTAAAGAATAAACTTCACATGAAAGGCACTAAAGGGTGCAAGCTTATCTCTATCTGTTGTATCTGTCTAATATCTTTATCAAGTCTCATCTATATCTTTATATAAGATTGCTTTATTAGTTTTGCAGACTAGCTTTAAGTTGCAAAGAGCATTATAGCATGTAAAAGATATTAAAAACTCATTGCATATGGATTGCATGAGCATGTCTTACAGATTCTAAGTGAGAAAAAAATTGCACA
Source organism: Ranitomeya variabilis (assembly GCF_051348905.1). NCBI lineage: Eukaryota > Metazoa > Chordata > Amphibia > Anura > Dendrobatidae > Ranitomeya > Ranitomeya variabilis. The sequence goes on along the minus strand of NC_135232.1, from coordinate 138,387,105 downwards.
CTTTGATAAACGGAATGCCATACACATGACACTCGTCCACCTTTTCGGGATGAACATCAGAACGATTTTTAATACGCTGATGAGAGCGAACCCTTATATGTAGAATCAAAATAAACACAAAATATTAAACCACAAAATATTGTTGTTACACAAGTAAAATAGATGTTGAAATGTTTATTGCACTCCACCTCCCCCCTTCGGGGAGTCCCTGAGGAAGCTAATGCGAAACACGTACTAGAGTTGAGGTGAGGCGCAGCTTTGCCAGTTACATCTGTTGGTCAGTATTTAATTTTAATTACTCTTGGTAATTGTTTGACCATTATACTATTACCCTTGGGATGAGTACAGTAAACAGCCATCATGGGTTAGCTAGCTTCTCCCATTGGTGTGAGTATATATATATGTATGTGTGGATATACACAGTTGAAAACAGAAGTTTACATACACTATATGAAAAGACACATATGCACGTTTTTCTGATTATCTCACATGACATCAGAATAAACCTTTCCCATTTTAGGTCAATTAGGATTACCATAATTATTAACATTTGCCAAATGCAAGAAAAATGTGTGTATGTATATATGCGGTGTCCGCCGCTTGTTGGACAACAGACAGAACGCCTGTCCCAATTAGGGCTAACAGTCCCCCACAGGCTTCCTCCTACACAGCGTTGTCTACACATCTTATTCTAATTGAGCAGTCGGCATACTGATGAAGGTCTGTCTATGGCCGAAACGTCTTTATAATTGATATTTGGACTGCATTAAAGTTCCTTTCCCGGATTTCTTTAAGTTGAGTGCCAAGTTTTATTTCACTTAAATTGGTTTGGGAACCTACTTGAGCACCTCTACATTAGTGCCACGGTATACGGTCTACACCAGGGGTCTCAAACTCAGCTGGGTATATGGGCCACACACAGAAAAACATTTAGTTTCGGGGCCGCATTATTTGCATGACAAAATGACGTTTTTAGTGATACCATTTTTTTCTCTATACACCTTTTGAACTAGTCCCTACCTTGTAGTAATGTGTCCCATGCTGGTCCCTACCTTGTAGTAATGTGTCCCATGCTGGTCCCTACCTTGTAGTAATGTGCCCCATGCTGGTCACTATCTTGTAGTAATGTGTCCCATGCTGGTCCCTACCTTGTAGTAATGTGTCCCATGCTGGTCCCTACCTTGTAGTAATGTGTCCCATGCTGGTCCCTACCTTGTAGTAATGTGTCCCATGCTGGTCCCTACCTTGTACTAATGTGCCCCATGCTGGTCCCTACCTTGTAGTAATGTGTCCCATGCTGGTCCCTACCTTGTAGTAATGTGCCCCATGCTGGTCCCTACCTTGTAGTAATGTGCCCAATGCTGGTCCCTACCTTGTAGTAATGTGTCCCATGCTGGTCCCTACCTTGTAGTAATGTGTCCCATGCTGGTCCCTAACTTGTAGTAATGTGTCCCATGCTTGTCCCTACCTTGTAGTAATGTGTCCCATGCTGGTCCCTACCTTGTAGTAATGTGCCCCATGCTGGTCCCTACCTTGTAGTAATGTGTCCCATGCTGGTCCCTACCTTGTAGTAATGTGTCCCATGCTGGTCCCTACCTTGTAGTAATGTGCCCCATGCTTGTCCCTACCTTGTAGTAATGTGCCCCATGCTGGTCCCTACTTTGTAGTAATGTGCCCCATGCTGGTCCCTACCTTGTAGTAATGTGTCCCATGCTGGTCCCTACCTTGTAGTAATGTGTCCCATGCTTGTCCCTACCTTGTAGTAATGTGTCCCATGCTGGTCCCTACCTTGTAGTAATGTGTCCCATGCTGGTCCCTACCTTGTAGTAATGTGTCCCATGCTGGTCCCTACCTTGTAGTAATGTGTCCCATGCTTGTCCCTACCTTGTAGTAATGTGTCCCATGCTGGTCCCTACCTTGTAGTAATGTGCCCCATGCTGGTCCCTACCTTGTAGAAATGTGTCCCATGCCGGTCCCTACCTTGTAGTAATGTGCCCCATGCCGGTCCGTACCTTGTAGTAATGTGCCCCATGCTGGTCCGTACCTTGTAGTAATGTGCCCCATGCTGGTCCCTACCTTGTAGTAATGTGTCCCATGCTGGTCACTATCTTCTAGTAATGTGCCCCATGCTGGTCCGTACCTTGTAGTAATGTGCCCCATGCTGGTCCCTACCTTGTAGTTATGTGTCCCATGCTGGTCACTATCTTGTAGTAATGTGCCCCATGATGGTCCCTACCTTGTAGTAATGTGCCCCATGCTGGTCCCTACCTTGTAGTAATGTGTCCCATGCTGGTCCCTACCTTGTAGTAATGTGTCCCATGCTGGTCCCTACCTTGTAGTAATGTGCCCCATGCTGGTGACTATCTTGTAGTAATGTGCCCCATGCTGGTCCCTACCTTGTAGTAATGTGCCCCATGCTGGTCCCTAGCTTGTAGTAATGTGTCCCATGCTGGTCCCTACCTTGTAGTAATGTGTCCCATGCTGGTCACTATCTTGTAGTAATGTGCCCCATGATGGTCCCTACCTTGTAGTAATGTGCCCCATGCTGGTCCCTACCTTGTAGTAATGTGTCCCATGCTGGTCCCTACCTTGTAGTAATGTGTCCCATGCTGGTCCCTACCTTGTAGTAATGTGTCCCATGCTGGTGACTATCTTGTAGTAATGTGCCCCATGCTGGTCCCTACCTTGTAGTAATGTGCCCCATGCTGGTCCCTAGCTTGTAGTAATGTGTCCCATGCTGGTCCCTACCTTGTAGTAATGTGCCCCATGCTGGTCCCTACCTTGTAGTAATGTGCCCCATGCTGGTCACTATCTTGTAGTAATGTGTCCCATGCTGGTCCCTACCTTGTAGTAATGTGTCCCATGCTGGTCCCTACCTTGTAGTAATGTGTCCCATGCTGGTCCCTACCTTGTAGTAATGTGTCCCATGCTGGTGACTATCTTGTAGTAATGTGCCCCATGCTGGTCCCTACCTTGTAGTAATGTGCCCCATGCTGGTCCCTAGCTTGTAGTAATGTGTCCCATGCTGGTCCCTACCTTGTAGTAATGTGCCCCATGCTGGTCACTACCTTGTAGTAATGTGCCCCATGCTGGTCCCTACCTTGTAGCAATGTGCCCCATGCTGGTCCCTACCTTGTAGCAATGTGTCCCATGCTGGTCCCTACCTTGTAGTAATGTGCCCCATGCTGGTCCCTACCTTGTAGTAATGTGCCCCATGCTGGTCACTATCTTGTAGTAATGTGTCCCATGCTGGTCCCTACCTTGTAGTAATGTGTCCCATGCTGGTCCCTACCTTGTAGTAATGTGTCCCATGCTGGTCCCTACCTTGTAGTAATGTGTCCCATGCTGGTGACTATCTTGTAGTAATGTGCCCCATGCTGGTCCCTACCTTGTAGTAATGTGCCCCATGCTGGTCCCTAGCTTGTAGTAATGTGTCCCATGCTGGTCCCTACCTTGTAGTAATGTGCCCCATGCTGGTCACTACCTTGTAGTAATGTGCCCCATGCTGGTCCCTACCTTGTAGCAATGTGCCCCATGCTGGTCCCTACCTTGTAGCAATGTGTCCCATGCTGGTCCCTACCTTGTAGTAATGTGCCCCATGCTGGTCCGTACCTTGTAGTAATGTGCCCCATGCTGATCAGTACCTTGTAGTAATGTGTCCCATGCCGGTCCCTACCTTGTAGTAATGTGCCCCATGCTGGTCCGTACCTTGTAGTAATGTGCCCCATGCTAGTCCGTACCTTGTAGTAATGTGCCCCATGCTGATCAGTACCTTGTAGTAATGTGTCCCATGATGGTCCCTACCTTGTAGTAATGTGCCCCATGCTGGTCCCTACCTTGTAGTAATGTGCCCCATGCTGGTCACTATCTTGTAGTAATGTGTCCCATGCTGGTCCCTATCTTGTAGTAATGTGCCCCATGGTGGTCCCTACCTTGTAGTAATGTGCCCCATGCTGGTCCGTACCTTGTAGTAATGTGCCCCATGCTGATCAGTACCTTGTAGTAATGTGTCCCATGCCGGTCCCTACCTTGTAGTAATGTGCCCCATGCTGGTCCGTACCTTGTAGTAATGTGCCCCATGCTAGTCCGTACCTTGTAGTAATGTGCCCCATGCTGATCAGTACCTTGTAGTAATGTGCCCCATGCTGGTCCCTATCTTGTAGTAATGTGCCCCATGCCGGTCCCTACCTTGTAGTAATGTGCCCCATGCTGGTCCGTACCTTGTAGTAATGTGTCCCATGATGGTCCCTACCTTGTAGTAATGTGCCCCATGCTGGTCCCTACCTTGTAGTAATGTGCCCCATGCTGGTCACTATCTTGTAGTAATGTGTCCCATGCTGGTCCCTATCTTGTAGTAATGCCCCACGCTGGTCCCTACCTTGTAGTAATGCCCCAGGCTGGTCCCTATCTTGTAGTAATGTAACCCATCCAGGTCTCCATCTTGTAGATATGGCCCCATCCTGGTCCTCATCTGGTAGAAATGTCCCCATCCTGGTCCCATTCTTGTCGTTATGTCCCCCATCCACGTACCCATATTGCAGACATGTGCCCCATCCAGGTCCCCCCCATATATTGCAGACATGTGCCCCATCCAGGTTCCCCCATATATTGCAGACATGTGCCCCATCCAGGTTCCCCCATATATTGCAGACAGGTTCCCCCATATATTGCAGTCACGTGCCCCATCCAGGTTCCCCCACATATTGCAGACATATGCCCCATCCAGGCCCCCCCATATTGCACAGACAGGTCCCCATCCAGCCCCCCCCCCCCCATTTTCACATAGACATAACAGAGAAGAAAAAAAAGATTCTTCTCACCTTTCCTCTGTTCCCTCGGCGTCCTTTCTGTTCCTGTGGCCCGCAGGCACATAGACCCCTTGATGATCACCCTAGCTCCAGCAGCCGCCGACATCCGTGCTGTAGTGCAGTGTATTGCCTCGCAGAGTCCGGCTCTCGGCACAGCAATACTAGTGTCAGTCGCGGCCTATCAGGGGCCTACAGCTGACATCTGTGTCCCGGCGCAGCGGCGTATGACGTCACTGCCATGCGCAGATGTCGTCTGCTGGCCTCTGATAGGCCGCAGCTGACACTAAAGAAAACCAGAAAATAACACGCGGAGTATAAGTCCCAATTACCAAAGGTATAAACACATGTTTTTATTCATAAAACAATCAAAATACATTATTCATATACAGTTTAATCATTACAAACATCATGTAAACAGCGAGGGAACCAAAGGAAAACACTGAAAAACAATCTACACGGCAGTAGCCCCCAAAAAAGTATCTAATTAATATACATGCTAAAGTGCTACAAGTGCATTTAAAGGCAAAGATACTACATAGACCGGGTGGCTACAGGTCATTCAACAAGTAAATCCCACAGTGTGGTTCCGGTCAGAAATCCGGCATATACCATGCTCAACCCGGTTCAATAGCTCTTACCCATTCCACAGGTACACGGGTCACCGCCGAAGCCCCAACGCGCGTTTCGCGTCGGCTTCGTCAGGGGGCAGCTGACACTGTTATTGCTGTGCGGCAATACACTGTACTACAGCGCGGATGTCGGCGGCTGCTGGAGCGAGTGCGATCATCAAGGGGTCTATGTGCCTGCGGGCCGCATGAAGCAGCCGGAGGGGCCGCGTGTTTGAGACCCCTGGTCTACACCTTCTGTTAATGTCCTGCTGACTTAACATCTTTATGATGACCCACAAAGCAAGGAACCGCATTTCCCACTCACCGGGAAATATTTTCTTACCAGCGCTTTCTAGAAGTTTGGGGTTACTAGGAACTTTGTCAGGATAAGGCAGTATTAGACTTGTCGGCTTTTTAGAGGTAGCACATGGTAATTGTTCAGAGGTTCCTCCATGATATTAAGGTGGGAAATTCCTCTATTATAGAATAATGTACTTTAATATTAGCGTGGTCTCTGCAGTACAGTAGGGTTACTGTAGCGTAGAATTGTATATAGAGCGTTGCTGGTTCTCATACATGTAACTACATAAATTATTCCAATTGAGCTTTTTATTGGCAGGGATAAACAGCATTCTGACCTGTTACATGGATAAAAAAAGTAATAACAAGCCTAAACATAGGAGAAATGAGCTCAGCTTAATTAACTATTAATTGCAGCCACAGAGTTTTTTCTAATCTCTCCTCGCGCAGTATTCCGGCTGGTGAGCTTTCGTTACCCTCCTGCTGCTGAAAATAACCTAGTTTAAGAGTTCACTGAAAACATGAGGGATTCATCATTATATATTTACTGTCTGAGGCTGATATAGCTGTAAGGTTTTATCAGATCCCATTGATCTATTGCGCATGTTCCCTCCCTAGGTTGCAGAACGTGCTTCTATTTGCATAAGGCCCTGGGCAAGGTTCTTTCTTGCATTGATTGGCCTGTCCAAGGGAGCCTGATGTGTTCTCGCATTGATCACTTCGTCTTTTCTTGGAAGACAGTGTTACACGGAGTTCATCTCAAACATTCTAGGGAGAAGGTAAAACTTTAGTGCAGATGTCTTAATTTTGTCAGATGCTCCTTGGAGAATACGCTCTCCTTCCCCAGAACAGTTAGCTTTGTTTATTTATGCAATTTGGATATATTTGCTCCAAATCTAACACCTCTTGCTGGCATATCCATTAAAAATACAATACACTTGTCTTCCGAGTACAGGCCAATTAGTTAACGTCTCACAATGAAATTCTGGAATTTTTTCCAGTTAAATGCAGCAAAGTTTTCCCCCTTACTCCAGGGAGATGCAATAAATCTGTGCACAAGTCATTATCTCAACAAGATCTAATAGTGATGTCTGTCGCAATGCAAAGGTTATGCAACTAGAGAAACAAGTGGAAGCAAAACTATAGCTGTCCATGTATGACAGGCTGTGAAGTAGTGTGATCATCCTGTCTGTAGCCATCAGCTAATTCCCATAATGGCACAAACTCATTCCTCAGCAGAAGATAGGTATGACTGTATGCCAAGTGTGCATATCTTGGTCATTGAGTCATGTACATGGGGTCTTGGCACTAGGGTTATTATTTAAGATGGTTGGTAAATGATTCTTAGCGTATAGAAGAGTGTTCATTTAGGTCGATAGATACTATTTTATCCCCATACAGCACACACATTGTTAGCAGTCCTTCCCCTTTTTATATGTTGTTGTTCTGGTTATGATTAATATGGATGCATAAGCTGTCAAATCAGCTGATGAATGAGCATTTTGTTCATCCGTTGTTTCAATGGTGGCATTTTTACTTGGGCTTATGATCAGGAACAAGCATTCTTAGGAACCCTCATTTGACAATTATTGGCCAATCCTGATGGACCTTAATTATGTCATAGTGACCCTTAAAATTTGTAACCTGGGTAAAAAAAAAATTAAAACGGGGGTGTTCAAAACAGTATTTTTTACAACAGCTGAACCAGTGATGGAAAGTTCTTAATGATTGAATTCAGTTTTTTGTAGACAAAACAAAACTGCTTTTCTTATTTTTTCGTACCCACTGCCACTTGTAATAAAAGGTGAAAGGACTTAATAGTAATAGTAACTAATCTTTCTCTTGATTTTTCATATTTAGTTATCACTTGAATCATCTGGTAGTCCTGCTGCTGAGACTGCCACCAATCACACAGTAGACCGCCCCAAGACGTGTGCAGCTTAGCAGACAGGAGCACACAGCTCCTGTCTGAGTGTACATACAAGCTGGAGTATGTAAGCCTAAGCTTCTATGGAGTCCGTACTCCGGGCTGTATGCCCACTCAGACAGTAGTTGTGCAGGCCTGTCCTCTGAGCTGTGAACTTCTTGGGGGTCTATTACAGGATTGGTGGAGGTTTCAAGATCCAGACCCCCACTGATTTTCAGGTAATTCAAGTGCTTAAAGTTTTCAATGACCTTTGTGTGCTTATATTGTGAGTTTTGAGAGGGAATCCTTGTCCAGTTTCTCATCATCCATTAAAATAGAGTGCAGCCAACCTGTCCAGGGCTCTCCCTTCAGGGACCACATAGCAGCAAGACAAACAACCTCCATGAGACTTAAACCCTTAAGGTACCTTCACACTAAGCGACGCTGCAGCGATATCGACAACGATGCCGATCGCTGCAGCGTCGCTGTGTGGTCGCTGGAGAGCTGTCACACAGACAGCTCTCCAGCGACCAACGATGCCGAAGTCCCCGGGTAACCAGGGTAAACATCGGGTTACTAAGCGCAGGGCCACGCTTAGTAACCCGATGTTTACCCTGGTTACCAGTGTACATGTAAAAAAAACCCCAAACACTACATACTTACATTCCGGTGTCCGTAACGTCCCCCAGCGTCCGCTTCCTGCACTGCCTGTGATTGCCGGCCATAAGGCACAGCACAGCGGTGACGTCACTGCTGTGCTCTGCTTTTTCTTTACGGCCGGCAATCACAGGCAGTGCAGGAAGCGGACGGCGGGGGACGTGTGACAGACAGCAGAGGGTGAGTATGTACTGTTTGTTTTTTTTACTTTTACAATGGTAACCAGGGTAAATATCGGGTTACTAAGCGCGGCCCTTGTAAAACATTGCTGGCATCGTTGCTTTTGGTGTCAAACACGACGATACACGCCGATCTGACGACCAAATAAAGTTCTGAACTTTCAGCAACGACCAGCGATATCACAGCAAGATCCAGATCGCTGCTGCGTGTCAAACACAACGATATCGCTATCCAGGACGCTGCAACGTCACGGATCATTATCGTTATCGTTGCAAAGTCGTGTAGTGTGAAGGTACCTTAAGTGACTGAGCTAATTTTGACCTTCATGACCAGTCCAAATTTTTTTTTAAATCTGACCAGTGTCACTTTATGTGGTAATAACTCTGGAATGCTTCAACAAATGCCAGTGATTCTTAGATTTGTTTTTTTCATGACATATTGTGCTTCATGTTAGTGGTAAAATTTTGGTCAATATGATTTGCCTATATTTATGAAAATTTGAGGAAAAAATTGAAAATGTTTCAGTTTTCAAATTTTACATTTGTATTCCTTTAAATCACAGTTATACCACGCAAAATAGTTCATAAATAACATTTACAACATGTTTACTTTACATGGCAGAGTTTGGAAGGGAAGCAGCACCATTTGACTTTTTGACCGCAAAAATATCTGGAATCGATAGTGTGCGCCATGTCGCGTTTGGAGAGTCACTCACTGATGGAAATTACACCCCTCCAGGATTTTATCCAGGGGTATAGTGAGGGTTTTGAACCCAATGGTAATACACAGAATTTGAGAACATTAATTACTCCTATTGAAAATGTCATCATTAGTGTTGAGCACAAGTGCTCAGTACTTGTGTTTGCAAACATGCAAACCTGAATAGCGAGCACTTGCGCTCAACACTAGTTGTCATATCAAAATATTTTTTTTAACTTTTTAAAAAACCTTAACCCTCTTATTATTGAGATTAGACTCTATCACAGTGATCAAAATAAACCAACAGGAAAAATCCCTGCTGGATGCCGGATGGCAGAACTCCACATGCGCCCGCCATTTTTTTTTTTTCAGGAAGAGAAGGCAGAGGGCTGGGGGATCGAGCTGTAGGGATGTGGTGATGGCAGGGGTACCAGGAGGGTAGTTTGGGGTCCTCATTTCTCTCTCCTCAGACATGTGTATTTTAATTGTCAGCACCATAGCCACAGTAATTAATAACTTTGAACCTTGGCCACAGCTCTTTCTGCCATACGCTTAGATTTTCCTTGCCATTGAAGCATTTAGCTGTATAACTCACAGTGACTGTAAAAGAAGACATTTCAGGATGAGATCAGTGTATGTGATATTCCCACAGTAGCAATAATTTATGTTTTTTGTGCTTGCTGACTTTCAGAGCACTGTAGATAACACATCCCCGGATCACAACATGTTTCTTTTTCCTCTGTGAACATCTTTGCGGAGTTATTTCTCTGCAACGCCTCCCTCCTCTGAAACAGCACTATACACTGATCAGCCAACAGGTGAAGTGCATAACATTGACAATGACACCTGTCACAAAGTGAATTGTATTAGGTCGTAGGTGAACAGTAAATCTTCGCAGTTGATATGTTGGAAGCAAGAAAAATGGGCACTCATAAGATTCTTAGCATCTTAATAATAATAATAATAATAATAATAATTTTTATTTATATAGCGCCAACATATTCCGCAGCGCTTTACAACTTATAGAGGGGACTTGTACAGACAATAGACATTACAGCATAACAGAAATCACAGTTCAAAACAGATACCAGGAGGAATGAGGGCCCTGCTCGCAAGCTTACCGACTATGAGGAAAAGGGGAGACACGAGAGGTGGATGGTAACAATTGCTTTAGTTATTTGGACCAGCCATAGTGTAAGGCTCGGGTGTTCATGTAAAGCTGCATGAACCAGTTAACTGCCTAAGTATGTAACAGTACAGACACAGAGGGCTATTAACTGCATAAAGTGTATGAGAACACGATGCAAGGAACCTGATTGTTTTTTTTTTTTGGTTTTTTTTTTTTTTTTTATTAGGCCACACAGGGATAGTTAGGTTAATGCGTTGAGGCGGTAGGCCAGTCTGAACAAATGAGTTTTTAGGGCACGCTTAAAACTGTGGGGATTGGGGATTAATCGTATTAACCTGGGTAGTGCATTCCAAAGAATCGGCGCAGCACATGTAAAGTCTTGGAGACGGGAGTGGGAGGTTCTGATTATTGAGGATGCTAACCTCAGGTCATTAGCGGAGCGGAGGGCACGGGTAGGGTGGTAGACTGAGACCAGAGAGGAGATGTAGGGTGGTGCTGAGCCATGGAGCGCTTTATGGATGAGGGTAGTAGTTTTGTACTGGATTCTAGAGTGGATGGGTAGCCAGTGTAACAAGCAAGAACCAAATTGTAATTGACTTGACAATTGGGACAGTGCATCTGCAACACGGCAGATCTTCTCACTAAGCAGTGATTAGTAGCCAGCAAAAAATGGTTCAAGTAAGGACAACCAGTGAAACACCGACAGGGTTACGGGTGTCCTAGAGTTATTGATATGTCTGGGGAAGGAGGTGGCAATCTCCCAGAAGCCAAATACAGCAGAAGCAGTATGTAGTAAGTTATGTGTGTAGGGCACTGTAGCCGCAGACTAGAGGGCTAAGGCCGGAGTCACACTTTTGTACAATATGGCCAAGTGTTATTCAATAAAACATCAAGTAGCACTTGGCCCAGTGTTACTCTGTGGGCAGCTCACATCTGCGATTATTTTTTCATGCCGAATTGGCATGCGAGAACAATGGCAGCATGCTGCCATTGGCACCGAGACTCAGCAGAGTCGCGGCTCACTCGCACCTATATAAGCCTATGGGTGCGAGTGACACAGCGCACAGCACTCGGATATCATCCGAGTGTGGTGCGATATAGCCGACGCCGGCAGTGGAGGAGATGGAGAAATTAGTTTCTCCACCTCCTCCATAGCTGTGCTCCGATCCTTTCTGTGTGAAAGGCTAGGAGCACAGTAGAATGACACTTGACTCCAGCTAGCAGCAGAGGAGGAGCCGAGAGTCAGTAGCATATCCCATCCGATGCCATGCGCTAGTCGGACTCCAACCTAATGTGGACTTCTGACCACCATTGAAAGTGCCTACAGTGGGCAAAAGTGCATCTGAGCTGGACCGTCAAGAAGTGAAAGTAGGTGACCTGGTCTGAGGATTTTTTTCTTTTTTTGTTTTACATAATATGTGGACAGGGCAGGATACATTATGGAAGAAAAACAAGCGGCAGAGGCAATGTGAAAACATAGGTCCTTACATTCATGTGAATTACCTACCTTAAACTTGTTTTAGATCAAGTAGACCTGTTTATGGTAATGGCATATCATAATGGTCTCAGCAGGATAATGTGCCATGCTATACTGTAAAAATTGTTCAAGAATGGTTTGAAGAGCATGGCAATGGGTGTATGGGGTTGACTTGGCCTCCAAATTTCCTGTATCGCAATCCAATGAAATATCTGTGTGATGAGCTGGAAAAAATAAGTCATTAGAGGCCAAACCTTAGAATTTACTGGATTTATTGCAGCTAGTATCTTGGCATCTGAAATGAAAAAACACCTTCAGAGGTCTTGTGGGCTCTATGTTCTAGTGGATCAACTACAGTACCACACTCAACCTGTTTACATGAATGTCTCTATTTTTGGTAGGAAAGCAGCCGTGCTTATCTATTTCTATTATCTAATTCTATTCACATACTATTCCTTTATTATGTGTTTGTGTGTAAAATTAAGCTTTTATACTGCTCAGTTAAATTATGATGTTCCTTAGTATTGTGAAAAGACAGAGGATTTCAGCATTGTAGATAAGGATGCTGATGGTAAGTGTATACACGGAAAGTACGCAAACATTGCCAAGCATTGAGGGATTCAAAGCCTATTAAATGTATTCTGGACAATTATCCTGAAAATAAAAATACCGGTACTTTTTTCCTCTTTATTTGTCAAGCGGAGAGAAAGCAAAACATCAGAAAACATAATGTTTTTAGAAAAGAAAAACCAAAAGAAGCTTGCAGGGGTACTGAATTTTAATTGACTTAAGTGCTTTATGAATAGAGTGTACCTGCTCCGATATCCATGTGTTCCTGCTGTGAGCCATTGCTGAAGTTGTGATTAAAGAAGCAGTCATGTGAAGTGGAGGTGGCACAGGGTAGGTGTACGTTACTCTCAGAATGCAGCTGTGAGGGCCCCCGAGGGATCTGTTGCCCACAAATAAACATGAGTGGTCTCATTATGTTTACAATATGGAAATGAATTGAAGAAAAGTTCTCAGCAGGATATTTTTAATATAGAATGGTTTGGAACCACGAGGGGCGGACCTGTCAGCTCTCACTGATTTTCTGAAGCTTACACATTTGGAGCTGGTCCCACAGATTTCCAGCATCAGTTCTCGCTAACATTGCAATGGAGCCAGCCTGTTTCTTTTAAATAGCATTTTCAACTCACAAGCCCTGAAAATTTGATTAAACTTAAAGAGCCCTTAAAGCTAGAGTTAATTACTGTGAAGATGGGTATAAATGTGGTGGCATGTATAGAGCCGGTGATCCTGCAAGAGAACGTCTTTGTATTAATTCCATTTTTTTTGTTTTGTTTTGCATTGTCTAATTACACACACACACACACACACACACACACACACTTACTGTTATTGTGATCAAGTTAAGCAAGTTGAATATAATATGATCGCTAAAAGGGCTAAAATTAAAGATTACACATTTCCTTTGTATTTTAGGTAAAAAATATATATACGGTATATTCTCATCTTTTACACTTTAAAAATTACAAAAAGGAAAATGGGTCTATGCCAAAGTTTGGGCACACTGCACGATTAGTACCTAGTAGCACCTCCTTTTTGCAAGTATCACAGCTTGTAAACACTTTTTGTAGCCAGCCAAATCTTTCAAAGTCTTGTTTGAGGGATTTTCATCCAGTTCAGTGAGATTCCAGGGTCATCTTACATGCAATGCTATTTTGAGGTCTAGCCACAGATTTTCAATGATGTTCAGATCAGGGGACTGTGATGGCCATTGTAAAACCTTTACCTTAAGCTTTTTGAGGTAGTCTATTTTGGATTTTGACGTGTTAAGGATCATTATTAGTGATGAGCGAATATACTCCTTACTCGAGATTTCTCGAGCATGCTCGGGGGTCCTCCGAGTATTTTTTAGTGCTCGGAGATTTAGTTTTTCTTGCCGCAGCTGAATGATTTACATCTGTTAGCCAGCATAAGTACATGTGGGGATTCCCTAGCAACCAGGCAACCCCCACATGTACTTATGCTGGCTAACAGATATAAATCATTCAGCTGCTGCAAGAAAAACGAAATCTCCGAGCTCTAAAAATAAATACTCGGAGGACCCCCGAGCATGCTCGAGAAATCTCGAGTAACGAGTATATTCGCTCATCACTAATCATTATCAGTGTCGGACTGGAGCACCTTGGACCCACCAGAGAAAATCATTCTTAGGGCCCACTATGTATCTACATAGAAATAAATACAAGACCACCAATTGTGCGGTAAAACGTGCTAATATCAGGGTATAATATAAGGTAGTACACTTCTTAATTATGTAGCAGGGGTTGTAGTAGCACTCTCATAGAAAATAAAGTAGCCCCCTCATAGAATATACAGTAGCCCCCTTGATAGAATGTAATGTAGCCTCCCTCATAGAATATAATGTAGCCCCCCATAGAATATAATGCAGCCCCCCTCATAGAATATTATGGAGCACCCCACAAAGTATAATGCAACCCCTCATAAGGTATTGTCACGCCGTTCTGTCTGTATCTGGTTGCACCAGCGGCTGCAGCTGATCGTGACAGAAGATCAAGCCCCGCCCATAGGGCAGGGGAACTTTATATAGGAGCTGCCCCTCAGCAATTGGCAGGGGACAGCATTTCAAGTACACACCCTAACCCTGATGAAAGCAGGGGAGGTGTGGCCGCACACACCCTTAGCACACTCAGAAACCATTACAGCAGGATCTGTGGCATAGGGCACCTGGCTGTGACTGCAAGCACTGACACACGTGGAAAGTCATGCACCAGCTGCAAATGACCTCGCAACCCGCGGACAGCTTCCACACTGGCAACCAGGGACCGCACATGCGGATGGTCATGCAGCAGGGCAAAGACCTAACCACCATGTACGGCTGCGCAGCAGAGCAGGGAACTGAGAAGGCTCCATACAGGTAACAGCCAACAGTATCCCAGCTCAAATTAGGGGAAAAGGAGCAAAGGGTTTAAGCAAAGACATGCATTGTCACGCCGAAAACCAGATACAGACAGAACGGTGTGACTTTATCCCCTCCTAAAGCCCCCTCTTCTGAAGTCCCCCAAAAATACACAGAAACTTTTCTTGGGAAAGGAGCAAAGGGTTAAGGCTAGGTTCACATTGCGTTAATGTGTGCACGCTAACGGATAGCGTTGCACGGCGAAAATGTCGCAATTAACGCCGTGCAACGGGTCCGTTAGCGCACCCATTGACAGCAATGTGAAGTTTTCCTGTAGCGCATCACAAGCGCGTGCCTTTTTCGGCTCGCGCTAGTGATGTGCCGTTCTTCTGTGGCTCGCCTCGGACGCTGCTTGCAGCGTCCACGGCGCGCCCGAGGTCCGTTCCCCGCTCTCGCAGATCGGGGATCTGCGAGAGCGGGGACGTTACCGCGACCCCTAAACGCGGCCCCTAAATAGACATTGCGTTAGCGCAATCCGCTAGCGCTAAACGGATTGCCCTAACACAATGTGAACCTAGCCTAAAGCATAGACATGGATTGTCAATTCCAGGAACATAATCACAGAAGATACAGTTCAGACATGTTCAGGTACAGGACAGGTGCAGGATCAAGGATTCGGACCTGGATATACCGCCTCCAGGACAGGCGCCAGAACAGGACAAAACATGAATCAAGCTCTTGAACTTTGCTATGAGTGTTTGTGTACTTGTACCTCTCCTGTCTATGTACCAAAGTCCTTGCCTTGATAACTGTTTTGTCCTGTTCTGGTGCCTGTCCGCATGTGCGGTCCCTGGTTGCCGCTGTGGAAGCTGTCCGCGGGTTGCGAGGGCAGCTGGTGCATGACTTTCCACGTGCTTGCAGTCACAGCCAGGTTCCCTGTGCCACAGTTCCTGCACTGATTGTGCTGTAATGGTTTCTTTGTGTGCTAAGGGCGTGGCGGCCACACCTCCCCTGCTTTTATCAGGGTTAGGGTGTGTACTTGAAATGCTGTCCCCTGCCAATTGCTGAGGGGCAGCTCCTATATAAAGTTCCCACGTCCTATGGGCGGGGCTTGAGCTTCTGTCACGATCAGCTGCAGCCGCTTGTGCCTTGGGGTCCACTGGGTGGTACCCTTCTGAAGGTGTGGAATCGGGAGCCTGGCATAGTCATGTTTGGTTTATGTACTGTGTAACTTTACTTTCTCTATACCTGAAGTTGTGCGGTGTAATCAAGTCCTACATGTCTCTTTCCTTGTCCACATGCTCAGCTGCCACAGAACCCCGGTCTCTGCCCTCCCCTAGTCCGGGTAGGCCTGGGTCCCCCTCTGCGGTATAAAGGGTCCGTATTGTGTCCCCGGGGGATGTGTGCCCCACCCCCTCGTGGTCGGTCGGCGTGGGGGCGTCTATGGGCTGGGCCGCACTAGCAGCTGCAGGTGATAGTGACAGGTATAATACAGCCCCCCATAGAATATAATGTCGCACCCTCATAGGGTATAATGCAGTCCTCCTCATATAGTATAATGCAGCCCCACCACAGAATATAATGTAGCCCCCCTCAGTGTAATGCAACCCCCTCATAAGGTATAATGCAGCCCCTCCATAGGGCATAATGCTGCCCCCTCATATAGTATGATGTAGCCCCCCCAGAATATAATGTAGTCCCATGAGAAAATAATGCAGCCACCCACAGAATATAATGTAGCCCCCTCATAGGGTACAATGCAGCCCCCCTCCACCTCCATCATTGTCCTCCCCATCTTTGTCCTCCCCCTCCCCTCATCTTTCGCCTCATCATCACCTCCATCATTGCCTTCTCACCCACCATCCCTATCAGTCCCTTCCATCACCTCCATCATTGCTTTCTCCGCCACAATCCCCATCATTGCCCATTTCAACACCTCCATCATTGCCTCCCCCACCACCCCATCATCTTTTCCACCACCAACATTGCCTTCTCCCCCACCACCCCTATCACTGCTCTCTCGATCACCCACATCATTGCTAGTCTCCAATACACACATCTCCAGTACACACACACAGCACCGCACACACAGCACCACTGTCACACATGCATGCAGACAGACACACAGCACCACTCACCTCTCCCGACGTTCCCCGCAGCACATTCCAGAAGCATCTTCCTCGCCGGCAGCTTTCTGTCTGAAACAGCCGCGCCCTGAATGATGATATCATCCAGCCAAGCTGTGTCAATCAGGAAGCGCCGGGAAGGAAGCAGGACGCCTTCTGATCCCTGCAGCTCCCTGCCCGATGATTGCCCTCAGGGTTAGCCACCCTGCAGGAGCCCAATGCAGCCGCAACGGCTTTACATGCAGGCAGTGTTAGCCGTTAGCCTCAGCCTGCGGCTAACACTGCCCGCTATTAAAGTGAAATGAATGTTCACTCGTCTCTACGCCCATGGAGGCATGGGGAAGCATTAATATTAATTTCTCTTTAGCAGCGGGGACAGGCTCCTGTCTGCAGCTGCTGCTCCGCTGTCACCGGGTGGGCCCCCTTGAATCAGTGGCCCCATAGCTGCTGGGTGTGCCACGATTAGCGACATGCCACTGGCTGGGGGCCCCAGGAGGAGTGGGGGCCTTAGGCAGCTGCTGGCTGGTATGCCAGCAGGTGTCAGTGCCTGGGCCCATCAGAGAATCCTCCGGTTCTCCAGTGGGCCAGTCCGATCCTGAAAATTATCCACTTGTAGAAGCCAGTCTTTTCAACTTCAGCTTTTTTGCAGATGGTGTTATGTTTGCACCAAGAATTTGTTGAAATTGCATTGAATCCATTCTTCCCTCTACCCGTGAAATGTTCCCCGTACAGTTGGCTGCAACCCAACCCCAAAGCATGATTGATCCATGAGTCCTGTGTCATGCTACCAGTAAAGCATCCTGAGATCATATGTGGAGTTGCTTTTTCATCCATGAAGGGGGCTCACTCACAATTTTGCCTAAGAACACTTCCATGAATAAAGAATGGAATCTTAACCCATTTATGATTTTGGATGTATCCATGAGTCCCAGTCACCTGGTACTTAACGAACTTGGACGTATGGATACGTTGTTGTGAGCGCCTGCGCACAGGGGCTGTAAACGCAATGGCTGCTTTCTGCAACACTGCTCGGTCACTTTAACCCCCTAAGGGCTTCAATCGAAATTTATCACAGCAATTAAAGGGCAGGCAGAGGAAGCCTCCTCTACCCTTGGATCAGCGCCCCGATCTGACAAGCATGAATCTAACAAGTTTGTCAATGCAGCGTTGACAGTTTGTAAAGCATAGTATCACGCTGCTGCAATGCAGGTAGAAGCTAGCTCTGCTAGGCGGTGATAAAGTGGAGAGAGGTCATGCACACAGATGAAGCATGCAGCGAAGCTACCACCAGGTGGCAGCAGACAAGTCAACCAACCTGGGTGAATACAAGACTGTAGCGCAGTGCCAAAGGAATAAGCAAACTCCGGGTCAGAGACAAACCAGGGGATCAATAACGGTCAGGAGCGGATATGCCAAAGACAAGAGACTAAAGCAGGTCAGGGTCCAAGCCGAGTTCAAGTACCAAGAAGTTCAGATACAAAGAGGACACAGAGACATGACCGGGATCAGGGTAGAACACAGACACTGGTCAAGTCAGGAATAACAGCAGGACAAGTCAGCATGTAACAGAGTCAGCTACTCACGCCATAGGCAGAACTATAACTGACACCACCTGGAGGATTCAGTGAAGAGAAATAGCCAGCCTGAAGCCAAAACAAGACAGAGAAAATTTAACACTTGATATGGTCAGACAGGGAAAGACAGAATACAAAACCCGGTCTGGATCATAACACATAGGAATGCTCCTGCATTCCTATGCTTTACCAATGATCAGGCAGCATACAGTGAAAGTCCCATAGTGGGACAAAGTAAAAAGTAAAAAAAATTGTAAAAACCCCTTTAGTGAACACCGTAAAAAAAAAGGCAAAAACGATGTTTGATTTTGGAGGAAAATGGGGGTGTGTCTTGTAGTCCAGATGTACTTACCAGTAGTCTCATCCCAGGCTGCTGCTCGGCAGCTTCGGAGATGGTCGGTGGTGCGGGGGCTTCGCCGACATTTTGTGAAAGCCCGGAGCCCCCGCACTTCCATTGCTGTAATGCGGTGGCCTCCAGGAAAATGGCCATCAGAGGCGTCACATGTGCAGATTGAGATCTCGGTGCCGAGTATTTCTGTCGTATAGACCCCTCAAAGTCACTTCAAATATGATGTGGTCCCCCCAAAAAATAATGGAATGTAAATTTGGTTGAAAAAATGAGAAATGGCTGGTCAACTTTTAATCCTTAACTTCCTAACCGATACAAAGTATCGCGTATACAAAGTAAGGCGTTGATCCAGGGAACTAGTCTGATTGCCGTATGTGGAGTCGGGAAGGAATTTTTTTCCCCATGGTGGAGCTTACTCTTACCACATGGGGTTTTTTTGCCTTCCCCTGGATCAACATGTTAGGGCATGTTAGGTTAGGCTATTGGTTGAACTAGATGGACTTACAGTCTTCCTTCAACCTTAATAACTATGTAACTATGTAACTATGTAAATTATGTTTTGAAAATTTTACTGATGTAAATTAGACATGTGGGAAATGTTTATTAACTATTTTTTGTGACAACTCTCTGAATTAAGGGTATAAAAAATTAAGTTTCAGAATTGCTACATTTTCACCAAATTTCTGTTTCTTTCACGAATAATGTAACTGATATCGAAGAAATTTTTACCACGATCATGGAGTACAATGTGTCACGAAAAAACAATCTCAGAATCAGTGGGACCCGTTGAAACGTTCCAGAGTTATTACCTTATAAAGTAATGCTGGTCAGAATAGTAAAATTTGGGCTGGTCATGAAGGTGCATACAGGCTTGGGCGGTGAAGTGGTTAATATCCTAACTTCTCCCAGTAATCCAGGAGCAAATTGGTGATGAGCAATGCTTTTTCCAGCACAATGTTACAAGGTAAGTGATGAGTTGGGGGGGCGGTAAAACACCTGAAAATTTAAACTGAAAACTTCTTATTTTCCATTGAGAACCTGTGTTCATTCTTAAAAAGTGGGTGCACAAGCAAAACACAGAGTTTGTGATAAATTCTCAGCACTGAGTAGGTAAGAATGGGCTGTCATCTGTCAGGATTTGGCCCAGAATGATATCCAGCTGTCAGGGAGAAGTGTTGAAAATTGTATCTATTGAAAAAGTTAAAAATGTATTAAATCTTATAATTGTACTATGAAATCTTATAATTCTACTACAGTAACCATAGAAACATATGACTACAAGATCCAAACACACTGAAGCAGCAAATTTTGTGAAAACCCAAATTTGTGTCAGTTGCAAAACTTTTGGCCACAACCATATCCTACATATCTACAGGGGCTCTAAATGTATGTATCCTATACAGTTTTGGTTTATTCTTGCTTTAGTAACAACACAAAAAAACTAACAGTAAACTGACATCAAGGATCAATTTGGATGTTGTTATTCAGCAGGACATAAAAATGAAGCAGTCTATTTGTCCCGGGGGGGTCGGGGAACAAAGCAAAAAAAAAAAAAAGATCCTGAGAAACTTAGTTGGAGACAGGCACTCTTAATTCTGAATTTATAGATTTGTTGTTGGATTCATTTTGAAAAAAAAACTTGTTTAGAAGGCTAGCCAGACGTGATTTGATCAGGCCCATATTTTGTCAACAATACCCATGTGCCCATGAGTTACATGATAGGGGTTGTCCGGCCGTAGACTACAAGTCTGCAGTCAGACTGTGTGGCTGCAGACTGTTTTGAATGGCAACATCATGCTTGCTGTGAGGACTCTCCAGGACTGGTGCCAGGAGCGGGCATTCATCTGGCTGAAAATATGTGATTTGCATACTTCCAGCCACATACTGACTAGTCATTTCGGCCTCGCTCACTACATTTGCATTGAGCGAGGCTGTGCACAGCTAGTTATCATTCGACAGCATTTATGCAGAAACTCTGTGAGGATTCACAAGTACTGCAGACTTGCATCTAAGGCTGGACAACCCTTTAAAGGTTGATAGCAGGCTATATACTATATTGTGAATCCGTACAATAAGTATTGTAGTGCATCGGTAGCCAGTGAGGAGGCAGTGACCCACAAAGTTCAAACATAAGTCTCATTATTGCGTTATCTTCACACAGAAAAGGTTCCAAACATATAACTTAAATGCACATAACTTCAGTGTTCAGTTCACACCAGTTCATAACAGCATCGTTTATATTGCAGTCACTACACACGCTAGTCCTCCTCTGACTGGTTCCCGTGGGTGTCCTGCACTGCTGTATCAAAGTCTTTACTCACAGCCGTACATAGACCTTGACATCCTCCTGTCTGCAGCTGTGACACACGCCAGTCCTTCCTTCAGGCACAGGACGGTCTACCTCCGGTTCACCTCCAGGCACGAGACCTGTCCACATCCGTGACCAGTCATCATGGATAGCAGCACCACTGTGTATGCTGTGGGTTGTCAGGCCTCACTCTGGTCTTGACACATCTGAGGCTCCTCAGCCTCAACTCTCTATACTACAGGGCTTTTAACAATTGTAATCACCTGCGACTGTAACGTCCCCTCATGGCCTCACTACGCCTCTGTGCGCATCCTGGAGAGAACAAACAGTACCCCCTAGCTGTAACAGGCATCACTGCCTCACAGTATCCTTTATAATGCCCAGTCTTCATTGACCAAAGCACAGACTTTTGTGGTGTTTAGTGTTGCGTTGTGTCATGTGCAGGAATTTCTTGATAGAATTGTGCAGTAATCTTGTTGTAGACTCTAAAAGCCTTTAATGTGTGTACAATTTTTTGAATATTTCGAAACAAGTTTTTGTTTGCTACAATGTGATGTGACTGAGATGTAATCTCTCTTGGGTTTTAAACAGTAGCTGCAATTGATTCTGTCTGTAATACACTGACCTGCATGTTCCCCTGTGTCCTGCACTCTCCCTAGTACATTCTCTGCAACCACAAATTTGTTACACAAAGCAAGGTGTATTTTATGATTATTCTGAGGAGCCTTGTACCCCCTTATCAATACTATATTCTAAAATGACGGATTACCTTTGGCCAACTTACACAACTTTAACTTCAATATTGTCATAATAAGTGTTTGTTTTGGTTTGCAAAAAAAATACAAAAAGTGGACAATAGAAGATTGGAAACAGGTGATTTGAAGCGATGAGACGAAAGTCAATAGACTAAGCTTTGATGGGTCTGGAAGAAACAAGCAAAAAAAGGGGCTAACTGATAGAGGAATTGCAGGTACTTTCAATTTATGTAGAGGAAGCCTGATGATATGAGGTTGTTTCACATCCAAAGGCATTAGATTCTTGATACTTGGATATTTGACCAGGATCAATGGTCGTCTCGGTGCTGAGCTAGGTGTGCGTATCCTACAAGACGAGTTACTTTGTGCACTTGAGTAACTATGGGTATAAAAAGGTCGATATAGTGTTTCAGCAGGACCATGATCTGAAGCATACATAGATATTGGCAAATAAATGATTCAATTACAATGAAGTAGAGGTGCTAAATTGGCCCCCACAGTCCCACTTTTGGGTAGAGTTGAACAAAAAGCTGTATACAAACCTAAGTGAGTCGACCAGTATGCATCAACCTCGGGAACGTGTAGAAGAGACCTGGGATCAGATTTCGGTCGGGGCATGCTTCAATCTAATAGAGAGCATGCCGAGAAGATTTCAAGCAGTGTTGAAAGCCAAAGGAGGATTTACAAAATACTAACATAATAAGAAGAAATAAAATTTAGACACTGTGACATGACAAGAATCTGCAGAACTAATCATATTCAAAATAGTTACAAGTCAAATTTATGTATGAGATAGCCAAGATGATTGTCTATAAATTGATGGTAGTCTCACATTCAAAACATTGGTGAGATGGAGCCTGAAAGTAAAAAGTTCATAACATTGGTACCCTTTTGCTCATCCGTCTATCTCTAATAGGGTCCACCAACCTATAGTACTACATAGGCATACGTCACGTCGAGGTTTTCTTGATATAAAATATGTATATTATGCCTTTTTGTAGACTAGTGTAGTTTACTTCATTCTACCATGCAGCAAAAATAGTGTGCCAAATTTTTCCATCCCAAAAGAAGTCAATATTCTTGTAACCTCTGTCTGATAAAAGTAGACTTACAAATAGATTTGTGACCTACTGTGAAGATCTGAGGTGGTGGGTTGTAATAAGCACCTAGGTAGGTTAACAGTGCAACTATCTTTATTCCTTACATCCATGGTCTTGCAGCAATTCTGAGTAGATGGTCAAAATGCAATATCCCCGTCCACAAGATCCCATCCAGAGGCCAATAGTTCCACTGCCCCCATACTAGGCGAAAAAACACTGTATCCTACAGTCTGTCTTTGAGACAGAGTGGCCTACACATACTGTAACTGAGGCTGTCATATATAAAAAAAACATATCACTATACAACAAAGTGGGTACAAGTATTGTCATGACACCTAAGGTGTCACTGGCGCTGCCTATTGGCGCTATTAGGGGGGCACGAATAAATGTAGTGAGTGCAGAAACAAGTCACGCCGAACTCAAGGACCTCACTCTAATGCAGTGAGCACAGGACCTGCACAGGACCTGGCACAGAGCAGTCACGTGACCAGGGGGTGGAGCCACAGCACGTCAGTGTAGGGAATGACACTAAACACACAGTGTGCAGGGCACAGACAGAAAACAGTCAAATAGAGCCGAGGGTCAAAGCCAGGAGGGAGTGAAGTACCTCAGGGATAAGACACAGTAAACAGGGACAAGCCAGAGGTCCGATAAGCAGGAGAGACAGAGCAGTACAAAGCAGAATGCACAGACGGAGGAAGTCAGAGAGCAAAACCGAGTCCTACACAGCAAGGCACACATGCACAGAGGCTCAACATTTACGGACGAGAACCCGGGTCAGCAACCACAGGCCGAGTATACGGAAGTATCACTTACACACAATCCAGGAACTGCCAACATTAAATAGCCGCCCCAGAACCGAGGCAGACTAAACTTAACCCTGACCTGACCAGGATGGAGGGGGCGCTATCCTGTCCACAGTCATGACAAGTATGTCCCATATTTGGGATAGTGCTGCTCCATCCTTGGGACAATTCTCACCTTAAATATTAGAACCCTTTTTATCCCGATGCCATTTTATTGAACAACTCTGGGCCATCACTCCTTAAAACCAAAAAATCCCTTTCACATGGAAATGTCCAATGCCTTCTGCCTGCCCCTTCAGGTCCCTATCCTAATTTAATAGTTCCCTATAAATACACTTGAATCAACAATACACACTTTGGAATAAGAGAGTCCATCCTTCTATACAGGATTGAACTATCTATTCCCAGAAAGTGTTTGTTGGACAGTGGTAGACACTTGATTCACTTTAGATCCTTTTTGTCTTTAGGATCTCGTGTAGCCTCAGTGCATATGAATGTAATATATAGGGAATGTTTAGGTTATGTAGTGCACTGGTTTGAGACATTGGAATATTCCTGATGCATTTTCTCATTCATTATTACGCACGCAGGATTTTGATAGCTGTCCAAATATTTGTTCCCAGACTTTGGCAACACTTGTGTTGTCTTTAAACAATTTCTAATATTTAGCAGTACTCCATACCTAACCAGTGTGCTGCTGAATTTGAGGTACCATGAAATTGTGCTGGTCATGTATTGTAATGATTGACACTGATATATGTATTATATCTTAAGCTATAATGGCATGATCCTGATATATAATCAAGGAAGATTACTTCTCCATTGCATTTTTAGATGATAAAAAGTACTACTTGTAAATCCCTTCGATATATTATTGTGCACCAAACTTTTAGTTCTAATGCGACAATAAATGAATATATGGGGTTACTCCCAGGTTTGATACGATTATGTGAAAGAAATTGAATAATAGTTTGATGCAATGCCTATTTTCCTTCTACCTCTCTAACTGTTCCTTCAGTGTTTTAATTTTTGACTTTTCTTTGTTCTCTCCCATTTAATGTTTGGATTCATCAGGGTTCATTCCTAGGTACCTTCCACTTTTCTTTTCTATATGCCACTATTGGACAAACTAACACCAGAATTTGCTTAGAGTACCATAAATATGCTAATGACACCCAATTATACACATCTGATTTTATCAACCCTGCACAGCGAAAAATACCACTAATTGTCTAACATAATGTCCTCGCTGTATCTAAAACTGAATGTTTCAAAAACTAAACTCCTTGTGTTTTTACAAACTGCCCCTAAAACTGATATTTCCATTTCGGTGTGTGGTACAGCTATAACTCCCAGGCAGCATGTATCCACTCGCTCATGTCACCTCAAAAACTTCTCCTTAAGTCACCCTTTTTTTACCTATGAAACGTCAAAAGCTTTTTTTGCTCTTATTCATTCTGGACTACTGCAACTCTTTATGAATCAGTCTCTTTGTTAAACTCTCCCCTTTACAGTTTATCCTGAATGTAGCAGCCAGACTCATATTTTTTTTCCAGCCCCTACACAGATGCCTCCACCATATGACAGTCATTGCACTTGTTGCCCATTGGGTAAAAAGTTAAATATTATCTTATATATTCAGCCAGCAGGGTCAGTGTATCCTTCCTTTGTGAGGTATATGGCAGGATCATCCCAGGTCATGTATATGGCATACTGTAACAACCCTGCTGGCATCACTGCATGGCCTCCCATCCCCCACCTGCATTACACTCAAACTCACTTCTCTGGGCCATGTTGTGACTTCTCTCTGCTAACAGCTCCATGCTGTGTGCCTCATGTCTGCTGCTTGCTCTGCATGCTCTGTCTGTGTGCATAGGGGGGCGGCGCCGGCAACTCCTGTTTGTTATTGAGACTGTGTGCACCTTGCTCAGGTGTCCCTGGCCAATTGCCATGAGACTTCCTGTATTTAAGACATCCCCACCCATTGGTGGGGACCTGTGCAACTTACTCCCTCAGTCAGTTCTTAGCTGCTGAGGTGCCAGGTGCTGTCTCTGTGATTCTTGTGTCCGTCACCCAGTGGGGAGTTGTACCCTGGTCTGTGTCCTGTGTTTGCCACCCAGTGGGGCGTAGTACCTTGGCCTGTGTCTTTGTGTAGCCACCCAGTGGGGCTTCGTACCCTGGCTTGTGTCTCTGTGCCTTGTCCCGTTCCTGACTCTTAGTCTAGTCCTGTTCCTGTGTCTGTTTATATCCCTGTCTTGGTTTGTTTTCTCTGCTGTGTGTACTCTGTGTCTTGCTTTGCTCTGCTTTCGGCGTTATACTCTGCAACCTTGCTTTGCTGCTTGCTCTGCATTCTGTTACCTTGCTCTGCACTCTGGTTTTGCTCTCGGCTCTGCACTCTGTAGCTTTGCTCTGCACTCAGGTCTGCACTCTGACTTTGCTCTGCTCTCAGCTCTTCACTCGGTGTCTTGCTTTTTGCCGCTCTCGGCTCTGCACTCTGTGGTCCTTCTCTGCTCTGTGCTCTGCGGCTCCACTCCTTGCAGTTCTACCTGGCTCCTCTCCTTGCAGTTCTACCTTGCTCCGTTCCTGCATGTCTGCTCTTGGCTCCGCCTCCTGTGTCTCTGCACATGGCTCCGCCTCCTGCGTGTGCGCTCTTGGCTCCGCCTCCTGTGTTTCTGCGCTTGGCTCTGCCTCCTGCATCTCCACGCTTGGCTCTGCCACCTGCGTTTCTGTTCTTGGCTCTAGCTCCTGTGCTTCTGCTTTGCATCCACTCTTGCGGTCTTTTTCTACCTATTCATATACCCTCCTGTTGTGAACTATATTTCTTGGCTCCCTCTTGTGGTCACTAGCGGTATTACACTTGGATCATCTTTCTCCAGGTTGGTACCCACCCGGTTCGTTAGGCCTTGGGTGTTCCTATTTAGACTTCCTGGAAACTCAGTCTAGTGCCTGGAATCGATGTAGTCAGTCTATGTCTGTTTGCTCCTGACTCCTGGTCTCCTGTTCTTTGCAAGATAAGCTAAGTCCTGCTTTCTTATTTTCGTTTATTCACTTTGCTTCTATTTTGTTCCAGCTTGTTCATAATGTGATTCCTGATTTTTGCTGGAAGCTCTAGGGGGCTGATAATCTCCCCCCACACCGTTAGTCGGTGCGGGGGTTCTTGGATTTTCAGCGTGGATATTTTTGTAGGGTTTTTGCTGACCGTATAAGTCTCCTTCCTATTTTCTGCTATTAATTAGTGGGCCTCTCTTTGCTAAATCTAGTTCATTCTTACGTTTGTCTTTTCTTCTTACCTCACCGTTATTATTTGTTGGGGGCTTGTGTTATAACTTTGGGGTCCTTTCTCTTGAGGCAAGTGAGGTCTTATTTTCTCTGAAAGGGTTAGTTAGTTCTCCGGCTGGTGCGAGACGTCTAGAATCAACGTAGGTACGTTCCCCGGCTACTTCTAGTTGTTGTGCTAGGATTAGATATACGGTCAGCCAAGTTACCACCTCCCTATGAGCTGGTTTTTGTGTTTGCGGACTTAGCTGGAACTTCTGAGATCCTCTACCACTAGGATCATAACAGTATTCCAGGCCAAAAGTGAATATTTATTGCATTGCAGAAGCGGGATTAAAAGAAAAGAAGTTCTGAGGTTTTTTTTCTTCTTCCCCTTTTTCCTCTGAGTGGCTTGAAGCTCTGCTGCAGACATGAATGTTCAGACTCTGATTACTAGTGTGGATCAGCTTGCTGCACGAGTGCAGGGCATTCAGGATTTTGTTATTAGTAGTCCTATGTCAGAGCCTAAGATATCTATTCCTGAGCTTTTCTCTGGTGATCGATTTAAATTTGGGAATTTTAGGAATAATTGTAAATTGTTTTTATCTTTGAGACCGCGTTCGTCTGGAGACAGCTCAGCAAGTTAAAATTGTTATCTCTTTCTTGCGTAGCGACCCTCAGGATTGGCCTTTTTCATTGGCGCCAGGAGATCCGGCATTGGCAAATATTGATGCGTTTTTTCTGGCGCTCGGATTGCTTTATGAGGAGCCCAATCTTGAAATTCAGGCAGAAAAGGCGTTGCTGGCTATCTCTCAGGGCCAAGATGAGGCTGAAGTGTATTGCCAAAAATTTCGGAAATGGTCCGTGCTTACTCAATGGAATGAGTGTGCTCTGGCCGCAAATTTCAGAAATGGCCTTTCTGAAGCCATTAAGAATGTGATGGTGGGTTTTCCCATTCCTACAAATCTGAGTGATTCTATGGCTCTGGCCATAAAGATAGATCGGCGTTTGCGGGAGCGTAAATCTGCTAATCCTCTGGCAGTGTTGTCTGAACGGACACCTGACTCAATGCTATGTGATAGAATTCAGACTAGAACTGAACGACAAAATCATAGACGTCAGAATGGGTTGTGTTTTTACTGTGGTGATTCTACACATGTTATCTCAGCATGCTCTAAACGCCTAACAAAGATGGTTAGTCCTGTCGCCATTGGTAATTTGCATCCTAAGTTTATTTTGTCTGTAACTCTAATTTGCTCATTGTCTTCCTACCCTGTAATGGCATTTGTGGATTCAGGTGCTGCCCTGAGTCTTATGGACTTGTCGTTCGCCAAGCGCTGTGGTTTTGTCCTGGAGCCTTTGAAAAATCCTATTCCTCTTAGAGGAATTGATGCTACGCCATTGGCGGAGAATAAACCGCAGTATTAGACACAAGTGACCATGTGTATGACTCCTGAACATCGGGAGGTGATTCGTTTTCTTGTTCTGCATAAAATGCATGATTTGGTCGTTTTAGGTCTGCCATGGTTACAGACCCATAATCCAGTTTTGGATTGGAAGGCAATGTCTGTGTCAAGTTGGGGTTGTCAGGGAATTCATTGCTATTCCCCGTCGGTGTCTATTGCTTCTTCTACTCCTTCTGAAGTTCCGGAGTATTTGTTGGACTATCAGGATGTATTCAGTGAGTCCAGGTCCAGTGCCCTTCCTCCTCATAGGGACTGTGACTGCGCTATAGATTTGATTCCTGGTAGTAAATTTCCTAAGGGACGATTATTTAATTTATCTGTACCTGAGCATGCCGCAATGCGTTCTTATATAAAGGAGTCTTTGGAGAAGGGACATATTCGTCCATCCTCTTCCCCTCTTGGTGCGGGATTCTTTTTTGTAGCCAAGAAAGACGGGTCTTTGAGACCTTGTATAGACTATCGGCTTCTGAATAAAATCACGGTCAAATTTCAGTATCCTTTGCCACTATTGTCGGACTTGTTTGCTCGGATTAAGGGTGCCAAGTGGTTCACCAAGATAGATCTTCGTGGTGCGTACAACCTTGTGCGCATTAAGCAGGGAGATGAATGGAAAACTGCGTTTAATACGCCCGAAAGTCATTTTGAGTACTTGGTGATGCCTTTTGGGCTTTCTAATGCTCCTTCAGTGTTTCAGTCTTTTATGCATGACATCTTCCGGAAGTATCTAGATAAATTTATGATTGTTTATCTGGATGATATTCTGTTTTTTTCTGATGATTGGGATTCTCATGTAAAGCAGGTCAGGATGGTGTTTCAGGTTTTGCGTGATAATGCTTTGTTTGTGAAGGGCTCAAAGTGTCTCTTTGGAGTGCAGAAGGTTTCCTTTCTGGGTTTCATTTTCTCCCCTTCTACAGTAGAGATGGACCCAGTCAAGGTCCAAGCTATTCATGATTGGACTCAACCCACGTCTGTTAAGAGTCTTCAGAAGTTCTTGGGTTTTGCTAATTTCTACCGTCGTTTTATTGCTAATTTCTCTAGCGTTGTTAAACCTTTGACGGATATGACCAAGAAAGGTTCTGATGTGGCTAATTGGGCTCCGGCAGCCGTGGAGGCTTTCCGGGAGCTGAAGCGCCGGTTTACTTCGGCGCCTGTTTTGTGCCAGCCTGATGTCTCACTTCCCTTTCAGGTTGAAGTGGACGCTTCTGAGATCGGTGCAGTTGCTGTTTTGTCGCAGAAAGGCTCTGGTTGCTCTGTGATGAGACCTTGTGCTTTTTTTTCTAGGAAATTTTCGCCTGCGGAGCGGAACTATGATGTTGGTAATCGGGAGTTGTTGGCCATGAAGTGGGCATTTGAGGAGTGGCGTCATTGGCTCGAGGGAGCTAAGCATCGTGTGGTGGTCTTGACGGATCACAAAAATTTGATGTATCTCGAGTCTGCTAAGCGCCTGAATCCTAGACAGGCTCGTTGGTCGTTGTTGTTCTCCCGTTTTGACTTTGTGGTCTCGTACCTGCCTGGTTCGAAGAATGTGAAGGCCGATGCTCTTTCTAGGAGTTTTGTGCCTGACTCTCCGGGAGTCTCAGAGCCAGCTGGTATTCTTAAAGAGGGAGTAATCTTGTCGGCCATTTCTCCTGATTTGCGTCGTGTGTTGCAGAGATTTCAGGCTGGTAGACCTGACCCTTGCCCACCTGATAGACTGTTTGTTCCTGATAAATGGACCAGCAGAGTTATCTCCGAGGTTCATTCCTCAGTGTTGGCGAGGCATCCTGGGATTTTTGGTACCAGAGATTTGGTGGCTAGGTCCTTTTGGTGGCCTTCCTTGTCGCAGGATGTGCGTTCTTTTGTGCAGTCCTGTGGGATTTGTGCTCGGGCTAAGCCTTGCTGTTCTCGTGCCAGCGGGTTGCTTTTGCCCTTGCCCGTCCCGAAGAGGCCCTGGACACACATTTTCATGGATTTCATTTCAGATCTTCTGGTGTCTCAAGGTATGTCTGTCATCTGGGTGGTGTGTGATCGCTTTTCCAAGATGGTCCATTTGGTGCCCTTGCCTAAGTTGCCTTCCTCTTCTGATCTGGTTCCTTTGTTCTTTCAGAATGTGGTTCGCTTGCATGGCATTCCTGGGAATATCGTGTCTGACAGAGGATCCCAGTTTGTGTCCAGATTCTGGCGATCTTTTTGTGCTAGGATGGGCATTGATTTGTCGTTTTCATCTGCCTTTCATCCTCAGACTAATGGCCAAACGGAGCGAACCAATCAGACGCTGGAGGCTTATTTGAGATGTTTTGTTTCTGCGGATCAGGATGATTGGGTGACCTTCTTGCCATTGGCTGAGTTTGCCCTCAATAATCGGGCTAGTTCCGCTACTTTGGTTTCGCCATTTTTCTGCAACTCTGGTTTTCATCCTCGTTTTTCCTCGGGTCATGTTGAACCTTCTGACTGTCCTGGGGTGGATTCCGTGGTGGATAGGTTGCAGCGGATTTGGAATCATGTGGTGGACAACTTGAAGTTGTCACAGGAGAAGGCTCAGCGTTTTGCCAACCGCCGCCGCGGTGTGGGTCCCCGACTTTGTGTTGGGGATTTGGTTTGGTTATCTTCTCGGTATGTCCCTCTGAAGGTTTCCTCTCCTAAGTTTAAGCCTCGCTTTATTGGTCCTTATAAAATTTTGGAAGTCCTTAATCCGGTGTCTTTTTGTTTGGATCTTCCGGTGTCATTTGCCATTCACAATGTGTTCCATAGGTCTCTGTTACGGCGGTACGTTGTGCCTGTGGTTCCTGCTGTTGACCCTCCGGCATCCGGTCTTGGTTGAGGGCGAGTTGGAGTATGTGGTGGAGAAGATCTTGGATTCTCGTCTCTCTAGACGGAGGCTTCAGTATCTGGTCAAGTGGAAGGGCTATGGTCAGGAGGATAATTCCTGGGTGGTCGCCTCTGATGTTACATGATACATGTGAGGAGGGGTATACATAATGAAAACAAGTACAATAATCTTGAACAATACAAGTCATAACTGGTACAGGAGGAGAGAGGACCCTGTCCGCGAAGGCTCACAATCTGCAAGGGATGGGTGAGAATACAGTAGGCGAGGGTAGAGCTGGTCATGCAGCGGTTTGGTCAATGAGGTTGAAGCGGTTGAAGGTTTCGATGGTAGGCGAGAGTCTGATGTGTTGTGGTAGAGGGTTCCAGAGTAGGGGTGATACGCGAGAGAAATCTTGTATACGATTGTGGGTAGAGGAGATAAGAGGGGAGTAGAGAAGGAGATCTTGTGAGGATCAGAGTTTGCGTGTAGGTAAGTACCAGGAGACGAGGTCACAGATGTATGGAGGAGACAGGTTGTGGATGGCTTTGTACGTCATGGTTAGGGTAGACATGTTAATAATATGTAAATAAGGAAACAAAATGTTCTAAACCTCTCTATGTATTCAGTCCGGAGTATGATCCACGTACGGAAATCCATCACTTACAGCCTTGGCTGCTATCAGTGTGGATATTAATGGTCGTTTGCGGAAGGTTCTGCCACTGAATGCACTTGGGTAAATCGTCAAGATCTGCTGCTGGCAGCTCCTGTTGTCCCAAATGAGCTAAATATGAGAAGTCCGTAGACTCTGCAGGCCAGGCCGGGAGGACACTTCTAGTTGGAATGTGGCCAGAAGTATGCCAATCACATACTTGCAGGCACATTATCATTTGCTCCCAGTATCGGAGAATCTAGACAGCACGTACTGTGAGAATTCACAAGTCTGCATAGAGTGACTGCAGACTTACACCCCAAGCCTGGACAACCCCTTTATGGCTGCTCATAGTAGCACAAGCAACATGTGGCCTGGCATTATCATGTTGAGAAATTAATCCTTGGACACTTTGGAGAAATGGCCGCACACTGGTGCCACCATTGATCCATTTCATACTGCAAGTAAAATTGTTTGACGCCTTAGGCATGGTTTGCAACATCAAATCTCTACACAAACCATTAGGAGGTCTTTACATGACATTGGGCTACGAACCAGACATCAAGCTACAGGTGTCCACTGACCTCATGCCACCCATCTCAAAGGCTATTATGGTGCAGAACAAGACTGCATTGGAGGCTGGAATAGAGGTATGTCCTCTTCAGCGATGAGTCTTAATTTTTTCTTGAACACAATGATAGCCTGAGATTTTTCCGAAGGCCATGTGAAGAGACCTTCACGAGGCGACGTCACATCAGTCCAACTCCCAGGATCATGGTGTTGCATAGTAAAGCTTACGGTAGCAGTGGTAGCAGGACCCCTCTAGTCTTCATTCCAGCTGCACGAACAGCTCGGCGTTACATTTGAATTGATTTAATCGCGGAATCAGTGGTGCTGCCATTTCTCCAAAGTGTTCCTTAAGCCATTATTCAACATGACAATGCCAGACCACATGTTGCTGGAGCTACTGTGAGCAGCCTGCAGTGTCTTCAGACTTGTCTTCCATTGAGCACGTCGGGGAGATAATTGACAATCAGGCATGATACACCCCAGACTTGCATTTAATGCCCATCTTGGTGATACCCCCCCTAGAGCCGTGAATCTAATGCCCAATACATTACATCACTGCTCCCATAGAAGTGGTCGGTGGGGTGTCACACATTACATCATGGATCCCATAGAAGTGCACGGAGCGGTTTCACACTTTACATACAGTAGATACTAATCCCACTCTATGATGCACTCTGCTAAGCCCTATATCTAATCCCATAATGTGATGCACCACACTGAGTCCTGTATCTAATCCGTGTGTGTTACACTC
The DNA here is from genome assembly GCF_051348905.1 of Ranitomeya variabilis. NCBI lineage: Eukaryota > Metazoa > Chordata > Amphibia > Anura > Dendrobatidae > Ranitomeya > Ranitomeya variabilis. The sequence goes on along the minus strand of NC_135232.1, from coordinate 138,353,921 downwards.
TGCTTATCTATTACAGTACATGATACACTTCATGTAGCTAACCCCAGCTAATGATACAGTGAGCAGCACTAACCAACAGAATCGGTGCTGCCATCCGTCCTTGGGGACACTGTATACATTTCAGCATCACTTTGCAGTCACCAGCAAAATGGCTCAACACTGTGATCCTAAACTTCATCCTCTTATCCTTTTGCAAACACCCAGAAGGGGAGGAGTGACATCAGACACGTGATCAGGCCCTGCCCTCATTTACTGCAGTCGTAATGTGAGCTAGTTGTACACTAGGTTTTCATAGCAAATTTCAGCATCTGCTCTACCTAGTGTTTAAAATCGTAAAATATAAACTGTTTAAATTTGTTTTCATATTTTACTCCATTATTCCAAAACAATGATAATATTAAAAAATAAAAAAACATTAATACTTTTGATTTTTTTAGATGTTGAAAGAAAATGGGGGGGGGGATTTTTGGATGGCATCGTCCTTTTAATGAACAATAATATTTGCTCACACATGACTGTCATCCCGTTGACTGAAAACCCAAGACTCTAATTTCACTTTCAATTTGATTGTCCAAAATGTTCACATACGTTTGCCACTCATAGACAAGATATTGGATCATAATCGGCCTCATTAAAAGAATGACAAAGTTTAATATTTTTGACTCATTATGTTTGTTTGGTTCTTTTGATCTACTTTTAGGACTTTAGTGTGAAAATCTGGTGTAGTTTAAGATCAAAATTATGGAGAAATAAAGAAAATTCTGAAGCGTTGTCAAACTTCCAAGCAGCAGGGTGTATGCAAAAAATAAAAACATCAGGTTTATTTTGTATAATTCGTGCTGTCCTTGTGGGTTTATCTGATGTGACTATGAAGAGCTGTTGATCAGCTGACAAACGCCACTTAAAATGCAAGCGATGCAAGCACTTATGTGTCACAGCCATTATTGCCTGTTTCGTTGACAGTAATAGAGAACTCTTCAACAGACTGTACCTGCTAGGGGTGCAGGGTAATTGGATATTAAGAGTCCTAAATATAAATGAATTGATTAGGCTTGGAAAGCTGTGCATAATTAAGCGAGTGTGTACATAGTGTTTTGCAGCTGTTATTGTTGAAGTGGATTTGACCTGCAGTTCCCAAGTATGGCCTCTATGAGGTGTTTGGAGCTGTAGAATTCCTGCCTTGTACATGTTATACTTCCGTGCTCAATGTAACCTGCTAACAGCTGATCGGAGAAGGTGCTGGATGCCTCATTCCCACCAGTTTGAGTTTGATGACCTAGCCTAAGGCCACACTCAGTATTTTTTCAGTATTTTATCTCTGTATTTGTAAGCTAAAACCAGGAGTGGGTGATAAATGCAGAAGTGGTGACATGTTTCTATTATACTTTTCCTCTGATTGTTCCACTCCTGGTTTTGGCTTACAAATACTGATGTACAATACTGACCAAATACTGATTGTATGTGGCCTAAGGATTAGCCATCAGTATTTTAGTTCTAGTCAACATCCTCAGAGTAAAGACTTTTTTCAAAACCAAACTCTTTTTCATGGAATTATTATCACAGTAGGTCAGGAACTTTCACTATTTTTTTTTTTAATTTGTAAGCACACAAATGCTTTAAAATGTTTCTCCAATTGAATTCTCTCACTTGATGCGACTTCAGGTGTTGCGAGACACTAGTGCACACAGGAGGGTCTTGCTTTAGTTCTTTTCATTAGAATAGAAACCATGGATATGACTTTTCAAGTGTTGTATGGTTGCCTCTGCCACTAAACCGCCCCCTCATTAATCCTGTGCCTCCCTATATCCGTTGTCGTGATTGGGCAGAAAAATGTAATTTTATGAACACACTTAAGATTAGTGATGAGCGAGTATGCTCATTACTTGGGTTTTCCCGAGCACGCACGGGTGGTCTCCGAGTATTTGTGAGTGCTCGGAGATTTAGTTTTTGTTGATGCAGCTGCATGATTTGCGGCTACTAGACAGCTTGATTACATGTGGGGATTCCCTAGCAACCAGGCAACCCCCACATGTAGTCAGGCTGGCTAGCAGCTGTAAATCATGCAGCTGCGTCAACAAAAACTAAATCTCCGAGCAGTCACAAATACTCGGAGACCACCCGAGCGTGCTCAGGAAAACCCGAGCAACGAGTATACTCGCTCACCACTAACTAAGATTAATCGTTTGCTTGAGCTATGGGGTCCGGTACAAACCAGGGCTGTGGAGTGGGTGTCTGTTTTGGTGGAGTCGGTATAAATTGAATTGACTCCAACTCCTAAAATATTTAAACACCAGAAATCTCAAATCAGGTATAAAGTAGGAATAAACTCCAAGATTATATACCACACAACCACCCCTATTAGTGTCAAAGGACAAAAGAGTTTTTAAGCACAAGTAAGTATTTTAATAATTATAACAAACAGAATCAATATAGTAGTACTGAGCATTGCAAACCAAGCAGGACTGAAGGGGAGATAGAACCAGGTGTGTAAACAACAGTCTATAAATACATAGAAGGCCAAAACCAATCAAATCAATAAGTAAAAGGATTTCAAGTACGGTAATTATAAATTTAACTTGTTTTATAGACATATATCAATACAAATGGGTATAAAATGCGATAGTTCTGTATAGCTAGTTATATCCAACTGATCATCCATAAATAGAAAGACCATGTAAGAAAGACGGCATACAGACCATAATAAATATAGAGGCAGTTTTCCTGAACTCGAATTATACCTGGCAGAACGTAATCTGCAATACAGGAGAGTTCAAATACAAAGAATCGCTGTAAATTGCAGCAAGTGCTAATAGTGTAAATAAACAGGGATGGTCCCCATATAATACATGTGCCGAGCTAAAACTTACACAGAACCATAAAACACAGAAAAGGACTAAAATTATATACAGAAAATAAGTATAAAAATGCCCATAGTAAAAAAACACCCTAAAGAAAAGATCCAAATCCATGATTCTCATTTAACCCATCAGGTACCAAATGTTCAGCGTATAGATCCAGCGGCTTTCCACTTGAGACAGAATTCTGAATAGATTCCCTCCCCTGATACCCAAGGTTACCTGGTTAATGGCCATAAATTGGAGGTTACTTGCGTTAGATTTGTGTACCTCTTGGAAATGGCTGGCAAGGGTCTTTAACTGTTCACCCTGTTTTGCCTCCTTCGATTTCTCAATATCGTGTATGTGTTCTCGTATTCTGATGCGAAGCTCTCTCGTGGTCATACCAATATATAGTTTATTGCAAGAGCAACGTGCCAGGCATATGACACCTTGGGATGTGCATGTGAGGTATTTTTTATTCAAGAATGTTCGGGACCTGTCAGAATTCTAAGTCTTTGCTCTTAACGGTATTTGCACATTCTTTGCATCTCTTGCAGGGAAAGAAGCCTTGAATTTCCCCAAAAGGGGTTCAATTGAATTTATTTCTTAGGGCAATAGTGGCTCCTGACAAGTAGGTCAGATAAGTTTTTAGACCTTCTGGCTGTTATAAGCGGTTTGGGAGTCAAAGTTCTCTTCAAAATGGAATCTGTAAAGAGAATAGACCATCGATTTATGTTTAATTTTAGTAAATTCATCCCATTGACTGTTAATTGGTGTAATTAGTATTACTTTATCAGACCTTTGATTTTTATCATTATTCATATACAGAATCTGATTCCTGGTCATTTTCTGAGACCTCTTATATGCATGCCTAATTGGTCGATGTCCATAGCCCCTTTCCCGAAACCTAGAATAGAGATCAGATGCTTGGGCCTTGTATGCTTGTTCCGTGGAACAAATCCTTTAGGCCCTAAGGTATTGCCCTAGAGGGATAGATCTGATTGTAGATGGCATATGAGACGACCCGGCATGTAATATAGAATTTGTCGCTGTGGATTTCCTAAAGATGGTAGTTAAAATTGTACCATCGTAGTTGGCAGAGATATCAATATCCAAAAATGTGACCTTTTGTCCATAGGTGTAGGTCAGACGTATGTTCAAATCATTATTATTAAGACATGCCATAAGGTTGAGTTCATCTACAGTGCCCTCCCAAACAAACATAATACTGTCTATGTATCTTATCCAGTTTTGTATTTTCTCAATACCTGGAATGAGAGAGCACTGAAAGATGTCTCTTTCCCAAAAACCTAAAAACAGGTTCGTGTATGAGGGGGCACAAGCCGCCCCCATAGCTGTACCCTGTAATTGAAGAAACACCTGATCCTTAAAAGTAAAGCAATTGTGCGTCATGACGAATTCTAAAAGGGTCATAAGAAATGCAACTAAGCCACCATCCAAATTGCTATTATGCAAAAACCAGGATACAGCCGCAAGACCCTGAGAATGCATAACTGAAGTGTAAAGCGCATTGACATCCGCTGTATCATATGGTCATCCAAATGACGTTGATCCAAACTCCTAAAATGTGTAATAAATTAGGTTCAGTAGTACAATGCTGGATGTTCTGTAAATGTTTTCATAAGAATTTGGGAAAGTTATGAAATGTCCTATAAATGTTTGTTCTGTTCCTGATCTCTGCTTTTAGTTGAGATGAATCTGCGCTGCACTTTATTTACATGCTCAGTAGTGACCACAGCCCTGGTACAAACTATAGACTATTGCTTCTGAAATTATTCTTCATTCAGCAGACTCTATAATTTGCATTTGAATATTCAGTCCTTCTGTATCTGCTAAACATAGGGTCATCCATCAGGATAATCTATGTTGACATACTATCCTTCTAAAAAGCTGTCCTTAATACGGTACTATCTTTTGGTTTTAGCTCTGTACTTCTCGAACCAAATGGTACCAGATTTTCTAATTGAAAAGAAGAATTACTATATTCTTCTGGATATTATGACATCCTTAGGCTCTGCTCACTCTGGCATGAATACAGCCAAAAGTTCAGGCTAAAACGTTGCAAATTAGACTCCATTTTAATCAATGGGGTCCTTCTGTAATTGCCGATGTCCAGTGTGTCAGAGATGAATCCTTGTTCTGCTTCTATGACATAACAGAACAACAAAATTGGACAACACAGGTGTGAAAGGTCTTATTTGAGAGACAAAGTCATGACTGCCGAAAAAACCTGACACTTTATTTTTTAGTTATTAAACTTCAGAATGTAACTCTGAAAATCAAGGGCAATACTAATGAGTCAAAATGCCGTTCTGTCTATAGCTCCATTCGTCAGCTTGATGTGACATCAGATAGGAGACTTTACAGAATCTCCTGACCAGTTCTTACGTTGATAGACCCCATGTAGAAATTCCTTCATCGTAGTCTTGTCTTTTCTGCAACAACCTGATCTTTGCGTCATAATTTATTTTTACGTCATACTTTGGTTGCAGGCACTTGTAAACCTGACAATGTTACAATGTGTAAATTTATGTAAGGATTTACTGGTACCTTTTAATACATATTTTGTAGGGCAAGTTCACATAAGTTTGTACAAATGCGATCAGCGTTTCATCCACAAACGTGAGATGATTTTTTATCTCTCTTGTCATCTGTGTTCAGTCTGTATCAAGTCCATTCTTTACAGCGGCAAGTTTTCATAATTCACAAGACAATGTGCAGTTTCATGCAACAAACTAGTGCACGTTACTATTTATTCATACGCAGATTCGATCCGTGAAAAAAAAAAAATATTCATCTGTACTGCCCCATTGCATAAGATTGGCCCTGTGCATTTGTTTTTTTGGGGACATCACTCGGACTGAAAATTTGGTTGTGTGAATGAGCCTTTAAAGTGGTTATTCACCACCATCTAGACAAAAGACTAAATTCGAGATAGTAGCTTGTGTAGCAAAAAAAAACACACCAAGTCATAAGATCTAAATCAGTGTATTAACAAAGTGTAAAATCAGTGAATATAGCATGTGTTAGGCTATACCATAGCATCATGTGCATATATAATGCAGATAATCTTCCAATATTGCTGGATTGTTAATGCCAACATTTGCCCCTTTCTGAAATCAGATTTTGAAGCTTTGATGTTTTGGGGTTTTTGGGGTGTTTTTCAGTGTGGATATTACTAATTGGAAATATTACCAGTGTGTATGCAGCTGCCTTTTTTATCTCCGTTTTGGCATAGAAAATGGCATAAAAAAAATTAAAGTGTGAACTGTTCCTTATACTACAGCTCGACTCATAAGATTGGCTGCTGTTAGGAAGTACAAGCTCACCGGGAGCTCAGTATATGGAAAGTTGATTTCTATACTTTCTAAGGGATGTCGGATCGGTAGAAGTTCAGGTTCTTATACCTGATCCGAACTTTTGAGAAACATCAGTACCTGAATTCCATTGAAACAAATTGTTTCTGCTAAGAAAAGAAAAAAATTCTCTGTCAGTATTTGCAATAGTTGTAAATGTAGGATAATTATATTGATACTGCGCTGATTTTGCAGAACTTTGTGAAGCTAGTTAGCAGTAATGACATTTCATCTGTAATCTTAGCATGGATAGTGCTGTGGTTCCTGTAAATCTGATTCTCAAACTGGATTTTCAAGATCATGTGCAAGTCCCATTGTATGAAACGTGTAAGAAATGCATCGTGCTCTATTCATATGTATCACTGCGTCCTCAACACTTGTTAGCCGGTGCTTGCTTGATTATGGTGCACAGAACACACTTCTCTCCCTTTCTTCGCCGCGCTCACAAAAGGAGGGCCTGGGAACTTGCCCACTTCACTCCTCTCGCCCGCTCTTTGTATCTGGGGCATTCTCAATTCATCCGATGCAGAGCACTATTCCATGATGCTATACGTGTATATACACGTTATCCAAATTGCCAACATGTTGGTAGGAAACGCTGCTGTGTTCTTGGTGGTCGTGCCGAGCCAGCTGCAGGGTATTAATATGCTTGCAGACTGTCCATCTTCAGTAACTTCTTAGAACATTTCTTGTAAGTTGTGTATACCAGAGTCCGAGAGCCTTAGTACTACACAGAAATGAGACTTTGTAGTATAATTAAACTACTGATGACGAGAGTTCTTTGTTTACATATTCAAAATGAAATCTTTTTTTTTTTTTAGCTGTGCCCTATTTTTTCTATCTTTTTTAATGCTTAATTGTATCATAATAAAAGAATTATGACTTTTTGTTATAATTTTTTGTGAAATTCCTAGAGCTCTGCTCACTATCAGGGCTTGTGCATGCGACCACTTTTCTCAGACGGGTGCTATGCATGGTTTCCACGGATAGCACTTGTACCCTATGATATTTTATGGGACTGTGCACATGGCCTATTTTTCTTCCTCGGTCAGAGTGGTCTGCTGAAAAACTTGGAGGCACGTCCAATTGTGATCCGAGGGGTCAGCTGAAAGTCGACAATGCAAGTGTATTGTCCGTGAAAAAAAAATCTGATGGCACTTGTATGACGTCTGAGTGTGGTCCGACAGAAAGGGCAAGATGGAAAGCTTAGTTTGTCTCGTAGATGAAAAAAATAAATAAAACAAATTCCACTCGGGTTCAACTCTGATAAACCGTGCTGGTCAGAATGTCTGTTTTTCATGTTTGTGGAGAAATTGGTCATGTGAACCTGAACTTAGGCTTAGTTCACATGAGCATATAAAAAAAAATTCCAATTTTCATCTAGAAAAAAAAACCGAACAATTTTCCATGTGTATTATCATCAGTATCCCATCTGTATGGGAGCCGTATGGCAGTCATTTTTATACATCAGCAGTGATTAGAATTTACAAAGCCAAAAATTGTTTTCTAATGTTCATGACGATGTTTCTGTAAAACTCAGATGCTACATGAGTGATCCATGTGATTTGTAAATTATTTTTTTTTGTGCATTCAAAACATTTTATAGTCTATTGTCATTAGAAAAACGGAAGAAATGAGTGCAGGCGGCGATTATATTTTTTCTCCCGGGTGCATTCGATCCGTGTGTGTGTGCTGGGGTCATTGGAACAGCTCTATTGAATGATATTGGTAATAGTGATGTCCGTTTGTTTTCGTGGGCGTCATGCTCTCAGAATACGGTCGTGTGAGTGTAGCCGTGGTGAAAGCGAATATTCCTGGTTCCTATCTGAAGGTTGCTTCCAGATTGCTGTAGTATGGGCGTGCTTTGCACGTGTGTTACAGACGCCATCCCTTTACCATCGGCTTCTATGTTGACTAACACTGATGAACCAGAAATGGCGTCGCTGTCATCATGTGCTCCTCACACAGTGTATAACGCGCCTCAGAGCTCTCTGTGTGACTAAAGCCATCTTCACTGTATTCTGGTCCGTATTTGTAAGCCAAAACCTGGAGTGAACCTTTCATAAGGAAAGTATGTACTCTTTTTTTGTGTGTGCTTTGGCCACAGTGCGCTTTTGATGCTGCTTATCTTTAGAAACCTCCTACTCTCTGGGTTTCTCGTTAACGCTGCGTAAACTGACCCGTGGTATGAGTTTCAAATCCTCAACATGTCAATTTCTCTTAAGACTAGCATTAGATGTGGAAAATCAGTATGTTAAAAACACACATGTAATCTGCTGCAGGAACGCATTCAAAACACATGTAATCCACACATGACTATATCAATAAAGTTTTGGGATGTACAATAACAAATTGTATTGTGGTACCGAGTTAGCGAGAAAAATCAATGTGAATACTTTTCTGCCCAATGATGACAGAAGTATTCTAGGAGCGATACCTTTATTGGCTAACCAGAAAATATGTTTGCAAGCTTTCAGAGCACAGTGGCTCCTTCTTCAGGCTGAATTACAAACAGATTACGGTAATAAGAAAAAAGCACATTTAAAGAATACTACATCACACTTCCCACCCCCTGAACAAATGTCCTCCTGTAGTATTCTTTAAATGTTGTGTTTTTTTCTTATTAATCAATTTGTAATCTTGCCTGAAGAAGGAGCCACTGTGCTCTGGTAGCTTGCAAACATATTTTCTGGCTAGCTAGTAAAGGTATCACTCCTAGAATACTTTTGTCATCATTGGGCAGAAAAGTATTCACATCGAATAAAGTTGTGTCAAAGCCAAATATTAGGAAGTAACAAAAACAAGGCGGTGTTAAAACACGATAAATACACATGTTTAAAAAAAAAAAAAAAAGAAAACCCAATGAAAAAAACGGAAGTGATTTAACTTACCTTATAAGTGCAAAAAATCTACATCAAAACTCACCAAAAGCTTATTGTGGGAACGAAGCCTTACAAATACTGATGCAAAATACTTCGTAGAATCCTCCTGTGTGAACGAAGCTTATGGATGGATTCACATTTCTTGCACAGATTTGGTGCTGAACGTGCACTACATTAATCTAGATAAGATTTGTTTCTGCAGAAAGTACATGGATTTCTGGAGAAACCTGCATATTTCTACTACAAATCTGTGGCATGTGCACATACACTGATAGATTCTAGACCTGTTCCTTGATGTTTCGGATGAATATTTGTATTTTCTTTCTTGCAAGACAAAATGTTGATAACCAGGAATATTAAGAAGTTACATAAGTTTTCATTATTAGAAATAACCTGCATTTACAGAACACGTTAACCCTGTCACAACCTGTATGCAGATTGCGCGGTGCCAGTGGGTTGTCTTGGCAGCCCAAGGTCCTGACTCTTGGCCTTAGGACTCATTCAGACACCGGTGATTTTTCTTTTATACAAAAAAGCATAATTTTCATTTCCAAGAGTTAGTTTTTACAGTCAGAATTTCATTTTTTTATTTATTTATTTTTTTTTTTTTGGGGGGGGGAGGGGCAGCACGAGAAAGTTTCTCAAGTTTATTAAACAAATCACCATATTGGGCATCCCTAGGATGCAAATTAGTATGTCATCAATGTACGGTCTTTTTTATTTTTATGGACCCATAGACTTGAATCGCTGATTTGGATCCTAGACTAAGATGAAAAGTGGAGAAAACTCAATGCAATGGTTCATAAAAAACTCACTCTTGTGAGCAGCCATTTACACTGTAATGGATATGTCCACTATCATGGCTAGAACTCTAGGAGACTCACAGGCGTCTGAATAGGGTGGCTATCTGTAGCATCGTAGTGTTTAATGTGAGCAATCAAAAGAATGACTTTCGACCCCAGTTGTGGGACAAAAAAACTTTAATAAAAAAAAGTACAAATGTTTTTATTAAAATGGAAAAATAATAATTCTACAGTACATATTTAGCTTTGCCATTTTAGTAACAAGTATTGTAAAGTTGATATTTCTACTGCAAGTTATGTGATTTCAATACTCTAAAAAAAAAATTGTATTTATTTTTTGTCAAACCTCCCCCCTGAAAAAAGAAATAAAAAGAAATGATAGTTTATAATGAGTTCTTTGTACCCCAAGACAGTAAAAATAAATAGCGATGGCTGTCAGAATGTGGCAATTGAAAAATCATAATTTTCTGAGAAATCTACAATTATTGTGCAAAAGTAAAACAAAATAACAGAGGCGGACCTGCTGTTCTATTCAAACGGAACCCAAAAAACTAATTTATTTCAAATAACCACTGAGTTTAAAGTTTTCAAAAATGGCAACAACAGAAAATAAAATTAATATCTTAAAGAAACAAGACCTTGTACTTCTAGGTCAATGGAGAAATGAAAAAAAAATAAAATAAAAAGTCAAAAATATTTTGCGTCCTGAAGACCAAATTAGGAAACCTCATTAAGTGGTTAGTTCCGGTAATTTAATTTGTATACATGGCGCAGTGCTGAAGCACTTTCTGATCCGAACCAATGACGTCCGCTGGATATTTTTGTTATACTCTACCCCTGATGTCTTTATCTCTTTCTCTTGCAGCAAGTTATTTAAAACTCCATTTTGCTTTGTGAGTTGTGATGATTGTTGTTTGCGGCCGTCCTTCGGTACAAACTACCATTTTCCAGCCACAGTAACAAATCAAGAACAAAAGGTGACTTTAATCTTTGAAAGGCGGCACCTGTATGATTTGACATTCAGCAGGGCTTCAAAGCAGCATGTCACAATCCATTACTGCCACTTTTAGCAAAGGGAGGGGTTAAAAATAATGGGTCCACTAAAAAGGAAGCTTTTTTTTTTCCTTTTCCCTCAAAACCTACTATTACATAGTATTATAATCCACGGTGCCTCAGAAACCTCCTGACTGTTCTCCAGACATTCCAATTTAGTCATTCAGCCCATGCTGCCTATATTGTGCGGTCACCGGCTTGCAGCAGGCATCTTCACAGTCAGGGGCTCCACGGGTCCTGCAGACCCCCATGGTCATATATTGCTGCTAGTTCAAGAACATACTCTTAGGCTCTGGGAATTTTTACACCTTGTCAGACTCTGCGTGTTTTGTTCCAAATGTTTTCAGTAAATATTTTAGAAAAAATGAACATTTAGTTTCAGTAGTAAATCAGAATATGTATCACAACCAAGAGGGAAAAATAGGATTTGTGCCAAGTTATCGTAAGGAAACGCTAATATGTGGTCAGATTCTGAATAAATAATAGGTACCAAATTATGGCTGCTTAGCTGGGGTGGACATAACTTTGGTGGGACCAAGGAGGTAAGGGGCCACTTCTACCTCTGAAGAAGGTGGAATTGTTTGTCAAGATAGTGGCCCTCTCCTCTCTGTCCTGCCTGGCTTTACAGTACATAAGCATAAGTTGACTTATATAATGGACTAGCTGTACTACCCGGCTTCGCCCGGGTTAATGACTGCTGTTAGCAAAATAGAATGTGTTAACAAAAATTTATTCTGCACACAAAAACCACAAAACAAATAGATAGAAATGTAATTATTAAAAGGCAAAAACTAAGCAAATAGAAGCATTTCACAACATATATTAGCTTTGTTATACTGAGAATGTCTTTGTTGCCTATATTAACCAATCAGAGCTCAGGTTAATTAACTGTAGCAAAATAGAAGCTGAGCTGTGATTGGTTGCTATTGGCAGCCTGATAAATCCCCAGCCAACAGGAAGCCCTCCCCCCTGGCAGTATATATTAGCTCACACATACACATAATAGACAGGTCATGTGACTGACAGCTGCCGTATTTCCTATATGGTACATTTGTTGCTCTTGTAGTTTGCTTATTAATCAGATTTTTATTTTTGAAGGACAATACCAGACTTGTGTGTGTTTTAGGGCGAGTTTTATGTGTCAAGTTGTGTGTGTTGAGTTGCGTGTGGCGACATGCATGTAGCGACTTTTGTGAGATGAGTTTTGTGTGGCGACATGCGTGTAGCAACATTTTGTGTGTTGAGTTGCATGTGACAGGTTAGTGTAGCAAGTTGTGTGCAGCAAGATTTGTGCATGGCGAGTTTTGCGCGTGGCGAGTTTTATGTGTGGTGCATTTTGAGTATGTGCAAGTTTTGTGTGAGGCAACTTTTGCATGTGGTGCAACTTTTGTACATGTGGCAATTTTTCTGTGTGTGCAAGTTTTGCATGAGGTGAGTTTTCCATGAGGTGAGTTTTGCACGTGTGGCGAGTTTTGCGTGAGCCTAGTTTTGCATATGGCGAGTTTTGCATGTAGCGAGTTTTGAGTGGTGACTTTTGTGTTTCGACTTTTATGTGGCGAGGTTGGTGTGTGTGTGTGGTGAAATGTGTGCTGAGGGTGGTATATGTGTTCAAGCACGTGGTAGTGTGTGGCGCATTTTGTGTTTGTGTTCATATCCCCGTGTGTGGTGAGTATCCCATGTCGGGGCCCCACCTTAGCAACTGTACGGTATATACTCTTTGTCGCCATCGCTCTCATTCTTTAAGTCCTCATTGTTCACATCTGGCAGCTGTCAATTTTCCTCCAACACTTTTCCCTTCACTTTTTCCCCATTATGTAGATAGGAGCAAAATTGTTTGGTGAATTGGAACGCGCGGGGTTAAAATTTCACCTCACAACATAGCCTATGACGCTCTCGGGGTCCAGACGTGTGACTGTGCAAAATTTTGTGGCTGTAGCTGCGACGGTACAGATGCCAATCCCGGACATACACACATACATACATACACACATTCAGCTTTATATATTAGATATACCTGTATGTAATCTCCTGTATATAGTATATACCTGTGTGTCATCTCACCTATATATAGTATATATCTGTGTGTCATCTCCTGTATATAGTATATACCTGTATGTCATCTCCTCCTATACATAGCATATACCTGTGTCATCTCCTCCTGTATATACTATATACCTGTAGGTAATCTGCTCCTGTATATAGTATATACCTGTGTGTCATCTCCTCCTGTATATAGTATATACCTGTATGTCATCTCCTCCTGTATGTAGTATGTACCTGTATGTCATCTCCTCCTCTATATAGTATATACCTGTGTGTCATCTCTCCTGTATATAGTATATATCTGTGTGTCATCTCCTCCTGTATATAGTATATACCTGTGTGTCATCTCCCCTGTAAATAGTATATACCTGTGTGTCATCTCCTGTATATAGTATATAGCTGTATGCCATCTCCTCCTGTATTAGCCCTCGTTCACACGTTATTTGGTCAGTATTTTTACCTCAGTATTTGTAAGCTAAAATGGCAGCCTGATAAATCCCCAGCCAACAGTAAGCCCACCCCCTGGCAGTATATATTAGCTCACACATACACATAATAGACTGGTCATGTGACTGACAGCTGCCGGATTCCTATATGGTACATTTGTTGCTCTTGTAGTTTGTCTGCTTATTAATCAGATTTTTATTTTTGAAGGATACCAGACTTGTGTGTGTTTTAGGGCGAGTTTCGTGTGTCAAGTTGTGTGTGTTGAGTTGCGTGTGGCGACATGCATGTAGGGACTTTTGTGAGATGAGTTTTGTGTGGCGACATGCGTGTAGCAACTTTTTGTGTGTCGAGTTGCATGTGACAGGTTAGTGTAGCAAGTTGTGTGCAGCAAGTTTTGCGCATGGCGAGTTTTGCGCGTGGCGAGTTTTATGTGTGGTGCCTTTTGAGTATGTGCAAGTTTTGTGTGAGGCAACTTTTGCATGTGTTGCAACTTTTGTGCATGTGGCAATTTTTCTGCGTGTGGCAATTTTTCTGCGTGTGCAAGTTTTGCGTGTGGCGAGTTTTGCACGTGTGGCGAGTTTTGCATGTGGAGAGTTTTGCGCGTGGCGAGTTTTGAGCGGCGACTTTTGTGTTTCTACTTTTATGTGGCGAGGTTGGTGTATGTGTGGTGAAATGTGCACTGAGGGTGGTATATGTGTTCGAGCACGTGGTAGTGTGTGGCGCATTTTGTGTGTGTGTTCATATCCCCGTGGTGGTGTGATTATCCCATGTTGGGGCCCCACCTTAGCAACTGTACAGTATATACTCTTTGGTGCCATCGCTGTCATTCTTTAAGTCCCCCTTGTTCACATCTGGCAGCTGTTAATTTGCCTCCAACACTTTTCCTTTCATTTTTTCCCCATTATGTAGATAGGGGCAAAATTGTTTGGTGACTTGGAAAGCGCGGGGTTAAAATTTCACCTCACAATATAGCTTTGACGCTCTCAGGGTCCAGACGTGTGACTGTGCAAAATTTTGTGCCTGTAGCTGCGACGCCTCCAACACTTTTCCTTTCACTTTTTCCCCATTATGTAGATAGGGGCAAAATTGTTTGGTGAATTGGAAAGCGCGGGGTTAAAATTTCACCTCACAACATAGCCTATGACGCTCTCGGGGTCCAGACGTGTGACTGTGCAAAATTTTGTGGCTGTAGCTGCTACGGTTCAGATGCCAATCCCGGACATACATACATACATACATACATACACACACACACACATTCAGCTTTATATGTTAGATGGATGTGAATTTATGGTATCTCAACATGGTAGAGACAGGGCACTGGACAGGAATGAGCCAAAAGTAAGTGAGGCCACATCTCACCTGGTGGTTGTGACTCAATAATGGCCAAAAGCTAAGCTCTACAGGGGTATGGGTGGAGTTTGAAGGGGTAAAATGTTGTGGGTGGTTTCTTAGATGACCCTAATTTTACGACGTCAAGGAGAGACACCAAGGGAAATATGTTTCACCCATCTTGTAATACCCTGTAGTCAGGCGAATGATAAGTTTTTACATGTGAAGGAAACCTGTCTCCTCTGTGTGCAGCATGTTGAGGAGGAGAAAATGCCGATCTGGTTGATATATATCTTTATGGAAAAGAATTCAACATAAGTGGTAATGTATGATGTTTAGTTCTTATTCTCGATTTAGGACTCTGGCAGGCGGAGCTGCTCAGGGACTGACACCTATTTTTGCATGATCACTTTATTTCAAGGAATGCCGTCACTCGCTGATACCACCTGAGTAGACTCCTAAGACCAGAATAATGAAGCGTATAACATGAGATAAGTTGAATCTTTTACCATAAAACTTTATATCAATCTGATCACACATCGGACTTTCATAGGTTCCAAAAACCTTATGTTTTCTCCTCCAGCACGGCTTTGCTGGAGTATGATAGACGTATGCTGTCCTTACTAGAGGGTTCAAGCTGTCTGAGATCTGTTTATCCGGTGTGGGAACATTCCCTAATTTTGTGATTTTCAAAATTATTAAGAGCTTGTGCAACGCCATTTATAAATTTACCATTTACTAAATGCAGGCAGCCTCCATTCTGTGAACAGAGAGGCTGTAATGTTCTCAATAAGAAGAGTGATTTACAAAATTGCTAATTATACAAAGTGAGTTATTTTTTTTCTCCTTTCTTTTTGCCATATGACTCCTCCACTCTTTTCCTGTTTTGAAATCTTTCTTACTCTTTGATTTCCTTTTTCTCCCGAATACTTCATCACACATTTCCTCTTTCAGGGACAGTAACAATGATTGTTCTCTTAGATCCTGGGTCCTGTAGCAGTTTCTATGCATTAGACCCTAGTTCCGGTACCAGCAAACCCAGATATGATGTTTATATATGATGTTTAATTGCACTGCATTATTTAAAGAGAATACCCGTGATTTAAAAAAAAAAAAAAGTGCCTAAGTACTAACCGGCGTGTAGTTGCTAACAGAAGCAGCCACCTGACTGTTGTACCGGCGCCGGTCATTGTGGGAGCTAAATGTAAGAGGGCTCCAATATAGATTGAGTATCTGGGATCAACACATCGCACAGTGCAGGCAAGATACATAGAAACACTAGAGAAAAGGCACTTTTTAGGAGAAAGTGATCAACCAGGAATAATGGACAAAAATAATATTTCTTATAAACAAGCCAAAACAGCAAATTTAAAAACCTTTAAAACAGGACACAAAACGCAGTTTGCTGGGAACTAGACAAAATGTCATAAAAAAGAAAAACACCAAAGAGAAAAGAGTATAAGTACTATAAAAATATTTATTTTCTTAAATAAATTACTAAAAAATATAATACACAAATATAGTGCCAGAGGCTGCAAAAGCCATATGTTAGTCAAGGGAGACCAAATCACATGTATTCACCCTTTTGAAATCATACCATTTGTCCACATGAATAAATATAGATCCTAATTGTATCAACATAAAAAGTACATACAGTGCAATATGCTGCCTAGTGGCATGCAAACATGATATTTTATGGTAGTATAAGGATTTACATTGGCAGACAAGGTGTAGTGATGGTGCTCCCGCCGCCCCAACGCACGTTTCGTGTGGTCACTGTCACGCTGCTGCAATGCAGGTAGGTGCAGGCTCCACTAGATGGCAGTAGGGTGGAAGCAAGACTGCACCTAAACAGAGCTGGCTTGCAGTGCAGCAGTGAGGCTACCACAGGTGGCAGACGAATAGTCAAGCCGGGTCATATCCTAGACTGTAGCGCAGTACCAAAGGAATAAGCAAACTCACTGTCAGAGACAAGCCAGGGAGTCAGTAACGGTCAGGAGCGGTTAAGACAGAAGCAGGTCAGGATACAAGCCATGTCAAAACCAGGGAGTCGACACACTAAAGGGAAACAGAGTCAAGATGGAAATAGGAATAGGAAAACCGAGACACGGGTTCAGACAGCAAACGCAGCAGGACATATCAGAGCAATCCGAGTCAGCTACAGCAGCACTAGGCAAAAACTATAACTGACATCGCCTGCAGGAAGCAGTGGCGATAAATAGCCAGCCTGAAGCCAGACAGAGGCTGAGAAAGGCTAACTCTTGACATGACCAGACCGGGAAAAAGGGAAAACAGGACTCAAAAACCTGGTCTGGATCATGACAGTCACTTCCTCAGGAGGCATTTATTATAAACAACAAGCCAAAACAGCAAATTTAAAAACATTTAAAACAGGACACAAAAAGCAGATTGCTGGGGACTAGACAAAATGATGTCCTAAGTCAAATCCTCAATTGGGCCTCTTAGTAGAATGTGGAAGCAAGCATAGGAAATAACCAAATGGTCAAGCACATGATAATATGCATAACAGGACGTGAAAGGTCAATGTAAAATAAGCAAAATTATGTAAAGTGCATAACTGTGCAAAAATACAATACAAGCACCAAAAACAATAACGTCCAAAAATAGGAACCCTGTGATCAGAAATTAGGACATGTATGTATATGTAAAGACCTAACACAAGGGATCAAGTAATCTGTCCTGTCTCATGCTGCGGGAGGAAAGGAGGAGTTCAGTTAAGAACCGACAAGAAGAGCAAGAATGTTACCCATGTCTGTGGCCCAAGGGGAGGGAGTAAGCCGTCCCACGCGTATCGCCACTGCACAAGGTGGCTTCATAAGGGGTAATTTTATGTTTTGTTTTAAATGTTTTTAGTTTTGTTGTATTAGCTTATTGTTTAAAATAAATATTATTTTTGGCCATTATTCCTGGTTGATCACTTTCTTCTGCATAGTTCCATTTCTCTAGTATTTCTAGGCATCAGTCATTGACCGCTCCCGCCAGAGAATGTTGCTCCCTGTCAACAGAGCAGTGGTTTTTCTTCCTGTTGACAAGGTGGGACTAGTGGCGTTTTGCTAATTGACAGCCGGCCTCCCCCAATTAGGCAGTATGACGCCAGTATACCCGCCCTGTCAACGGGAAAAGAAACAGCCACTCTGTTGACGTGGCGTTGGTGGAAGTCTGTGACCGCTCTGTGCCGACGAAGAAGGCACTTTTTTATTATTTCTAAATCAGAAATATCCCCTTTAAAATTCTGTAAGAAGAACCCATTAGAGACAACCTTGTTCAAAATGCAGCCACTAGGGCGACAATCTGATCACCCAAGGTTCCTGATGGCTGTCCTTGCAATACAATGGATATGCACATTAATGGAAGCCTCTTGTATCGAGCAGCTTTCCCTTATGTCTCACTGAAGAGGTTTCTTACCGAAGCACCTACCTGTTATAATGTCCATGTACTCTAGTGTGATCTATAGGCTGATTATGGGGTAACGTCTTTATCTCCTAACTTCTCTGGATCCACCTGTTGTCACGGTTTCTGTAGGTGCAGGGCAGACTTTCACTGGCCGGATATTCTGTTTTCCGTCAGAGACAACTGTGTGTAATGGGTTCGGTATACTCTGTACTGTGCTCTATGGAGTTGCTAACAGTTATGTTCTTGATACAAACATGCCTTTATTTCTATAGACATTTAGTGTGGTGAGTGAGCCTAGCCCA
Source organism: Ranitomeya variabilis (assembly GCF_051348905.1). Lineage (NCBI taxonomy): Eukaryota > Metazoa > Chordata > Amphibia > Anura > Dendrobatidae > Ranitomeya > Ranitomeya variabilis. Next base: position 138,335,431 of record NC_135232.1, on the reverse strand, counting down.
TGTCTTCCCACTTCTCCATCTGACACTAGAGGGCACTGCTGATCCTCTGTTTTAGGTCCACACATGATTGTACAGTAAGAAATCTCATTCTTGTTCTACCATTGTTTTATTAAAAAAAAAATCTGCGCATAAAATGTAGCGAAAACATAGAGCAGCGTGTTGAGCTGAGCAGCCGGCAAGTGCTACTGTCATAGAATTGATAGTGTAACTAGCCCAGAGAAGCAGAGCCCTGCTGCATGCACTAGAAATGTCATCCTCATCAAAGCCAGGAGCCCAAGTTTGTCCTGTCATGAGGTTTGTTTTCCTTGCCAGCCGCACTTCCAGCCAGCATGTGAGCTGAACATCTTCAGGGAGGAAGCGGGAGCAGGAATTAAAGCCTTATAGAGATTTACTTAACACGGGTCACATGAAGATCAGCCAACTCCTCAAAAGTAGTGGGAACAACGAGAAATGTAGATGTTCACCTATATTCAGAGCGTCCTCTTCACAAAGGTGCATACCTATGTAATATGTACAGGTGCTGCTGGGTACGTGGCATAGATATTCTCCATTACTATCTAAGGCTAATTAACCTACCAATATGGCTTTGTGCATATATGATTTCCCAAATATATGTGAAACTACTGTAGTTATGCATTGGTATACATCATATTTGTATGTATTCACAATTTATACATGACATTCTCATTTCAATTTTTGATTGCGGCACTATAGTTAGTGGTGTAAAGTGTACTAGTTAGTACACTGTATAGCTGCTCTTTTGGTCCTTTCGGTTGGTCCTTGGGCCTAGAGCATTCTCCTAATCGCTAGTGAAATAATTGAGTATCGCAGCACTATAGGACATGCACCGTTTTCTATATTTATGCGTAATCACTCCATAGATAAACATAATGTACATTATAGATATACAACACCCCCTGTAGGCATGCAGAGGATTGTTCTGTAACACTGTAGGCAATAAGGGTGGGCTTGCATAGTGCATTATGGAAGCATTTAGACATGCTGAGTGTTGTGGGGCAGCACGGTGGCCGCTCTGCATGTTGTGCCGTAATACGGTGGGTGGGCTGAGTGTTGTGCGGTAGATCGTGGGCGGACCTAGTGTCGTGCAGTAGCCTAGTTTTGAGCAGTAGCTCGGTGGGTGGGCTGAGTCTTGTGTGGTAGCATGGTGGGCGGGTCGAGTGTGCGGATAGCTCAGTGGGCGGGCCTATTGTTGTGCGGTAACATGGTAGGCAGGCCGAACATTGTGCAATGGCATGGTTTGCAGGCCGAGTGTTGTGCAACAGCTTGGTGGGCGGGCCGAGTGTTGTGCGACAGCTTGGTGGGCGGCCCGAGTGTTGTGCGGTAGCATGGTGGGCGGGCCGAGTGTTGTGCGGTAGCATGGGGGGCAGGCCGAGTGTTGTGCGGTAGCATGGGGGGCAGGCCGAGTGTTGTTTGCCAGCTTGGTGGGCCGGCTGAGTGTTGTGCGGTAGCACGGTGGGCAGGCCGAGTGTTGTGCGGTAGCACGGTGGGCAGGCCGAGTGTTGTGCGGTAGCACGGTGGGCAGGCCGAGTGTTGTGCGGTAGCACGGTGGGCAGGCCGAGTGTTGTGCGGTAGCACGGTGGGCAGGTCGAGTGTTGTGCGGTAGCATGGGGGGCAGGCCGAGTGTTGTGCGGTAGCATGGGGGGCAGGCCGAGTGTTGTTTGCCAGCTTGGTGGGCCGGCTGAGTGTTGTGCGGTAGCACGGTGGGCAGGCCGAGTGTTGTGCGGTAGCACGGTGGGCAGGCCGAGTGTTGTGCGGTAGCACGGTGGGCAGGCCGAGTATTGTGCGGTAGCACGGAGGGCAGGCCGAGTGTTGTGCGGTAGCTCTGTAGACTCAGTTTGTTTTGTGGAAGCTTTTTCACGCATCGTGACAGTATTTATAGCGGATCTTTCATCTGGGTTTACAATACAAACTGCATTAGTTGTTAAATAGATCTCTTGGAGCCAATTAAGCTGTTGTGCTTACTTTAAAAATCCATATAAAAACAACTGTATAATCCTTATTAGGCCATGTGCACACGTTCAGGATTTTTCCCGTTTTTTTCACGTTTTTTCGCTATAAAAACGTGATAAAAACGCGAAAAAAACGCTAACCTATGACTCCTATTATTTACAGTGTATTCCGCATTTTTTGTGCAAATGTTGCGATTTTTTTCCGCGAAAAAATCGCATCACGGAAAAAAAAGCAACATGTTCATTAAAAATGCGGAATTGCAGGGGATTCCGCACACCTAGGAGTGCATTGATCTGATTACTTCCCGTACGGGGCTGTGCACACCATGCGGGAAGTAAGCAGATCATGTGCGGTTGGTACCCAGGGTGGAGGAGAGGAGACTCTCCTCCACGGACTGGGCACCATATAAGTGGTAAAAAAAAAAAGAATTAAAATAAAAAATAGTCCTATACTCACCTTCGATGTCTTCCCGCCTCTCAGGTGCATGCTGCCGCTTCGGTTTCTGTAGCTGGTGTGCGGTGAAGGACCTGCGATGACGTCACGGTCCTGTGATTGGTCGAGACCGGTCATGTGACCGCTCACGTGACCGCGACGTCATGGAAGGTCCTGCGCGCACACACCATCTATACGGAACGGACGCCGCTGAGGTCTGCAGGTGAGTATAACCATTTTTTTTATTTTTTTTATTATTTTTAAACATTCTATCTTTTACTATAGATGCTGCATAAGCAGCATCTATAGTAAAAAGTTGGTCACACTTGTCAAACAGTATGTTTGACAAGTGTGACCAACCTGTCAGTCAGTTTTCCAAGCGATGCTACAGATCGCTTGGAAAACTTTAGCATTCTGCAAGCTAATTACGCTTGCAGAATGCTAAAAAAAACGCAAAAAAAACGCAAAAAAAAAAATGCGGATTTCTTGCAGAAAATTTCCGGTTTTCTTCAGGAAATTTCTGCAAGAAATCCGGACGTGTGCACATATCCTGAAAGTTGTAGTTCAGTCACCACATACCGTGCTCAGCCTGACTGACAGCTGTAGCTTGTACTGAGCAGTGTGAGATTTTAGCAGGATGGGTGAATAGTTGTCAACCAGGCTGAAAACGTTCATTAAGGATTGTAAAGTCGTTCAGACTTAGATTTTCAACGTAAGTACACCAGCTTCATTGAGTCCAAGAGATGGATTTAATAATTGTGTCCAGTTTATATTGTGAAATCTAGTGACATTATAACCACAAGTAAACATATCTAATGACCTCTCTAGGAAAGTGATTACAAATAAATAAAGAATTGTTTCGGATTTCATTTTCACATATGTAATAGGTCTGCATCTCCAGTTCTTTGAGGAGATGCCTGATCCACAGCACTTTACTGGTGAAATAAATCATTCCACTATATTAAAAATGTGTGTATATGTGTATATAAATGTTTGCAAATATATATGTGTATTTGTCCATATCTGTGTGTACGTGTGTGTGTGTACATGATAGATATTATACACATGTACTGTATATGCAGGACTGGCGATTGTACCGTTAGACAGTAAGGAAGCTGTTTGTGGGATGAACAAGCACTGCTTTGAGATGTGTAATTGGGTTTTTTTCTCTTTATGTCGTGATTAAGACATTTATGCAAAACGGTAGATTGAAAGAGACAGGCTTTCAGCAGAAAGTACCGTAATCTGTCAGGCCTGTAGTTGATGCCCAGTGCAGTTGTGGCGTGTTCAGCCTGGAAGATTTCATGGACCTTTTCACTGCTGGAGAAGCAGGAAGGTATTCGTTCATAGAGTAGGACAAGTTCCACCAGCAAGGAAGTGGTCAAGGAGGAACTCTTAATTGTTTCAATGTGAAATTCCTCTTTGTTGTGTGGAGTCCTTGGCATTGGACAAATTACACCGCTAATGCTGCAATATTGAAAGCATTCAGTGTGAGCCCAGTCTAAATGTGTACTACTTGAGAAAGCGTTTGGGGTAAGCCTGGATACCTCGTAAATAGATTAATTGGTAAAAGAGCCATGTGCAGATTAGCTATAGTCTTCTATTTTCTATCCTAGACTTCTAATGTCTGTATACTTTTATGTTAACTTGTGATTTTATATATATATATATATATATATATATATATATATATATATATATATATATATATATATATATTATAAGCTATTTTGATTATTTTATTTTTGACTACGCCTAAATCGTTTTTTCTTCGACTAGAAGACAGTTTTGGTCTCCATCTAACCTTTTAGTCACTGCCAGCTCTAGTTAAATGACAGATCTATTACTACTATGCCTTATCAGTTCATAAGCAAATTGCTGATTGATCAATAAATGGCAGATTATGGTATATCCAGCGTTTCATCATATGAAATGTTACGTCGCGGCTGTAACTGTCTACAGGCAGTCAGATGCCAGCGCGGTTATAATAGGTTTTCTTCCCCCCTAGCAGTTTATTGCTCTTAGCTATCAAAAGTTAATTTCAAATCCCGATATAGTTGCATTAATTTTCGAGACATTTTCTGGGTGTAGAACAGAAAAGAATAACTTGAACTTTACACCGCGGCTCTGTAGCTAATCGTTTTTTTTCCTCCAGCTAAAGGGAGTAGTGCTAATGTTCATGGACACAACATCTGTTTGCATGGATGCGAGGAGGGGGAGTCAGGGAAAGTTGAGGCTTGTGAATATTTGATTCTTTGAAATGGCAAATTTGCCCTGGAATCTGAGAAGGTTGCCTCGTGCAATATAAAGAATTGGACACTTTTCTTATTAGAGAGACTGTAAATTTGTAATTGTAAAGTATATTTACGGCACAGTGATACTGCAAACTACATATTGGACATAAACCCAAATCACTTGTAGAAAATTATAACTGTTTTTTTTTTGTTTTTTTTTAAATTGGTACTCGAATTTTGGATCCATGTATTATAAGCCATTTTTAGTGCTTGCTAGTTACTATTGATCTGGGCTGGATACCGACTCTATAAGAGACTGGTTTCTGAGGGCACATAAGGGTTAATAAGGTATCTCCCACAGCTGGACTTCATCAAGCCTGCCCACAATTAACCCTCCAGTCCACGCTGCCTATAGCAATTATCTTACAATTTGATGTCTTTGCTGCTTTCTCAGTTGGGTTTCCTCAACAGGTAGAGATGAAATGAAGCCCCCGTTTTATTTGCCACCGGCCGTTTAGTGATTTGAGATTGAAACTGTAGGAAACTAATAAAAAAGTAATGCAAAGAAGTGATTGTCACACTCTTGAGTTTTTATCTTTTGAAATAAGAAATCTGCACTTTTTCGGTATTTTTGTTAAGCTGTAGATGAATATTCTCATTGAACACCTGTTTTTAGCTTGTTTAACTTCATGTAGGTACTGTTTTTTTATTTTTATGTTGGTTGATTTTCTTCCATACCATCACTGAATTCTCTCTAAAGATTTAGAATGGAAAGTATTCATTATTTTCTATATTTCAATACAGTAAAAGTTTCTATATGTTATTGGGTAGATGTCATTTTGTTCCCGCTTCATGACGATAGTTAAGAAATTAAAATAAATTCTCTATCTCTCATGTATTATGTCTCTTATAATTGACTTAACTTAGGTAATTATTCAACTTTTCTATATGCCACTATGATGCAGCCTTTACTTTTCTAATAAATGTTCCTAGAATAAATGAAACTATTAATGTCGAGTTCTAAAATCGTCTCGTTGATGATTTGTCTGATATTGCGTCTTTGGGTTTATTTAACCGATTCATTTAACTTTCTATATCTAAAAAGTAATCGGTTCGTTTTATTTGGTAAAAGGTAGAATTATCCTTAAAAATTGGATACAATTACTTTTTTAAAAACAACAAAACGAACAAACCTTTTTATAACTATCCCCCCAAAAAAATGTTGTAATAAGTTTTATTTAAAAACAATATTAGACTTATTTTTGTATTGACATTAACTTTTGATAATTTTTTTTTTTTGTTCAAACTATAAAAAGTTATGGCGCTTCAACGAACAATTGGTAAATCTGCTTCAACCAATGGTGATAATCGTTTCTTCATAGAAGTACTTGTCTAGTTCCTAAATTACAGTCATTACATTATCATGTGTTTGTGTGGTTGAAATACTGAGGCAAACATTGGTGTAATAACTTCCAGTTAATAGGGCAAATGCAGGCTACTTAAGATAACGAATGTCTTCTTTAAGTCCTTCCTGGGGTCCCTTATAACTTTTACAGAAGTCATTAACCATTTCCATTCTGCCTGTGCAATGAAACAAACAAGAGGCACACTAAATTCCTCAAGTTCTACACTGCCTCTGGTATCCTTTACGTTGCTGACCGTTCTTCTTTAGGTTTATCGCAGCGAGAAGGAAAAAAATATAATAAATGACGTGCGAGTTGATTTCCATCGTACACACTGTGTTTCTAGCAAGTGATCTATCAGTCTGCTGCTATAGTATGTGTGTGGTGATCCTTATATCTGCCTGCCATGAACTGTGATCTTTGGACTTCTCAGAACTCCTTTGGGTAATATCTCGGATAGCGTTTCCACTATGTTCTCTAAAGATGACACCGAGGGCAGCTTTAAAGTATGTGAACAATAATATTGAGATTCCTCATTAGTGTTGAGAACAGTCTTTCGCTTGAGAATCTGTGAACCCTGAAGCCAGTGGATGAGCACTGAAATGTACAGTACGCTTAGTACTTGTCGTTTAGTGTTTCAATATGTGGACGTCCCTTACAAATTGAGATTATAAACTGCAGGGCCTTGTTTCTTGGATAACGCACAAATATGATATCTAACAGTAGTAAAGTCAGTCTAGCCCATGACCCCAAATTACGTGGCTGTGGGGTGAGATTTTCTTGTTGTAGACCTCCTGTGGTTCGTGAAATCTAGGCTTACGAACACCAAAACGTCAATACGTTGCACACTTATTAGCACTAAACGTTTCCATTTATATATGTATCTGACTATCTGTGGTTTTGTATCTCCACTTTTCTAGCATCATTTGTTCTTCATTAGTGGCTTTTTCTATTTGCACCTTAGTCTCTATACGTTTTGCACCACTTTTTAAGTTGTCGTTCTCTTTTAAGTCTTTTTTTCCCTCGGCAACTTTGCTTATCAAGATGTTCTAGCCAGATTCATAAAATAATGCTGTTTAACAAAAAAAATGTTGCTTACTTTTGGCACATCTCACTCCAGTCCCTATCTGGAGTAAAGTTTTGGTCATTTTGGCGCAGTTTAAGACTAACGTTTGACATTCAAAAAAATTCTGTGACTTTTCTCTAAAAAGGTGCAAAAGAGGTAAAAGACAGAAAAAAGAACATTTATTTTGGTAAACTTCTTCAATCCCTGTACCCTTTTAAGGAGGTTAGTAAAAAAACAAACAAAAAAACACAAATGATAAACTTTTCGGACGTATTATTTGCAGCCCTTTTTTTGGTATGTGATTTTTTTTTTTTTTTTAATCTTTAAAATTTTCCATAATTATATAGTTTTTGTTTAAAGTATTTAAAGTAATTTTTGGGGACGGAGTATTGTATCCATACAAAATAACAAGAGCCACTTCCTTCTGGCCAGTTTCTCATGGAAATCGACCATTATAAAAAATAAATAAATAACATGGCAAAGACAAAATGAGGTTAGAAATAGTTCTAGACGTAAGAAGTGCAGCAATTGTAAATCTTTGTTTTTTTTTATTGCTTTTTGTATGAATAGAAAGATATTTTGCAAATGTTCCTTCTGATCTGCCATAGAACATACGCCTGCCTTGATGTTGCATAATGTTATAAAGATCTTAATACTAAAAAAAGTTGGCCATTTAAACCCTTCACGTCCATTGGCGTACATGTACGTCATCGGCCGCATCCCTGCCTTTGATGCGAGCTCACATTTTGAGCCAGCATTTTTTTCCGCACTTGAAGTTTGATTTAGTCAGCCAGCAAGTGCCTCGAACAGCCGCGGGTGGATCTGAGATCCGTTTTTTGGGTCAGCTGAACACTGCAATAAAATGCAATGAGGCAATCAAAACATCATGTCTACCCCAAAATGGTATTAATAAAAACGCCAGCTCTGGGCTCAAAAAGAAGCCCCAGATCTAAAAAATAACGTTACGGGTCTCAGAAACTGACGCTTTTGTTTTTTTTTTACAAATTTCTGAATTTGTTTTCGCCATTTAAATAAAAAATAAATAAATATATATATATATATATATATATATATATATATATATATATATATATATATATATATATATATATATATATATATATATATATATATAATATATATACACACATGTTTGCGTACTTGTACTGACCTGGGGAATCATATTGCCAGGTCAGTTTTACCATATATTGAGCATGGGAAATAAATTAAAAAAAAACACTGTGGAATTGTACTTTTTTTTTTTTTATTTTAACAATTCAATCGCACTTGGAATTTTTCCCCATTTTCTAGTGCACTGTGTCAGTAAGAAAGGTGTCATTCAAAAGTACAACTCATCCCGCAAAAAAACAAGCCCTCATACTGCTATATGGCTGTAAAAATAAAAAATGATGGTTCTTGTTAGAAGGGGTTAATACCTGTTTCCGGGAATATATGTCACTTTAAAAACCTGGTAGTCCTCTTGGTCCAGCATGTAGCTGCCATGTGTGAGAGCAGAGTGCGGAATACACCTGTGATCTGCCTGGAAATATCCGGGGAAGCCAGTATCATTTGTTAATCCCTGAATATGGCCGGCTGCGGCGTCTGTAAGGAACAGGTACACGTTAATTTCCATCATGCTGTAATTTAGCTGGTGATAATTCCGGATTTATCTGTGAGAGCTGATGGAGGGAATAACCGCCACAAATGTGTTTTGCTGCATTTCAATCCCAAATTGTCTGCCTTTGTGTCTGAACCAGAAGTTTGATTGCCGTATCACACTGGAATTAAGAGCAGCTAAAAATACACCAGCATTTGTATCTCATTTACTGGAAATGTCTGCAGGCTTTATCTGACACTGCAGTTTCTATTCATCGGAGAAGTCACCAACATTTCAGAGCGTTCACAGAATGTTACAGGCTCAAATTCCTATGAATAAATGTGTGTGTGGTTATATACCTTTATGTGTGTGATTATATATACCTTTATGTGTGTAATATATATACCTTTATGTGTGTGATTATATATACCTTTATGTGTGTAATATATATACTGTATATGTGTGTATGTGATTATATATACCTATATGTGTGTGGTTATATATACCTGTATGTGTGTGATTATATATACCTTTATGTGTGTGATTATATATACTTATATATGTATGATTATATATACCTATATGTGTGTGGTTATATATACCTATATGTGTGTGATTATATATACCTATGTGTGTGTGTGATTATATATACCTATATGTGTGTGTAATATACAGGGTGGACCAAAATTAGGTGGACAGAAAATAGCATTTATTTTGATTTATATATAAAATTATATTTACTAACATAAGCATAATATTGACAATTACATTTTATTCTGAACAATAATACAAAAGCCCTTAAATGTTATCAACGCAGGTGCTCCAACTGTTTTCCATCACAATTTGCACAGCTTTGAAGTCTGCCTCTTATGCTTCGACAAACATTTCTGCACAAGTCTCTTTGGGTATTAATTTCTTGAAATGCATCTCTTATATAATTTTTCAAATCACTGACACTTTTTGGTTTTCGACTATAAACTTTGTCCTTGAGTACTCCCCAAAAGAAAAAATCCATTGGGATCAAGTCTGGTGAACGTGCCGGCCAATCAAGTGGGACCCTTCGGCCAATCCATTTATAAGAAATGTTTAATCAAGATACTCGCGGACTACTCTTGAATAATGTGGAGGGGCCCCATCTTGTTGGAAATAAAGGTCATTTGAATTAGGCTGTTGCTGTAACTGGGGAACAACTTGATTCATTAGAATTTCGAGATGCTTATCTCCTGTGACTGTTCCATAAAAAAAATCATCCAAAAACACCAAAACTTGAAATATCACCCCAAACATTGACCCCAGGCTCATTTAGTTGTTGCTCTAATGTTAAATGCATGTTCTCATTATACCAGTAAATACAGTTATGTCTGGTAATATGGCCAGATAATCACTCCACATAATGTTATCTAAAATTACTGGATTTTCTTCAATCTCGTTAAGCATAATCTCAGTAAATTGCAGCCTCCTGTCTGGATCATCCTCCAATAAACCATGAATTAGACGTGGACGATAAGCTTCCCACCCAATAGATTTCAGGATTCGCATGATGGAAGCTCGGGAAATTTCCAATTCTAAAGAGACTTCCTGTTGGCCTTTTTGGACTCTGAACAAATATTTCAGCAACAAGTTGTTTATTATTTTCTGTACATGCTGTTTTGGGTCGACCAGTTTTTGGAGCATTAAGGATTGAGCCAGTGGCATCGAATTTGTCACAAATGCGGTAAATGGTTTGTCTCTTCGGGGCTGGAGGACCAAATGTTTCAACCCAATTTGCTCGAACTGTTTCAGCACTTTGAGATTTCCAATACTCTTTTAAAATCCATTTTCTTTGATCTGTATTTAAACTATTTGCCATTATGGGTTTATCTGAATTATCTGAAAAGAAAACAGATTTGGGGGAGATTTATCTGTGAAAACTGGATCTGTGAAACTGACTCAGTTGCCCTTAGCAACCAATCAGATTCCACCTTTCTCCCCTTCATAACCCTATTACACATACTGTCCACCTACTTTTGGACGACCCTGTATATACTGTATATGTATGTGTGATTATATATTCCTATGTGTGTAACATAATGTATGTGTGTGTGATTATATATAACTGTGTGTGTAATATATAATGTATGTGTGTGTGATTATATATAACTGTGTGTGTAATATATACTGTATATGTGTGTGATTATATATACCTATGTGTCTAATATATACGGTATATTTATATACATCTATTGTATGTTTGTGTGATTTTATATACCTATATTTATATAAAGTAATTGTTTGTGTGTGATTATTTATCTATATGTGTTTGTGTTTAATGTGAGTGTGTGTATATGTGTGTGTATGTGTGTGTATATATGTATGTATATATGTATATATATATATGTATATATATATATAGTGTTTGGGAAATAAGTATTTGATCACTTGCTGATTTTTTTAAGTTTGCCCACTGACAAAGACATGAACAGTCTATAATTTTAAGGGTATGTTAACTTTAGCATTAAGAGATAGAATATCAAAAGTAAAATCCAGAAAATCTAATTGTATAAATTATATAAATTTATTTGCATTTTGTAGTGAGAAATAAGTATTTGATCCCCTACCAACCACTTAGGCCATGTGCACACGTTCAGTATTTTTCGCGGTTTTTTCGCGTTTTTTCGCTATAAAAACGCGAAAAAAACGCTAACATATGCCTCCTATTATTTTCAGTGTATTCCGCATTTTTTGTGCAAATGTAGCCTTTTTTTCCGCGAAAAAATCGCATCGCGGAAAAAAAAGCAACATGTTCATTAAAATGCGGAATTGCGAGGATTCCGCACACCTAGGAGTGCATTGATCTGCTTACTTCCCGCACGGGCTGTGCCTACCATGCGGGAAGTAAGCAGATCATGTGCGGTTGGTACCCAGGGTGGAGGAGAGGAGACTCTCCTCCACGGACTGGGCACCATATAATTGGTAAAAAAAGAAAGAATTAAAATAAAAAATAGTCCTATACTCACCTTCGATGTCTTCCCGCCTCTCCGCTGCATGCTGCCGCTTCGGTTTCTATAGCTGGTGTGCGGTGAAGGACCTGCGATGACGTCGCGGTCTTGTGATTGGTCGAGACCGGTCATGTGACCGCGACGTCATGGAAGGTCCTGAACCACACACAGCATCTATAGGAACGGACGCCTGCAGGTGAGTATAAACATTTTTTGTATTTTTTTTATTATTTTTAAACATTCTATCTTTTACTATAGATGCTGCATAAGCTGCATCTATAGTAAAAAGATGGTCACACTTGTCAAACGCTATGTTTGACAAGTGTGACCAACCTGTCAGTCAGTTTTCCAAGCGATGCTACAGATCGCTTGGAAAACTTTAGCATTCTGCAAGCTAATTATGCTTGCAGGATGCTAAAAAAAGCGAAAAAAAACGGAAAAAAAACGCAAAAAAAAATGCGGATTTCTTGCAGAAAATTTCCAGTTTTCTTCAGGAAATTTCTGCAAGAAATCCGGACGTGTGCACATACCCTAAGAGTTCTGTCTCCTACAGACCAGTTAGACGCTCTTAATCAGCTCGTCACCTGCATTAAAGACAGCTGTGTTATAGTCACCTTTATAAAAGACTCCTGTAGACAGACTCCATTAATCAGTCGGACTCTAACCTCTACAACATGGGCAAGACCAAAGAGCTTTATAAGGATGCCAGGGACAAGATCATAGACATATATGGCGAAAAGTAGAGCAGATTACAAGTACTCCTGGTTCTGCAGGGGCAGAGTAACATTTTTGTATGAACTTTTGGAAACCGTTTCAGCATAGTTTATAGCTATATAATCTATGTGATGACCTTGAGTAAAGAATGAGCCCTCGCCCTTATTCTGCTGTTTGCAATCATATTATTGCTGCTTCTGTATTAAGTTGTTTTCATATTAGCATTACAATAGGATCAGTGGCTGTTGGGATGAGCAACTGCGGATATTAGATCTATTATATATATATATATATATATATATATATATATATATGTATATAATCAGTCAGAATAATAATCTGCGTTATTAAACTAGTATTGTGCAGACATCTTTATAGGTATACATTTGCTCTAAATATTCTGTCGTGTAATTTATTACAATTATTTGTAAAACAAACGTGTTTTAGAAAAATAATAACCTCCTAGCTTCGTATGGATTTTAACTTCTTTCTCACTGGTCCATAAAGTGATCATAGGAGACCAAAATCTGTATCTTCACTTTTCTATGTAAGCTGTACTGACAGAAGACACTGAATAGATCTGTGTCTTGTGACAAAATTGTGTCTTCCAGAAGCAGAATAACATAGGACAGGTCGGACTCAATGTTTTGGAAGACATTTACAATGCAATATCCTAAAACATCGTTTTACACCACCTGTCCTTCTCCACCATCTGCACAGACAATAATTCTTATCGAAATCCTAGGGGTGCCCATAGATGTTACTGTAGTTGATAAAACTGGTCTATATCAACCAAGATGATTAATCTGGAAAAATCTAGAGAACAATCCTAGCCAACAAATCATAGACAATCGTTGTTTAAATAGACGACATATCTTTAGTCTTGATTCGATCTGTAGTTGAGTAAATATTTCCATAAATTTGGTTGATTCATCGCCTGCTTTTATTGAACATGTATGGCCAGTATAGACTAAAATGTTTCAGACTGTTTCTGCATAATGGTTGTTCGCTAGGCAGTCATTCTTTAAAAAGCAGAAGGGCAAAAGCTCATTTGATCTCAATTTTTATTAGGAATACAGACCATGAAAGCAGGGCCTCATGATCCTTCTGGATTTTTTGCTATTAAACTACCTTCATCTAATGATAGCCCAAATTTAGAAAAAAAAAATGTAAGCAAAAATATAGGATATATAAAAATAGAATAAAAAATAGCATACAATAATAATGAGACAACACAGGAAAGTAAAAGGGGGACACCTGGTATAAATAGATTAAAATAGAAAGACCAAAGACATACAGACAGATAAATAAATAAATAAATAAAGCCTGGGTATATAATGTAATAAAACACTATATAATTGTGCATACATGATTCATATATATGCGCTAAATTACTCAAAAATACAAACTACTCCAAATAAGCCATCTATATGAGATTCATGTATAGCAGACAATGAACACCAAAAGAAAGTATAATACCCATTTATGTAGGACAGAATCTGTTTCTTTTGGGAAGAGATCAAAGACCAGGGGCCCACTGCACTCGCTCCTCGTTTGGCATAGAAATGCTTTGTCCAGGAGTTTACCTTCATCTAATGTGTACAGCCACCTTAATGCCAGCAGCTATCCCACCAAATGCACAGCAATCCCACTCCCATCCTTCACAGCAGAGTGGAGAAAGCCAATGTATGACTCCTCTGAGAAGAAAAAAGACTGGATATGTTTATCTATGGAAATGGGCTGCTAAGATCTATGGGCAGGACACTGCTCTCCCAGAGAATCTGCCTCCAGAGCTTATAGAATGGGGGAGTTACCAGTATGAGCCATGTAGATCAGGAGAGCAGATTGTCAGCTATTACATGTCTCACATTGGAAACGCCCTCTTTAATTTAAAATGAGCTGTGGAGGGAGATTCTCAGGGAGATCAGTGTCCCACCTACAGATCTTAACAGCTCATTTAAATAATTAGATCAACATAGATGTCTCTGGAGTAAGACCTCGGATTACAGATAGCAAGGTATCATTTTCTACATGCCCATATAGACGGCTTAGGAGGGTTGGTTGCATTGAAATATTCCCTTTAATCCTACATAGATGTTGTGGAGGGTCCTGAAGCAATCTGACCATGGGAGAAATCCCACCAATGTAACAGAGTTGAAGCTGTTTTGTAGGGAGTAATAGGTAATATCTCTACAAGACTAATCAACAATTACCGTAAAAGTTTAGATATTGCTGAACATAGAAGTCACACCGGATACTGAAAGCAAAGCTTCACATACTTTTGCCACTTAGATGTGTGATATTGGATCATTTTCCTTGAAGAAAACAAGAAGTCTAGTATTTTTGACTCATTAGTTTAGTTTGTTTCTCTTTATTTACGTTTAGGACTCTGATATATTCTTAGGTCAAATTTTAGTAAGGACATTTCTGAAGGGGTAATAAACTTTGGAGCACAACTGTAGTTCCATGATATACAGAGAAAATAAAGTTTTGTACTGTTCAAGGAAGATGTAGTGTTCTTTATGCATATTTGCACACTTTTCCACTCCAGATACCAATGGTGAAGCTTTGTTCTCGGTAGCATCATGGCGTCCATATTTGCCTCTATACTTGCTGTAAAAGATACTGGCACAACTGACGAAACCTACAAGATTGATCATAAGTGAAGCTTTCCCATAGTGTCACGATGCACTCATGGGCTAGGAACGAAGCTTAGATTTTTATTATTTGGCTTTGATATGTGATGTTGTTACATCAGTTTAGAGAAAACTTTGTGGAAGAACATTGTTTAATGTTTCAGAGCAGCTTCCTAGCTAGAAATGCAGCCTAAAGCTTTGGGTCAGTGCGGGTATTAGGGGAAAATGGTAATTATGGCCAAAAGCTTCACATAAACTTTACTCAAATATTTTGGATGTCTGCTACTTAATTGTTACGTCCTATTCTTTAAGGAAAACATTGCTTTTCGTATGTAAAATTATTTTTTATATATATATATATATATATATATATATTCACATAGATTAAAAAGATTATTTTTTGCATACCGAACTGCAATTTTTGTAAAATGCATTTTTTTTTAACTTTATGTAGAAATGTTACCTTGTAGTATTTGACTGAATTGTTAACCGTTAGTCATTCCAAATAAAATTCGTAGACCTGTGTGCAAAAGACAATTTGTTACGTGTGTAACAGGCTGCAAAAAAATAGAGAAAAATGCTTCATATGGTAGAACGTCAAGTGATAAGTAAAGGAATTCTCTATTTCCCTTCTGTAGTATTGACTCGCACCTCGTTTAGGACACAACACCGACCGTTTGTAAGATCCACAATGGGAGCTGCCGCTGGTGACTCTTTAGCCACAATCTTTCTGGTCCCTGGATACCTTACATTGGCTGTTAATATAAGATCAGAATTAGCGCACTTCTCGCACTGTGGGCGGCACGGTAGACCTGTGGTTAGCATTGCAGCGCTGGGGTCAACATCTACAAGGAGTTTGTACTTTCTCCCCGTGTTTGCATGGGTTTCCTCCGGGTTCTCTGGTTTCCTCCCACACTCCAAACACATACTGATAGGGAAATTAGATTGTGAGCCCCATTGGGGACAGTGATGATAATGTCTGTAAAGCACTGAGGAATATGATAGCGCTATAAGTAAGAGGATGGACTGTGGAATGGTTAAAAAGGGGGTCCTCACAGTGCTCTGTGTGTGCTCTGTCAGGATTTTCCAGTGCCGGCAAAGTGAGCATAAGTAAGCGATTTGGTCACATGCCGACTAGATGTACCCAGCCACACTCAGCACATGTGAAATGAGTGAGACCGGACAAGTCTAGTCAGAATGTGTCTGGAAGTATGCAAATCGCATATTTGCACTCACATGACCACCCGCTCTCTGTGCCGGCCCCGGAGTATCCTGACAACACGCGCTGTGAGGTATCACAAGTCTGCAGTTACATAGAGTGAATGTGGACCTGAGCCCCAAGCCTGGACAGCACGTTTCAGGGTCGAAGCATAAGGACAAAATAGCGTCTCACTATTTTGTCCTGATGAAGTGTTCTTTTGACCCTAAAATGTGACCTTTTATTGAATCAAGAAAAACCTAATATCTTAACCATATCTGAGTCCATCACATTACTCTTGAATCTAGAGAAGTGCAGCAATTCTGACCCTTTCTTATTCTATAAGCCCAGTTTATCTGTATAGATTTTTTTGTTTATATAGTTGTAACACAGAATGTTATCCATACAAAAATGTCTGTATCAGTACCACTCATAAAGGAGATCTCTGGAACTAAAAATCTAGCCGATCAGTGTCGGCACTACTTTGTAATGTATGATAGGTTGGCATTCGGTCCATCCAATTATGTAGCACACAGAATAATGAATTTGTCAGCAACATAGGCCACACCTCCGCAAAGCCCCACCCACTTTTGTTTTCCTTTCTTTTTTAAATATAATGGCAGTGCTGGCTGAGGCACATGATAATGCCAAAACTTTTTGTGACATTTCAAACAGTTTTACTTAAGGATTTTGCTAAACATATTGAGGATAGTATCCTTAGTCCATTCTATTAATACCAGAACATTTAATAAAATTATCGACATTTTGAATTGAAATTTGGAAATTGTCCAGTTTTTCCACATCAAAAATATCCACGTAAACCACTGGTTGTTAAACTCGCAACTAATATCTAGGATTGAATCTATGCCACCATGAGATTCCCTCCATTCATTCTTTATATTTGTTGTTCTGTTGTTGTCTGTCTCATGTCACTTTTTATTTTTCCTGACTTTTTTTTTTTCTCTGATTTAGTCGTTTTTAGATAATAAAAAAAACAAAACCAATAAAAGCCTGTAGCTCTACTGTGAGCTACAATAGGAATATGAAGGCCCCAGAAAGTGTCTTCTGACAGCGTTTATTCTGTACAATCGCTTGTTTTGTGGCTTTTCCTTCCTCTGCACTGACAAAGGTTTCAAGAACTGAGGTTGCATCTTCAAAGTGCAGGAAAAGTGAGTGTTGTGTTATCCTGTTGAGGCAGTGGAAATCCAGCTGTCTCTGTGTAAATAACCTTGCCGTAAAGCTTTCTATCCATCTGTGATGCGCGGAGAGCGGCCCCGTACCTTCCCTTCTCATCGTTGCTCATCATTTGGCTTTTGTGTTGGTGTTAAACATGGCTCTGAGTTCTGCTGACCTGAAAATTGTCAGTCCAATATTATATTTGAACAGCCGAAGATTGATGTTCACACCTTTCTACGCGGCTCGAGCCGTTGTACTGATGTTGGGTAACCTGGAAGTCTGATTAACTATGCGTCTGTCGCTCCAGGCCAAGTAAATAGTGATATTACAGAACAGTATCAGGTTTGATAGACACGGAAAGAAGATGCTGGGATATTGATATGTGGATCACCTGAAATGCCGGAGAAACATTAAACCTAACTGTAGGGATTGTTAAGCCCCGATGATAACAATGATACTTCTATCTAGGACTGAAGAGCTTTGATGTCTTCCACTGAAAGTGACTTCACCCAACCTTTCCATGATGGTTTATTGAGTGCCATACATGCAAGGGGTTAACTCCTAGCACTTTGTGTATGCATCTCTGTTAATCAATAGATGTATCCAAGCTTAGAGGGAACTTTTTGCAGTGAAAATAGTCTGTGGGTAGGATGTAATAAAACAGGAGAAGCAGAATGGATTGACTTAACTTTTACGTTATGATTAACTTTTACGTTTTTCATTTTAAATCCTGCTTATTCTGGCCTTAGGAGTCCAGTGGGCGGTGCTACATTCTTCATATGCTTATATAAAAAAGGATGTCAATCACAGTATATCAATCCGATCATCTTCTGTTAAAGAGGCAATCCCATTAGTTTTTATGTTCATTAAATGTATATGCATGTAATGTAGTGTGAGTGTTTAAGTAAATTTGCTTACCGCCGCTCTGACCGGGATCCAGCGCCGGTCTTCTCTGCTTCTCAGTGATGTCACCGACATTGCGACTAGCCAGCTCCATAGGCTTACACTGTGAAAGTCACTTCTGGGTCACGCAGAGCACGCTGTGACCTGGCCAGTCCGCCGAGTGGAGAGGGGCGGTACCGGAGAGAGCAGGGGTAGGTGAGTATATTCATACACTTACACTACTCTACATGCACATACACACATTTAATAAATGCAAAAGTTATTGGGAGTGCTTCTTTAAAAAAAAACAAGCAAAAAAACCTAATGCCCACAGAAAGAAATGTATTACAATGTAACAGGATATAATTTTGGTTAGGATAACTTTCTTGGTTATGTAAGTTGTATAGCAAACCAGATACAAAATCAAAGATCAACACAGTATTGCATTATCATGTCTGTTATATCTTCATGCACATGCCACATATTTATATATACTGAGTAGCTTATTACATTTACCGTACTGGTCAAAAATCTGGACACACCTGTTCATATAATGGTTGTCCTTTTTAATACAGTAATAAAAAAAGGGGTTACTTTAGGGAATCCATGCTAAGGTTGAGCATGTATTCTGGTCTGTTTACTCCTTGTTTCCATTTGGGTTCCTTATTGTCTTTGCTTCCTTCAGTCTGAATCTACAATATGCACATTCCAATAAGAACCAGTAAAACCAGTACGTGAGCAGGGGTGTGCAAACGATTAATTAGAGTTTTGTTATTAGGAATAGTCTCAAAAATCTAATAACCCCTTACATTTTTTTTTTTTGCCTTTTTTTTTTACATGAAGAAGCCAAAAACGGAGGAACTGTGACATCACCTAATGTGACTGGGGGATCCTGTGTTATCAGCTGCATATAGAGGTGTTACCTGCCATTGTAATCCTTCATCTTTTGAGCCTGGTTTAAAGGGTTTGTCCAATCCAAATCAATAAGTATGCAGTCACTCTGTATGACTCTGTATGAATTCTACTTACTCCCGGCCAGGGCCTGTCTAGTGGGTCTGGCCTTGCTCCACACTTGTGTAGAGCGAGGCCACTCCCCGTGTAGTGATGCCAGTGGGCATGGACAACTAGAAGGTGCAGCCTTGCTCCATATAAGTCTATGGAAGCGAGGCAGCGCCCACTAGCCAGGAATATGTATAATTCATACATACCCACCGGTCCCAAGTCAGAAACCAGCGAGCGTCATATGTCTACAATCACACACAGTGACTGCAGATCGATTTGGATTGGACAACCCCTTTCAAATCACCCCCCCCCCCCTTTTGCCTCATTAAAAATAAAACCATTAAGAAAGAAATATACACATTTGGTATCGCTGCGTTTGTAAAAGCCTGATGCATCAAAATATAAAATAAATTAATCCAATCAATAAACGGTGTAATGAAAAAAAAATGCTAGAATTACGTTGTTTTGGGCGCCACAACATTGGAACAATGCAGTAGGAGGCGATCAAAACATTGTATCTGTCGCAAATTGTATCCGTGAAAACGTCAGCTCAGGGTGCAAAGAAGAAACCCTCACACAGCTCCTAAATGTAAATGTTACAGGTCTCGGAAAATGCTGACAACACCATAAAAAATGGTTCTTCCAAAGTTTTATTTTTTTTATCAATTAAATGGAAAAGAAACCCTAAACCTGTTTGGTAGCCTCGTACTCGTACTGATCTGGGGAATCCTATCGCCCTGTCTGCTTTACCATGTAGTCAATATGGTGAATTAAAAAAAAGCAAAAAAACATGTGTGGAATTGCTCTTTTTTTGCAATTTCAACGCACTTGTGTTTTTTTTCCTGGAATTTTTTTTTTCATGTTTTCCAGTGCACTATGTGGTAGAATGAATGGCGTGATTCAAAGTATAACTTGCCCCGCAAAAAACAAGCCCCCTGATAAGGCTATATTGATGGAAAAATAAAAAAGTTGTGACTCTTGGAGGAAGGGGAGGGAAAAACGAAAAAACGGAAAATGGCCATTTCGTGAAGGAGTTGAGGGCATGCGGGATATTTTGGAATCTGTAGTGGATTATCCTGTAGTTTTGCGGCAGATTTTTCTCTTTACGTTATGATGAGTACATTCTGTGTTTCACATGTAGGAAACAAATCTGCCTTGTCTGAACGCTCGTCTTAAAGGGAATTGTATTATTACATTTTTTACGTAGCTCATTCTGGGAAAATAGAGAATATATAGGTTTTTTTTTTAATTATATGCAACCTAATCTAAAACCCAGCAGGATTCTTAAGGACATTTTTGCAGATAGGGAGTCATAACGGGACGCATAAAGCTGGGAGTTTTGGTTACAACTTTAATTTTCTTTATTCCTCCCCAGGCTTATCCTCCAGCTGTGGTTTCTTTTGCCTCTTTTACACTTGTTCTTTTCTCTGGCATCGTTCTTTGTTCTTGCAGAGCTTCATAATGAATATAATGGTGCTCTTATGCACTAATGACTGGTTGAAACTTATTTCTTTTCCATCTATTTGAAGCCTTTTTTGCCACTTTTGCTTTCCTGATACTGGCGCGGTACGAGTGGTGCGCCCGTCCATTGCATTGATGTAGGACGCACAGTTCTCAGTGCTTTGTAGAGGAGTAGGAATAAGGCAATTTCCAGCACACACTTCCATCGAAAAGCACATCCATTGTGTTGTCCATTTCCCACTACTAACTAGAGTGATTATTTGATATTGCTTAAAAACGGCAAAGTACGGTATGCCAAATCTTTAAAGGCTACAGTTTAGGGGGTATTTTTGCTCCTTAAATGCAAAGTTTCTAAATAGTCTTCACCAAAAATGCTCTACATTTGTGCTGCTCCGGTAGATTGCCTATAAGCTTTTTCTCTCCCTTCTCTTAGTCTCATTAATAACTTTATTGTGTTAAAGTAGGTTGCACACAGATCAGCAGCAGAGAGGGTGGAAAGTATCTAATGCTTAATGGAGGGCAAAGACAATTATGCTCCTTAGAAGGAAGAAGGCGTATGGAGAGGAAATGAGTGCAGCTTTGTATCCGTGCTGATGGATGAAAGCAGCTAGACCTTGGGACACACAGAAATCACATCCAGCCTGTATTACAGGGAGGGACACTCCCCACAAGAGAAACTTCTTCTTAGGCCGCAGACTGAGTATTAGGGAATATGAAAATGAATTTCAGGAATGAAGATTACAGACTGAAGCTTAGGCAAATTGATTAACTAAAGGAACTACTGACAGAAGTGAAAAAATAATTTTTACATGCGAAAGGTGTCCATCCACAGCCTTTAAGATGATCAGTACAAAGTTTACTATTTGCATTTTATCTGGGTATCTCACATGGTTTATCCATAATTAGAATATAAGGGGTTTATAGAAAAAAACCCTCTAACCGTGATAATGCAGTAAAATAACAAAATAACCATTACTCATTCCAACCCGTAGCTAAAGCACCACTCTTCTGCTCTCTGCCGGCCCTGCAGTAGTGTCATCATACCCATCATTTAGGCAGCTACTGCACTAAATCGCTGCCATGGCTGTCATGTGCCATCAATGGAAGTATCACCGCTGCGGTCAGTGATTGGCTGCAGTAGTCACATATATGATGAACATGATTTCATCTATGTATATTGGTGGCATATTGATACATTGATTAATGGTTATTGTGAATTTTAGACGTATCCGGTTATCGATTTTTCAAAATCTCACTCAAACTTTTCGGTATGACTTCTTTTCGGCTTAAAGTATAAAGTTGTTCTGCAGGAGGCATTGGATAGGTTGTGTACCATGATAACCCCCTTCAGATCTGTGTCCATGGAAGGATTGATGTTCTTTCTCCTCTTGTGCTTTCCAAGGATTTCATGTTAGTATCTTATCGGAGCAGAAGTCTTTCAGCTGCAGGAAGTCATTGGCTGAACTTCCTGTGGATAACAATTATCAAGTCCCACACATGTCATCCAGTCCTCTGTTCGGAGGCATTGATAACATTGTGTAAAAGTTTGGCTGCGTAGGAAACCTGTTAACAGGCTGCTAACTACACCGCTCAAATAAGAAGAAATAACTTTGTAGCTTGACAGCAGAACCTTCATTATCCCCAGGAGTCCGGCTGTCAGTCTTTGCCGCTTCATTTCACTTTACTTGATGCTTCCGTAAAGCCTTTGGCAACAGATTTTTTTTTTCACTGCTTAGAGTTTTATATGTTTCCACTTACATTGATTATTACCAATTAAACTATTTTTGCACGGTAACTATTGTACCATTATTTATCTTCTATGCATTTTTTTCCATTGATTATGTTTAGGTGTCCTCATTTATATTACACAGTCCCATGAGAAAGGAAATGGTGTACCTGGCACCTAAAAAAATAGGCTTTTAGCTGAAATGCGTCAGTTTTTCTATGGACAGTGTGTATGTTTTTAATATTGGACTAATAAATGTGATTTTTTAAAAAATTTTTACCTTCTGCTGGTCATAGCTGGAGAAAAGTCTTCTTCCTCTTTTTTTGCATTGGCGCCTAAAAATTGTTGCATTACTTTGTTGATATAAATTTAAGACTCCATATACTGTGAATTTTTGGGGCCAAAGCCCTGGGTGTCAGCCGAGTGGTTGGGTGGCAGGTGTTGGAAACCCTCTGATCAGATATTGATTACCTATCATAAGGAGGGGTCATCAGTATCTTTCTGCTGCGCAGCGCGTTAAAATTTACTACGATGTGTCACTGTGGGTAAATACTAAAGTTCAGATTGTTAAAGGATAGGGAACGCCTTTTGAAAGCAGTTTTTTTAATTAAAAAAAATCATAGAAAAAAATCATGGTAAAAAAATAACTTTTAAAATTACATTTCATTAATAATGTTACATAGAAAAATGCATCACGAGTTAACTGAGACTTTGTCCATGAGCTTTTTTCTGACTGCTGAGTACATATAACTCTCATGTAACTCTAGAACGCTTATTTATTTATTTTTTTACCTCCTCTATGCTAGTTTAGGAACACATAGAAATCAAAATGAACTTTGGTGTTGTCATAAATCTGTACAGATGAGTTCAGAAGACGTTCAAACCCTTCCCTCCAGTTCAAAAATAAAAAGTTACTTAATGAGCTTAAAGTATTAAGTTACATACAGTTTACTAATAAACTAATATCACATGTGCTCTGATCTTCAGCTGTCTTTTGCAGCCTCAGATTTGCTATGTCTGTGTAACTGTCATGATAAAGAAGGGGACTGGCTTAGCTTTTGAAATAAGCCAGCCCATCTCCAAACCCAGTATTGGTCACTTGTAGAGTTAATCAAATCAGTTCTCATGATTCTGGTCCAGCGGCCACATTGGTGTTCTTAGGCTTCTGTACCAGGCCCGCTATATTATCATGCCATGACCTAATAATGTGGTGGGGCTGAGTAGTCAGAAGAGGTGTCCAGAATGCCGTCAGGTAGTAGAAGGTTTGCGCTACTCTGGCCCTGCTATCATGGAGCACTGATGTGGCCACTGGACCAGGGGCCTGTAAATAGTTTGGGCAAACTTTAGTCACTCGCTGACACAAGAAGCGCTGTCCGTGTTTTACAATGCATGTTCTGCACCAATCTATTCACCATCTAAATGAGGGGAGGCTAAAAATGAGACCACCATTCTAGCTGCCATTGTTGGGCTACCACGGCTGCTGTCAGATCTCTAAATTTTATTCTGTATCTATGTAATAAAATATTCTATAATCTCCTTTGCATTTAGCACATAGCGTTCTATCTTTTCTGTGCAGTGTTTTGTGCTGGCTGTTTTTGGATATTGCTATATTAATTAGCTTTATTGGGAACATTATTAGCATACGCTGTGAACAGTTTAGCATATGTGTCAAATCCCGCATTGTAGCGCACAAAAAACATATGCGGCTAATAGTTTAAAGCCAAAGATGTGCCGCGGCTACAGGGTTATGTTATACTGTGTTGGGGTATGTTCACACATGTATTCAGAGGGTTTTCTACCCAGATTTTGGGATGGAAATTCCGCTTTTTATTAGGATTTAGTCACAGGTCGATTTTTGCTGTGCGTTTTGGAGCTGAACGCATACAAAATTTGTGTCGGAAAACAATACTCTTTGACCCTTGTAAAAAAAAATAAAATAAAAAAATTCCAAGTGAAGACTTCTTTTATATGAATGATACGGTCATAGGTCAAAATTCGAAAACTTTCCATCATTCCCCATACAATGAGTATTTGTTGCATTCATGCAGAGGGGCTGTCAATCATGATGTGATGGATATTTATACAACTATGACACCACCATGTTGACTCAAGGTAACAAAGAAATATACAAGGCGGCAAAAGTTTATCCGACAACAAAAAGGGACAGCCTTTATAAAAAAAAAAATTATTGCACAGAGCAAAAAACTGCTGACAGGTTCCCTTTAAGGATGTGCACACAACATCTTTTAGACATTTGCGCACTCGCCTGGTTTTAAAAGAGAAAAGCGCTTCAGAAATGCATTATTTTTAGGATTTTTTTTAATCACTTTTTCTAGTGGGATTTTGAGCGTAAACGCATAAAAAACAATGTCGCGCGCACATAGCCTTAGATTGGATTGCATGTCGTCTGCTATTAAATGTTTCTAGTAAGAGTAGAAAAGTCCGACAACAACATGTTAATGAACCGCGTACCGCTAAACTTTACAAAGGCTTTAAAGGCATCCCATCAGAGTTGGCTCAATCACAAGACGTCTACGTTTGAGTAATTGCTCAATCTATAACACAGCTGGATTAAAATCCTACATTTTGCATATGTTTCTCAGACCTGGTGTTGTTCTTTCCCCAACAGATGATTCAGCGTGAAGCTGATGTGAAAAGTAAGGTCACCGCTGTAGCACTGACAGATTCCGTTCACAACGTGTGGCACCAGGAAGCCAATAAAACGATTCGAGAGTGGATGCGCGAGGTAATCATTTTCTTTGTTTGTGTCTTTAGTTGAGTAAAGCTAACAGGAGGAAAGCATAATGCAATATTCTGAGGCACACAGTGGCAGGTTCTCTTAATGAAACCTCCGTCTTCTCCCTGTTTTCCCACACTTTCCCCTCCTGAGTTTCCCACACTTTCGTCATCCTAAATGTATTTGCCCGTGATGCTGCTTTTTCTTTTTTTGCAGCTTAATTTCTGTTTAAGAACGTAATATTAGAGAGTTTAGTATTTCCTTTTGCAAAGAGTACTGACATACTAGGGAGTCCATAAAACCTATTTATGGTGAGAAACCCTCAGGAACGTGCGCACAGTATAATCTCTACAGCTGCCTAAGAAAAAGCATACAGCGATGGATCTGGTATTTTTTTTCAGTTGTATATAAATGTTCCTCATAATATTACGGGGAACTGATCATCTGATTCATTCTGCCAGAGCGATGTTCAACCTGGATCAAACTCTGCAGCATTTCAGAAAAAAAGCACTTTGAGGACTATGAATTTCAGGCGACTAGTCCAAGGTCCCCAGTGGCTTCTCCCCACCACACACCTCATGACTGACAGGTCTTTCCCTGTGTCTTTGTAGTGTACATCTACAGGACCATTTGGTCTGTTACACCTGCACCCCAATTCTCTGACAGAGTGCACGCTATATCTATTACTTTTGTTCAGTGAGAGACATGTCCGTATGGGTGCAGGTCAGGGAGAAGCCGATTGTCACCTGCTTGAGACTTTCCATCAACTCATAGATCCCAGGCAGCATTTCAGCATAAGTTCCTTATGAAATCCCGCTGCGTTTCAGAGTAAGATATACCCGGCTACATAGCCTGCATGGGATTCATGCTGCCCGTGGTTCAGGCAGCTTGAATGATGGCTTGTTTATGGCACTGTGCCTGATAAACATTGAAAGAGACACAGCCCTTGTTGGAGCACCACAAACTCTTCAGACAACCCAATAGTGGTGGTGCCAGGATGTTGTCAGAGGCAAAATCCCAGGAAACCTCTTTCATCCTCATTAGCGGTTCTGCCCGTTCCAGATCATATGACAGAATCTTGTAGCTTGTTTTGCTGCAGACAGGAGATTCATCAGCCATTTGACCTTAGTTTTCCTGCTAAAATATACAGATTGCATGGGCAGACACAAACAACTGAGGACCCATGATCAAGAATAATTTATCGGCCCCTTGTGTTTGCGTTACCAATGTGATTTAAGTGGGTGCGACCTATACAGCACCTCATTCATTGTGGACATTATCCTGCTAAAAAAATGAGAAATACCATTGACACGAGGTGTATTTGGCTTTTACAATGAGTAGGTGCTATGTGTCAAAAGAGCATCCACATCCAACGGTCTAAGTCTTCCCAACAAAACGTTGCCACCATCGACTTGCCTTATTCCCATCATGCATTCTGGTGCCAGCTCTTTACAGGTAAGTGACACACACTTGCCCGGCCTTCCACCTGATGATTCGTTAGTCCAGGCCATCTACTTCCATTGTTCCATGGTCCATTTTTTTTGTGCTCACATGTTCTATGCAGGTGCTTTACTTGGTGGCCACGATTCATCATGAGCACTTTGACCAGTTTGCAGTTACACAACTCCATACAGATATATGAACATTTACCTAGTTTTACACAATAAATATCTCCCAGCCCTTCACAAGTTTTATTGTTAGGAACGATTTGTGTGTATTATGTTTTTCTGACGAGAACAACTATATAAGTAAAGATATTAAACCAACTATGGATAAATAAAAAGTGGCCATATCTGGAAATCAAGTATAAGATAGAGAATATCCATAGACTGCTCATAAGTGAAGGGATATTTTCTCAATAGAATGTACATGCAGCTTCATTCTTTAATTAAATTGAGAGCTGTTCACATGGCTTTTGATAAGAAAACTTTTCACTCTTTATTAATGCATTGTATCTACATGTTTCAGTGGGTGTAATACCTGGATTCCTATTACAGGTCTGTGTCCACTTTATATTTCTCGTCTTGTGAATTCAGCGTTCTCCCCTAATGCATGTTGTCATTAAAGGCTTTGTGCTTCCTCACTATCAGGAGTTTAACTTTCACAGCTGCAGAGAGAGATATAACTGCGTGCCGGCCCAACCAGTGAGAATATGGGCACATAGCACTGCTGCCTGTCATACCTCACTCACATGCTGAGAAAACAAAGCAGAATAGCTGGGCAGAGGAGCCTGTTACCAAAGAATAGATTACTCTGCTAAACACTAATAGAACTATGGCAAAAGCTGTCCTGCCCAGCCAGTGTACAGCAGACAGTAGGGGCCCGCATCATTGCTCTTATCTAATGGGTGCTGCATGAAGGCTGGGCAAGACAGTAGATTAGAGGGCCCACCCTGGACGTGCCACAGCTATATCACTGCCTTTACCATCTATATTACCATCTACAAACACTTTTTTACAGATTTCTGCAAAAATAATAATAATAATAATAATTTTTATTTATATAGCGCCAACATATTCCGCAGCGCTTTACAACTTATAGAGGGGACTTGTACAGACAATAGACATTACAGCATAACAGAAATCACAGTTCAAAATAGATACCAGGAGGAATGAGGGCCCTGCTCGCAAGCTTACAAACTATGAGGAAAAAGGGAGACACGAGAGGTGGATGGTAACAATTGCTTTAGTTATTTGGACCAGCCATAGTGTAAGGCTCGGCTGTTCATGTAAAGCTGAATGAACCAGTTAACTGCCTAAGTGTGTACCAGTACAGACACAGAGGGCTATTAACTGCATAAAGTGTATGAGAACATGATGCGAGGACCCTGATTATGGTTTTTTTTTTGTTTGTTTGTTTTTTTAATAGGCCACACAGGGATAGTTAGGTTAATGCGTTGAGGCGGTAGGCCAGTCTGAACAAATTAGTTTTTAGGGCACGCTTAAAACTGTGGGGATTGGGGATTAATCGTATTAACCTAGGTAGTGCATTCCAAAGAATTGGCGCAGCACGTGTAAAGTCTTGGAGACGGGAGTGGGAGGTTCTGATTATTGAGGATGCTAACCTGAGGTCATTAGTGGAGCGGAGGGCACGGGTAGGGTGGTAGACTGAGACCAGAGAGGAGATGTAGGGTGGTGCTGAGCCATGGAGTGCTTTGTGGATGAGGGTAGTAGTTTTGTACTGGATTCTGGAGTGGATGGGTAGCCAGTGTAATGACTGGCACAAGGTAGAGGCATCTGTGTAACGGTTGGTGAGGAATATGATCCTGGCAGCAGCATTCAGGACAGATTGGAGCGGGGAGAGTTTGGTAAGAGGGAGGCCGATTAGTAGAGAGTTACAATAGTCCAGACGAGAATGAATAAGTGAGACAGTAAGAGTTTTTGCAGAGTCGAAAGTAAGAAAAGGGCGAATTCTAGAAATGTTTTTGAGATGCAGATAAGAGCGAGCCAGTGATCGGATGTGGGGGGTGAATGAAAGCTCGGAATCAAGGATGACCCCAAGACAGCGGGCATGTTGCTTTGGAGTAATGGTGGAACCGCACACGGAGATGGCAATGTCAGACAAAGGTAGGTTAGTATGGGGAGAGAACACGAGGAGTTCAGTTTTTGATAGGTTCAGTTTCAGATAGAGGGAGGACATGATGTTCGAGACAGCGGTAAGACAATCACTGGTGTTTTCTAAAAAGGTCGGCGTGATAACAGGAGCAGAAGTGTATAATTGGGTGTCATCAGCATAGAGATGGTACTGGAAACCAAATCTACTGATTGTTTGACCAATAGGGGCGGTATACAAAGAGAAGAGGAGGGGGCCTAGGACTGATCCTTGAGGAACCCCAACAGTAAGGGGAAGGTGAGAGGAGGAGGAACCAGCAAAACATACAGTGAAGGATCGGTCAGAGAGATAGGAGGAGAACCAGGAGAGAACGGTGTCATTGAGGCCGATGGAGCAGAGCATAGTGAGGAGGAGCTGATGATCCACAGTATCGAATGCTGCAGAGAGATCAAAGAGAATTAGCATGGAGTAGTGACCATTAGATTTAGCCGTTAGTAGGTCATTAGAGACTTCAGTGAGGGCAGTTTCAGTAGAGTGTAAAGAGCGGAAACCAGATTGAAGAGGGTCGAGAAGAGAGGTATCTGACAGATAGCGGGTAAGACGGGAGTGGACCAGGCGTTCGAGGAGTTTAGAGATGAAGGGAAGATTAGAGACAGGTCTATAATTAGCGGCACAGTTTTGATCGAGGGATGGTTTTTTAAGTAATGGATGTATGATGGCATGCTTAAATAAGGAGGGAAAAATACCGGAAGTGAGGGAAAGGTTGAATATTTTTGTTAGGTGAGAGGTGACAGCCGGGGAAAATGACTGGAGGAGATGTGACGGAATGGGGTCACTGGTGCAAGTGGTCGGGCGAGAAGATGCAAGGAGCCTGCTTACTTCTTCTGTAACTGGTTCAAGGTCAGAGAGTGAACTAGATGCAGTGGGGGAGGGAGGATAGTGCATGGTATGAAGAGATTGGGAGATGATTTCCTGTCGAATGTGGTCAATTTTTTCTTTGAAGTAATTGGCCACATCGTCAGCGCGGAGATCTATGGTTGGGGCCTGCTCTCTTGGGTTGAGTAGGGACTGGAAAGTGTCAAAGAGACGTTTAGGGTTATTTGACAGTGAGGTGATGAGGGTGTTGAAATAGGTTTGTTTGGAGAGGTGAAGGGCAGAGTTGTA
The DNA here is from genome assembly GCF_051348905.1 of Ranitomeya variabilis. NCBI lineage: Eukaryota > Metazoa > Chordata > Amphibia > Anura > Dendrobatidae > Ranitomeya > Ranitomeya variabilis. The sequence goes on along the minus strand of NC_135232.1, from coordinate 138,305,502 downwards.
TGTTTTTAGCATGAACTTATAATGGATGAAAACTTCGGGTAGATTAGATTTTCTCCAAAGGCTACTTTCACACTAGCGTCATGCACTGCACGTCGCTATGCGTCATTTTGTAGAAAAAACGCATCCTGCAAAAGTGCTTGCAGGATGCGTTTTTTCTCCATTGACTTGCATTAGCGACGCATTGCCTCACGTCGCAACCGTCGTGCGACGGTTGCGTCGTGTTGCGTCGGACCGTCGCCACCAAAAAAACGTTGCATGTAACGTTTTTTGGTGCGTTGTGTCCAGCATTTCTGACCGCACATGCGTGGCCGGAACTCCGCCCCCTCCTCACAATGGGGCAGCGGATGCGTTGAAAAACAGCATCCGCTGCCCCCGTTGTGCGGCGCTTCCACAGTATGCGTCGGTGCGCCGCAACGTCGCATTGCGATGTGCAGTGCACGACGCTAATGTGAAAGTAGCCTTAGCAAATGGTACTCTGTTATTGCTCTCACATTGGACATATGTATATAACATAGATCCAAAAGAGACAGTAAATCATGAAATTTGCGGGAAATTAAACATTTTCTCAGATCTGTCATCTGGCCACCCTTACCTTGCCATTTGGTATATCTTATGATGTACTTAAACCCCTGGCGATACCTCCATTCTCATACGCAAGACTGAACATTCTTAACCTGCCTTTGAATTAGAGGTCACTCATTTATGCAAATGTGAGATACATCTTGGATTTTGCATGTGTGTTACATTTTCAATTTTGCTTACAAGAAAGAAGATGCCTGGTTTCTGGGTTTGTTGCCATGTGCTGTGCATTAACTTGATCTAAGACTCCATTGATATGATAGTTGTGTCTGCCCAAACCACATAAAGCTTACATTCCAGTCAACCAAGAGTTTTCGGTCCAGGTCTGGAGACTTGGATCAGTTTTAACATGTGAGCAGCTATGTTCTTCAATTTTAACTTCCCTTACATGCAAGGAGCTAAAACAGCTATAAATCTTGCTTCTTTGAATATTCAGCATTAACCAAGAGGATCATTTTATTAAATGTTTTGTTGAATGATCTGTAGGAAGATCGATCTTGTGCAAGCCTAGATAGGTCCACCAGGGTCTTTTCCGCCATTATCTTGATAATATCAAGCCATCGTGTTTCTGGCCTTAACATTGTTCCTTCTATTCCTCCGATTACTAGTGACTACGCTCTTCGTATGATGTGTTCAAATTAGGCAGGTCATATATTGGAGACCCTTGCTTCAAGTGACCCATCATTAAGAAATGTTTTGATCTTTTTTTTTTCACCATGTTTTGTGTACATTTCTTATCTGTGTCTTGGTATAGTTTTGAGCTGTTCTGGCATCGCCACTGCCACACTAAGCATAGACTTAGACTTTTGTCCTTGGGCCTAATGGTTGTATTGACATTGTTTTTGGACATCATATGGTAATGGCACTACACAAATGCAGTTTATAATATCATGTAAAACATTAAGGGTAAGAAGATATACATTGTTATTGAAAAAAGGGGATCTGGCACTGCTCACTATTCGCACTGTCAGTGTCCAGGTATGAGGACATCAATGTCATAGCAGTGAATAGGTTGTGGTGGTGCTCACCATGGAAATATGCCACTTGAATATAGAAAAGGTCATAAATGGAGCACTAACCACGTAGCATAAAAGTATAATTTTTGCAGTTCCACAAGATTAAAACAAACTAACCAGCTAACAGCCATATCACCTGAAACTCGCGCTTCCTCTGAGCCACTTTCCACCTACTCCCATTGCAGTGCTGCTTGCATTCCATTTTTTCCCACATTTGGAGGCCTTTTGGCTGGTTTCCTGTTGAAGTTATTGCACCCACAACATTAGGACTTTGCTGCTATTTTTTGTGTGTGTGAAATAATGGACACATTTTTTAGGCTGACACAAATTTTGTTTTTCACAAAGTTTGCTACTTCAGTGTTTCTGATCTTTTAGCTAACTGTTTCTATGGTTACTGAAGTACAATTATAAGAATTTAATCCATTTTTAAAGTTTATGCAGACTCTATTTTCAGTGTTCAGACTTAGTTTTCAAGACTTCTACAATTCACCACGGCATGCTGGATATAATTTCCTGGGCCAAATCCTGACTGATAACATCCCTTTCTTCCCTAATTCAGTGGTTGGAGTTCATTATAATTTCAGTATTTTTTGTTTGTCCACCCACAATTTAAAGATTGACCACATGTTCTCCATATGATTGAAATCTGGTGAGTTTTCTGGCCATGGACCCAAAGTTTCAATTTTCTTTTCATCTCACCTTAGTTATTGCTTTTGCCTTGTAACATGGTCCTCATCATGCTGGAAAAAAAACATTGTTAATCACCAATTTGTTCCTGGATTGTTGGGATTCTGCAAGATCCCATTCTTAATTCGTGCAGTGTCATTTGGCACAATTGTGAGTGAACCCAGTCCCTTGAATGAAAAGTAAATGACCACATGAATGGTCTCGGGATGCTTTACTGTTGGCATGACACAGGACTCATGGTAGCTTTCACCTTTTTTTTTCTCTGGACAGCCATTCTCCCAGATGTCCCAAACAATCAAAAAGGAGCTTTATCAGAGAAAATAAGTTTACTCCATTTCTCTGCAGTTCAATCCCTGTATGTTCTGCAGAATATCAGTCTGTCCTTGATACTTTTCTTGAATAGAAGTGGCTTCTTTGCTTATCTTCTTGACACCAGGCCAGCTTCCAAAATCCTTCGCCTTACTGTTAGTCCATATAAACTGAAACCTGCCTGCTGCCATTCTTGAGCAAGCTCTCCAAGCAACACTGCCCTTGTAGTTCCTTGCTATTCATGTAATCGCTCTTCATAGCAATCAAAAGTTAATGCAAATTACCACAATAAAAACTGAAGCCGCAAACTTTATGAAAACCAAAATATGTGTCCACCTCAAAACTTTTGGCCACTACTCTTCACAGTGGGGAAAATAAGTATTTGATTGCCTACCAACCAGCAAGAATTCTTGCTATTGAAAACCTGTTTTTCTTTAAGAAGCCCTCCTACTCTGCACTCATTACCTGTATTTATTGCACCTGTATAAAAGACACCTGTCAACACACTCAATCAATCACACTCCAACCTCTCCACCATGGCCAAGGTCAAAGACCTGTCTAACGACACCGGGGACAAAATTTGTAGACCTGCACAAGGCTAGGATGGGCTACAGGACAATAGGCAAGCAGCTTGGTGAGAAGGCAACAACTGTAGGCACAATTATTAGAAAATGGAAGAAACACAAGATGACTGTAAATCTTCCTCGGTCTGGGGCTCCATGCAAGATCTCACCTCGTGGGCTAAGGATGATTCTGAGAAAGGTCAGGAATCAGCTCAGAACTACATGGAGGACCTGGTCAATGACCTGAAGAGATGTGGAACCGCAGTCTCAAACATTACTGTAAGGCTACTTTCACACTAGCGTCGTGCGCTGCATGTCGCTATGCGACGTTGCGGCGCACCGACGCTAGCTGTGGAAGCGCCGCACAACGGGGGCAGCGGATGCTGTTTTTCAACGCATCCGCTGCCCCATTGTGAGGTGCGGGGAGGTGGGGGCGGAGTTCTGGCCGCGCATGCGCTGTCGGAAATGCTGCAGACGACGCACCAAAAAACGTTACATGTAACATTTTGTGGTGGCGACGGTCTGACGCAACACGATGCAACCGTCGCACGATGGTTGCGACGTGTGGCAATGCGTCGCTAATAAAAGTCTATGGAGAAAAAACGCATCCTGCAAGCACTTTTGCAGGATGCGTTTTTTCTGCAAAACGACGCATAGCGACGTGCAGTGCACGACGCTAGTGTGAAAGTAGCCTATGTAACATACTATGCCGCCATGGAATCAAATCTTGCAGGGCATGCAAGGTCCCAATAGAAAATCTTAGGAGGGAGCTGAAACTCATTTTTGCACAGCGACCGCTCCGAAACTTGAAAGATCTGTGTGTAGGAGGGGGCCAAAATCCCTGCTGCAGTGTGTGCAAACTGTCAAGAACTACTGTAAACATCAAACCTCCGTAATTGCAAACAAAGGTTTCTGTACCAAATATTCTGTTTTTTAATGTATCAAATACTTATTTCATGCAATAAAATGAAAATTATGTAAAAATAATACAATGTGATTTTCTGGATTTTATTTTTAGATTCTGTCTCTCATAGTTGAAGTGTACCTGCGATAAAAATTACAGACCTCTCTCTTCTTTGTAGGTGGGAAAACTTGTAAAATCGGCAGTGTATAAAATACTAACCTAATACTAATTTTCCCCACTGTGTATGTGTGTGTATGCATTACGGAAACCTTAGCCTCATCCCACCCATTGTCGCAATCTCTGAGGTTCATGTAGCCATGTTCCATGGCTTATGTGACTTTATCTTAAGACTACCTCACTCGTAATCGGCCATATTTTCCGTTGCTGCACTTAAATTATTAATTGTTTTCCTAATTACAGTGAGTAATGGTTACCATATAACATTACACTGGGTCCATATTTTTAACTTTGAAAAGTCTTGTTGGTTCTGGCCACTTTTGTCCTTTATGTTTCATAGAGTGGCTCTGTTGGGTCATAACCCATAATGATTATTGGGAATTTACGTTCCATCCTTGTGTCACTTGAGAGTATACAAGCAATTAAGTGCTCAAGGAGACATTTTTACAATTAAATATTTTCAAATTAAGGACCCAGATAAGTCTCTGAAGTAATGATTTTCATATGTTAATCCGTTCCAGGGAGTAGTCTAGAATAAAGGTTGAACAAGACTAAATCACGCTGCAATCAACCACATTAAACAAATTATTTTGCTTATTTTGCTCTACTGGGATGCCCTTCATATGGTAATTTCTCTATGCGGCGCTCTTATCCTCGGATTCTATTCTTGCTGCATATTTCTAATTGCATATACATTAAGATGTTGGTAAAGGATACATTAAACGATATAATAATAAACTTACCATTGACTCTATTTAAGTGAGGCCAAGCAGCCAGATATATCTTTAGTCTTATCAAAAACGGGGTGGGGTGTGTGAAAAGATTGAATGATATTTCAAATATATAACTAATAGCTGCTTGTCTGACTCTCTAATTGCTGTCATTACAGAGAGACTGGGGGAAGGGAGTCATTTTAGACCTTTTCTGTTGTAACATTGTCGGCCTATTTTTAGCAGCGTACAAGTCATGGATTTTCAATGTATGAGAAGCTGAGATGAATGATAAAGGCAGTCGCTCATTTGCATATCTTGACAGTACTCCTCCTAGTATTTTCCTCCCCAGCCCCAGCCAGGGTTCACATAAAAGATGTGTTAATTGTGTGCTAATGTATAGCGTTTTACAAGGCTCTGATACAGTATTCTGTCAGTGGCAATACTAATTTAGGTACTTAAAAATGATGGAATAGTCACATTATCCCTCTATGATTTCCACCTTCTTGTGGGGTTTTCTTCAATATACATATTTAGTATTTCATTTTTTTTATTTCAAACACTTTTTTTGGAGGGGAGGGAGGCTGGGAGTTCTGTTATTCATACAAATCAATACAGAATTTACTTTTCAAGTTGAATCAATTGTGAGAAGAAATATATACCATATGTGTTTGAGTTTGTAACTTGAAAAGTACCTCCCGGAATATGTATATATGTGTGTACAATGTGTGAGTATGTATATAATATATGCATGCACACATACCACAATCAGATTAAGGGATAAGGATCATAAAACATTGTAATATAATATAATGAATATATATATATATATATATATATATATATATATATATATATATATATATATATATATATATAATACATATATATATATACATACAGTGGGTATGGAAAATATTCAGAAATTTTTTTTCTCATTAATATATATTCTGCACCCTATGTTAACTGAAGAAAACAGGAATGTAGTAATTTTTGCAAATTTATTAAAGAAGAAAAACTGAAATATCATATTGTCATAAGTATTCAGACCCTTCGCTCAGTATTGAGTAGAAGCACCCTTTTGAGCTAGTACAGCCACGAGTCATCTTGGAAATGATGCACCAAGTTTTTCACACCAGGATTTGGGGATCCTCTGCCATTCTTCCTTGCAGATCCTCTCCAGTTCCATCAGGTTGGATGGTGATTGTTGGTGGACAGCCATTTTCAGGTCTCTCCAGAGATGCTCAATTAGGTTTAGGTCAGGGCTCTGGCTGGGCCAGTCAAGAATGGTCACATAGTTGTTTTGAAGCCACTCCTTTGTTATTTTAGCTGTGTGCTTAAGGCCCCGTCACACACAGCGACGCTGCAGTGATACAGACAATGATGCTGATCGCTGCAGCGTCGCTGTTTTGTCGCTGTGTGGTCGCTGGGGAGCTGTCACACAGACAGCTCTCTCCAGCGACCAACAATCAGGGGAACGACTTCGGCATCGTTGAAACTGTCTTCAACGATGCCGAAGTCCCCCTGCAGCACCCGGGTAACCAGGGTAAACATCGGGTTACTAAGCGCAGGGCCGCGTTTAGTAACCCGATGTTTACCCTGGTTACCAAAAAAACCAAACAGTACATACTCACCATCTGATGGCCGTCAGGTCCCTTGCCATCTGCTTCCTGCTCTGACTGAGTGCCGCCGTACAGTGAGAGCAGAGCGCAGCGGTGACGTCACTGCTGCGCTCTGCTCTCACTGTACGGCCGGATCTCAGTCAGAGCAGGAAGCAGACGGCTAGGGACCTGACGGACATCAGATGGTGAGCATGTACTGTTTTTTTTTTTTTTACATTTACGCTGGTAACCAGGGTAAACATCGGGTTACTAAGCGCGGCCCTGCGCTTAGTAACCCGATGTTTACCCTGGTTACCAGTGAAGACATCGCTGGATCGGTGTCACACACACCGATTCAGCGATGTCAGCGGGGCCTCAACGATCAAAAAACGGCCCAGGCCATTCCGACACGACCAGCGATCTCACAGCAGGGGCCTGATCGCTGGTACGTGTCACACATAGCGAGATCGCTACTGAGGTCGCTGTTGCGTCACAAAACTTGTGACTCAGCAGCGATCTCGCTAGCGATCTCGCTATGTGAGACGGGGCCTTTAGGGTCATTGTCTTGTTGGAAGGTGAACCTTTAGCCAAGCCTGAGCTCCAGAGCACTCTGGAAGAGGTTTTCATCCAGGATATCTCTGTACTTGGCCGCATTCATGTTTCCTTCAATGACAGCCAGTTATCCTGTTCCTGCAGCTGAAAAACACCCTATAGCATGATGCTGCCACCACAATGTTTCACTGTTGGGATTGTATTGGGCAGGTGATGAGCAGTGCCTGGTTTTCTGCACAAATATCGCATAGAATTATCGCCAAAAAGGTCTATCTTCATCTCATCAGACCAGAGAATCTTATTTCTCCTAGTCTGGGAGTTCTTCATGTGTTTTTTTTAATAAAGTCTATGTGGGCTTTCATATTGGTCAGTTTGACTGGACCGTCAGGTCTAGGAAGACCTCTGGTGGTCTCAAACTTCTTCCATTTAAGGATTATTGAGGCCACTGTACTCTTAGGAACCTTGAGTACTGCAGAAATTCTGTTGTAACTTTGGTCAGATCTGTGCCTTGCCACAATTCTGTCTCTGAGCTCCTTGGCCAGTTACTTTGACCTCTTGATTCTCATTTGGTCTGACATGCACTGTGACCTGTGAGGTCTTATATAGACAGGTGTGCGCCTTTCCAAATCAAGTCCCATCAGTTTTAATTAAACACAGCTGGACTCAAATGAAGGAATAGAACCATCTCAAGGAGGATCACAAGGAAATGGGCAGTATGTGACTTAAATATGAGTGTCTGAGCAAAGGGTCTGAATACTTAAGACCATGTGATATTTCAGTTTTTGTTTTAAATAAATTTGCAAAAATGACTAGATTTTTTTTCAGTCGAGATGGGGTGCAGAGTGTACATTTAATGAGAAAAAAATGAACTTTTTTGAATTTACTAAATGGCTGCAATGAAACAGTGAAAAGTTTTAAAGGGGTGTGAATATTTTCCATACCCACTGTATGTATTGTGTACATATATACTATATATATTGTGTGTAAAGACTTACATAGCAAATAGATAAATAGTTGCACTCAATTGTACTAAAGCAAATGAATGTGTGATACATGAATTGTGAGTACCATAATGGCTTGAGAAATATATCAAAAAACACACGAGATGCTTAGCGCAAAATTTGGCCAAAAAATGTGAGCCCATCCACCAACTTCAAGGTAATCTCATGGATCGGATGGGTTCCTGACCTGACTGCCTAGTGTGAACACTTACCTCAGGATGTCATTTTTGGCCAAATTTTGTGCTAAGCATCTCATTTGTCTTAGTACAATTGAGTGCAACCATTTATCTATATATATATATATATATATATATATATATATATATATATACTTACTGTGTATGTATGTACATATACTGTATGTGTGTGTGTATATATATATATATATATATATATGTGTATATATATATATATATATATATATATATATATATATATATATACTGTGTGTGTATATATATATATATATATATATATATATATATATACATATATAATTATAAAATGCACATATAAATAGTGCGTGTGTATATTATATAATGTTTTCTGATCCTCATCCCTTACCTAATCTGATACGGTGACCTCCTTTTATCTCCACGGTGCACTTCTTGGATTCAGAACAGTAGGTTGCCTTGACAAATCTATTCAAAACTCCGTTCCTTGGCTTTTATTGGTGGGGATTCAAGGCTTTCACATTTCTCCTTGCTGCTATACAGCTGACATCTTCTTCCAGACAGAATGAATTAAGGAAATACAATAAGACACTTGATCTACCAGTCAAGGATCTTTCCATGTTGAGGATAGATTCCGTGGTGCGCAGTCAGGGTAGCAGGCATCTATAAATACACAATACCGGCTTGTTTACCAGTCTAGCAAAAAACTTTTTTCCCCTTTTTTTAGCAAACCTGATTAATAGGTGAAATCTTTCTGTATATGTAAAAAAAAAAAAAAATGACAGGAATCCGAGTAAAAACGGCAAAGTGTTACATTTGCAGGGGAACCCATTTTTGCATTTTTTAAGGAATAGTTGCAGCTTAAACAGGATCACGTATTGGTGTCTTAGGCCAAGCGACATTTGTAGAATGTACTGCTCTGATGTTCGGGCTGTATGATGGATGTTCACAATCAATCATTGATGTCGTGTTTTCTTAGCCCATCATCCCTTTCACGTTGGTATGAGAATAATTAATTGCAGTCCTCCTCTTTAGGCAGCTAGTTATTGACATGCATCAACATTTGAAGTTCAATTTTCTGTCATTGTTTGTGAAGTATAATTTCTAAACTTGACAGTGTGTGCAGACTCGGAGCCACACATGTGGGAGAGGGAAAATGATGAGGATTGCATATTCTTAGTCAAAATGATGTAAAGACACATGAAAACAAACATCTATAATACATAGAAAAGGAAATACACAACTTGTTACAGATCTGGATCTCCGCTTTCTGAAGGGATTCCGTTTACTTGGTGGCACCCCCTCCTGATGGTCAGTGCCCAGGTCTCATACCCAGCCAGTACACACTGACTATACCCCTGTTTCTGGGTAAAAGCTCCAAAAACGTATGTGTTCAAAATCGGACCAGAATGACCATTCTATACCTTGGAAATGATATGACTGAGATTATTGAGTTGATAGCTAACAAAGGCATATGTACAAAATGTTTCCCGATTGTTAGAATAATTTTGGCTTTTGGGGACATAATTTTCAAATATAAAGCATTTTTGTTATTCTAAATTATTTGCCGACTATGTTGGTACTATAATACTAGAAATAAATCAAGTAGAATTCAAGTTGGACTGGCACCTAGTTTAATTAATCTTTTTAGTGATAGTTGCCATTCATTTAAATTATTTAAAATGGTTTGTTTAGGATTCCTGAAAATGTTTATTTCACTGTGTCCACCTAATAGTAAGGCAAATGCTAACCTGTAGGCGTTGCCCAACACTATTTTACTTTTTTATTATGGGCCTAAAAACTAACAGGCAGGTAGTTGCCAACAGACACAACTAGCTGCATTTTCTACCCGGCACCAGATCAGAGCAGTAACTGACTGCCGGCAATTCAGCTTCTCCCTGTCAGCAGAGCAGCTCTTCTTCTGGGTTGCTCTGTGGTCAAGACGTGACTGCTGACATCAGGCTGATTGAGAGACCACTTCCTGCAATTAGCAAAATCCAAAACCAGGCACTATTCACTTTTATAAAGCAAGGAATGACCAAACTGCACAATGCCCATGTATATTTAAAGATTACTCAATTTTATTAAATACAAAATTAATTTAAAACCCTAACAATTTACATGAAAGGAATTGCCTCCAATGTGAGGACCACAGATTGCAAGGAATATCGGCATACACACCTACAGTAATCATAAATTGCAGTGGATACACTATTTAAAAGAGCTTGCAGATGAGATCCGACAAAAAATACATGGCAAGGGATTCAAATTCCAGAGCCTATATATGAGGTAGTAAGCACCAATATATCCTGTGCTAAGTATAAAATATCCAACCAATTGGTTAATCCTCCATGTAATGAAGTATCCCTATGTGCTCAAATCGCTAAAGCTCTCTTATGCAATTATGAACAAAACTGACTTATAGTGTGTGATATCCAAGGCCCTCTGAAGAAGTGTGGACGAAACGCGCGTCGGGGTGGAGGAACGAGGCTCGGATATCACACACTATGTGACTGGTTTTGGATTTTGATGTTTTCAGCATAGCACAATGATATTTGTGGGATCAAAAAGTTTTTTGATTTAATTCCTGCAATTAGGTAGCTGGGAGCCACCATTCAATCAGCATGACGTCAGCAGTCATGTCCTGTGGACAGAGCAGCATAACGGAAGAGAACCCACTGCTCCACCAACGTCAGCGGAAGCTGCTGAATCACTGGCAGAAGAGGTCACTGACCATTCTCTCTGTGCCAGCAGAGATCAGCATCGGGCACAACAGACAGGTAGTTAGAAGTTTCTTAGGCCCATGGTAAAAAATAATAATATAGTCCTGGATAACCCCCTTTATGATCCACTGTACTTCGGAAAATGTAAGACTGGAGCATAACGTTTTGCGTCACATACTGCCCCCCATAGGCTCTGCACTAAGTGATAACACCGCAAAGTGAGGCTTCCTGTACTGTCACTTTAATAAAAAAATCTATTGACCACCCAAAATGCTTTGCTGCTGCCTTTCCAATACTTGAAAACCCACTTGTGTATCGTGTCTACATATTTATGGTATATACTTTATTCCTTCATATTTATATTTTTTCTGATTTGTCTTTTGCAGAATTGCTGTAACTGGGTATCCAGTAGTGAACCATTAGACACCCCGGTGGAATCTATGCTGCCAGACTGCCCCCGTGTATCTGCAGGTAGAAGTCTCATGCTTTAACAGTACTACAGTGTTTTCTATATAGGCATGATGACTAGCATTGTACTACAGATTCAATCTACCACTTATGTGGCAAACGCAAGATCAAGATTGCGCAAGCAATGGTAGTGTGGGGTCTCAGGGATTCTAGGTGGGACGGATGATGCAATTTCCTATCAATATTGGTGATATATACCCTCTTCCATTATGGCCAGCCAAAGGTAACATTTCACAGAGTGTTCTGGAAGCTTGAGGGTGTGTGTGCAGTGGGAAGGGTGCAGCCTGGAAGTTAACTCTGCCTCCAGAGGTTATTTTACATGAAGGAGGAGTTACCAGTGTGATGGCCTTTCTCTACCCTCCTGATCTCACTGCAGAGCTGTGTGTCATTATAACTGACACATCTGCAGGTTCCTCTCAGTTTCCAGCTCACAGGCAGACAGGGTTACAATATTGGTACAATACATCAGAGCTCAGAGAGAAGCAAAATTGTGTTTGCAAGAAGACAAAGTTAATTTCTCCTGTTCTATGTTAGTTACTTGTCTCACATTGATAACTCCCCTTCATGTAAAATAACTCTGCCCCCAGATTTTATCTTCCAGGCACCATTCTCCCCAGAAGCTGGAAGTGGTCACTTATATGAAGTGATGCAAGATGATTTCTTAGCAACCAGGCATCTGGTATGAGACATACACATATCACTCTAATCAGCAGTCTATAACCTGTATGCCGATATTAATAGTCTAGATATTTCAAATGTGGTGACAGATTCCATTTAAACATAATAAACTAATGCAATTTCCACTTTGACCACTGAGCCTCATATTAGGATGATTCTTCCTGCTCCATAGATATGACTTTCAGCAGTCTCAATATCATCACAGGCAGAATTTCAATGATAGATAACACCTTTGTATATAGATAACACAAGATTCAGCATTAACAATGGCACAGTGACCTCTGCACAGATCAGAGCATGCCTGGACAGCTCTCCCATAGAAATCAGTGAATATCTTCATGTTTCCTTGGGTATGTGTGTCTGCTGTGAATCACATCTCTGAATAAAATAACAGCAGATCCGGCAAGATGACCAATCTCATAATAATACTCAGAAAATAAGATAAAACATGTACAATCAAAAAAAAAAACTGATGTGGTTTATTTTCAGTGTGGTTCAAAGTCATCCCAGTTCTTCACCAGGAAAAACCCCAAGGAATGTTTTTCCTGAGGAAGATGTTGGATGATTTCGAAATGCATTGAAAATAAACCTCATTGTTACTATCCTTGTCTCATTGAATCAGTTTGGATCCTCTCCAGCAGTGCAGAACTCCACTTTCCTTTTTCCTGCATGATATTACGTTGGATTTTGTAACCCATGCTTTCTCGATTTCGTGCTATTTAGAGTTGTATATTACACAACAGAACCAAGTGAGCATAACTGTTATGACGGTCACTGGTATCCGGATAGAGCCCTATTGCGCTATCGTGTTACTCCTCTAATGTTCTAGCTAACTTATTAGTGATGAGCAAATGTGCTTGGATTAGGTTTTATCTGGGCATGCTCGCATGCTAACCAAGAGACTTCGGCATGCTTGGAACATGTGTTTGAGTCCCGCGCCTGCATGTCTCGCTGCTGTATGACCGCCACAACACATGCAGGGATCGCCTAACAAACAGGCAATGAACATGCAGATGCGGGGACTCGAACATATTTTTCGAGCATGCCAGAGAATGCTCGGAGTACACCTTATCTGAGAACTTTTGCTAATCACTATTACTTATATATAAAAAGTATAAAATGCCTTTAACGTAAAATGGCATTCGTCCTGCTTGTAGAGTCAGTAGTGACTAGCGCTGTCTCTGGCCATGGAGACTTGTTTGACCTAGAACTCCTAAAACGACTCTTACAATTTTCGATACTTATGACTTACCGCCTACTATATCACATCAATAGGAGCGAATGGAAAATAAGTCACAACAGTTGGGAGTCCGCCTTGTTCCTTATTGACTACGGCTTTTCTACCACTCACAACCTAATTCCATCTCTCCTGCTTCTTAAATACATGATTAAAAACCATTAAAACAATGTAATTGTCTGTGTATAGACCACACAAGCGCATGCATACAGCCTTCCCGTATATATTTTCATGTGGCTCATTTGTTAACGCACTACTGGTACATAAAATATTGAAATATGCAGAGTAATTTGCTGGAGATGTCAGACAATGTGTTTAATTAAAATATAGATGAAAGATAATACATCTTTCATGGTTTAGTCGCTTGCATTATCTTGAAATGATATCAAGTAAAAACAATCTCACGCATGTGTTAAATGTAATTAGAAAAATAATTCTGTTACATCAGTGGGAGGATGGCGCTCATCTGAAATAACTTTTATAGGTTTACCCTAGCGCCTGAGTCTATGGTTCGGTTTTACATTTACATTTTCTTTTATCTCATCAGTAATTTTCTATCTTTGTGTTTCTTGTACGAGATCTACTCATTTCGTCTATAGCCAAAGCGAAAGTCTGATGCCCAAACCCAGGTGGGTTCAGGACGCCCCTCACTCATCATTGTACAGTAACGCTCTCTTGAGAATTTAGGACTTGAGTAAATAAAAGCTTTTTACTCCCTGCAGTCGGGCAAGAGAAATAGAGAGTCTGACAGCTTCTTCTGTATGAATGGAGGAGCTATATGATAAGATATTCACCATATGTTCATTGTGTGGGGCACAAACAACATGGGATCTGTATGGAGGGACGGTGCATATGGGAGGTATGCTTGGAATATTTTTTTTTGTATGGGGTGATCTGCAAAAGCACGCTAGACAATTGACACCATACGGTCTACATCACGCGTCGTGATTTTAATATATTAGGGGAGAAGTGGCATTTCACAGCAATTTAACATATTTAAATAACTGTAGATAAATATATGAATATTCTGAGGGTTTTTGTTTATGCTTATGAGCTTAATGGAAATGTATGGTTTACTATTTTTATTCTTTGGCGCTATTCATTACCTTGCACAATTCTTCATTGTGAGCTGTTAAGCAGAATGAAAGTCATTTCAATACAGTTTGCAAGGCACATACAGTCAATGAGACCATCAGTAAGGATAATAAACAAGTTTTACCATGTGACATGATGTAGAATGATACACATCTGAAAAACTTTTTATTCTTTAGGGGGTTTTTTAGCTTCACTATTTCTGGTGATAATTATGTGCATGCATATGCTTATGTCTACATATTTGTACATATGCATTTACCTATATATGCATGCATGTATGAGTCTGATTGAGTGTTACATGCGTGTATATATATATATATATATATATATATATATATATATATATATATATATATATATATATATATATATATATATATAAAATTAGAGCAGCACAAGGAAACAAGGAAAGAGTCTAGGTGCAGAGCCCCCCAGGCATATACCAAATCTCAATGATAAAAATCCAGAAAAATTGGAGGCAGCACACCATTTGTAGTGAAAAGGAGCTATTTAATCAGCCCAGAAAGCGACGTTTCAGTCCCAACAGGAACCTTTCTCAACCCTTTTTTCCTCCACCCCATCCTTCCCCGCTGTCCGAAATATTTTCCGGAAGTGCAGTAGGTGTCCTCTATAGTTCACGTGTGCGCAATGCAATCTTGTCTCACGCACGCTCAGTATGCTTTGCCTATCTACCGGCAAAGCCGAAAACCATTACTGCGCATGCGCCGGCGCACTATGTTCTGGAAGTATTTCTTTGTGTTCCGGAACATAGTACTCCGGCGCATGCGCAGTAATGCTTTTCGGCTTTGCCGGCAGATGGGCAAAGCATACTGAGCGTGCGTGAGACAAGATTGCATTGCGCACACGTGAACTATAGAGGACACCTACTGCACTTCCGGAAAATATTGCGGACAGTGGGGAACAATGGGGTGGTGGAGAAAAGAAGAAACACCGCCCATCGGACCGGACACAGGGCATTTACATAGCCCACCAAATTCAGGTGACAGAGTCCCTTTAAAGAGGCATACATAATAAAAAACATGTACAATAATGCCGAAACAATTCAAGTTACTTACTGGTACAGGAGAAGAAGAGATCCCAGCCCATGAGGGCTCACAATATACATGCATGTGTCTACATTTGCATTTATTGTACATACAGTACAGAGCAAAAGTTTGGACATACCTTCTCATTTAAAGATTTTTCTGTGTTTTCATGACTGTGAAAATTGTACATTCGCACTGAAGGCATCAGAACTATGAATTAACACATGTGGAATTATATACTTAACAAAAAAGTGTGAAACAACTGAAAATATGTCTTATATTCTAGGTTCTTCAAAGTAGCCACCTTTTGCTTTGATAACGGCTTGGCACACTCTTGGCATTCTCTTGATGAGCTTCAAGAGGTAGTCACCGGGAATGGTTTTCACTTCACAGGTGTGCCCTGTCAGGTTTAATAACTGGGATTTCTTGCCTTATAAATGGGGTTTGGACCATCAGTTGTGTTGTGCAGAAGTCTAGTGGATACACAGCTGATCGTCCTACTGAATAGACTGTTAGAACTTGTATTATGGCAAGAAAAAAGCAGCGAAGTAAAGAAAAACGAGTGGCCATCATTACTTTAAGAAATGAAGGTCAGTCAGTCCGAAAAATTGGGAAAACTTTGAAAGTGTCCCAAAGTGCAGTGGCAAAAACCATCAAGTGCTACAAAGAAACTGGCTCACATGAGGACCGCCCCAGGAAAGGAAGACCAAGAGTCACCTCGGCTTCTGAGGATAAGTTTATCCGAGTCACCAGCCTCAGAAATCACAGGTTAACAGCAGCTCAGATTAGAGACCAGGTCAATGCCACACAGAATTCTAGCATCAGACACATCTCTACAACAACTGTTAAGAGGAGACTTTGTGCAGCAGGCCTTTATGGTAAAATAGCTGCTAGGAAACCACTGCTCAGGACAGGCAACAAGCAGAAGAGACTTGTTTGGGCTAAAGAACACAAGGAATGGATATTAGACCAGTGGAAATCTGTACCTTGGTCTGATGAGTCCAAATTTGAGATCTTTGGTTCCAACCACCGTGTCTATGTGCGACGCAGAAAAGGTGAACGGATGGACTCTACATGCCTGGTTCCCACCGTGAAGCATGGAAGAGGAGGCGTGATGGTGTGGGGGTGCTTTGCTGGTGACACTGTTGGGGATTTATACAAAATTGAAGGCATACTGAACCAGCATGGCTACCACAGCATCTTGCAGTGGCATGCTATTCCATCCAGTTTGCGTTTAGTTGGACCATCATTTATTTTTCAACAGGACAATGACCCCAAACAAACCTCCAGGCTGTGTAAGGGCAATTTGACCAGGAAGGAGAGTGATGGGGTGCTACGCCAGATGAGCTGGCCTCCACAGTCACCAGACCTGAACCCAATCGAGATGGTTTGGGGTGAGCTAGACCGCAGAGTAAAGGCAAAAGGGCCAACAAGTGTTAAGCATCTCAGGGAACTCCTTGAAGATTGTTGGAAGACCATTCCTGGTGACTACCTCTTGAAGCTCATCAAGATTATGCCAAAAGTGTGCAAAGCAGTCATCAAAGCAAAAGGTGGCAACTTTGAAGAACGTAGAATATAAGACATATTTTCAGTTGTTTCACACTTTTTTGTTAAGTACCGTATATTCTGGTGTATAAGATGACTGGGCGTATAAGACGACCCCCAACTTTTCCATATAAAATATGGAGTTTGGGATATACTCGCCGTATAAGACGGGGGTCATCTTATACGCCCAGTCGTCTTATACAGCGTGTGCGGTGCGGATGGTTCCCAGGGTCTGGAGGAGAGGAGACTCTCCTTCAGGCCCTGGGATCCATATGCATGTAAAAAAAAAGAATAAAAATAAAAAATATGGATATACTTACCCTCCGACGGCCCCCGGCTCTCAGCGGTGCAAGCGATGGCTTCCGTTCCTAAGGATGCATTGAGCGAAGGACCTGCGGTGACTTTTTTTTTTACAAGAATATGGATTCCAGGGCTTGAAGGAGAGTTTCCTCTCCTCCAGACCCTGGGAACCATCCAGGATCGCTCCCTGCACACGCCATACCCGGCGTATAAGACGACCCCTGACTTTTGAGATGATTTTCAGGGGTTAAAAAGTCGTCTTATACGCCGGAAAATACAGTATATAATTCCACATGTGTTCATTCATAGTTTTGATGCCTTCAGTGTGAATGTACAATTTTCATAGTCATGAAAATACAGAAAAATCTTAAAATGAGAAGGTGTGTCCAAACTTGTGGTCTGTACTGTATGTGTTTGTACATAGGTATGTATCTGTGTATATATATATTTATGCCTATATTAGTATACATTTGTTTTGGTGTTCTACTTGCATACATGTGAGTGATATTTACATCTTTATTTGCAGCTTTACCTATATAAGTTACACATTTAAGGGTTGCTGCCCCTCCATATACCCCACTACTCTTTTTTTTGTGTGTTTTCCTTTGTGGTGTACGCCGATAGAAATATTGGCCCACAGATCGAGCCTTATTGGGCACTATGGGGTAAGCTCTCCTCCAACAAGCAGATGAATGTTATCCACGGCTTCTAGTAAATTGCTTGCACCGTTTGGATGATATTAATTAAAATGTATCCTTGCTTTGTCTTTCAGTGGTAGAGTGCTTTCATCTCCCCATTGCATTGTGCAGCTCGGCTCCCCTAGCTTATGGTAGCATTAAAAATATAGTTTTGTGCATTGAGATGAGCTATCTAATCATTTCATTACCGGTGGTTTAGGATATGGAAGACTTTAAAAGCTGTCTAACAATAAGGCTGTCACCGCACAGCCTCATCCCCCTAATAAGCCATTCAAACCTGTAGCCAGTGTCTTTGTGATATACAAGCACTTTATTAATAAAACTACACTTTAAAAACCTCCCTTCGTTATATTGGATTGCTCTTTTATTATCATGCTGGCAGGATGTTAATCTGTAAAAATAAGCGGGGGGAAATCTAAAATTACAGGCAAGAAACTCCAGTTCCCCAGCTGTAATACTGGTGGCATGTACCGCGTGTAAACAGGCTCGAGATAGCACGCTGTTAATGCTTTGGCAGAATCAAAGTAGTGCAAGTACACACAGTGCATCAATGCTCAGGGCTCCGCTCCGTGGGCCGGGAGCCGCCAGTTCTCAGCATGTTAGACACAGATCTGTGAGGCTGATTTTATTAGCGTTCTCTGGTTTCTCGTTTTCGCCCTACAAACAAATTAATAACCCATTGATGGGTGGCGTTCTGTAACCTTTTTGGGTACTCTCCCATTAGGTAGAGTCTGTGTTCGCAGTGAGGACGTGCTGGTGATATTTGCAGAAAGCCGCCAGAAGCTTGCTATAAATAAGGGGCGCCAGCTGTTGGAAAGGACCGAGGCTCGTTCAGAGTAAAATTGTAGTTATTTTGTTGATTGCCGTTGCTTGAGGGGGGAGAAAAAGACAAAAGGAAGTTATTTAAACTGAAATTATATCTTTCTTTAGGGGGTGGAGTTGCGTCTGTGAATGAAACGTTTCACTGGGATCCTTTTCTATGGGAAATGGTGTTTGCCGGTGACGAGATGCATGTGTTCTTCGTGGGGCCCTTTCCAATGCGGGATTACGTCTGTGTTAAGATTGCCCCCCCTCAGCTTGTTCAGAAGGGTTAGAGAAGTTCCTGAACCCTCCACATGTGGTCAGCACTGTGACGGAGTCTAACAATGGTATAATGGACACAGCAAGCACCATGAAGAAAAAGAGAAAAAAAAGCGTACACAAGAGATAGCAGGCAGTCTATAATTATAATGTGCTGCGGCACTCCGGAGTACATTGTATCCTTCTATGAAAGGGAAGATAATAAGACAAGCAGCTGGTAGTAGTGGAGAGTCAATCAAATTGAGGCTGGAAATGAATTAGCTTCAACAACTATGTTAAGAGACCCCAGATAAAAAGAGCAGCCACAGTTCGGAGTGATCAAATAAAACCATACATGAAAAATGATAGTAAATATTAGTACTTCAATTACAAGGGATATTAGAAGAGTCCCTGGGCTAATAGACGAAAACCAATCAGAGCTAGCCCAGCCTCAGGCTGCAGGGGTTTCCTCTAAGTGGCCCATTAGGCTCAAATAATTAAAATGTTGTGAGGGATTTATTTATCCAATTAATTATTTGTGGATTGTAACTTTTGTATAAGTCTCATGTAAAGAGAGAGTTGTACGAAGAGCTAGACCATAGGTGGTCCCTGGATCCACTAGAGATCCATGTCCAAGGTAGGTGCCATTATGGTGGTTTTCATAATCCATTAATTAGAGAATAGGTAAACATCAGTAATAGTCAAGAGATTCGACAGGAGTGTAACTTTGTAATTTACAGTGAGGTATCATTATTTAATGTTGTCAAGTGGCTTATATAGTGGCAACATATTCTGCAGTGCCGTACAGAAATTGGCAACATCCAATCCCTACTATGGATTGACAGTCTACTATGTGTCACTTAGACACATTCTCTTACACACACACACACACACACACACACACACACACACACACACACAGTACAGAGCAAAAGTTTGGACACACCTTCTCATTTTAAGATTTTTCTGTATTTTCATGACTATGAAAATGGTACATTCACACTGAAGGCATCAGAACTATGAATTAACACATGTGGAATTATATACTTAACAAAAAAGTGTGAAACAACTGAAATTATGTCTTATATTCTAGGTTCTTCAAAGTAGCCACCTTTTGCTTTGATGACTGCTTTGCACACTCTTGGCATTCTCTTGATGAGCTTCAAGAGGTAGTCACCAGGAATGGTCTTCCAACAATCTTGAAGGAGTTCCCAGAGATGCTTAGCACTTGTTGGCCTTTTAGCCTTCACTCTGCGGTCCAGCTCACCCCAAACCATCTCGATTGGGTTCAGGTCTGGTGACTGTGGAGGCCAGGTCATCTGGCGTAGCACCCCATCACTCTCCTTATTGGTCAAGTAGCCCTTACACAGCCTGGAGGTGTGTTTGGGGTCATTGTCCTGTTGAAAAATAAATGATGGTCCAACTAAACGCAAATCGGATGGAATAGCATACCGCTGCAAGATGCTGTGGTAGCCATACTGGTTCAGTACACCTTCAATTTTGAATAAGTCCCCAAGAGTGTCACCAGCAAAGCACCCCCCACACCATCACACCTTCTCCTCCATGCTTCACGGTGGGAACCAGGCATGTAGAGTCCATCCGTTCACCTTTTCTGCGTCGCACAAAGACGCGGTGGTTGGAACCAAAGATCTCAAATTTGGACTCATCAGACCAAAGCACAGATTTCCACTGGTCTAATGTCCATTCCTTGTGTTCTTTAGACCAAACAAGTCTCTTCTGCTTGTTGCCTGTCCTTAGCAGTGGTTTCCTAGCAGCTATTTTACCATGAAGGCCTGCTGCACAAAGTCTCCTCTTAACAGTTGTAGAGATGTGTCTGCTGCTAGATGTTACGAACTCCACCGCTGCGCTCCAGCGTCCTCGTTCTCACCGCTCCAGCGCTGCGCTCCTGCGTCCCCGTTCTCACCGCTCCAGCGCTGCGCTCCAGCGTCCCCGTTCTCACCGCTCCAGCGCTGCGCTCCTGCGTTCTCAAGCTACCGCTGCAACGTCCGGCTCGGCTGGTGTTCTTTCCCTGCGCAGGCGCTCCAGCTTTCCTATAGGAAGCAGGCTCTGCATCCCTGCCTCCTCCTCCTGAAGTCATGTGTTCCTTTCTGTCCAATTCCTTTCCTGCTCCTCCTATAAAAGCTAGTTCCTTCTGCTTCCTGGTGCCTGATTGTTATAGCATTTTGCTATTGCGTTTGGCCCTTCGTATTGCTCAATACTCTGTGCTTGTACCTCGTGCTAACCCGTGCTACCCTCCGGTTCCCCTCCTTCCCTGGCTAGTTTCCCTTCAGGTCCTGCTCTATTACTCCTGTTGTTATACCTCTGATCCTTGGTTGTTTTCCTTTCCTCAGGTTCCCTCCGTTCCCGTCTCCTCGTCCTCTAGGATCTTCGTCTGCTTCCCGGATTTCGTTTCGTTACCCTGCCTTCTTTTGTCTCTCTTTCTGGAGCCGTCCCTGCTGGTATCTCACCGTGGGTAAGTGACCTCTGGGCTTGCTCCTTGCGGTCCCTGTATAGGGGTCGTTTTCTCCTAGGTCGCTCGCCCAGGGGTAGGGCTCCCCACGGTCCAGAGGGTCCACTCCTGTTTTCCGCTAGATCGCTACACTAGAACTCAGTGTGGCATTGACCTGGTCTCTAATCTGAGCTGCTGTTAACCTGCGATTTCTGAGGCTGGTGACTAGGATAAACTTATCCTCAAAAGCAGAGATGACTCTTGGTCTTCCTTTCCTCGGGTGGTCCTCATGTCAGCCAGTTTCTTTGTAGCGCTTGATGGTTTTTGCCACTGCACTTGGGGACACTTTCAAAGTTTTCCGAATTTTTTGGACTGACTGACCTTCATTTCTTAAAGTAATGATGGCCACTCGTTTTTCTTTACTTCGCTGCTTTTTTCTTGCCATAATACAAGTTCTAACAGTCTATTCAGTAGGACTATCAGCTGTGTATCCTCCAGACTTCTGCACAACACAACTGATGGTCCCAACACCATTTATAAGGCAAGAAATTCCACTTATTAAACCTGACAGGGCACACCTGTGAAGTGAAAACCATTCCCGGTGACTACCTCTTGAAACTCATCAAGAGAATGCCAAGAGTGTGCAAAGCAGTCATCAAAGCAAAAGGTGGCTACTTTGAAGAACCTAGAATATAAGACATAATTTCAGTTATTTCACACTTTTTTGTTAAGTATATAATTCCACATGGAGCGCCCCCATAGGGGTACTCGGTACCGGGCCCTTCGGTTCTCAAGGGGGATGTCACGGTTGCTGACTCGGTCCGTGGCCCTAGGATCGTCCGTGTAAAAGGGGGGAAAGTTCTTTAAAGGGATAGAGTTTATGTTCGTGACGCCACCAGTGGTATTCGGTTAGGGTGACCGACGCTGCTTTAAGGGGTCCACTGGGGTGATGTTATGGCAGCTAGATGGTATACCTTCCCACAGGTGAAGTGTATCCCCAGGGCTTCCCAGAATGTAGATAGTGGATGGTGAGAGGCGCAGTGAAGAACGAGGACACAAGGTTGCAGTCTCTTTACCTTTTTACTGAAGGCTTCAGCATCCACAGTCCAGAGCACCAGATCACAGGGCAGGCAGAGTCCAGCCGATCTGAAGGCAAATCCAGAGTCCCCTTATTCAGGTGGAAATCAGTAGCCTTCCTCTAGCATCTGGATGTTGTAGTACCTTACTGCTAAGCCTCTCATAAGGTCCTCACAACTGTTGTAGATGTTCTAGATGTTATGTCTTTCTCTGTCCCCAGATGGATAGGAACAACCCGTATGACTGATGGCCTGAGGCTTTTTACAGGGACTCTAGCACGCCCCAGCCCCCACAAGTTGCCACTTGTATAGGTCGGGCAGGTAACGTGGAATTATCTGTCCTGCCGGTCTCTGGAGCAAGGCATGGAGATGATTGCTCCCCCGGTGTTCCGGCTACCAGATCCTGTGCCTCAGCAAGGAGGGCAGCCTTTTGCAGGGCAGAACTCCTTCTGGTTTCCTCTCCTTTTGCTATGATTTCATTTCTCACCCTCTACAATACAATTCGCTGTTCGTGTCTCTTTCTTAGGATGCTGCCACACGCCGGGCCGACACAGCTCCGTGGCCTTCTGTCTAGGCCTCTGACAGGATCCCACCCCTGCCAGAGACCACTCTGTCTGCAGCTCTTAGATGTTCCTCCTTCCCCTCTGGCTGCCTGACAGGTGCTGCCTGGGTGAAGCCCAGTCAGCTTCTGCCTAACTTCCTATCCAGACCACCAGTTTTACATAATTGTGAAGAGTGCCCTAATAAATACGAGCATAGCTCCCCCTGGTGGACTGGAGTGTGAAGTGTGTTGTTTGTGATACCTGGTAAAGAGATCTCCTTTATTGCCTTCAGACGTAACATCACTCCCCCTGGTGGAAGAATGACATTACTGCAACGACCAGGACCCTGGGGTGCTGCACTCCCCCCCCTGTTAAATCCAGTACTCCGGGACTGGGAAAAGAAAACAACAATACATTAGCAAAAGACATGTAATTTTTAAATGCTATAAAACAAGTTAATATACTAAGCTTCCCTTTATGGGAGGTGTGGACACTTGAACGTTACAAACAAGAATATATTGATATTGCTGACCAATAACAGATGTACTAACTATGAAATACAATTACCCGTACAGGTATACTATTTACTAAGTGCAAAAGCAAACATTTTATTTAAGTGCAAAACGGTATTCCTTTCTAAGTGCAAACTTTCAACTAACCCCCACGGGCTTACTTTATTTAAATGCAGAACAGTCTATTAACCCCTACGGGCCCACTGCATTTTCTCTTTTCAGCTTATCTAAGGTACATTATCAAACCTTTTCTTACTATCTAAATTTCTGGCTACATACTATCGGCTATGTAAACATTATTACTATCTAAACCTAAATTTTTAACTTTATTTGCCATATTACTCTGTAATATATTAACTCTTTAGCAAAGCGCAACGATTCAACATTCCCTTTAAGGGCAAAATAACATTCAAGTCTTTCAATGAGGTAGTGCAAAGTAATTACATCACCAGTATTCAAGTCAATTTAAAGGTGACATGATGTGAGGGACCCGTGACGAACCCCCAACGTTGGTCTTGGGTGGGCTACAAGACGTGTATCCTGACATGGAATTCTGCCACACCAACGGGTTTTTCTTCAGGTCTGTAAAGCAAAGTAATTTTTACAGCAAGATTAACAGCAGTTTCTGTTAGAGGCAGTCTCTGTAAAAGCCTCCTTTGTAAAACCAGTAGAAAGCACCTTTAAGAAAGTGCCAACTATTAACAATGGACAGTTTGTGATCATGATCATGCACAGTTCATGATTCTGCAGTTCATGTAAACAATAAAGAAACTTGTGCAAAACATAGGATCCCCTTAAGCAGGGAACCCCTTTAAGAGTTAACCCTGAACGGGTTTAAAGTAGAAAAGGAAAGTTTTTGAGAACTATTTACATTCTTGTCAGTGTTCTTTTATTGGAACTCTGGAGGTAGCACTGGTGGAGGTAGCCCTGCGGAGGTAGCACTGGTGGAGGTAGCCCTGCGGGGTACTGGCGACTACCAGGTACTACATGGGGGGCTCCCTCACTCCAGATGGGGGTCTGTGTGCCCACTGAATTCTGTTCAGGGGTAACCTTAGCACAGGTTACTATTGGAGTTGGCTCTGTGGCCACGACAGCTTCTGTGGTGGTGACAGTGCATATTGTGGTCCTAGTGAAGGTGCGAGTAGGCGTGACAGTATTGGTGGTGGTAGTAGTGGCAGTGGTCTTGACACATAGTGGCGCTGTTGTCACAGGAGACGACATAACTGGAGCTTTAGCATGGTGTGTCATAGTGTTCCTTTGCTTGTGCAAATTCAGGGCAAACCAGCCTTTTTCACCAAAATGCCTGGTGTAAGTGACATTGTCTCCTGGGTACAAGTCTCTGTCTGGATGTCTTTCCCAGAGGTGAGATTCCACATCCCTTCGGTTAACAAAGATCTCCGCATAGAATCCCTGTTCCTTTATGAAACCCCATCCTCCTTGTAGTTTAAATGTGACGACTGTGCCCTGCTTATGTGCGGCCTGGTTAGTGGTGCGGGCCTGGGCTTTGACTTGTAAGTCTAGTTGGTCAAAGGCTCTACGTTGGGCCTGATGTCTTTCTTTGGTTTCCTCCCACTTGCGGGCAAGCTGGGCCTGGTAGTCCTCCCAACTCAAAACTTCCACAGTCTCTCCCTTCTGCTTTTCTGCACCGGGGAACCCCATAAAGTCTGGTCCGGGATTCACCCAGCGGTATACTGTCCGCTCTGTGTATAGCTCACTCGGCAGGGTGGTAGGTGTAATTGGGGCCTTCAGGAATCGCTCCATCCCCGTGGCCTGGTCCCAAGGCTCGAGACGCTGGAGCCGGTGGGTACCGCGAGGAGGTGGCGCTGCTACGGGGCCTATCAGCAGTTCCTCTGTCACCGGGGCAGGGTCAGCGTTCTTACCTGCCACAGCGGTGTCTTCGGTGCCGGTCGGTTCTGCTGGCGGCGGCGTCTGCTGCGGTGCTGGCAGCGGCTCCTGGAGCAGTGCAGGGAGCGGTGTTGGACGCGGTGCCTGCGGGTCCTCCGCAGGCGTTGTCCGGCATGCGGCCTTGGTGTTCACCCACAGCTGCAGGAGCTGGTCGATCATCTCGTCCACTCCAGCCTGCAGGAAGTCAGCGCCAACTGTGGATGACTGGTTGTGGTGCGTCTCCAGGTAGCTGGGGGAGTCCTCTGCTCTGACCCCATGCTCTGGTTCCGGGTGGCTGGCCATGACATCTTCCACGTGGCTGGCTCCTTCCTCATCCTTTTCCCGCTCTCTTCTCCGGGGGCGGTTTCTCTTTCTTTGTCTCCGCCCGCTATTGAGGATCAGGAGGCGGATCTCTGCTGCTGACGGACACGTCCTCAAGGTACAGAGATATTTAGACTGGGCGGCCATTATTTTTCGCGAATTGGGTTAATAGCGACTGATGGATGTTGATGAGGCCACACACAGGTGTGAACAGTGACAACAGGATCCAGCGTAGGCGTAGAGATGTAGAGCGCACTGGATGACTGTACAGCACACGGCAACTTGACAGAATGCAGCGCTTGTACACCTGCAGTATATATTGAGCATCTATGAACAAGTTGTGTTTTATTACAAAGCAGCATTCAAGATTCAGTGCTGAAATCTCCCAGCATTCTCTGATGACTCGATGTCTCTACAGGACTTGTACCATCCACTATCCGATGTACTGATGTAAACTTCCTGCCCCTCACCATCATGAGCGCTCATAGCGAAGTTCTTACAAGTGCCTGCCCATAAGACTGTCCGCCGTTTCTAAAATCAACAAATGTCCAACCAATGCTCCAAGTTATTCCACAGCCATGCTCCAATCGCTAAAACAAAATGGCAATTTTTTTTACAAGATTGGTAACAGAAACTGCAATTTTTCTTGTTAACTGGTTGTTGCAAAGTGTTCAAGAGAGTCTATCAGCACAAAATGACTGTTCAAACCAAGCACAGGCGCTCAGTGCTCCCTTGCCACCTCGTTTAATATACATCACCATCCTTCTCTGACTCTTGTAAAGCCAAAGCAGTCAATTAAGGAAACGGAGCGCAGAGATAGCTGGAAACCAAGCAGGTGAGAAAGTGCATTAAACTGCTCAGCCAGGTGAAGCATTCACCCAGCACCTGTGTTTGGTTTGATCAGTCATTTTGTGCTGACAGATTCCTTTTCAGCAATTTAGCAAATAGTACAATGATGAATGATTGTTAGGTTGTAGGCAAGAATAAATAGCGTTAATTTTTAAATAAGACGCCACTCTCACTTCACATCTGTCACAGCTGCGGTATGAAATATCGCCGGTACTATTGATCAGAGGAAACGGATTCCATTCATTACTCTCCTTCAGTAATAGAATTAATGTTCTTTATTTTTCCTTCGGCCAAGTGGTAGAGAGGGACATGTAGGGCCCACTGGTTGATGGGTGTCCATGTGGAATAGGTAGATGACTAATTTCTGGCTCTAATAATAGAAGTGCTGCGCGGGTCCTATTTCCAGCCTGTGGCACCTCTGTCTGCATTGCAACAATTATCTTGGTGCTCTGGAGACCAAGACATCTCTAGAAAAGTTTTATGCCACTGCATTGTCTTAATTCATCTCCTTAGAAAGAGAGACATCAGAGATCATTCATAAACTCATTTCTTGTTAACCCATCACGGGCTGGTGCAGATGTTTGCCTTGGCTAAAAAACTGGTGTTCTAGTACCTTGATGCAAAAGACTTCTTCCATATCGGATATTATTTTATGTCAAATTGCTGGGTCAATTTTTTTATGAATTTCTGAAGGGGTGTGGCTGGTATGTGGTGAGGGCGTGGCTTGTATCAGGCTTACGTATTAATCCCTTCCTGACATCAGGTGTAATAGTGCACATGTCAGCTGATATATACAACTGACATGTGCCCGCAACAGCCGCAGGTGGAATCGCGATCCACTCGCAGCTGGTAACTAGTTAAATGCTGCTGTCAATCTCTGATAGCGGCATTTAACTTGCGCTTCGGGAAGCGCACCGGAAATCCCGCCCATCGTGACCTTGCCACGTGATCGTGGGTCACCATAGCCAGATTGCTATGAGCGCCGACCACAGATGCATTTGCCTAGCTTTTTAGTAGAACCAGTAGAACCAGGGCTTGTGTTCACTATGTGTGTCAGTTCTGCTGGATGAAGCAGAATTGAGTGTGCTGCTGGTGAATGACCAGCCAAAATGTGAGCTGTAGCTGAGAGACATGTGCTGGGGTCTTTCTTTGTACAAAGACTGCATGGGTCAGTTAGGAAAAGCTGAGAAGTCTGTGTGTTGGAGCTGCGGAGAACATGTAGAAGCTGCAGCCATTTCATTGTGAACTCTGCCCAGAGTTGAACACTTCTGTTTGGCTCTGGAAGCTGCTGGAGGGGATACCGAGATTAGTAGAACCGTACCTCTTCTGTGTCTGGTTTGCTTAAAGAGAAAGGTCTCTAATCTGTATGGGTGGCATATGTGTGTGCTAAATGAACAGTTTATTTACTTTGACCCTTTTGTGCCCAGAAGAGGTTGTTCTTAAGGCCCCGTCACACATAGCGACGCTGCAGCGATACAGACAACGATGCCGATCGCTGCAGCGTCGCTGTTTAGTCGCTGTGTGGTCGCTGGGGAGCTGTCACACAGACCGCTCTCCAGCGACCAACGATGCCGAGGTCCCCGGGTAACCAGGGTAAACATCGGGTTACTAAGCGCAGGGCCGCACTTAGTAACCCGATGTTTACCCTGGTTACCAGTGTAAAATGTAAAATAACAAACAGTACATACTCACCTTCGCGTCCCTCGGCGTCCGCTTCCTGCACTGACTGAGCGCCGGCCCTAACAGCAGAGCGGTGACGTCACCGCTGTGCTGTACTTTCACTTGACGGCCGGCAGTCAGTCAGTGCGGGAAGCGGACGGCAAGGGACCTGACAGACACCGGAATGTGAGTATGTACTGTTTGGTTTTTTTTACATTTACGATGGTAACCAGGGTAAACATCGGGTTACTAAGCGCGGCCCTGCGCTTAGTAACCCGATGTTTACCCTGGTTACCAGTGAAGACATCGCTGAATCCGTGTCACACACACCGATTCAGCGATGTCAGCGGGACCTCAACGACCAAAAAAAGGTCCAGGCCATTCCGACACGACCAGCGATCTCACAGCAGGGGCCGGGTCGCTGGTACGTGTCACACATAGCGAGATCGCTACTGAGGTCGCTGTTGCGTCACAAAACTTGTGACTCAGCAGCGATCTCGCTAGCAATCTCGCTATGTGAGACGGGGCCTTTAGTTTTGAATCCCTTGTTGTTTTATGACAGCAATAAGACTGTATCTGTTTGGACCAAACCGGATTGTCTGAATGCTACCTAATGCCTACCTGAGAGTGAATCCCTGCACACCGTACTTTTGTGTAACCTAGTTTTTTAGTTGTATGTGTTAAGTTTTTGTCCTGTGGAAGAGGTCCTGCATGACTTCCAAACACATTGACTACATAACCTGTTTTGAAATAAAGCTTTAAAGAATATCGTCTGCCATTCATCCTTATCAGCAGCGCAGATTTGGACATATACACCCGGTTTCACCATTGTCCTCGGCCTTTGGACCTGTGCCCTGCAGCAGCTGATCCATGCTTTTTACATGTTGATTAGTTGCAACAAAACAAGGTGAGCTACCTCTCTCCTGTGCACCCTATGTTTTTAACCACTTAAGACCCCATTTGCTTTTTTTGCTCTCCAGATTTTCTACTTTTAAACTACTTCATACTTTCCCTGGTTTGGAATTAAATAACTGATGTTACTGGCATGACTTATATATAGGAAAATGGTGGCATACCGCATTACGTCATCTCATGGATAATACGATAATCAATATAGTGGGCAGCGTGGTGTCTCGGTGGCTAGTAGTGTTTGTGGCCCTTGGGTCCAATTCCGACCAAGGAGTTTGCATGTTCCCTCCGTGTTTGCATTGGTTTCCTTCCGGGTTTTCTGTTTTCCTCCAACACTACAAAAACATACTCTTGGGGAAATTAGATTGTGATAATGATGTTAAGCGCTGCGGAATATGATGGCGCCATATAAGAAAAATAAAATAATGAAATAGTGGGTAATATACTGATTTATAACTGGGCTGTTTATATACACAACCCATTTACAAGAAATCCCATGAAGATCTTAGCTCTATTTCTGTAAGCATTATAGATGACAAGGCACGTGTGCTGCTTGCATTACAATTCTGTGTCGGGGAATTGAATGATCTACGGCACGTGAGGCTGCAGTTGAGGTTAGAGTATTGTAATAATTGGTTTGGAGAATCGCTTGTGATCATATCCATTTACAGTGTTTACCACAAATAAATCATCAGGAAGGATTCTATTATCTGTGATGTACTGTCTTCTGCCACTGTCTCCTGTGCTTCGTGTTGTATGAAGATACCAGAGCTGATCTTTATATACCCCCGTGTGCGCCTCTCACTACGAGATCATCACAGCAATGTTTCTACGGGGGAAAGCCTCCACGATACCTATGTGTGACACGCCGATGTACAGATTATATACATGGCAACCTCCAAAGCAAAACTCAGGGGCTGAAAACCTCCTCTGCTCACATTCCCACTAGAGGAGCCTCACTGTGAACATCTAGGACTGCTGCTTCTTCACCTGGCGTACGTACCTTCAGACTGCCTTGAGAAGATGGATGTGTTTTTCCTACTTCCTCGTGATCTGTAGTGTAATATGACCATTTAGAACAAGTATATTTGTTCAGATATATAGTTAATTGTCTTGTGCTCATGGATGGACGGTATGTGCCCAGAGAGTCCCATAGATGCTGTATTAAAGATCAATGCCGCATAGGTTAGGAATTCAGTTGTCATGTGGATGAAGTGCTTCTCTTGATTTGCACTTGGGGACTTTTCCACTACACACATTTGATATATTAAAGGGAGTCTTTCAGCAGAGATTGACTGCTCTGCTTCACGGCAGGAGCAAACAATTAGCTACACCTTCCCACCTGCTTGTTTTCCATCTATCTCCACCCTTCTCTGGCTCTGTCAATCAAAGAAAAAGGGAGTGGAGATTGAGGGAAAACAAGCAGGTGGGAAGGTGTAGTTAAATGATTGGCCCTGCCGTGAAGTACCGAGCGGCAGTACATTTTCTTGAACTGTCATCCTGTGCTGACACAGTCCCTTTAAATGTGTATGTTTAATATATAAATTCATGAAATGTCAATACAATGTCATAATTCTACAATTGGTGGGGCACAGACTGATGCTGAGAATGAAGGAGCTGGAACTCTTGCATAGTAATGTTTTTCTTCCAAGTTTTTCCTACACATTGGTGCCCAGGTGTGCAGGGACTGGCAGCCACTCAATTCAGTTGAGCGGACCCTGTACAGCAAGTGTCAAGGACCCCACTGTAAAGTAGAAAGCAGTGAAGGAGAATCACTGGATTAGTGATTCTAAATAATGGTGGGTTCTTAATATTCATCTGAAGGTTCGACTTGGCAATATGTTTGCAGTTTTTAAGATGGACAAAATGTTAAGTCAGAATAGTTTAGAAATGGAAGATCCTACCATTCAGATCCCACTGATTGTGAGTTTTTTTCATGATATATTGTATTTCATGACAGTGGTAAAATTTCTTTGATATGACTTGCATTTATTTGTGAAAAAAATAATTTTGCTGAAAAGCAATTTTATTTTTTTTTCTTTTTGTTCCCTTAAATCAGAGCGTTACCGTTTTTTTCGTACTGTAAGACTCTCCAGACCATAAGACGCACCCCAAATTTTGATGTGTAAAATAGCAGAAAAAAGATTTTTATAAGATGGGGGCCCATCTTATTGTACGAATTTGAGGTATCTTACCTGAGGGCCAGCGGTGGTAGAGCGGGGTCACAGGAGGCATGGTCCCTTCCTCAGGAAGCCAGCGGGGGCAGAAGTGGAGCAATGCTGCAGTTCCGGGGTATCCCAGCAGTGCAATACAGCGGGACCATCTTCCTGAGGCCGCACGTGCGCAGATTGAGATCTCAGCGGCCATTTTCCTGAAGTCGAGGGCTGCCGAGATCTCAATCTGCGCTTGCGCCGCCTTCGGCGGCCCACGGCTTCAGGCAGGTGGCCACAAGGAAACCAACAATGCACTCCGCACTGCCGACACCGAGCCTCAGCATCGCCACACCTCTGCCGCCGCCGGTTCCCTGAGGAAGGGACAATGCTACGCTGCTGCCACAACTGGCAAGCTTGCATTCAGACTATAAGACGCACCCCCCATTTTCCTCCCAAATATTTTTGGGAAAAAGTGCATCTTATGGTCTGAAAAATACAGTATGTCACACAAATAGTTAATAAATAACATTTGCCACATGTCTACAATAGGTCAACACAATTTTTGAAACATAATTTTTTTTGCTAGGAAATTAAAAGAGTTAAGTTGACCAGTGATTTCTCATTTTTACAAGAAAATTTATAAAACCATTTTTTATATGGCAGAAAATGCCCAAAAGTGACACCATTCTAAAATCTGCACCCCTCAATTTTTGAATGCAAAATCTGCTGCAATCATTAACGGATGCCATGTTTGCGTTTGGAGAGCCTCTGATGTGCCTAAACAGGCTCATTTTTGTGAAAAAATATGATTTTTTATTTTTACGGCTCTCCATTATAAACTTCTGTGAAGCACTCGCGGGGTCAAAGTGCTCACCACACATCTAGATAAGTTCCTTAGGGGGTCTACTTTCCAAAATGGTGTCACTTGTGGGGGGTTTCAATGTTTAGGCACATCAGGGGCTCTCCAAACGCAACATGGCGTCCCATCTCAATTCCAGTCAATTTTGCATTGAAAAGTCAAATGGCGCTCCTTTCCTTCCGAGCTCTGCCATGCGCCCAAACAGTGGTTTACCCCCACATATGGGGTATCAGCGTACTCAGGACAAATTGTACAACAACTTTTGGGGTCCATTTTCTCCTGTTACCCTTGGTAAAATAAAACAAATTGGAGCTGAAATAAATTTTGTGTGAAAAAAAGTTAAATGTTCATTTTTATTTAAACATTCCAAAAATTCCTGTGAAACACCTGAAGGGTTAATAAACTTCTTGAATGTGGTTTTAAGCACCTTGAGGGGTGCAGTTTTTAGAATGGTGTCACACTTGGGTATTTTCTATCATATAGACCCCTCAAAATGACTTCAAATGAGATGTTGCCCCTAAAAAAAAATGGTGTTGTAAAAATGAGAAATTTCTGGTCAACTTTTAACCCTTATAACTCCCTAACAAAAAAAAAATTTTGGTTCCAAAATTGTGCTGATGTAAAGTAGACATGTGGGAAATGTTACTTATTAAGTATTTTGCGTGACATATCTCTGTGATTTAAGGGCATAAAAATTCAAAGTTGGAAAATTGCGAAATTTTCAAAATTTTCGCCAAATATCCGTTTTTTTCATGAATAAACGCAAGTTATATCGAAGAAATTTTACCACTATCATGAAGTACAATATGTCACGAGAAAACAATGCCAGAATCGCCAAGATCCATTGAAGCGTTCCAGAGTTATAACCTCATAAAGGGACAGTGGTCAGAATTGTAAAAATTGGCCCGGTCATGAACGTGCAAACCACCCTTGGGGGTGAAGGGGTTAATATCTTTTTTTAAACTGTTTTACATTGTATGGGACGTCAACTTTCCCTGTCCTGCGCGCTCCATGGAGACCATCGGCACAACGCAATCGCAATCATGTTGTGCCGATGGGATAAGGAAGCTCCCTCCCTCGCTCTGTAATGCACTTTTTCTAATGCCGTGCAATGCCCTCAGCGTCATCAGAGGGGTTCACCGCCAGCTATCGGTGCTGCAGGGTGTTGGCTCTCATTTAGAGCTGACACTCAAATTTGATTGTGGCGGCGCTCAGCGTGAGCCCGCGCCATCGTGAAGCAGTTTATGTATGGCGGTTTGCAGTAACACAGCTCCCGCAGTGCTGTACATATACAGCACATGTTGAAAAGGGGTTAAATGCAAGGAGGATGTGTGAACAGATGCTACGAGAGTCCTGATTTTGTAGAAAATTTTGGGGATAGTTAAAAAGGTGAGCTAAGGCCATAGACCAGTCTAAAGAAATACATCTTTGGGCAACGCTTAAAATTGTAAGTACTGAAAATTAATCGAATTGTCCTGGGTAGTGACTAGGGTTCTCATTAGATCAGCAAATCTCCCAAAATTTGTTTCCAGCATATTCTCTCGAACTGGCCAGCAGTTTCAATTTAGTCCTCAAATCTGCTTCCCAAAAAATGTTTATTATGCTTTGAGGGCTACCCAGCTCCAAAAGCGTAATAAACTGGATGCCAAGAAGGGATCACAACTAACATACAATACTCGCCTTTCTCTAGGCCTTCCCCTCATCTGTTTGACTTCCGCTGATCTAGCTTTTGGTCTTCGGTCTGGATCTTCCAGCGCTGGCTTGGCTTTATGTAGGTGCCTGACACACATTATGATGTGTACCTCATCCAATGTAACCATGTGTGGCTTGGCACTAGGAGATCAGGACCAAAGATTGATCCAGAGCTAGTGGGGAGCAGTGGAAGGTCATGTGAGCATAATATATTGTTTTTTAACCCCTTCCTGTCCCTATAAAAGGATCCAGCAAAATGGCGACCGGCTGCAATTTTGCTGGATTTGCATAAACTGAATCCTAAAAATAGTATTGATTCGGGAAACATATACGGTAAATTAATTTAGTGAATTCAGGTGTCAGTCGTGGCCATGTCAGATAATATCTTTTATCTATTATAAAGATGGTCAAGAGGAAAATGCTCAATGCAAAGAAAATGGTAATGATCCTTTAGTTACAGATTGAAGCTTTAGTAGTGATTCTCCACATCCATATTCTTATTCCTCTTCATTTTTCACAATAATTCAGTATTAAATTCATGAAATCCCTAATTGGTGGTTAAAACTTTCCAAGGTGAATCTACTTCTCAAACCTGCAGGTCATCTCCTGTCTATATGTGGAGGAAGACTGCAGCAGGTTTCATAGCCGTGGAAAGATTTATTCCAAAATAACTCCTTTGCTCTAAATATATGTCCTCTTTTTTTCCGTGCCTGATTTAATAGGAGTCTTAAAGCTAAGTGTTAGCCTCTGATTTACTGTATCATGGCAGATGGTGTTTTACCATTAAAGATGCTCTATACAAACCATTTCTCGACAGTGCTAGCCTGGTATTAATATTAATGCTGATAAATCAGTGCTAATAGAGTAGGCCTGCAGCTCTATAGTCTCTATTTCAGCTCCACGTCAGGTCTGACAAGTATTGCAGCAGATATTTTATAACTGAATGTCAGCATTATCTAGTGTGCATGGTGCGCGATGTATCATGGATCTATATAGAACATGACACGTGTTATGACTGCTCAGAGAAATCCCACATATCAGGATATCAAATGCTGGCTACATTAAAGAAAATGGAGATTTTTCTGGGGAGAAAAACATACTAGTGTTGACCCGCATTTACATTGTGAGATGATCGTGACTCGGCATTCCTTGGAATGCTCATTAATGATTATCTTTCAGTGTAAACAGGCTGCCGGTGAACAAGCAAACTGCTCATTCATTGAGGTGAAATAATCTTTTGCCAAAAATAAAAGATCATCGTTCTCGGCAGCACGTCATCCTATACAAACAGGATTCCCACTGCGAAGAACTATGGCAGCATATGTGTGCTGAGCAATTTATTACAGTGCGCATTGTTTACTTTGGTCTGTCAGTGTATACAGGTTACTAAACAACTGCCGATCAGAAGAGTTTTACTAATTGGCGGTTGTTTCGTACCATTGGTTGGTCCATGTAGAAAAAAAAATAACCCTTACTCAATTAAGTTTTAAAGTAACCGGAAAAAAATAATGTCTTTGCATAAGTTGATTATCTTCAATGCCTCAAAGAAGACCACAAGTGCTCTCTACCATGTGATATTTTACGTTGTGACCAGTTGGAGGGAGAGAGGGGACTTTAGTTGAAATTTAACGATCTAGTAATGCATTTACTTGTCCCTAATGCCTGTCGTATATTCTGTTGGTGTGTCTACATGGAGTTAAAACGTCAATCTCTTTCTACGTCTCCTTTAACCTAATCTTTAACAAGATTTTTTGCTGTAAGTTGTTACTGCTAGTTGTATGTCTCTTCATTCTTTTTCCAGCCAGTGACTTATTAATAACATTATTTTCCTCCTTCTTGCTGTTCCTGCTTCAGAACATGTGCTACAGTGACTGAAGAGCAGGAATCCCCCACATCTGTTTGTGCTGTATATACAGACATAGCAGCTAGTCTCCACACACAAGCTCAGAGACAACTGGACATTTGAAATAACAACCACAGAGGGGCAAACAAATGAATCATGCATGGTACTTGTCATATAATGGCCAAAGATGAAGGTAGTCTTCATGTACACACTAAATTTATGCTGAAAAGATACCTGAATTGACAGATACGCTTTAATATTTCCATCACGCAAGATCAAGCCTCAAACCATTAAAATAGTTTTTACACCTTCTGTTTAATCACATTTTTTTTTTTTAATAATTTATTTTACTGAATTTGTGTTCCATGTGGAAGTGTGTGTCTATGTGAAGCTGAGTAATTTTTCACCATAATATTGTAGAACGCTTTAAGACTTTACCCTGTTTGTAAAGTTCAAGACTGTATACTAGATATGTCAAAATGTCTTAGGGACAGGAATGTCTGTTTTATGCACAATGAATTTGGCATACTAGTGACTGTATTACGGGGTTTACATCCCTGGAAGTCTTTAGAAACAGTGTCTGGCACCAGCTTACTATTAGGCAGTAATTAGTGTAACTAACAGCTAATATGAAAGAGTAGAGTAGAGGTCGTCATAAGACTTCAAAGGTCTTAACAGGTTAGGGTTGGAGGGCAATCTCTACCCTTGCTTAATCTGTTGCCATATCTGGTGAGATTTGTTGAAATCTTCAGTGACCTCCAACCCTGAGGTGTTGCTCTCTCGGAGCGTACCGGTCACATGTCATGTTCTTTATTCCCATCTGTTTAGATGTGCATGGGACTCTGGGAATAGCAGCTTCTTTTTAGAGTTCATGCTCAAATGGATTGACTTAAATCTTTCTCTGCCATTGGTAGCTGTAGAAAAATTTCAGTTTCGGCATCCACAGAAGCTACAGCACTTGTGTAGTACTGCCCTGCCCATCACATACAAGAGGCACAGAAGTCATGTTAGCTACTACACACCTACTGTCCATTGTTTCATGGTACAAACACTAACAGTTTAGCAATTTATTACTTGTCTCATCAGAGAAAACCCCTTTCAGAAAGTGGCCACCCATAGATGAGCCCCAATTTATCATTTGCATTTTTTTAAAATGACACAAGCAATTCATGAGTTTGACACAAAGTAAAAAAAGTGACTTTTTTTCCTGTCTTCAACTACTTTTGCAACTTTTTTATGCTATACACTTGGGGAGGGGGTGGCCATGGGGGACTGGAATAAAATTGCTGTAAATTTTGGGACTTATTGAAAAAGCACAAATTCAGCCAGAAACATATGAAAAAGCTAAACTCGACTCACAAAAGTGGAAATCAAAAAAAAAATGTGCGTTCAAATAAAATAGTCTTTAAAAAAGGCGCAAATAGAATAATGAATTGGGAGCAAACAAAAAAATAAAAAACAAAACTAGACAGAAAGCAGGGGCAAAGGTAGTGATGAATTGGAGCCTTGGTATCCAGTAGACGTCTTGTTAATGTTCTTAAATTCAAGAACAACATTTTTGCTTCTAGCCTTCATCATGTAAGATTGGGGAGGGAGGGTGACAACTGCTGTGCTTGTGTTCATCACGTCGAGCTCTTCCTTTTCTTTCTTCACCTAGTTCTGCGAACATTTTACACTATGGTGAACCATTTGGTATTTCAATTGTATGACAAATCCTTGAGCCATGATGTGATTCCAAATAACCACATTTCTAGAGAACATCTAGCTTGTTATGGGTTAGCATGCCTGGATATTTGCACAGGATTGTAGTTTTACATAATAAAGAGGACCCAAATGTGCATGACTGGGTATCCACAGTGTAATTTTACATATATAGCTGTAGTATTGTACGTCTATTTTACTTAAATGTGACTTTATGAGCACAACAATGATTGAAATACAGAACTAGTAAAAGTTACCTTGACTAAGTGTAATTCAACGGCAAATTTTCTCTTAAGAGAGAATATGCTCTGTGATAAGTTCTTGAGATGTTGTTGTTAGCTACAGCTACATCAGGAGGTAAGCTGATGTTTGATTTCACTATAGTTTCCAAGCATCCAAACAGTACTTTTGCTCCCATTGTTAGACAAATTAAGGGTAGACCTGCTTCCCTCCATTGTTGCTCTAATTGGTGGGCTTGCGGTGATTGGGCCAGAGATGGAGTAATCTGTTTACTAGACCTGATAGCTGCCAATATTTTATTTATAGCTTTGTAGTGAATTTCTTCACCAAAAACTCACCAAAAACTTGTTGTAAAGAATCCCCTAATCCCAAGGAAAAATTTAGTTTTTATTTTGATATACGAGTTTGACGTCTTTTCTTGGTTCCACACTTTTGAGGTATTGCTTACATCAAAAATGCATTAAAAAAATCAGCAAAATACATGAATATTTCTCTGGCACTGCATAAATACCGTATATACTTGAGTATAAGCCAAGTTTTTCAGCACATTTTTTATGCTGAAAAAGCCCCCCTCAGCTTATAGGCTTATACTCGAGTGAGGGTCCAACAAGACGGAGGGCGAGCAGCAACGGCGGAGCAGCGGGTAACAGGAGGCAGGAGCCGGCTGCTGCAGCTAACACCTGTGCCCTCTGCTAAAGAGAAATAAATATTCACCTCTCTACACTCCCATAGGCATGGAGACCTGTAAATATTCATTCCCTTTAGTAGCGGGCAGACGTGATCGCCCAGCTGCTGCCGCAAGACAGCGGCTGAGGTTATTGTGCCTATAGTCCCGGCGTGGAGAGCAGTGAGTATTCTGGCAGCTGTCCTATGCTTGTAAGCAGCACATGATGTCCCTGCCATGCACTGCTTACAAGCATAAATCAGCTGCAGGCATCAAAGCAAGTCACTGTGAGGGAGCGGCTGGGATGGTAAGTAGGATGGCTTTATTTTTTTTTTAATGTTTTTCTGATGAGGGCCATGCATACCAAGATAGAGGTGAGGTTGCTGTGCATACCAGGATAGGGGTGAGGGTGACATACATACCAGTATATGGATGAGGGGTAGTGATTAGTGAATATACCCGTTGCTCGGATTTTCCCGAGCACGCTCAGGTGATCTCCGAGTATTTGTTAGTGTTCGGAGATTTAGTTTTTGTTGATTCACACTGCATGATATACAGCTATTAGCCAACCTAAGTACATGTGGGGGTTGCCTGGTTGCTACGGAATCCCCACATGTAATCAAGCTGTCAAGTAGTCTCAAATCATCTACAGTAGCTGCGGAAAGGAAAACGAAATCTCCGAACACTAACAAATACTCGGAGATCACCCGAGCGTGCTCGGGAAAACTCAAGCAACAAGTATAATCGCTCATCACTAATGAGGGGGCATGCATACCATAGGGATGAGGAGGCCATGCATACTAAGATGGGGATGAGGAGGCCATGCATACCAAGATGGGGATGAGGAGGCCATGCATACCAGGATAGGGATGAGGAGGCCATGCATATGAGTCGCCCCACCTGGGCCATGGGGTACTCGGTACCGGGTCCGGTGTTTCACAGGGGGATGTCAGGGTGGTGACCCGGTCCGTGGCCCTGGGCACCCATGTAAAAGGGAAAGGTCCTTAAAGGGAATAAAGTTTATGTTCGTGATGCCACCTGTGGTATTCGGTCAGTGGGGACTGATGCTGCTTTAAGGGGTCCGCTGGGGTGATGTTATGGCAGATAGATGGTATAACTTCCCACAGGTGAAGTGTTCCCCAGGGCTCCCGGTGTATAGATGGAAGATGGTGAATGGCGCAGTAAGGAATGAGGACACAGGTTTGCAGTCTCTTTACCTTGTTTACTGAAGACTTCAGGCAGCCACAGTCCAGGGCACCAGATCACAGGGCAGGCAGGGTCGGCCGGCTTGGAGGCAAGTTAGGAGTCCCCTTTTCCAGGTGGAAATCAAAGCCTTCCTCTATCGCTGTGGTGTTGTAGTTCCTTACTGCCGCCTATGGCTTCAGATAAGGTCCTCACAGATCTTCTCTCTCTCTGTCCCCCGTATAGGATAGGACATAACCCGTATAACTAGTGACTTGAGCCTGTTTATATGGACTCTAGCACGCCCCAGGCTCTATGGGTGTCACAGTGCCTCCTGGGTATTAAGGCAGACAGGTAACTTGGAGTTCAGCTGTCCTGCCGGTCTCTGATGTAAGTCGTAGAGGCCCTTACAACCTCGGTATTCCGGCTACCGGTTTCTGCGCCTCAGAAGGAGGCAGCCTGCTCGGGGCTGGTCTCCCGCTGGTATCCTCTCCTGTGCTTTGCTCTCCTACACGCTCAGAAAGAAATTCGGCTTCCTGTTTGTCTCTTTCCAGAAACTTCAGCCCTGTGGCTACACAGCTCCGTAAACCCTCCTCTGCCTCAGACTGATCCAGTCTGTTTCCTGGCAAGAACTGTTCTGACCTTTCCCTACAATCTACCATATATATGGGGAGTCACCTAGTAAATAGGATCTAAAGCTCCCCCTGGTGGCCTTGTGTGAATGTGTTGCATGCTTGTGTTTACCTGGTGACAGTTATCCCTTCTTGCCTCCAAACGTAACATCACTCTCCCCGTGAGGAAAGCAATGCTACTGTGACGACCAGGACCCAGGAGCACCACACATACCTGGATGGGGATGAGGAGGCCATGCATACCTGGATGGAGATGAGGAGGCCATGCATACCAGGATACGGATGAGGAGGCCATGCATACCAGGATGGGCATGAGGAGGCCATGCATATCAGGATGGGGATGAGGAGGCCATGCATACCAGGATGAGGATGAAGAGGCCATTCATACCAGGATGGGGATGAGGAGGCCATGCATACCAGGATAGGGATGAGGGGCCATGGATACCAGGATGTGGATGAGGGGGCATGCATACCAGTATAGGGATGACGGGGCCATGCATACCAGGATGGGGATGAGGAGGCCATGCATACCAGGATGGGGATGAGGAGGCCATGCATACCAGGATGGGGATGAGGAGGCCATGCATATCAGGATGGGGATGAGGAGGCCATGCATACCAGGATGAGGAAGCCATGCATACCAGGATGGGGATGAGGAGGCCATGCATACCAGGATAGGGATGAGGAGGCCATGCATACCAGGATAGGGATGAGGGATCAATGCATACCAGGATGGGGATGAGGGGGTCATGCATACCAGGATGGGGATGAGGGGGGCATGCATACCAATATAGGGATGAAGGGACCATGCATACCAGGATAGGGATGAGGGGGCCATGCATACCAGGATAGGGATGAAGGGGTCATGCATACTAGGATAGGGTTGAGGGAGCCATGCATACCAGGCTTTTACTCGAGTCAATAAGTTTTACCAGATGTTTGTGCTAAAATTAGGTGCTTTGGCTTATATTCGGGTCGGCTTATACTTGTGTATATACGGTATCTACTGATCGATATAAAAAATGTGCCTGCAGCAATTTTTTTAATGCGGAAAAACTGTAAAATTGCCCTAAATAATGGAAGAAAAAAAAGTTTTTCCTAAAATGCTTTGTGTGAAGGCTCCCTTGATGATTTATTTTATGCCGTATATTTTAGCTAGAATGTCTAAAAGTTCCAGAATGGGTGATAGATTTGGGGTACAGGGGTGCACTTTAGAAGATGGCTTTCCAGTATCAGCAGCTCCTTTCTCTGTAGTAGTTCTCATTAGTAGTAAGTGCTGAGGGAATCTCCCCTGTGGCCCCATTTCACTGTGGTCCTGATCTGTATCAATAGGATCTATGTTGTGGTAATTTAAAGCAGCAGCTCCAGGTTTACAAATCAGTGGCTACTTATTATAAGGCTCTAAATTTTTCTTATTGTGCTGTCAAAAACCTGCACCGATAAACTTTATGAGCCCCCTGAAAGCAGCTGTACCATTTCCCCTCATGCTTCATTTTCCCTCTTGAAAATTAGCCGAGATTTACAGTAATATTATTATTACTCAGCATGTTCAATTGTTATTTCTCGATTCCAGTTTTAAGTCTAAGATCTGTTGAAATGGTATATTAATCACAGCCTAAAACGCCTCGCTGAAATGACACATTAATATAAAGTTGGGAACACGTCTAATTCTCCTGAATGTTTTCCTTACATAACAGTTTATATGTTCAGACCTGATCTGTGACATGTACTCTACAGTTAAGTGCCATTAATCCATTTACAGCTGCGAGCTGCAAAGAGCCAAAATTACCAGTTAAAGAATGTATCAGATGTTGAGGGGAATTTACACTCTCTGGCATTGTTCAGCTTTTAAATGTTAAGTGAGAAGCATTTGCAAGGCTTAAAGTCAGCCTTTTTATTTTTCTTAAAATAGGGGGTTAGTTTGGCAACAGTCCTCGGTTCTGAGCCTCTTGGCCAGGATCCAACACGCTGGTTGTTTGGCCACACTTAGTTCCACATGGCTGGCTCTAGACGGCAGAAATGGCCTAGCTCTTTATTGACCTATTGCCCGCGACACTCCCACCTCATTCTCAAGGTTTTCATCCCCATCAGAATCCAGAGAGATTGAATCATTGCAGCTAAAATCGAGAACCGCTCTTTTGTTAGCTGAGCTAAACACTGTATCACAAGCAAGGTGTCTGTTCATTTTAGATGACTCTCATTAAATTGAGCATTTGACTTCATAAATACATGGTGAAATTCACATTCCTCGCTGTTATTGCTGGGTTTTTAGGCATTGAGATATAATGGCTTAATTGTCAGGATGCGGATTGAAAGATGGATTCCTTGTAGTCGATGGAGAGGAGATGAATGCAAAGCCTAATATGCTGAACTAGTGTACTATTGAGCATAACGGCATAAGTCTCTAGGTCTGTCCAGTCCAATTGTTTCCTACAGTAGTAACTTAATTATATAGACATGACTATAGATAAAGATCCATATGGTCTGGTATTGAAGTTTCTTCATATATTAAGTGTTTTTTAACATTATTATAGTGCTGTGTAGCTATTGTCACCATTGGGGCTCACAGAATATTTTACCTATCTCACAAACACGGACTTTCCAGGTCTAATCTCATTGTAGGCCAATTAGCTAATTAGTAGATTCATATTAGTTTTTGGCACGTCTCAGGGAATCTATGCAACCTCCATGCGGATATTTGAAATTAATTCTTCATAATATTAGTAGATCTGTAAGAATAGTCTCTCTTCTCGTAGTTGGTGTGATCTCACCTAAAGACATAAAACTGCTGCAACTAACCACTGATTCAAAGATGCAACATGTCATGTCATATTACACCGGCTGTTGAATGTAACTCTGGTGGATGTGGGCCCACTGCGCTATGGGCCGGGCTTACCCTGTAGGGGCATGACTAGGTGTCTACATGGTCTTCAATAGAGTTTCTGGTGGTGAGGATAGGTTGGGCTGCCGGTAGACACCAGGTAACTCCAGGGCAGTTCGTTGGTTTGCAGCAGCTGACCTGGGGGGTCACAGTCGTGGGTACAAGGTACAGTGGGGCAAAGCCAAAGATGAGGTCAGACTTTTCGAGGTAGAGGCAGGAACCACGGGTTCAGGATACATAGCTGAGGTCCAGAGCA
The DNA here is from genome assembly GCF_051348905.1 of Ranitomeya variabilis. Taxonomy (NCBI): domain Eukaryota; kingdom Metazoa; phylum Chordata; class Amphibia; order Anura; family Dendrobatidae; genus Ranitomeya; species Ranitomeya variabilis. The sequence goes on along the minus strand of NC_135232.1, from coordinate 138,262,077 downwards.
AAGAGACTAAACAGGATGGGTATACAGATCAGGTCAGTATCGGGAGAATCAAAATACACAAGCAATAACTGAACACTAGCAGTACAAACTGACAAGGAACCAACATTCAGGCAAACAGTGGTGGGAAGAACTGCCTAATATAGAGACTGCTTGCACAGGATAGACCGGGGAAACCAATCCCTGCAGGACACAGCACGGTTAAATTCCTGCAACGACTGGTGACAACTCCCTCAGGTAGCCAGCCATATGCAAGTAGAAACAGCGTTGTGACCACGGTGAGTGGGGCCGTGCTGAGGAGTCACGCTGGCTACCGCTGTGACAATAGAGTTGTAATGTCATCCCTATGGCAATGATAGGAGTCAGCATGGTGCTCTGGTAATGATGGTATGAAGTTTGAATAGTACATTTGTTATATAGAATGTTTAGTTCCTGTTTTTTTTTTTGGGGGGGGGACTTTGTTAGCATACAGTCCTTAATTTTGTTTGACTTTGGTAAAAAACATATCCAGTGCCAGTATAAAAAGGATGTAAATAGAGCACTCTGAACTCCAGTAAGCAGGGCTAGAGGAAGCATGGTTGAATGCAAAACAACAGTTGCTTAGTCATACACCCTGTTACTCTCTCCCATGGATATTAACTTTTTTACCTTCACCCATGACAGCACACCTGAGAGAGGAATCTGCCGAGCCAGGACAGGAAACCTACTGAAATGAAAGGGCGATACCTCTCCTCCGCTTAAGTTGGATTTCCTGTCCAGACAGGAACCTTCGTGCTGCGACCCGGGCGGGTTGAAGAGTTTATTTTTTATTCCTGCTTACCTACTCCTGTCCCGGTACTGGAAGAGCAGGCATTTGCCAGTATGCCTTTCTTCATGTGCTGGAAGGGCTATCCGTGGGTCCAGATGTCTTGGTGTACATGCGGGCAGCACAGACATATGCCTGGCTGGTCTGAATCCACCACGCCGCTTTCCCTCCTCCATCTTCCAGCCACAGTCTCCATGATGAGTCGGGCTTCCAGGGGTGTGCTCCGCTGACGTCACGGGCAATTCAGGCTGGGAATGGACGTGTCCGAGTGATGTCGGAGGGGGTGCCCCGCAAGCAAGATGGCAGCACCCGGGGGGAAAATGCCGGCCGGGGCGCGTGGGATTTGGCGTGTCCTGGCAAGGGCTGTGTGGAGGGGAGGGGCATTTTCGGGACCCGTAGAGGCAGAACCGAGGAGAAGCATGGTGGATTCCTTTATAAAGTGAGGGGATAACCAGAGAGAGGCGCCTATGTCCATAAGCTCTCTTCATCATGGAGGACACAAGAGGACAACAGCAGCAGCAGTCATTGCAGCAGCATTCACCACTATTAGTGCATGGTCACCATCAAGGGCACACTTAAGAGAGCAGCCGCTCAAGTGGCAGGAGTGGCAGCCGTCCCGTTCAGAGGAGTGGAAGGTCACAGGACATCTCTGTATCCAGAAAGGATGTTGTACGTACCCCCGATCAGCCTCCGAATCTGGTACCCTTGATATTACAGCGGGTGGTGAGTGATCTACATGAATGTCACCTTTTGTTAATAAGGGCCATTTTCTTGCTTAAATCACTTTCCATGGTTTTCCCTTCTAAGGTTGATGTCCGTGCCCGATCCATGGATCCTGACGGAGATCCTGGACCTTCTCATTCAGGGGCCAATATGCAGGGCCGCCATCAGGGCATTACAGCCATTACTACAGTATGGGGCCCGGTGATGAGGAGCAAAAAGGGGGGCCCGAGCACGCTGGCAGCCCGGTCCGCGCTCCGCTCGGGCCCCCTGACATTTTATTCAGGCTGCCGAACGCCATCAACACTGTGGTGTAACAGAGACACCCACAGTGCTGTAAATGCAGCGGAAATGAGCGCTGTAGCTTTAAGCCGCCACCCGCGGCCCGGTGCATCATGGTCCAGTTCGTGATGTCACACGCTGCCCTGCTCCACTTCCTCATTCCGGAGCAGAGCAGCGTGCGGTGTGCCACGTAGCTGCGAACGGCGGAGCAGAAGAGACAGCTGGGGACCACTTGGGGGAGAAAGAATGCTGGAGACACGGGGGGAGAGGAAGAATACTAAAGACGCTGGGGGCAGAATCCTGGAGACGCTGGGGGCAGAATCCTGGAGACGCTGGGGGCAGAATCCTGGAGACGCTGGGGGCAGAATCCTGGAGACGCTGGGGGCAGAATCCTGGAGACGCTGGGGGCAGAATCCTGCAGACGCTGGGGGCAGAATGCTGGAGACACAGGGAGCAGAATGCTGGAGACACTGGGGGCAGAATGCTGGAGACACGGGGCAGAATGCTGGAGACACGGGGCAGAATGCTGGAGACACTGGGGGCAGAATGCTGGAGACACTGGGGGCAGAATGCTGGAGACACTGGGGGCAGAATGCTGGAGACACTGGGGGCAGAATGCTGGAGACACTGGGGGCAGAATGCTGGAGACACTGGGGGCAGAATGCTGGAGACACTGGGGGCAGAATGCTGGAGACACTGGGGGCAGAATGCTGGAGACACTGGGGGCAGAATGCTGGAGACACTGGGGGCAGAATGCTGGAGACACTGGGGGCAGAATGCTGGAGACACTGGGGGCAGAATGCTGGAGACACTGCGGGCAGAATGCTGGAGACATATGTCACCAGTGATCACTGTATTACCTATACATTATATACAGAGCTCCTGTGTATAATACCACCAGTGATCACTATTATATGTACACAGACACTGCATACTAAGTACAGATCTCCTGTGTATAATGGCACTTATGGTGATAGTATTGTGGTTTTTTTTTTATTACTGATCAGTATTGTAGTATTCAGTCACCATGTGATGGCAATATGTGGTCTGGACATGGTAATTGTACCTTGTATGTGCTATTTGGTCACTTTGTGGTGGTAATATGTGGTTTGGTTATGGTGTAGCGGTATTTGTTCCTTGTATGTGATATTATTCGGTCACTGGTGGTAATATGTGGTCTGGACATGGTGTAGCGGTATTTGTTCCTTGTATGTGAGATTATTGGTCATTTTAAAAATTGAAAAATAAATAAAAATATACCTAAACTGTACTGCATATTTTAACAAATATTTAATAGGTTACAGCAGAGTAGGGCCCAGCCAAAAGTGTCTACCGTGTTATGGTGGCGGCTTAAAAAATCTTTTGGCCAAAACAAAAGCTGCCGGCTATATGTGTGATCTGGTGATGGGAACTGTTAGGGTACGTGTCCACAGTCAGGAAACGCTGCGTGTTTGACGCTGCGTGGGGCCGCAGCTTCAAACACGCAGTGTCCAGATGTTCCAGCATAGTGGAGGGGATTTTTTGAAATCCCGTGTCCACTATGCATGGAAACACGCATCCATCGGCCCTGCGACTCCGGACATGCTGCGCATCTTTTAAGATCGCAGCATGTCCGTGTTCCTTGCGGCGACGCTGCGCCGCCGCAAGGAATAACACAGGGCCCTATGCGAGGGGTGCGATGATCCCGGATGTGTACAATGAACACATCCGGCATCATCGCGTCCCAGAAGGGGGCGGGGCTTAGCGCCGAGCGGGTTTGCCGCTCCGACGATACCGCCGGCCATCCTGAACGTGGACACATACCCTTAATGTGCCATAGATGAGAAGTGGAGTTTTTCCAAGAGAGAGCGGGGGTACTGTGGACAGTTTGAGGGGTGGAGGCCGAGCCGGGGTGGAGCCCGGGCAGAGTCTCAAGGGGTCCCCGAAACATTTGCCAGTATGGGGCCCTGAAAATTCTAGTGGCAGCCCTGCCAATATGCCACACTCTAGTGTAGGGCATGAAATTTGAGAGGGCATTACTGAGTCGGCAGGGTTTTTCACCATACCTAGTGTCCACCCCATTGAAGAGTAGGAAATCGATTGTATCAAGGATTTATGGCAGGACATGAAAGAAATTTCTCGAATTTTCAGGGCAGCCCCTAGGGGATGAGGCCCCAGTGGGTTCCAGTCTAGAGTTTCTGCAATCAGGGTTAGAGCTAGGGTTAGCAACTAACACTCTCAAGGTACAGATCTCGGCCTTGGGTGCCTTATATAATTGTAACATAGTGGCAAATAGATGGGGGTGTCTTGGTTTATAAAATCCTGTGGTAGGTCCAGACCACGTATAGTCCCAAAAATTCCACCATGGGATCTGAACCTAGTTTTAGAGGCACTAACTAAAGACCTGTTCGAGCCCTTACAGAATTTATCTGCCAAATTCCTCACTTTTAAGACTGTTTTACTAGTGGCTCTGGCATCAGCCCGCAGGGTAAGCAATATACAGGCCCTGTCCATATGTCCCCCTACACACAGGTGTATGAGGATAGAATTGTACTAAGGCCTGACCCAGCCTATCTTCCCAAAGTGGCTCTTAAGTTTCATAGGAGCCAAGAGATTACTTTGCCCTCTTTTTGTAACAACCCTAAAAATCCAGGTGAGGAAAAATTATATAACTTAGATGTAAGGAGGTCCATGTTGGAGTATAAGTCATTGACCAGTCCCTATTTGAAGCCTTTCAAGGTAGCAGAAAGGGGTATGGGGTTTCCAAGGGTGCCATTGCCAGATGGATCAGGGAGGCCATTAGTTTATCTTGCACTTCGAGTGGTGCTCCCTTTCCTGAAGGCATCAAGGCTCACTCCACCAGAACCGTGGCGACCTCCTAGGCAGAAAAGGCGGAGGTATCAATTGTTCAGATCTGTAAGGCCGCTATCTAATCCTCACCATCTACTTTCTCTAAGCACTACAGACTGAATCTGTCCTCCTCTGCTGATTTGACCTTTGGAAGAAGGATGCTGCAAGCGGTGGTCCCTCCCTAAGGTGTTTCTATTCTCCAGAAATCTCTCAGATGTGCTGTCATGGGAGAAGGGAAAACACCAAGGTTACTTAGCGGTAGCCATTTTTTCCAGAACCCATGACGGCACCTGTTCCCCCCTCTCACCTTATGGGTGTTCACTATAGTTTAGGTGCTTTATAATGTGGCGTTGGTTATGTGTGTACATTAACCAGGAGGTCCTCTCATGCTCTGTAACCCAAGTGAAGTGGAGGAGAGGTACCGCCCTTTTATTTCAGTAGGTTTTCTGTCCTGGCTAGGCAGATCCCTCTCAGGTGTGTCTTCATGGGGACTGGAAAAAAACGGTTACTAGTAAGTAACCTTGGTGTTTCTAAAGAAACAGTTCTGTGAGGGTCATATTTTTTTTTTCCTTTTCTTATGTCCAGTTTGAGCAGCCTACTTTAATTTTGTTTTCTTTCTTTCTTTTTTTTTGCTATATCTAATTTATGAAGTAAATCCCTGGCTCAATTCACTGATTTTTGTTTTGTGCAATATTTCAGACATCTGTTATGCTGAAACACGTGTGTCTCTTAAAAAAAAAAAAAAAAATGTTGATTACATACAGTACAGACCAAAAGTTTGGACACACCTTCTCATTTAAAGATTTTTCTGCATTTTCATTACTATGAAAATTGTACATTATATACTTAACAAAAAAGTGTGAAACAACTGAAATTATGTCTTATATTCTAGGTTCTTCAGAGTAGCCACCTTTTGCTGTGATGACTGCTTTGCACACTCTTGGCATTCTCTTGATGAGCTTCAAGAGGTAGTCACCGGAAATGGTCTTCCAACAATCTTGAAGGAGTTCCCAGAGATGCTTAGCACTTGTTGACCCTTTTGCCTTCACTCTGCGGTCCAGCTCACTCCAAACCATCTCGATTGGGTTCAGGTCTGGTGACTGTGGAGGCCAGGTCATCTGGCGTAGCACCCCATCACTCTCCTTCTTGGTCAAATAGCCCTTACACAGCCTGGAGGTGTGTTTGGGGTCATTGTCCTGTTGAAAAATAAATGATGGTCCAACTAAATGCAAACCGGATGGAATAGCATGCCGCTGCAAAAAATGCTGTGGTAGCTATGCTGGTTCAGTATGCCTTCAATTTTGAATAAATCCCCAACAGTGTCACCAGCAAAGCACCCCCACACCATCACACCTCCTCCTCCATGCTTCACGGTGGGAACCAGGCATGTAGAGTCCATCCGTTCACCTTTTCTGTGTCGCACAAAGACACGGTGGTTGGAACCAAAGATCTCAAATTTGGACTCTTCAGACCAAAGCATTGATTTCCACTGGTCTAATGTCCATTCCTTGTGTTCTTTACACCAAACAAGTCTCTTCTGCTTGTTGCCTGTCCTTAGCAGTGGTTTCCTAGCAGCTTAAGGCCTGCTGCACAAAGTCTCCTCTTAACAATTGTTGTAGAGATGTGTCTGCAGCTAGAACTCTGTGTGGCATTGAGCTGGTCTCTAATCTGAGCTGCTGTTAACCTGCGATTTCTGAGGCTGGTGACTCGGATAAACTTATCCTCAGAAGCAGGGGTGACTCTTGGTGTTCCTTTCCTGGGGCGGTCCTCATGTGAGCCAGTTTCTTTATAGCGTTTGATGGTTTTTGCAACTGCACTTGGGGACACTTTCAAAGTTTTCCCAATTTTTCGGACTGACTGACCTTCATTTCTTAAAGTAATGATGGCCACTCATTTTTCTTTACTTAGCTGCTTTTTTCTTGCCATAATACAAATTCTAACAGTCTATTCAGTAGGACTATCAGCTGTGTATCCACCAGACTTCTGCACAACACAACTGATGGACCCAACCCCATTTATAAGGCAAGAAATCCCACTTATTAAACCTGACAGGGCACACCCGTGAAGTGAAAACCATTCCCGGTGACTACCTCTTGAAGCTCATCAAGAGAATGCCAAGATAAGAGTGTGCAAAGCAGTCATCAAAGCAAAAGGTGGCTACTTTGAAAAGCCTAGAAGATAAGACATATTTTCAGCTGTTTCACACTTTTTTGTTAAGTATATAATTCCACATGTGTTGATTCATAGTTTTGATGCCTTCATTGTGAATGTACAATTTTCACAGTCATGAAAATACAGAAAAATCTTTAAATGAGGTATGTCCAAACTTTTGGTCTGTACTGTATATAACTTATTACTTTTATTTTATCATTACTCTCTACAAACTCTCCCTTCTACAAGCTTTCTTGAAGGTTGTTACCAAGCTCTTCCGTCTGCCTAGCCACTACACTGATGCCTGTGCTCTGTGCCATTAATTGCACTGATTGCCTTTTCACTTTAGAAACTTAGGGTACCGTTACACTAAACGATTTACCAACGATCACGACCAGCGATACGACCTGGCCGTGATCGTTGTTAAGTCGTGTGGTCGCTGGGGAGCTGTCACATAGACAGCTCTCCAGCGACCAACGATGCCGAAGTCCCTGGGTAACCAGGGTAAACATCGGGTTACTAAGCGCAGGGCCGCGCTTAGTAACCCGATGTTTACCCTGGTTACCATCGTAAATGTAAAAAAAAAAAAACAGTACATACTCACATTCCGGTGTCCGTCAGGTCCCTCGCCGTCTGCTACCCGCACTGACTGTGAGTGCCGGCCGTAAAGTAAAAGCAGAGCACAGCGGTGACGTCACCGCTGTGCCCTGCTTTCCGGCCGGCACTCACAGTCAGTGCGGGAAGCAGACGGCGAGGGACCTGACGGACACCGGAATGTGAGTATGTACTGTTTTTTTTTTTTTTACATGTACGATGGTAACCAGGGTAAACATCGGGTTACTAAGCGCGGCCCTGCGCTTAGTAACCCGATGTTTACCCTGGTTACAAGCGAACGCATCGCTGGATCAGTGTCACACACACCGATCCAGCTATGACAGCGGGAGATCCAGCGACGAAATAAAGTTCCAAACGATCTGCTACGACGTACGATTCTCAGCGGGGTCCCTGATCGCTGCTGCGTGTCAGACACAGCGATATCGTATGGATATCGCTGGAACGTCACGGATCGTACCGTCGTAGCGACAAAAGTGCCACTGTGAGACGGTACCCTTAAGCTTGTTACTCGCCCACACAGATATCCACAAATCTCCTATATCTCATACCCATTTTCTGTTTTCCGTCCTATATATGCTCTATGCTCAGGCACGATAGAAGAATAACCAGCTCTATGATCTGAATAGGCCACTTCCATCTCCAGTTTTTTTCCCGAGTGTTGCACCAGTTCTCTGGAATCACCTACATTGGACAATCAGATTATTTCCCTGCATCCATAGGTTTAAGATTACCCTAAAAACATGTTTCAATTAATGCCTATCTTTTTTCATATATTGACTCCTGTCGTTTTACCACCTGTATCTGTACATACAAACATACTGACTGGTGATTGACTTGTACAGCTTTATGTCTACTAAACTATTTTATATAAAAGGTGGCTGGACCATTTTACAGAACAAGCTCTTTACTTTTTGTGTCACCCCTATTTCCTCTTGATTGTGGGCTCTTGCTAATGGGGACCTTACGCCACTGGTTTGAATTGTTGAATAGTTTGTTACTCTGTAACTCTCTTTCTACATATATCTGCAGAGTATGTCGGTGGAATATACGGTAATTATTGTCATTATTATTGGGAATTATACTTTGTTTGTAGCTGGATTTCAGAAGGTGCATTCAGAACTATATAGTATGTTTTCAGTTTTAGGTCTGATCTGGTAATCCCGGCTGTAAGCATATGGCCTTTAACAAGCGGGTTACATTTCTTGGCACTGCATCAAAGCTGCAGCTATGGCATTAAGGAGCAAATCGGAGTAGCCCTGATTGTATAATATCAGGTAAAATCCACAATTTCATATTCACTCAGTCAGACCTGGTTTTACGATTTCTACCAAAACAAGGTTATATTTCTTTTTTCAGCACGTACTTAAATCGTACTTAAATATTCCCCATGATGTAACAACAAGGCTAAGCTAGAAGCTTTATTAGACCTTCCGCTGCCTGTAGTTCTTCAAAGTTGGGAAAATATATAAGACTTGTTATAAATTCCCAGAGCAAATGGGACACCTGTGGTGTGTTTCCGTAATATTCCAAGTTAAAACGTCGCTGAAGGAGAGTGCCACACTCCTCGAAATACCATAAAGCTGTCACTTAAAATACGAGTCCACTTATATGGCAGAACAGCTAAAAGCAAACTGTTGTTGCAAAGCGCTGGAATGTGACAAATCGCCCTCCAGTACTAGGTCCCGGGCTGAAGAAATGCCTCCCTTAAAATGCATTCTTCATGGGGACTAGACGACTTATATTTACAGTCCTTACATTCATTGTCCTTTATGGCCACAAGTTGTTATATCCTCACCGTTGCTCCAGACAAAGCAACAAGCCAAGTGCAGCGTATTTTTGGATTAGGGCATATCCTTGCATTGAGCTATTGCCTTGCATTACATATCTAATTTTACTGTCAGAGAAGTTGTTGAATAAGGCTAGGTTCACATTGCGTTAATAGCAGCCCGTTCAGCACATACGCTAACGGGCTGCTGTAACGCAAGTGCCGACGTTTATATCGCGCTAGCGCAGATAGAGCATCTGCTAGCTCCATCTGCGCTAGCAGTGACGGACCCGGAAACGCTGCAGCCCGCGTCTGGGGTCCGTCACTCAATGATGGCACATCCCTAGCGCACGCCCATTGTGGGCGTGCGCTAGCGATGCGTCCGACATTGCATTCAATGGCGGCGTTAACGGACTACGTTGCACCACGTTATGCCGTGGTGTAACGTAGTCCGTTTAACGGAGTCACTGAACGCACTGTGAACCCAGCCTAAGAATATTTACATTTTTTTTTCAGGATCATCTCTTTTTTTTTTTATGTGCCCATCACATTGCACTGGTTGAAATAAACTCTGCAATTAGCTTCTCCCGCTCTAGCGCGGCCTCTCTGCCTCTGTTCCCATTTTTGTTGACAGGCTGCAGCTATGTTGTCACAATTTGAAGAACGTGACCGCTGCGGCCAATCACTAGATTCAGTGGCTTGTGTTATCTTTATAGGTTTATATTGCAGTAATCGATAAATACGTGCACATGCTGATCTTTTAGGGATATTCAGCTTATTTGAAAATGGACACAGCCTGTAGGGAGACAGCTACTGATAACTCCACAAGCTAACTTCTGAAACCTTCACGTGTTCCCTAGACGCGGCCTGCGTCACTCTCGGGTGCTCCTTTGGCCGCTGACGTTTTATCCATATTATGTAAAATGACTTCATTTCTTAATAGCTTCGCACATTGTCATTTTGGCAGTACATCTATTAGTAGTCTGCCTTCGTGAGTCATAATATTGGGTAAAGCAACACTGTAGGCATTATGTAGACCTGATGACTTTTTTGTGCCGGTATATGGAACTCTTAAATCCTTTTCCTTAAATAGGATTGCAGTACTATATATCTTTGTAAGACTCTGTTCAGATTGAGCACAAGCATTTGTTTCTGAAGGGTTTGATACAATTTGCCGTCATGGTTGGCATGCAACTCATTTGGCACACATTTATTAATTTTGTTAAATTAGTGCTTGCCTTTTCAAACTTTGTGGAGAACACTTTTTTTATGTCTTTTGACGCCACTATTATTCAATTTTCTGGCTGTATAAAAACTGAAAACCATCAGAACATTAACGGATGGAGGAGACCAAAAACAGAATTATATATAAATGTATGTAATTTGTCCACTCAAATATTTCTAATCGCACTATAGGAGAAATGAGTCTACAATACAAGATCTGTAAAATTACACAATTTATGCTCTCCACACAACTTTTGTGGTACCATGGTTATGGTGTTGTATTTAGGGCTCTTCAACATTTATTGTTGCTTAGATAAATTTGTGAAGAAGTTTTTTGTCATTATGGTTCCCACAAAGGAAACGTCAAGTTATTTCTGCATTATAATTATTAAAAGGGTCACACTTCAGTCTGTGCATCCATTATACTTCACCATCAAAAGTTAGATTTTGAAATATTCTCACAGGTATCGGCAGAGTTTCATTCCTTTTGTGATTTCCTCTTTTAGATCCCATGAAGGATCATATACTTTCCTCCCAGTGAGCCACCCTCCGTAATATCTTGACTGTTTTCCGGCCTCTCTACTCCTACTCTGCTTCAGGGCATTTTTGCTGCTTTTTTTTCTGTAGCAAAACCTTATCTTCTTGGCAGGAAAGAAGCTGAGTCAAAAACGCAGGTTTAGGTGCGTTTTTTGTTGTATATTTGGTGCATTTTTAGTGCGTTTTTTTAATGCGTTTTTTGGTGCTTTTTTTCCCTTAGTCCATGCTAATCTCCTTGGATTTTCAGCAGCAAAAACGCAGCAAATAATGATACCTGCGTTTTTGCTGCGTTTTTTTCAACACCCATTCAAGTCAATGGGTGAAAAAACGCAGCAAAAACGCTGAAAGAAGTGACATGCTCTATGTCCAAAAAACGCAGCAAAGCACAAAATACTGATCACACAAAAAACCAATGTGTGTGCATGAGATTTCTGAAATCTCATAGGCTTTGCTGGTATTGTAAAAAGCAGCTGAAAATTAGCATAAAAAATGCAGCAAAAGCGCCCAGTGTGAACTTACCCTTATAAATCATTCTTCATCTTTCTGGTCAGGTCTGATGCTTTTCGGCACTATAGCAGCAGTGAGATAGGCGAAGGTCTCAGCAGCACCAAAATGGTAGGATATTTTAATGAAGTCTAATTAGTAAAGGTTGCTCAGTTTTGGCTTTACGAAGCCAAAAAAATGGCCGTTCAAAACGTATAAAGCCTTTAATACTGCCAATAGACCTTCCCATTTAGACCATTTTCCCTCAAATGGAAGGTGCTTTTTTTTTTTTTTTTTTTTTAGTGGCTTCATACTGAGATAGCATTATCTGAAGTATGTTGGATTTTTCCCCAGACACAAATTAGTAAGTAGAAGCTCACTGGTTGCTGCAGTTTTGATTAAAAGCTAATTTATCTGCTGCAGATCTAGCAGTTAGCTCTGTATAAGCCCACCAGCACCACTGATTTGGCAGCTTTCTGCGTCCACTGTGCATAGGCAGAAGGCTGCCAATCATCAGTGATGGGGCAGAGCTTATGAATATGAAGAACTGCATGGAAGCAGGTTTAGTAGCTTTCTAGTGATGATCTCCTACTGATAAAACAATTATTTTATCGAAAGATGCTAAGCTGTCAATTAGTGATGTGGGCATGGTTATACAGTGATCAGTATTGACCGAACACATTTTTGCTGTGCTTTTTATGCAGCCAATACCTACTCTCTTAGCAGTAAATAGGGTGCATTCAAATTCCCGTTTTTCAGACTTCCCATTCATTTTTCTTGTTTTGTTTTTTTTCAATGTTTTTGGGTGCGGTTACATGTGTGCTCTGTCTACAGTTCATGTTTAATAAAGATAGTTATACACAACAAAATCACAGCAAAAAAGCTGTGTTTTTTTCTACCTTTTTCATTGCTTTCTATGGGTGAAGAACTGCAGAAAAAAACGCTGCAGTTCTCAAATCAACTAAACTAAAACTAAACAAGCGTGTGCATGAGATTTCTGAAATCTCAGAGCTTTTGATTTGCATAAAAAACATGCATCAAAAAAGCTGTAAAGATGCTGCATGTGAACAGTAACCTACAGTACGTGATACATCACCGGAATCCGGGTCTGCTCTCAGATTAGGTGGCAAAAGCCTAGTGATGGATTCCCACTAGACTATGTTCAGAACCCACAGCCCCTTTCAGTGTGTGTACATTAGAAGTTTATACTAGTTCTTTACGTTCACACATTTCCTAATGTGCCTCTATCCGTAGTGTTTTGTAAGGCAAAGCCTTTCTAATTCAAATGTTCATTGTTTATTTTGCCATTTCTTTTTTGCCTTTCTCCTGGTTCTTGCATTGTTCCATTATGTTGCAGTGCGGGTTTGGAAAGTGGATGTTTTCTTGTTTTATTCTAATAAAATTGTCAGTGTGATTGCATGTTCTGTTCCACCTTCATCATAGCTTTCATGAGGCCCAGGATCTCTGTTGTAATAAGTATTCTATGGCAAACAAAGAAACAACCAGAAAATGAAACGTCCCCGGGAAAGTTAGGTTATTGGAAACCCATCAAAGATGCATCTGCATTTCAATTATAAAGTTTCCTACCGCATCCGGTCCACAGAGAGGAGAGTTCTGCAGTAAAGAAGCTCTTCAGGATGGTTTTTTTGCCTGTATAATGCTGAATCGTCTCCTGCTAAAGAATAATGTAGAGGCTCTTGTGTATCAGTTTTATTTAAAGTGGCACTTAAATGGTTTATTTGGGATATTTGATTTGTTCTTTCCCTCTGATATGGTCCCTTTAATGCCTCCTACATTTCCCATTATGTCCCTGCCTCCACAGGGTGTGGTGCTCGTCGGGTGAAATGATCTTTTGTGCTGTACAGTAGATCACTGATCAGCGTATTTATCTAGTCAATATCATTCTTTGTGGACCTGATAGATCACATATTGACTATAGCAGGATCTGCAGTACTTTTTAGGACCATAGTTATAATTTAAAGTGATATGTGCAATTTTAACACCATCCCCTATTGGTTTTTACTGATCGCCAACCTAGTGGAAGATGTAGCGTGGATATCCACAGTGCTGATGTCCGTGCCACTGGTTTATCAGAGGGTAAAGGGGGATGTCTCAGATGTGCCAAGAACCTTCTACACCAGAGCTTCTCAACTCCAGTCCTCAAGACCCACCAACAAGTCATATTTTCAGGACATCCTTAGGGTACTGTCACACAGTGCCATTTTGATCGCTACGACGGTACGATTCGTGACGTTCTAGCGATATCGTTACGATATCGCAGTGTCTGACACGCAGCAGCGATCAGGGACCCTGCTGAGAATCGTACGTCGTAGCAGATCGTTTGGAACTTTCTTTCGTCGCTTGATCACCCGCTGACCGCTGGATCGTTGTGTGTGACAGCGATCCAGCGATGTGTTCGCTTGTAACCAGGGTAAACATCGGGTAACTAAGCGCAGGGCCGCGCTTAGTAACCCGATGTTTACCCTGGTTACCAGTGTAAACGTAAAAAAACAAACAGTACATACTCACATTCCGGTGTCTGTCCTCCGGCATCTCAGCTTCTCTGCACTGTGAGCGCCTGCCGGCCGGAAAGCGAGCGCAGCGGTGACGTCTGACGTCACCGCTCTGCTTTCCGGCTATGGTGCTTACACAGTGGAGAGAAGCAGAACGCCGGAGGACAGACACCGGAATGTAAGTATGTACTGTTTGTTTTTTTTACGTTTACCCTGGTTACCCGGGGACTTCGGCATCGCTCCAGCGCCGTGATTGCAACGTGTGACCGCAGTCTACGACGCTGGAGCGATAATCATACGATCGCTGCGACGTCACGGATCGTGCCGTCGTAGCGATCAAAATGGCACTGTGTGACAGTACCCTTAGTATTGCACAGGTGAGGTGATAATTTCATCACTTGCTCAAGCATTAATTCCATCACCTATGCAATACAAAAGCTATCCTGAAAACATGAGCTGTTGGTGGGTCTTGAGGACTGAAGTAGAGAAACGCTGATCTACATGGTGAAGGCTGAGTAATTGCCAACGATTTTGTGAAAATACAAAGTATCATGTACCAGCACCGCATTTGACACACATTCACATATCTTTAATTTTGACTGTTGGGTTTATTTCACGCAATTGAGTCATTGATAAAAGCATCCAGCAGACATTTTCCAAACCCTGAAGGGAGTTCAGGGAAGGCAAGTTTTATCATTCTTCTGTTACAGGCATGTACCTTGTCATTAGATAAAAGGTCAGCGAACTGGCAGGTACGTGATCTGTTGTTTGACATTCTTTTATAACATGCTGTAGCTGAATTTTTTTGGGCCATTGTTTTTGTCACAGGAAGATAATCTTTCTCAAACCACAGTGAATAAGTTTAAGTAGCTGTCTAATCTAATGGAAAAGGTCATAACATAAGAAAGTGCCACTGGTTAGTGTAGGGTGACACACTGCCCCGCTTGTCTAATTTGATTACACACAGTCGGTGAAGCCTCTGGCAAAGCTGATTTTAACGATAATCAGCTTCTTAACCTTTTGAGAACTAACGTAAACACTACCCACTACTGGTCAATTACGTCGCTCTAAAATATATAAAGTGCAAAGGTACGAGTGTACCACTAACACATGTTGTGACACAATTTAACAGGCTCACTTAAGAGGATTACAGGCACTTTTATCTCCGCTCCTCTTTACATGTAGTGAACTCTTCTCACATTTGCGGACCTGATAGTGGTCTTGTAAAATATAGTTCTTTGAACATGCTCATTGTTTTGCTCAAATCTGTGGCTTTTGTAGTAGTGTCACTCCATGTATGTGTGACCAACTTGAACGGCCACTAAAGTTAAAGAGCTTGTCCCTTTTCAGAAAAGTTTTTCAGAGGCCATGGTGGCATTCGCTATGTCACGTACCCCATGTGCAGGGCGTTGCAGTACTTAGGTATTCATGGTTATGACCACTAACAACTAACTGTCACTATATGAGTGGCCATAACTAGTGATGGGCGAACCCCCGATGTTCAGGATCGGCAGGTTCGCCCCAAGTTCGGGGCTGGATGTGACACGAACTTGCATCCGAACCCTGATCTCGGACTTTACATATATGGGATGGGGAGGGGAAGCTGTAAAAAAAAAAAAAAAAAAAAGCAGAAAATTAATAATAAATATTAAAATTATACTTACAGTACCTGTCCAGCGACGCGTCCTCCTGTCCTGCTGTCTCCCGGCTGCATCTGCTTCCGGGGCCGCTCATTAACTGCCAGCAGTATTCACTGCACTCGGCAGTCTTCAGCTTTTTCCGGCAGTGTTCATGCGGTGACATCACCCCACGAACACTCCCGGAAAAAGCCGAAGACTGCCGAGTGCAGTGAATACCGGCAGGAGGTAATGAGTAGCCCCGGAAGCAGATGCGGCCGGGAGACAACGCGATGGGAGGATGCGTCGCTGGACAGGTAAGTATAATTCTAATGTTTATTATTTTCTGTCTTTTTTTTTTTTTTTACAGCCCGAACTGGACACGAACTGTAACATGGGAAACCAGTGTTCGGGACTGTGTTACAGTTCAGGCTCACCCATCCTTAGTCATAACCATGGATACCTAAGCTACCGCACTGCCCTGCACATGCAGTAAGCGACATAGCGAATCAGAAGAATTATACTACATTTTTAACTGGAGCAAATGGAGGTATCGGACAATATTATTTTACATTATATTATATTGGGGTGGGATTTTGGAGATGGGAATACGCCTTTAAGCTCCTCTTCTAGTCTACCGAGAAAAAAAAACATGTGCCTTGATGGCAGCCTCCCTCACTTCATAGAAGATGTCACATACATGGGCATTGTTAGAGAACCACTGTTAGAGAAGCTGCATCCATAGTGGTATGTAGATTACCAAGGTTGGTCCACGGCGTATTTTGATTCTACAAATTACAACAAAAGAGATGTCCTGTATGGGCAATGAAAAGTGCAATTTGGAGGGTTGGGTAGGAACAAAGTTGGTTGTCTCATGGATTTGGAAATCTATAGTTTATGGTTGTATGACATTTACAAATTCAAAGCCCCAGTTCATTGCTCTGGGAACATCAAAGGCTAAAAAAGGGTAAAAAGACTTAAAACTCAACTTTGTTCTTCAACTTTATTTAGCATATTTTGAATGACCCCTTTAAATGAGACTGTAAAGTGCATGTGCGTGCGTACATAGTGAAGCCTATAAAGGACGTCTTGAAAAATGAGGAATTTAAAAGAATATAAAAATTTTTTCATTTTTTTTCCCATGAAAAGGTATTTGGAATGGATTCCTATAAAAGTGACTCAATAATATTTATACTTGTGGTCAGCCAGCAGCTGTCTTTCCCTACTCCTCCATATACAGGAGCGCTTACTGTGCCTGTGTTCTCTGAGAGCTGCTGCCAGACTCCTCTGGCGGCGACTTATATCGCCAAGAACCAAAAAATCGGCAGTCAGAAATCGGACATGAAGGATCCCTATGTCCCCCAGCATCGCCTGTTGGAGGAAGAGTCAGGAGGCCCCCATGCTCTTTAGACGGACCCTGATGATGTTCGTTTAATGTATATGGGGGCCTTTAACATTATAGTATACTTTTTATATGACGTAGCACGTTATCTAATGCAGTATTAGAGGTATATGAAATATGTGGTAGCATCATGTTATAATCTTTCATTCTTCCCAGCTCCGAGAGATACAACAAATTCTTTAATGACGTTTCCGGCTTGAAGTCTTGGCCATTGTGGCTGATTTTCCGTTAAATGAATCTGATGGCCGGCCGTAGCTGTAAGCTTCCTGCAAATCACTTGATGAGAAATCCAGTTCAAATGTCAATGAAGAGAGTGAAATGGTGTTTGGCTGTCATTTGCCAAGTATTGTGTAGCGGTGAATAACCATACAATGCTGACCTTATTTAAGAAAATGAAACAATGCACTTTGTTATCTCAAAGTAAAATAGCTAATTTCCTTCCATCTGTAATCTATAATTTTAATCAAAAGTGTGTATGAGTCATTGAAATTCTGTTATGGCTGCTTGATAACATTAAATTCAATGAAAACATCAGTGGCCTACAGGATCAATATTTTTAATATGTGTGCATTGCAGTGCTGCAGATTTTTTTGGCTAATAGATCGTACCCATATTGATTTCCATGGGAAATGTTAGACTAGTACTAAAATAATTAAAACCGGAAAAAAAGGACGGCTTATTGGTGTGGAATCTTAAAGAAGATAGAAGTATAAAAATTGGTTATTGACTAAATTGCTTGGGGTGAATGAACTTTGGGCACATGCAGTAAACTGATTCATACTGAGTAGCACCTCGGCCCCTTCAACCTAAAACAGTCAATAAGCTATTACAACAATGCAAATTGTGGTGAAAATACCATGCTGTGCATATAAAAAAAGAACGAGCTGTCAATACTGAAGTGATCCGACCTATTTACATGTGATATTTCTACTGCGCAATGAAAGCACAAAGTCATTTTCTTTATTCTTTTCCTGGCTATTTGAAGCTCGAAATGTATATCCTACAAATTTTAATAGAACATACATAACCGGTCATCAAAGAGTTCAATATTACAGTGTTAGTCTGGTTGGTGTATTACGGTACACTGCTACTACTCTCCTCCCTGGATGGGGGAAAGGTACAGACTGAGAGCAGATTTAGGAGCTAAGGCAAGGAACGTGGCCCCGACATCTTCACCATCAGAAGTAACCCGAGAAACAGGGTGAGCTAGTGTTAGGGAAAGGTAAAGAGCCCCTGGTCCCAGGACACCCAATAAGAGTCGTGACATTTGTCACACATCTACACTGTGTTCCAAATTATTATGCAAATTGGATTTAAGTGTCATAAAGATTTAATTGTTTTGTTTTTCAAATAAACTTGTGGATGGTATTGTGTCTCAGGGCTCAATGGATCACTGAAATCAATCTTAAACACATGTGATAATTGGTTTTCCAGGTGATTCTAATTAAAGAAAAACTACTTAAAAATGATGTTCCACATTATTAAGCAGGTCACAGTTTTCAAGTAACATGGGAAAGAAAAAGGATCTCTCTGCTGCTGAAAAGCATCAAATAGTGCAATGCCTTGGTGAAGGGATGAAAACATTAGAAATTTTCCAAAAACATAAGTGTGATCATCGTACTGTTAAGAGATTTGTGGCTGTATCTGAGCACAAATGTGTTTGTGCTGATAAAGGCATAATGAGGAAGATTTCTGCCAGGCAAGTTCATCGGATTAAGAGAGCAGCTGCTAAAAAGCCATTACAAAGCAGCAAACAGATATTTGAAGCTGCTGGTGCCTCTGGAGTCCCTCGAACCTCAAGCTGTAGGCTCCTTCAAAGGCTTGCTGTGGTGCATAAACCTACTATTCGGCCACCCTTAAACAGTGTTCACAAGCAGAAATGGTTGCAGTGGGCCCACACATACATGAAGACTAATTTCCAAACAGTCTTGTTTACTGATAAGTGTTGAGCAACCCTGGATGGTCCAGATGGATGGAGTAGTGGATGGTTGGTGGATGGCCACCATGTCCCAACAAGGCTGCAACGTCAGCGAGGTGGTGGAGGAGTCATGTTTTGGGCCGGAATCATGGGAAACAGCTGGTAAGGCCCTTTAAGGTTCCTGAAGGTGTGAAAATGACCTCTGCAAAGTATATAGAGTTTCTGACTGACAACTTTCTTCTATGGTCTAAAAAGCAGAAACATGCCTTCAGGAGCAAATCATCTTCATGCTGACAATGCCCCATCTCATGCTGCAAAGAATACCTCTTGAGTCATTGGCTGCTATGAGCATAAAAGGAGATAAATTCATGGTGTGGCCACCATCTTCCCCTGACCTCAACCTTATAGAGAACCTTTGGAGTATCATCAAGCAAAAGATCTATGAGGGTGGGAGGCAGTTCATATCCAAACAGCAGCTCTGGGAGGCTATTCCAACTTCATGCAAAGAAATACAAGCAGAAACTCTCCAAAAACTCACAAGTTCAATGGATGCACGAATTGTGAAGGTGACATCAAAGAAGGGTCCTATGTTAACATGTAACTTGGCCTGTTGGGATGTTTTGGCGTTAAATAGCTTTTTTGTTCAGTGAATGTGACCTCCTAATTCTGCAAATTCCACAAATGAGCATTTTCAGTTCTTTAAAACATATCAAGTGTTTAGAAATTCTACTGTGCATAATAATTTGGAACAGTGCATTTTGAGTTTTTATTCATTTTGGAGATTATACTGTTACTAGCTATTGAACCCGTTCTACGCCCGGGTGGTGAGCATTTATATTGGTATATGGCCTCCATCCTGGTATGTGCTGCTCTCATCTTGCTCTCCCATCCTGTCATGTGCTGCTCCATCCTGCGCCCCCATCCTGTCATGTGCTGCTCCATCCTGCATCCCCATCCTGTCATGTGCTCCCATCCTGCGCCCCCATCCTGTCATGTGCTGCTCCATCCTGCATCCTGTCATGTGCTCCCATCCTGCGCCCCCATCCTGTCATGTGCTGCTCCATCCTGCATCCCCATCCTGTCATGTGCTCCCATCCTGCGCCCCCATCCTGTCATATGCTGCTCCATCCTACACCCCCATCCTGTCATGTGTGTGCCCCCATCCTGTCATGTGCTGCTCCCATCCTGCGCCCCATCCTGTCATGTGCTCCCATCCTGCACCCCCATCCTGTCATGTGCTGCTCCCATCGTGCGCAATCATTCTGTCATGTGCTGCTCGCATCCTGTGCCCCCATTCTGTCATGTTCTGCTCCCATCCTGTGCCCCCATTCTGTTGTAATGTGCTGCACCCATTCTGCCTGTTCCTGTTTCCATTCTGCCATATGTTGCTCCCATCTTTCTCTCTCCGGCTCTACTGCCCGAGTGCGGCTGTGCCGAGTGCGGGCTGCTGTGCCGAGTGCGGGCTGCTGTGCCGAGTGCGGGCGGCTGTGCCGAGTGCGGGCGGCGGTGCGTGGCGGCGGTGAGTGCGGGCGGGCGGCTGTGCGTGGCGGCGGTGAGTGCGGGCGGGCGGCTGTGCGTGGCGGCGGTGAGTGCGGGCGGCTGTGCGTGGCGGCGGTGAGTGCGGGCGGCTGTGCGTGGCGGCGGTGAGTGCGGGCGGGCGGCTGTGCGTGGCGGCGTTGAGTGCGGGCGGCGGTGAGTGCGGGCGGCGGTGCTGAGTGCGGGCGGCAGTGCTGAGTGTGGGGGGGGCGGTGCTGAGTGCGGGGGGCGGTGCTGAGTGCGGGCGGCTGTGCGTGGCGGTGGTGAGTGCGGGCGGCTGTGCGTGGCGGTGGTGAGTGCGGGCGGCTGTGCGTGGCGGTGGTGAGTGCGGGCGGCTGTGCGTGGCGGTGGTGAGTGCGGGCGGCTGTGCGTGGCGGCGGCTGTGCTCAGTGCGGGCGGCTGTGCTCAGTGCGGGCGGCTGTGCTCAGTGCGGGCTGCTGTGCTCAGTGCGGGCGGCTGTGCGTGGCGGTGGTGAGTGCGGGCGGCTGTGCGTGGCGGTGGTGAGTGCGGGCGGCTGTGTGTGGCGGTGGTGAGTGCGGGCGGCTGTGCGTGGCGGTGGTGAGTGCGGGCGGCGGTGCGTGGCGGCGGTGAGTGCGGGCGGCAGTGCTGAGTGTGGGGGGGGCGGTGCTGAGTGCGGGGGGCGGTGCTGAGTGCGGGCGGCTGTGCGTGGCGGTGGTGAGTGCGGGCGGCTGTGCGTGGCGGTGCTGAGTGCGGGCGGCAGTGCTGAGTGTGGGGGGGCGGTGCTGAGTGCGGGGGGCGGTGGTGAGTGCGGGCGGCTGTGCGTGGCGGTGGTGAGTGCGGGCGGCTGTGCGTGGCGGTGGTGAGTGCGGGCGGCTGTGCGTGGCGGTGGTGAGTGCGGGCGGCTGTGCTCAGTGCGGGCGGCTGTGCTCAGTGCGGGCGGCTGTGCTCAGTGCGGGCTGCTGTGCTGAGTGCGGGCGGCTGTGCGTGGCAATGGTGAGTGCGGGCGGCTGTGCGTGGCGGCGTTGAGTGCGGGCGGCGGTGAGTGCGGGCGGCGGTGCTGAGTGCGGGCGGCAGTGCTGAGTGTGGGGGGGGCGGTGCTGAGTGCGGGGGGCGGTGCTGAGTGTGGGCGGCTGTGCGTGGCGGTGGTGAGTGCGGGCGGCTGTGCGTGGCGGTGGTGAGTGCGGGCGGCTGTGCGTGGCGGCGGCTGTGCTCAGTGCGGGCGGCTGTGCTCAGTGCGGGCGGCTGTGCTCAGTGCGGGCTGCTGTGCTCAGTGCGGGCGGCTGTGCGTGGCGGTGGTGAGTGCGGGCGGCTGTGCGTGGCGGTGGTGAGTGCGGGCGGCTGTGCGTGGCGGTGGTGAGTGCGGGCGGCTGTGCGTGGCGGTGGTGAGTGCGGGCGGCGGTGCGTGGCGGCGGTGAGGGCGGGCGGCTGTGCGTGGCGGCGGTGAGTGCGGGCGGGCGGCTGTGCATGGCGGCGGTGAGTACGGGCAGCGGTGAGTGCGGGCGGCTGTGCGTGGCGGCGGTGAGTGCGGGCGGGCGGCTGTGCGTGGCGGCGTTGAGTGCGGGCGGCGGTGAGTGCGGGCGGCGGTGCTGAGTGCGGGCGGCGGTGCTGAGTGTGGGGGGGCGGTGCTGAGTGCGGGGGGCGGTGGTGAGTGCGGGGGGCTGTGCGTGGCGGTGGTGAGTGCGGGCGGCTGTGCGTGGCGGTGGTAAGTGCGGGCGGCTGTGCGTGGCGGTGGTGAGTGCGGGCGGCTGTGCGTGGCGGTGGTGAGTGCGGGCGGCTGTGCGTGGCGGCGTTGAGTGCGGGCGGCGGTGAGTGCGGGCGGCGGTGCTGAGTGCGGGCGGCGGTGCTGAGTGTGGGGGGGCGGTGCTGAGTGCGGGGGGCGGTGGTGAGTGCGGGCGGCTGTGCGTGGCGGTGGTGAGTGCGGGCGGCTGTGCGTGGCGGTGGTGAGTGCGGGCGGCTGTGCGTGGCGGTGGTGAGTGCGGGCGGCTGTGCGTGGCGGCGGCTGTGGTCAGTGCGGGCGGCTGTGCTCAGTGCGGGCTGCTGTGCTCAGTGCGGGCGGCTGTGCTCAGTGCGGGCGGCTGTGCTGAGTGCGGGCGGCTGTGCGTGGCGGTGGTGAGTGCGGGCGGCTGTGCGTGGCGGTGGTGAGTGCGGGCGGCTGTGCTCAGTGCGGGCGGCTGTGCTCAGTGCGGGCGGCTGTGCTCAGTGCGGGCGGCTGTGCTCAGTGCGGGCGGCTGTGCTCAGTGTGGGCGGCTGTGCGTGGCGGTGGTGAGTGCGGGCGGCTGTGCGTGGCGGTGGTGAGTGCGGGCGGCTGTGCGTGGCGGTGCTCAGTGCGGGCGGCTGTGCTCAGTGCGGGCGGCTGTGCTCAGTGCGGGCGGCTGTGCTCAGTGCGGGCGGCTGTGCTCAGTGCGGGCGGCTGTGCGTGGCGGTGGTGAGTGCGGGCGGCTGTGCGTGGCGGTGGTGAGTGCGGGCGGCTGTGCGTGGCGGCGGTGAGTGCGGGCGGCTGTGCGTGGCGGCGGTGAGTGCGGGCGGGCGGCTGTGCGTGGCGGCGGTGAGTGCAGGCGGGCGGCTGTGCGTGGCGGCGGTGAGTGCGGGCGGCTGTGCATGGTGGTGCTGAGAGTGCGGGCGGCTGTGCTGGGGGCCTGAGCAGGCGGGGACATCGGCGCACTGTGGGGGTCAGGTGCCGGAGTCGCCGCTAGCTCAGGCCCCCGGCACTTGCTATATTTTCCTGTCCCCCATTCCACCACTCCGTCTTCCTGGTCCTCTGGCTGTGACTGTTCAGTCAGAGGGCGGCGCGCATTCAGCGCGTCATCGCGCCCTCTGAACTAAACGTCACAGGCGTCCGCGCTTTCCGGCGCCATTTTCTTGAAGACACGCAGTGTGTCTTCAAGAAAATGGCGCCGGAAAGCGCGGACTGCGCAGGCGCCGATTCCGGGAGCAGGGGGACATTCACGGCCCGGAATCGCGTCGGTGGAACGGGACAGGTAAGTATTGCATACTCACCCTCCTGGCTCGTCCCTGCTTCTCCGTTGGAGATCGCGGTGTGCGTTCAGCGCTTACGTATACCGCGATCTCCTGGGAGCGTCACTCTGTGGGGTCCAGACTGCGCCGGCGCTTGCGCAGTCTATAAAGGCTTCGGACAGAGTGACGCTCCCAGCGTTATATTATAGATCATTGGGAGGTTTCTCCAATAAAATTAGATGTATAAGCTAACGGGTGATGACTTTTATTAGACTGACTGTCATTTTCACCGACCATTTAGGAAAATCTGATAAAAATGTAATTTGCATAATAATTTGGAACATAGTGTATATGAATTCCTTGAGGGATGTAGTTTCAAAAATGGGATCATTTGTGGCTCTGCTAACATGACCTAGCGTCCGCTATCTATTCCAGCCAATTTTATGTTACAAAAGTCAAATGAGGTGCTTATCTCTTCCAAGCCCTGCCATGCACCCGAACAGTAAGTTTCCACCACATATGGGGCATATCTGTATACTCAGGAGAAATTGCACAACAAATTGTATGAAAATGCAAAATTTGGGCTAAAGTAACATTTTTGTTGGAAAAAGTAAAAAAAATGTTTTTCCTTCTCCTTGCTTTAATTCCTGTGGAGCATCTGAAGGGTTAATAAACTTTTTGAATATTGTTTTGAGCACATTGAGTGGTGCAGTTTTTAAAATGGTGTAACTATTGGGTATTTTTTTGTCACGTTTGTCAAACTCACTTCAAATGTAATATAGCCCCTAGAAAAATTGGGTTTGTAAATTTTGTTGGTAAAATGAGAAATTACCGATAAACTTTTACCCTTTCTTACTTTCTAACAAAAAAAAAAATCATGTTTAAAAAATAATGCTGAGTTAAAGTAGGCATGTGGGAAATGTTATTTATTAACCCTTTTGGGTGATAGAACTCTCTGGTTCAAGGGTGCAAAAATGAAAAGTTTGAAAATTGTGAAATTTTCAAAACTTTAACTAAAATGTTCACAAATAAACGCAAAAAATATCGACATAAATGTACCAAAACCAGGAAGTACAAAATGTTGCAAAAAAACATTCTCAGAATCACATGGATACGTTGAAGCATTCCATAGTTATTACCTCATAATATGACACTGGTCAGAATTGAAAACAATGGTCTGGTCAAAAAGATGAAAACAGGCTCTGGTGCGAAACGGTTAAAGGTGTTGTCTAGTCTAAGAGGAAAAATCTGTAGAGTGCCAAATCGTGACAGTGTGCAATGTCACAATTCCCCTGTATGCCCCATGTGAGTGAGCATGTCACATGATGGCAACTTTGCCTATTGCACACATGCAGTCATGTGCTGACTAGACTCCTAGAACTGCTCTCAATAGTAGAGAATTGAGGGAGGCCGGATGATACTAGCGGGCATGTGACCGGCGGTATGCACATCATATACTTGCGGTCATGTGACAGCCCACCCTAACGGGGAATACAGTGGAATCTGGCCGTGTGCGCATTGTACACTGTCATGATTTGACAGCTTGCAGTCATATAGAGTGACTGTAGTAATTACTAATTGGAATAGACAACGTCTTTAAGGGCTTTCATTGTATTTTATATCTAACATTAAGGCAAATCCCTCACTGTACAGGGCCACAAATGCTGAGTGCCTTGATAAATGTCCCCAATGCTGCAGGTAGTGAAAGCGATACCAGAAACCTGGAAAGTATGATCAGCTCACCTATCCACGAGTGCACAGGATGCCCGATCCCTAAGGGAAAGACCATCCAAAGAAAGTGGGAAATCCACATCATCAAATGAGCAGTTATATCATCCGAGAATAAAGTCCTAAGAAACGGTTTCAGGCTCCTTGTTTTTGACGCGTTTCGAAGTGATACTTCTTATTCATAACCTTAGGTTACGCATCAAAGCCAGGACCCTGAATCCTTTTCTTGGGACTTTATTCTCGGATGATATAAATGCTCATTTGATGATGTGGGTTTTCCTTTGACTGGTTCCTATTGATGGAATATACTTTACATTTTAGCTGAAGTGCTGGATTAAATTCCCCCTTTGTTGGATTGAGTTTCAGTGAAAGCGATCCAGCCTGGCTTGCTATGGCCAGATATTTCTAAACTCATAAACTGCAACTGGAGGAAGGAGCTCTGATTATTCCGGTATTAGAGCATATACTTGGATATATGCAGGATGAGAGCCAAGAAAAATTGTAAAGCAGAAGTCTCTTCAGTGAAGTCTCTGCCCCTTCATCCCGTCAGAAATGACCATCCAATTTATCACAGTCTGTGGTGTCTATTATGTAGTTATCTTTTCAAAGTTTCACTTGTAGTTAGCGGGTTTTTTCAGAATAGAAGTTTTGTAATCTTTAATTGGCTTTATGTTCCCTGTGAATCTTTTAGGGTATGTTCATACTGGGCGTTTTTGCTGCTTTTTTATGTTAATTTTCAGCTGCTTTTTTACAGTACCAGCAATGCCTATGAGATTTCAGAAATCTCATGCACACATATTGTTTTTTTTGTCATCAGGATTTTGTGCTTTGCTGCTTTTTTTGGACAATAGAGCTTGTCACTACTTTCAGCGTTTTTTTAGCATTTTTCACCCATTGGCTTGAATGGGTGTTAAAAAAAAAAAAAAAAACGCTGGAAAAATGCAGCAAAAACGCAGGTATCATTATTTGCAGCCTTTTTTCAGCTGAAAAGTCATGGACATTAGCATCGACAAAGAGACACAGGTTAGCCCAAAAAATGCACCAAAGGAAAGGTTGGCATTTTTAGAATAGTTGGATCCGACACCAAGCGCCCCTACCCATTGTCTGTTATGACCTCCAGTAGTATCTGGATATAAACTGTCTACAAAGCTGAACATCTGATTGGTGGGGTGCCAGATACCAGACCCCCACCAATCAAATATTGATGAGATATCCTTAGATAGGTCATCAATATAAAAGTACTATTGATTCCTTTAAATTGGGGTCATTTCCAAAAATTCTAAGCAAACAAAATTTTTTTATATGTTTTTTTTATATTTTTTTTATTGTAAATGTTTATTTTCTGTACAAGTAGCACGCTACTATGCTCTGTGAATCACAGTTCAGAGATATCCTTTATAGCAACTGCATATAATCTTCTTTAGCTTTAGTGTGTTGTGAGCATGCTCTGTGACCTGTGCAGGGAGGTAATTTTTGTAATATCTATTTATAGGGATAACTTCATAATAATCCTGCCTGTGATGATAATGAGATGACTGCTTATAAGTGTCCTTCACAGAACAGGTGAACATGAAATATCAGGCTATGTATACTGGGCTGGTAGAGAAATGTAAGGCTGTTTACACCTTTGACATGGGAAAAAATATTTTACATATGTTAGTGGTTACTATTAGATTTAAAAAAAAAAAAGTGTCAGTCTTCATTTCTCATTCCTTTATTCATCTTAAAACTTCCTGATATACTTTTTACATCCTTCTCCTAGTGTTAGATTTTCTCTGTTGGAAGTGCGTCTCCAGTATTATAGGCTGGATATGGGATGGTAGTGTCCAGGACGCTGTGCTCACTAGCTCTGACTCCATTTGACAGATTTGGACTAGCCTTTTATGTGCTTTCCTTCCTATGAACAGCCTGTTTTCTCTGCCCTCCCTCAGCATGTTGCTTTCCTGCCCTGCGGAAAAAAAAATCAGTGCAAATGTGTAGATAGCCTTCAAGATCAGGATTCTTCTTTAAATTTTCCATAGAAGATTAAAGGCAAAAGAACGATGAAATGTATTAAGGACACATTCAACCTGACTTTAAAAATAGGTTGTTACCTAACAATAATCCCTTTTACAACTTTTCATTCCCTGAAATTTGAATTTAATTTAGCTGTTCAATAGAGATTTTTGACTGCTGAAAAGCGCAAACTATCGGCAGCATTTCAGATGCCGACCAAAGCAAGTATCTGTGGGAGAAGATCTGCCTTGTTGGGTACTGACTGTCGTTGGAAAGTCGCTCATGCCAAACAAAAAAAAAATATGCGACTCACTACGTGATGGCACAGATCATCACTGCGGAGATTGAGCATCGATTTGATTGACTTTGCTGCACAAAACAGCAACTTTCCCCAACCAACGATGAATGACAATTCTTTCATAAAATAAGCAGCTGAAGTCTCTGACTTGTTGCCATCGTTATTAGTATTTAGAGTCACATTTTGCCAATTCGAAAGCCACCAGAATCCTGGAAACTATTCCCAGTTTAGAAGGTTTGCTGATCATTCTACTCTATGGGTAAGTCAGTGTAGTTACTGGAAAGCACTGATACACTGAATAAAGAACACTTTCTAGAGTGATGTTAGAAAGTGTAACCCTCATATTACACATCGGTTCATGCACCTAATACCTTGTATTACAGAGTATACAGCATTGAGTCGGACTTTCAGTCTCTCTATATTTGTTTTGTCATTTTCTTTTTAGGTTAGATTTATTTTTCATCGAGTCCATTGCATACTGGAAAACTGACATAAAGGAAGTTAGAAAGTATTATTTTTTTAATCTAATGTAGATTTGGGCACCTATGGTGTTTGCTGTATTACTGCATTTAACATGTTAATGTTGTTTTTATAAAAAAGGCTATATATTGTTGATATTGAGTTATCCGCCATTAATAGACCCAGGGGGCAGCACAAAAATAAACCTCTATACTTCACTCTTACACTGGAGCGCTTCCGCTCACAAACCGGAGATTAGAGGAACGGCGCTGCTCTGAGAAGTAGGGGTTTTACTTTATGCTGCACCCCAAGCTATTAATGATGGGTTGTCCGATAGTGGACTAATACTTTAATGATGTGACAAAGGGAATCTGTCACCTAATCTGAGCAGCATGATGTAGAGACAGAGACCCTGATTCCAGAAATGTGTTATTTACTAGGTTGCTTGCTGTGATTTTGATAAAAGAACATTATTATTGGAAGACTACATGTTGTCAAGTAGTCTTCTGTATTCATGAGCTGTGAATAACCCCTCATCACCACTGATTAGCAGCTTTCTGCCTATGCACAGTGTACATAGAAACCTTTCAATCACTGGTGGGGGCGGGGTTATACAGAGCTCTGCATTCAGAGAACTGCTAGGTCTGCAGCAAATAAAACAGTGATTTTATCAATAGTGGCGCCGACATTGCCAGAATGGCGCTGCTCCAGGAGCTGAATATACTTTTTTTTTTTTTAATTTTAAATAGTTTTTAAATTGGGGTCTTCCAGTAGTGGACAGCCCCTTTAATTTCACCAGCCAATCCATAACTTTAGTTTATTAACTAGTTAACCGTGAAGCCCAGTGAATGTCTATTTTTTGAGCTGCTGATCAGAAGATCCCAATTGTGGAAGTTGGCGTTACTATTCGCGTCCCCCTCCACTAGAAATTCTTTCTTCAACCTCACAAAATTCTAATAGAGGCCGCGCTTGACTCCACACCAATTTGTCTGAGTCTCCCCCAGTCTGTTTATAAACTAATCCCATTGCTCAGTGAGTATGTATAAGTACTAATTGGAGCTGCCAGGAGGGACTCTGCAGGAAGCTAATTCTACCTTCTAATTACCCTTCTGGTGAAAAACCCCTAATAGGTTAGATAAAGCTTACTTTGTCTGATGTTTCTGGATGTCGGCTCGTCTGATTTATCAGTTTGAAAACGACATGGACTCATTAAAACACTTCTATGGCCGAAATCTATTTGTCATTGTCTCCATGTGAGTGCTGTTTATTACTCCATCTCTCCTGTGCGCCGGCTCTGGCTGGGTCACGTGATGATACCCGCCATAATATTGCAAGCTGCTAAACGGTTTCTTTACAGCAGCATGCCTGCTTCAATCTCTACATACACGTATCCAAACAGCCATGCTGCTTTTTAATTTTGCAATCGTTATTTCCCCACAGACTAGGCATCTGCTTTGTGTGTCTGTGTACGTGTTATATATGTATGGGTATGTCTGCACACAACTTATCCGCAGCGGCAATACTTGAAGAAAATTGTGTGAATTTTGGTAAATTGCTTCTACGATGATGTAAGGGGGACGACAGTACAGCGGGTACCTGCGTGCCGGGGGCCGGAACGGATGAGGCTGTGTCCCCTGCTGCCTGGGGGAAAGTTTAGGGAACAGGATCGATCTGTGTACAGGCTGACAGAAGGCATGGTTAAGCGTTACCAGGGTGAGCGCAGCGGTTGGGTACAGGAGTTGTTGGCAGGAAGGCAGAGCGCGCGGCTGAGGAGAGTGAGAGCTCCTGCTTCGGGGCTGTTAGCAGCCGAGGCGTGCGCCCAGCCGTGAGAGAGACAGACCGCAGGGAATCTGACAAGAAGTCCGTTGTGTGCAGGTCGGCACCCGGGCATCGACGTGTCAATTGCTCTGTAACAGTCAGTGCTACGCGTGTGCCGCCTGACATAGACTGTGACTGTGACCGGGTGCTGCTGTTTCCTGAATCCCCAGTTCGTCGAGCCTCGCCTAATTCTGACAGGACTGTGGCCTATACCTTGCCGACCACCGGAGTCTCCTTACTGAGGACTCCACGGGACGTTTCAAAGACTCAACGTTGCCAGCCGGGCACGTATCATCGCCTTCTTCAGGACCCCACTGGATCTACGTTGTGTCGACGGCTGTTAGCACCATCATCTGCTCCGGGACCTATTCTGACAAGAAAACGTCTGATTGATAAGTGACTCCTTTGAGAACGACTTCACTTGTTACTCCTATATTGATTCCCCCTCAACCAAAGCCCTGTACTGCCTGTTATTTACCGCACGTTTACCTATCTCCCTGCGTGGGGTAACTCCCTGTTTTATTAATAATATAATAATAATAATTTTATTTATATAGCGCCAACATATTCCGCAGCACTTTACATTATAGAGGGGACTTGTACTGACAATAGACTTTACAGCATAACAATAAACACAGATCAAAACAGATACCAAGAGGAGTGAGAGCCCTGCTCACAAGCTTACAGTCTGAGGAAAAAGGGGAGACACGAGAGGTGGATGGTAACAATTTCTTTCTTTGTATTTATAGTGGATGAAATCTTCGGGTAGATTAGATTTTCTCCACAGACGTTCGGCGCAGCTGGAGCACCGCTGCAGGAAACGTGTTTGCAGCGTGTGCCATGGTTGTCGCCGTCTGTGCCGAGTTGTTCTATGTATAGGAGGTGCAGGGTACTTTGCAGGGTTTCATTGTAATGCTTCAGTGCAGAATCAGGACATGAGAGGGAGGAGATAGGGACCAATGATGACTGCACGTTCTTCATTAGTTTCTGGGTGTTAATGGCCTGTATGTTTCTTTAAGTGTGGAAAGTGGGGGTGGCCTGAGCGGGATGGCAGTTCTTGATAGAGAATGAAAGAAGGTTGTGGTCAGAGAGCGGGAGAGGGGAGTTTGTGAAATCATCCACTGAGCAAAGCCGAGAGAAGACCAAGTCGAGGGAGTTTCCATCTTCATGCGTTGGAGAGTTAGTATGCTGCGAGAGGCCGAAAGAGGAGGTTAGAGATAAAAGGTGAGAAGCAGATGGGGAGAGGGGAAAAGCAATGGGGATGTTGAAATCACCTGTAATGAGGGTGGGGATGTCACAGGAGAGAAAATGTGGAAGCCAGGTGGCAAAGTGATCCAGGAACTGATGAGAGGGGCCGGGAGGACGATACACCACCGCCATTCGCATGGACCTGTTAACCCTTGATCTGCCTCCTGTCTGTCACTGCATCCAGCAACTTGATTACAGTGACACACAGCAGATTTTCTTGAAGGCAAGAAAGCTACAGTGTTATTTGTCTTGGAAGATGCCATATAAGGTTTGCCAAAATCGTCACTAATAAGTACGCTGACCTGTAGTCCATGGCATAGTTCTTGTGTACGCCAAACCTGCCTAGTTGTGTGTTATCTATATATATATATATATATATATATATATAATTGTCTAAGGGGCACTTCCGTCTGTTTGTCTGTCTGTCTGTCTGTCTTTGTCTGTCTGTCATGGAAATCCCTCGTCGCTGATTGGTCAATCAGCGATGGGCACAGCCTGGCCGAGAAATAGTCCCTACTTCCGTCCAGTCAGTGCCCGGCGCCCGCTCCATACTCCCCTCCAGTCAGCGCTCACACAGGGTAATGGCAGTGTTAACGGACCGCGTTATGCCGCGGTGTAACGCACTCCGTTAACGCTGCTATTAACCCTGTGTGACCAACTTTTTACTATTGATGCTGCCTATGCAGCATCAATAGTAAAAAAAATCTAATGTTAAAAATAATAAAAAAACAAAAAACCTTCTATTCTCACCTTCCGTCGTCCGCCGATGCGGGGGCGGCTGCCGCCAGCTTCTGTTCCCAGAGATGCATTGCGAAATTACATCGCGAGACCGCTTAGTCATCTGGGTAATTTCGCAATGCATCTCTGGGAACGGAAGCTGGCGGCAGCAGCGAGCGCATCGGGCCGGCTTCGCTGGATGCCGGAGGGTGAGTATATACAGTGCCTAAAAGTAGTATTCAACCCACTGCAGATTTAGCAGGTTTAATAAGATGCAAATAAGTTAGAGCCTTCAAACTTCAAACAAGAGCAGGATTTATTAACAGATGCATAAATCTTACAAACCAAAAAGTTTTGTTGCTCAGTTAAATTTTTATAAATTTTAAACATAAAAGTGTGGGTCAATTATTATTCAACCCCTAGGTTTAATACTTTGTGGAATAACCTTTGTATGCAATTACAGCTAATAATCGTCTTTTATAAGACCTGATCAGGCCAGCACAGGTCTCTGGAGTTATCTTGGCCCACTCCTCCATGCAGATCTTCTCCAAGTTATCTAGGTTCTTTGGGTGTCTCATGTGGACTTTAATCTTGAGCTCCTTCCACAAGTTTTCAATTGTGTTAAGGTCAGGAGACTGACTAGGCCACTGCAACACCTTGATTTTTTGCCTCTTGAACCAGGCCTTGGTTTTCTTGGCTGTGTGCTTTGGGTCGTTGTCTTGTTGGAAGATGAAATGACGACCCATCTTAAGATCCTTGATGGAGGAGCGGAGGTTCTTGGCCAAAATCTCCAGGTAGGCCGTGCTATCCATCTTCCCATAGATGCGGACCAGATGGCCAGGCCCCTTGGCTGAGAAACAGCCCCACAGCATGATGCTGCTGCCACCACCATGCTTGACTGTAGGGATGGTATTCTTGGGGTCGTATGCAGTGCCATCCAGTCTCCAAACGTCACGTGTGTGGTTGGCACCAAAGATCTCGATCTTGGTCTCATCAGACCAGAGAACCTTGAACCAGTCAGTCTCAGAGTCCTCCAAGTGATCATGAGCAAACTGTAGACGAGCCTTGACATGACGCTTTGAAAGTAAAGGTACCTTACGGGCTCGTCTGGAATGGAGACCATTGCGGTGGAGTACGTCACTTATGGTATTGACTGAAAGCAATGTCCCCACTGCCATGAGATCTTCCCAGAGCTCCTTCCTTGTTGTCCTTGGGTTAGCCTTGACTCTTCGGACAAGCCTGGCCTCGGCACGGGAGGAAACTTTCAAAGGCTGTCCAGGCCGTGGAAGGCTAACAGTAGTTCCATAAGCCTTCCACTTCCGGATGATGCTCCCAACAGTGGAGACAGGTAGGCCCAACTCCTTGGAAAGGGTTTTGTACCCCTTGCCAGCCTTGTGACCCTCCACGATCTTGTCTCTGATGGCCTTGGAATGCTCCTTTGTCTTTCCCATGTTGACCATGTTTGAGTGCTGTTCACAAGTTTGGGGAGGGTCTTAAATAGTCAGAAAAGGCTGGAAAAAGAGATAATTAATCCAAACATGTGAAGCTCCTTGTTCTTTGTGCCTGAACTACTTCTTAATACTTTAGGGGAACCAAACAGAATTCTGGTGGGTTGAGGGGTTGAATAATAAATGACCCTCTGAGAAGACTTTTCACAATTTAAAAAAAAAATAAACAAAGAAATAACATTCTTTTTGACTGCAGTGCATTTCACACTTCCAGGCTGATCTACAGTCCAAATGTCACAATGCCAAGTTAATTCCAAATGTGTAAACCTGCTAAATCTGCAGGGGGTTGAATACTACTTGTAGGCACTGTAACTATTTTTTATTTTAATAATTTTTTTTTAACAGGGATATGGTGCCCACACTGCTATATACTACGTGGGCTGTGTTATATACTGCGTGGCTGCTATATAGTATGTGGGCAGTGTTATATACTGCGTGGGCTGTTATATACTGTGTGGGCTGTGCTATATATTATGTGTGCTGTGTTATATACTGCGTGGCTGCTATATACTACGTGGGCAGTGTTATATACTACGTAGGCAGTGTTATATACTACGTGGGCAGTGTTATATACTGCGTGGGCAGTGTTATATACTGCGTGGGCTATGTTATATACTGCGTGGCCTGTGTTATATACTGCGTGGGCTGTGTTATATACTGCGTGGTTGTATTATATATTATTATTATTATTTATTTACATAGCACCATTAATTCCATGGTGCTGTACATGAGAAAGGGGTTACATACAGGGTTATAAATATCGTTTACAGTGACAGACTGGTACAGAGGGGAGAAGACCCTGTCCTTGCGGACTTACATTCTATGGGATAGTGGGGAAGAGACAGAAGGTCGGAGGTGCAGCAGCTCTGGCGGTGGTGAGGGGGCTGCTCTGGCGATGGCGAGGCGGCAGATTGCAGGCTGTAGGCTTTCTTGAAGACATAGGTTTTCAGGTTCCGTCTGAAGGATCCGAGTGTGATGGATAGTCGGACGTGTTGAGGCATGGAATTCCAGAGGATGGGGGATATTCGGGAGAAATCTTGGAGGCGGTTGTGTGAGGACCGAATAAGTGTGGTGGAGAGTAGGAGGTCTTGGGAGGATCGGAGATTACGTGAGGGAAGGTATTGGGAGATTAGTTCAGAGATATAGGGAGGGGACAGGTTGTGGATGGCTTTGTAGATCAGTGTTAGCAGTTTGAACTGGATTCGTTGGGGAATTGGGAGCCAGTGGAGGGATTTGCAAAGGGGAGAAGCAGGGGAGTAGCGAGGAGAGAGGTGGATTAGCTGGGCAGCAGAGTTGAGGACAGCCTGGAGTGGTGCAAGAGAGTTAGCGGGGAGGCCACAGAGGAGGGTGTTGCAGTAGTCGAGGCGGGAGATGATAAGGGCATGCACAAGAGTCTTAGTAGATTGTGGGGTGAGGAAGGGACGGATTCTGGCAATATTTTTGAGTTGGAGGCGACAGGAGGTGGCAGGAGTTTGAATGTGCGGTTTGAAGGACAAGGCAGAGTCGAGAGTTACCCCGAGGCAGCGGATTTTAGGTGCGGGAGAGAACATGATGCCGTTTACCATAATAGATAGATCAGGTAGGGGGGATACGTGAGATGGGGGAAAGATGATGAGTTCGGTTTTGTCTACATTGAGTTTTAGGAAGCGAGAGGTGAAGAAGGAGGATATGGCTGACAGAAACTCTGGGATTCTGGACAGAAGAGAGGCGACATCTGAGCCAGAGAGGTAGATCTGAGTGTCGTCCGCATACAGGTGGTACTGGAAGCCATGGGACTTTGAGTTGCCCTAGGCCAAGGGTATAGATGGAAAAAAGTAGGGGCCCTAGGACAGAGCCTTGAGGGACTCCAACAAAGAGAGGGCGGAATGAGGAGGTAGTGTGGGAGTGGGAAACGCTAAATGTGCGGTCGGAAAGGTATGAGGCAATCCAGGACAGGGCGAGGTCTTTGATGCCAAGGGAAGAAAGAATCTGTAGCAGTAGGCAGTGATCGACTGTGTCAAAAGCAGAGGACAGGTCAAGAAGGAGGAGGATGGAGAACTGTCTGTTAGCTTTGGCTGTGAGTAAGTCATTAGTAATTTTTGTGAGGGCAGTTTCAGTGGAGTGGTTGGGGCGGAAGCCAGATTGGAGGTTGTCAAGGAGAGAGTTAGATGAGAGGTGGGAGGAGATTTGAGCATGGACATGCTGCTCAAGGAGTTTTGAAGCAAACGGGAGCAGTGATATGGGGTGGTAGCTGGGCATAGCAGTTGGGTCAAGGTTAGTTTTTTTGAGGATGGGTGTGATGGTGGCATGTTTGAAGGCAGAGGGGAAGGTACCAGAAGATAGTGATAGGTTGAAGAGATGGGTTAGGGCTGGAATGAGCATGTTAGTGAGGTTGGGGAGCAAGTGGGAGGGGATGGGGTCAAGTGCACAGGCTGTGTTATATACTGCGTGGGCTGTGTTATATACTGCGTGGGCTGTGTTATATACTGCGTGGGCTGTGTTATATACTGCGTGGCCTGTGTTATATACTGCGTGGCCTGTGCTATACATTACGTGGCTGTGTTATATACTGCGTGGCTGCTATATACTACGTGGCTCCTATATACTATGTGGCTTGTGCTATATACTATGTGGCTGCTATATACATACATATTCTAGAATACCCGATGCGTTAGAATCGGGCCACCATCTAGTATCGAAATAATTGTCCACAATGCAAAGGACTGTTTTTTTGTTTTTTTCATATAATTTACTGATACACATATTTGTATTTTGTAGAGTGTAAAAGGGTCTTTGGAAAAGTGATTTGTTCCCTTCTTTATAATAAATCAGGTAGTTATATCTCATAAGGTCCAATGAACGTATTGAAAAGGTCATGTAACGAAACAACTATATAGCGGCCTTCATCTGTCATCTGGATGTCAGGTATGTTTTAGTAAAAAGTGCACTTGATTACAATACAGTAGAATGTAAGTTTGGGCACCCCTGGTCAAAATTACTGTTGTTGTGAGCAGTTAAGCAAGTTGAAGATGAAATGATCTCTAAAAGGACCTAAAGTTAAAGATGACACATTTCCTTTGTATTTTAGTCAAAATATAGATTTTTATTTATTTTTTTCATTTTAAAAATAAAGGAAAATGAGCCAATGCAAAAGTTCAGGCACCCTTGGAGATATGTGTGCTCAGATAACTTTGATCAAGGTTTCAGACCTTAATTTGCCCGTTAGGGTTATGGCTTGTTCACCATCATTGTTAGGAAAGGCCAAGTGATGCAAATTTCCCAGCTTTATGTAGAAAACCCAGCCTCCTCTAACCTTGTGCCAAAAAATAGCAGCGATAGGTTCTTTTAAGCAGCTGCCAAGCACTCTAAAGATGAAAATGGTGGAGGCCCACAAAGCAGGAGAAGGCTATAAGATAGCAAAGTGTTTTCAAGTTACCCTTTCCTCAGTTCTAAATGTAATTAAGAAATGGCAAATAAATCATGCTTTGAGGTTGTGTTGCAGCCAATGGCACGAGTAACATTTCACGGGTAGACTAAAGAATGGATTTAATGAAATTTCAACAAATTTTTTATGCAAATATAACACTATCTGTAAAAAAGCTGAGTTGGAAAGAGGATGGCTTCTACAAATAGATAATGATCCTACACACTCTAAAATCCACAATAGAGAACTTCAAAAGGTGCAAGCTGAAGGTTTTACAATGGGGACCACAGACCACATCTCAGTTCTAATGCTTTCTGGCTGATGTTTTGGTCACTTTTGAATGTTGGTTATGCTTTCACACTCATGGTAGCATGAGATGGACTCTACAACCCACACAAGCAGCTCAGGTAGTGCAGCTCATCCAGGATGGCACATAAATGCAAGCTGTGGGAAGAAGGTTTGCTGTGTCTGTCAGTGTAGTGTCCAGAGGCTGGAGGCGCTACCAGGAGACAGGCCAGTACACCAGGTGACGTGTAGGGGGCCGTAGGAGGGCAGTAACATAGCAGCAGGACCGCTACATCAGCCTTTGTGCAAGGAGGAACAGGAGGAGCACTGCCAGAGCCTTGGAAAATAACCTCCAGCAGGCGACAAATGTACTCTTAGAACGAAAATCACAACAAATATAACAAAATATCCAGACTGAGAGGGGCAAAAGCCCTGCTCTCTCCGTGAGTACATAAATGAAACCACAATAGTCATAGGTGTACTACTCCTAGAATATATCAAAAACTAGAGAACATGGAGTACAAAAACACCAGCGAATTTGAAAAGGTAAAAACAATAATTTTATTATTACATTTAAAAAATACAAAAATGACCCAATCAAAGTAAATAATACAGAAAAGAGGAAAAATACTAGGAACCTACTGGCACAGCAGGCTAAATGGACCAGTAATGCAATATATGTAAGGGCAGGTGCAGCAAAGCCAAATGTGGGGGGAGGAGAAATAAATAGGTAAAACATCCAGGCTCTGCGCATAAACCTCTATGGATGCTACCAACAGTATAAAATCCCCAAACCCCCTATACCTATCGATAGGAAGCCGTCACTCACCCATGAATACAAGTGTCCTAGGTCCTCCTGCTGTGGCCCCTTGACGCGCGTTTCACGTGAATGCTTCTGCACAAATGGTTAGAAACCGACTCCATGAGGGTGGTCTGAGTGCCTGACATCCACAGATGGGGGTTCTCACAGCCCAACATCGTGAAGGACGTTTGGCATTTGCCAAGGATTGGCAGATTCGCCACTGGAGCCCTGTGCTCTTCACAGATGAAAGCAGGTTCACACTGCGCATATGTGACAGACGTGACAGTCTGGAGACACCGTGGAGAGTGCTCTGTTGCCTGCAACATCTTTCAGCATGACCGGTTTGGCAGTGGGTCAGTATTGGTGTGGGGTGGCATTTCTTTGGAGGGCACAGCCCTCCCTGTGCTCGCCAGAGGTTGCCTGACTGCCATTACGTACTGAGATGAGATCCTCAGATCACAAGATGAGATCCTCAGACCCCTTGTGAGACCATATGCTGGTGCGGTTGGCCCTGGGTTCCTCCTAATGCAGGACAATGCCAGAATTCATTTGGCTGGAGTGTGTAAGCAGTTCCTGCAAGATGAAGGCATTGAAGCTATGGACTGGCCCGCCCGTTCCCCAGACCTAAATCCGATTGAACACATCTGGGACATCATGTCTCGCACCATCCACCAACGTCACGTTGCACCACAGACTGTCCAGGAGTTGGCTGATGATTTAGTCCAGGTCTAGGAGGAGATCCCTCAGGAGACCATCCACTGCCTGATCGGGAGCATGCCCAGGCATTGTAGGGAGGTCATACAAGCACATGTAGGCCACACACACTACTGAGCATCATTTCTTTGTCTTGAGGCATTTCCACTGAAGTTGGATCAGCCTGTAACTTCATTTTTCCACTTTGATTTTGAGCATTATTCCAACTCCAGACCTCCGTGGGATATTAGTTGTGATTTACCTTGATCATGAATGAATAAAGATTTACAACTGGAATATTTCATTCAGTGATATCTAGGATGTGGGATTTTAGTGTTCCCTTTATTTTTTTGAGCAGTGTACAAAGGAAATGTTATCTTTAACTTAGGCCTTTTAGAAATAATTTCACCCTCAACTTGCTTCACCATACACAATAACAGTAATTTTGACCAGGGGTCCACAGACTTTTACATTTCACTGTACGTTACCTATTTATTTTAGAGTTGCATGATATTGACATAACCTGGCCAGAACTATGCCAAAAAAAAACCACCCTCTTATCATTTGTATGCTCTATACAGTTTACAGGCATATGTCACCAAACACATTTGAGGATTTTCTGGTGTGAACTGAATAGGCAAAATTCAGATATGTGTGGAACACGGTCCATGTACAGAATGGCCATGGGTTTTCCGTCATGAGCTCAACAGCCTCATAGGTATTTATGAAGCTATGGAGTTTGTGTGGGGAGTCCCGAGGTCAGTCCTCATATCACGGTCTCTACACGGATCGTGAATTCAGACTTAATGATTGAAAAGGGTCAAAATATTACTCTTCAGTTTTAATCTGGATGGAAGTCAGACAACATCTATGAATAAGGGCACTGCTTGTGCCTGAAGTGTCATATGTTTGTTTTAATGGGGGTCTTTTTAAATTAATTTTCCAATATACTGAACTTTTAATTATGTGGACAGCAGTGCTGGACTTTACTCCTTCTCCGCTCAAATCCTATGTTTGGCTGCAATCACTAGCAGGATCGGCATGCTCCAGATATCTCCAACTGAGACCTACAATTGCAACGGCGTGGTGAGCTAATGCCTAGCTTTTTTTTTTTTTTCCTACATCTATGAACATCTATGTTTCCTATGTTAAAAAGTCGAGTCCCAGCAGCAGTCACCACTTTGTACAATTTGATGTTGCTCTTTAGAATAGTTTAGACCACTTGGGAGACCTCTTTTTCTCCAGTTTATTTGCCTCTTATTTTTTAAGAGCCAGTAAGCCTCTTTATTTTTATAGGCCAGTAAGCTTAACCTCTACTGTGGGTAAAATCCTGGAGGGCATTCTAAGGGATGCTATACTGGAGTATCTGAAGAGGAATAACCCAATATCAACATGGGTTTACTAGGGACCGTTCCTGTCAGACTAATCTGATCAATTTCTATGAAGAGGTAAGTTCTGGACTGGACCAAGGGAACCCAGTGGACGTAGTGTATGTGGATTTTTCAAAAGCTTTTGACACGGTGCCACACAAAAGGTTGATACATAAAATGAGAATAATGGGGATAGGGGAAAATATGTGTAAGTGGGTTAAGAGCTGGCTCAGGGATAGGAAACAAAGGGTGGTTATTAATGGAGCACACTCGGACTGGGTTGCGGTTAGCAGTGGGGTACCACAGGGGTCAGTATTGGGCCCTCTTCTTTTTAACATATTTATTAATGACTTTGTAGGGGGCATACAGAGTAGAATTTCATTATTTGCAGTTGACACTAAACTCTACAGGGTAATCAATACAGAGGAGGACAATTTTATATTACAGGATGATTTATGTAAACTAGAAGCTTGGGCTGATAAATGGCAAATGAGCTTTAATGGGGATAAATGTAAGGTCATGCACTTGGGTAGAAGTAATAAGATGTATAACTATGTGCTTAATTCTAAAACACTGGGCAAAACCGTCAATGAAAAAGACCTGGGTTGTATGGGTGGATGACAAACTCACATTTAATGGCCAGTGTCAGGCATCTGCTTCAAAGGCAAATAAAATAATGGGATGCATTAAAAGAGGCATAGATGCTCATGAGGAGAACATAATTTTACCTCTATACAAGTCACTAGTGCGACCACACTTAGAATACTGTGTACAGTTCTGGTCTCCGGTGTATAAGAAAGACATAGCTGAACTGGAGCGGGTGCAGAGAAGAGCGACCAAGGTTATTAGAGGACTGGGGGTCTGCAATACCAAGATAGGGTTATTACACTTAAGGCTGTTTAGTTTGGAAAAACGAAGGCTAAGGGGTGATCTTATGTTAATGTATAAATATATAAGGGGACAGTACAAAGACCTTTCTGATGATCATTTTAATCATAGACCTGAGACAGGGACAAGGGGGCATCCTCTACGTCTGGAGGAAAAAAGGTTTAAGCATAATAACAGACGCGGATTCTTTACTGTAAGAGCAGTGATACTATGGAACTCTCTGCCGTATGATGTTGTAATGAGTGATTCATTACTTAAATTTAAGAGGGGACTGGATGCCTTTCTTGAAAAGTATAATG
This sequence comes from Ranitomeya variabilis, assembly GCF_051348905.1. Taxonomy (NCBI): domain Eukaryota; kingdom Metazoa; phylum Chordata; class Amphibia; order Anura; family Dendrobatidae; genus Ranitomeya; species Ranitomeya variabilis. Next base: position 138,221,257 of record NC_135232.1, on the reverse strand, counting down.
TTACAGGGTATATATACTAGATTCCTTGATAGGGCGTTAATCCAGGGAACTAGTCTGATTGCCGTATGTGGAGTCGGGAAGGAATTTTTTTCCCCAATGTGGAGCTTACTCTTTGCCACATGGGTTTTTTCCTTCCTCTGGATCAACATGTTAGGGCATGTTAGGTTAGGCTATGGGTTGAACTAGATGTTGCTTCAATGTTACTATGCTACTATGTTATGTCAACACAATCCAAGTATTTTTTTTTTTTTAAAGGGCGCTTTTTGAGACATAAAAATATCACATTACCTCTGGATTGCATTCAGTAAAATTTAAAATATTCAAAAATTGCAGTGAAGTGCTGACTTTTTGCCACTCATTTGTTTGAGTTTAGACTTCCATTCGTGGTCCTTTTAGGTCTCCTTAATGTATATCAGGTGGGTTCAAGCTAGGACTTCCAGTAGACCAGTCCAATATGAAAATTATGTTACTCTTCAGCCTTTCCATCGTAGTCTTACCTGTGTGCGGTACAATTTTCACACTGTAAAACTCAGTTATGAGAGACGGCCCGATATTCTTCATTAACATTTGCTAGAACAGTTTAAGGTTTTTCTTGTAATGGAAAGTTGTCCTTGTACCAAGGTGACAAAGTAACCTCACACCATCACAGTCCTGTGTAATTCCGTAATCACTGACCCCCAGGCACAATGCATCTTCACGTCACATGTACTGTATGTTTCAGGAATATATCAGTGACAGGCTGGACAAATTTATAACAGAATCCAGTTGAGCAGCTATCGGGAAGGCCAGAAATAATATAAGGTACTTTGTCCTCTCTCATTCCTTCTTGCTGGGCACATGTGACACACAGGCTGTAAATGATAAATGGCCGTATAGTGCTTAGGAGAACCAAAAGTAATGACTATGGTGTTTCCAATGATCAGTAATCACATGTGGATAATGGTGTTTGTTTCTTTGTGTTGACCAACCAAATGTACGTGTAAATCAAATAGAAAATGGAAATGTGATTGGTGCATTCCCCTAAATATCAATTTATAGTTAATAATGAATCAAATACAAACAGAAATACTACAACCATCAAATGGCCATTTACAATGAACTGTGTGACTTTGATTTCTGGATGGATGTGGCAGAATCTGTTCATGGTTTCTGTCTAACTTGGCAGTCTGCACCACTATTTTTGCCATGGAAAAAACCCAGAATCCTAGTGGACCCTATAAATCATGCAGAGCTACGTAAGGATTTCCTAAAATCAATTTGACAACCGATTTGGCATAGCTGTCAGGACTTTATTATGAACAAAACCATGATGTTAGTATGAACAGAACCTAGTACACAGGGGCGGACTGGGCCGGGTTGCAAAGATGCAAATGCCCCCCGGGCCGCTCCCCCTGCAGCTGATCAGGGCCGGCCGCCTGGTGGTGGCTGTAGAGCTGCACATCAAATTGTGCGCGGCCGTGTGCGCTGCACTGTGAAGCGGCCGGCAGCAGTCACAGTCGGCGCACACGTCCGCGCCGGGTCCAGGAGCCGTGTGCGCGGCTGTCAGCTTGACGGCTGCAAGCTCCTGCTCCCTCCATGATATCTCTCTATGCTTCCGGGTCAGGTGTCGGGCGTGCGCGATGACGTCATCGCGCACGTGCCGACATGTCCCGGCCAGTGGGCTAGCAGAGAGGCGCTGCAGGGGAGCGAGTGGTGATGTAAGTATAAGAAAAACTTTTTTTTTTTTTTTAATTAAATGGTGGGTAACTGCAAATGAAGAAGTGGGGAGGGGTGAAAGGAGGCTGCACATGATGGAATTTGGGGGGGTTAAAGGAGGCTGCACATGACGGAATTTGGGGGGGTTAAAGGAGGCTGCACATGATGGAATTTGGGGGGGTTAAAGGAGGCTGCACATGACGGAATTTGGGGGGGTTAAAGGAGGCTGCACATGATGGAATTTTGGGGGTTAAAGGAGGCTGCACATGATGGAATTTGGGGGGGTTAAAGGAGGCTGCACATGATGGAATTTGGAGGGGTTAAAGGAGGCTGCACATGATGGAATTTGGGGGGGTTAAAGGAGGCTGCACATGATGGAATTTTGGGGGTTAAAGGAGGCTGCACATGATGGAATTTGGGGGGGTTAAAGGAGGCTGCACATGATGGAATTTGGAGGGGTTAAAGGAGGCTGCACATGATGGAATTTGGGGGGGTTAAAGGAGGCTTCACATGATGGAATTTGGGGGGGTTAAAGGAGGCTGCACATGATGGAATTTGGGGGGTTAAAGGAGGCTTCACATGATGGAATTTGGGGGGGTTAAAGGAGGCTGCACATGATGGAATTTGGGGGGTTAAAGGAGGCTGCACATGACGGAATTTGGGGGGTTAAAGGAGGCTGCACATGATGGAATTTGGGGGGTTAAAGGAGGCTGCACATGATGGAACTTGGGGGGTTAAAGGAGGCTGCACATGATGGAATTTGGAGGGGTTAAAGGAGGCTGCACATGATGGAATTTGGGGGGGTTAAAGGAGGCTGCACATGATGGAATTTGGGGGGTTAAAGGAGGCTGCACATGATGGAACTTGGGGGGTTAAAGGAGGCTGCACATGATGGAATTTGGGGGGGTTAAAGGAGGCTGCACATGATGGAATTTGGGGGGTTAAAGGAGGCTGCACATGATGGAACTTGGGGGGTTAAAGGAGGCTGCACATGATGGAATTTGGAGGGGTTAAAGGAGGCTGCACATGATGGAATTTGGAGGGGTTAAAGGAGGCTGCACATGATGGAATTTGGGGGGTTAAAGGAGGCTGCACATGACGGAATTTTGGGGGGTTAAAGGAGGCTTCACATGATGGAATTTGGGGGGGTTAAAGGAGGCTGCACATGATGGAATTTGGGGGGTTAAAGGAGGCTGCACATGATGGAATTTGGGGGGGTTAAAGGAGGCTGCACATGATGGAATTTGGGGGGTTAAAGGAGGCTGCACATGATGGAACTTGGGGGGTTAAAGGAGGCTGCACATGATGGAATTTGGAGGGGTTAAAGGAGGCTGCACATGATGGAATTTGGAGGGGTTAAAGGAGGCTGCACATGATGGAATTTGGGGGGTTAAAGGAGGCTGCACATGACGGAATTTTGGGGGGTTAAAGGAGGCTTCACATGATGGAATTTGGGGGGGTTAAAGGAGGCTGCACATGATGGAATTTGGGGGGTTAAAGGAGGCTGCACATGATGGAATTTGGGGGGGTTAAAGGAGGCTGCACATGATGGAATTTGGGGGGTTAAAGGAGGCTGCACATGATGGAACTTGGGGGGTTAAAGGAGGCTGCACATGATGGAATTTGGAGGGGTTAAAGGAGGCTGCACATGATGGAATTTGGAGGGGTTAAAGGAGGCTGCACATGATGGAATTTGGGGGGTTAAAGGAGGCTGCACATGACGGAATTTTGGGGGGTTAAAGGAGGCTTCACATGATGGAATTTGGGGGGGTTAAAGGAGGCTGCACATGATGGAATTTGGGGGGTTAAAGGAGGCTGCACATGACGGAATTTGGGGGGTTAAAGGAGGCTGCACATGATGGAATTTGGGGGTGTTAAAGGAGGCTGCACATGATGGAATTTGGGGGTTAAAGGAGGCTGTACATGATGGAATTTGGGGGGTAAAGGAGGCTGCACATGATGGAATTTGGGGGGTTAAAGGAGGCTGCACATGACGGAATTTGGGGGGTTAAAGGAGGCTGCACATGATGGAATTTTGGGGGTTAAAGGAGGATGCACATGGTGGAATTTGGGGGGATTAAAGGAGGCTGCACATGATGGAATTTGGGGGGGTTAAAGGAGGCTGCACATGATGGAATTTGGGGGGGTTAAAGGAGGCTTCACATGATGGAATTTGGAGGGGTTAAAGGAGGCTGCACATGATGGAATTTGGGGGGTTAAAGGAGGCTGCACATGATGGAATTTGGGGGGGTTAAAGGAGGCTGTACATGACGGAATTTGGGGGGTTAAAGGAGGCTGCACATGATGGAATTAGGGGGTTAAAGGAGGCTGCACATGATGGAATTTGGGGGTTAAGGAGGACTGCACATGATGAAGGAGGAGTTGGGCTGCACATGATGAAGTGGGGGAGTTGGGCTGAACATGATGAAGTGGGGGTAAGGAGGACTGCACATGAAGTGGGAGGTAAGGGGGACTGCACATGATGGGGGACTCGTAAGCTTGCAATCTATGAGGTTGCATAATAACCAATTATATATTGATTGTGGGTGGACCTCTGTATTCAGATGTGTAGTGTAGAAGAAAGGGAAAAAGTGGGGAATGTGCTCTGAAAGCGGTGCTCTAGATAACTGTGTTTTTTTATGCAGAGGCGAGTCCTGGCTGGAAGAAGCGACGGCGGTCTGTGCTGCATGAATGAGAAAAGCAAAGATGAAGGACTTCAGCTAGAGACGTCACTGGTGAGTCAGTGTATTACCTGTGCACTGACACTATACACTGTATACTATATACAGAGCTCCTGTATATAATGTCACTGGCAGTGGTGATCACTGTATTACCTGTACACTGGCACTTTTTACAGAGCTCCTGTGTATAATGTCACTGGTGATCCCTGTATTACCTGTACACTGACACTATATACAGAGCTCCTGTGTATAATGTCACCAGTGATCACTGTGTTACATGTACACTGACAGTAAATACAGAGTTCATGTAAATAGCACTTAGTATTGTGGGTTTTTTTAAATTAATGCATTTACAATTGTATTTATATATTTATATCCTTCAAAGGCCCATACATGTCGTTGCACAGTAGGGGCATTACTACTTTCTGTGGGATTTTGGGGGGTGGGAGTAATCCTAGCAATGACACAATTGATTAAATATTGGGGTCAGTGGTCCACACTGCAGGTGCACACAGAGTGGGGAGTTTTTGTAGGTAGGGAATAGATGGGGACGGCGCTAGAAATGTGAGAAGTCAAATGTGCCTTTATAGTAATCTGTGCAGACGAGTCCTGGCTGGAGAAGTTGTCATGTCGGTCTGGGCCAGATAGAAAAGTGAACGATCTGAATCAGAAAGAACGTCATGTGTAAGTTACTATATACTGTATATAACTGTACTGTAATCACTTGTTCTGCGGAACTGGTATCTACCAATATACGGTTACTGTTAGGTTGTAATATTGCTCTTTTTAGGTAACTTTTTTTTAAAATTAGTAGCAGCTAAATGTGATTCAGTCATAGTAAAGGGTGTATGGTGGTATCATTGGTCTTTGTATAGAATGTAGTTTCATATAGAGGTAATGGTGATATTATAATATTATGTATTCGCTGTGTAGTGGTGATAGTAGTAGGTACTGTGTAGCCGTATTGTATGTATGTTTGTAAGTAAGCTCCGTTATGGCACCATATCTAAGCAGTAAACTTGGTTCTAGAACTGTATCAATGTAGTAATCTAGATTATGGTACCGTATGTATGCCATAATCTCGGTTCTGCTCCAGTTTCTATGTAGCAGGCTTGGTTCCATGTAGTAGACTTATTAAACTCGGTTCTGCTCCCTTATTTCTGTAGTAAGCTCGGTTCTGCTCCCATATCTCTGTAGTAAGCTCCGTTCTGCTCCCATATCTCTGCAGTAAGCTCGGTTCTGCTCCATTATCTCTGTAGTAAGCTCAGTTCTGCTCCCATATCTCTGCAGTAAGCTCCACTCTGCTCCCATATCTCTGTAGTAAGCTCGGTTCTGCTCCCATATCTCTGTAGTAAGCTCTGTTTTGCTCCCATATCTCTGTAGTAAGCTCTGTTTTGCTCCCATATCTCTGCAGTAAGCTCTGCTCTGCTCCCATATCTCTGTAGAAAGCTCCGTTCTGCTCCCATATCTCTGTAGTAAGCTCGGTTCTGCTCCCATACTGCTGTAGTAAGCTCTGTTTTGCACCCATATCTCTGTAGTAAGCTCGGTTCTGCTCCTATATCTCCGGAATAAGCTCGGTTCTGCTCCCATATCTCTGGAGTAAGCTCGTTTCTGCTCCCACATCTCAGTAGTAAGCTCGGTTCTGCTCCCATATCTCTGGAGTAAGCTCGGTTCTGCTTCCATATCTCTGGAGCAAGCTTGGTTCTGCTACCATATCTATGCAGCAAGCTCCGTTCTGTTCCCATATCTATGAACCAGTCTGTTTTTAAAGCCTGTTATCTCTGCTACTTTTATGCAGTGGCCAAAGATTATTAGGGAAAAGTAGGGCCACCGCAACTGAAGGGCCACTGCCTTGTGATTGCCCCCCAGGCTGAAAAATGCCAGCCAGCCCCTGCTAGTACAATTACATGTTCTGTTACTCAGGAACTAGATATTGATAAGACTTACTGTCTGTGCACTTATCTGCTGACTGTATGAATTATGTATAAATGAGACTTAACGCTGGATCACTGGAGCAGAAAATCCCTAGTCTGCCGTTGTATTCATGATCCATATGATGAAAATGTAAATATTCTGAATGACATCTGAAGATATGATGTTCATTGTCCTGCTGCGTAATAGATATCCACGAAGAAAGAATTAGGCAAGCCTTGATTAATAACCTGGTATTTCCCAGCAGCACGAGAGGAAATTCAAAGAAGTACCCGCACATTTCGGTTTTCAGAAGTGGGGAGTGATGGGATGATGACTTATATTGGATTTGGTTGGTCATCTCTTTTCTTTCATATTTTTTCCGAGCGGCTCTCAGCAATGCTGATTGTCCAGGGGCTTTTCACAGATATGATCCCATTCAGGACAAGTCTAGCCGGATGGAAGAATCAGCATCTATTGAACATAGCGGTGTCAGACACTGACAACTTGGAGAAACTCTATCAAGTTTATTAAAATGGCCTGTATATGATCCATCTCTATTCCAAGCATATTGATTTGCCACTCTGGATTTGTTTATTGTGACCTGTAATTCTATACCCAGAATTTTACTTTGATCTTGTTGTAATTTCTCCTGCCTTCCCCTTTGGATAGTATGGCTGGAATTTATAGGTTCTCTTTTATACAGACCCTGCCGTAGTCCTGCTGATGCAGTGTCAGACTTCCTACTAGTGGCTGCTCTGGGGACGGCATCTCCGTTTAGGTGACACCAAACTGGTTGTATCCAACGGTCCACACTCCCAACCACATAGTGCAATATAATTATTCATACACTGGTCACACAGCTTTTTTTTTATCCTGAGGACTATTCACTCTTCAGTTGTGTTAGTCCAATGACTTAATAGGAAAGTTCTTTATTATTGAGGGACTTATTAATATATGTAAATAATAATGCATGCTTTACTCATTCTTATTATCAACAAAAACCTAGTTATTTTCATTGTGTTTATCAAAACACATTCTAGTCTTTGACTGGAACAGTTTTATAATACCAGTCTCCTTGTTAGGCCGGGGTCACACTTGCGTGTTTAAAGCGAGAAACTCGGGACCAGAGTGTGCTGCTGCATGTATTTCTATGTATCGGCACACTCCGGTCCCGAGTGCTGGCGGCAGTGCCGGGTATTGATGTGAGAGACTTGCACGAGTTTCTCGCATTACACCTGCAAGTGTGACCCCGGCCTTAAGTTTGTTCTGGGGGTCACCCCTTTAGTTATCACATAATGTCACTCTTCCCATTCCATTTTCATTGTACGTAAACTCTTGTAGGCAGTGACATTTCTCCCATTTTGCCTTATTGTTTATTTGCTTTTACTTGTTTGTTACATTCTTTTACACTGTGGCTTATGATGTCGCTTTATGTTTAAACATTAAATTCTTGTTTGCTAACTAAAAAAGCACAAATGTCTGAAGAGTTGTCAAATGTGGCTTTTTTTTATTACTTTACTGCTGCTCCTGAGTAGTGCTTTTTTTTAATTATATCCGCCGTATGGTTCCAGAGAGCTTTTTTATTCAATGCTAATTTTATGGTGTTTACCAATGAGGCGTTGCTCTCTGGATTCTCTGTGGGCATGTCTTTAGGCTGCTTTTTATTATTTCCCTGTGACAAATGGCAAATTGGTAAAGACCACAAAAATTAGCATATAGTAACAAAATGAAGTATTGGCTCCCAGCCACAAGAGTAAAGGTACCTTCACACGAAGCGACGCTGCAGCGATAGCGACAACGATGCCGATCGCTGCAGCGTCGCTGTTTGGTCGCTGGAGAGCTGTCACACAGACCGCTCTCCAGCGACCAACGATGCCGAGGTCCCTGGGTAACCAGGGTAAACATCGGGTTGCTAAGCGCAGGTCCGCGCTTAGTAACCCGATGTTTACCCTGGTTACCAGCGTAAAAGTAAAAATAACAAACCGTACATGCTCACCTGCGCGTCCCCTGGCGTCCGCTTCCTGTACTGTGTGAGCACCGGCCCTAACAGCAGAGCGGTGACATCACCACTGTGCTTTTACTTTCACTTTAGGGCCGGCGCTCAGTCAGAGCAGGAAGTGGACGGCAGGGGACGCGCAGGTGAGTATGTACTGTTTGTTTTTTTTACTTTTACGCTGGTAACCAGGGTAAACATCGGGTTACTAAGAGCGGCCCTGCGCTTAGTAACCCGATATTTACCCTGGTTACCAGCGTAAAACATCGCTGGTATCGTTGCTTTTGGTGTCAAACCTGACGATACACGGCGATCTGACGACCAAATAAAGTTCTGAACTTTATTCAATGACCAGCGATATCACAGCAGGATCCAGATCGCTGCTGCGTGTCAAACACAACGATATCGCTATCCAGGACGCTGCAACGTCACGGATCGTTGTCGTTCTTGGTGTAAAGTCGTTTCGTGTGAAGGTACCTTAATGCAATTAAGGCAGCGACACCTAGAGATCTTCAGGCCATTATCATTGAGTAGCCGTAACTCTTAGAAAAGTTTGCAAACCATATGTATTTCCACTTTAAAATGTAAATCCAACCCATTTTTATTAAGGCTTTTTTTTTATATAAATATAGTGTGTCAGAGTCTTTTAGCCAGATAAGTAGGAGGTCATCTATATATCAGCACGGTGGCGCAGTGGATAGCACAGCAGCCTTGCAGCGCTGGAGTCCTGGGTTCAAACCCCACCAAGGACAACATCTGCAAAGAGTTTGTATGTTCTCTCCGTGTTTGCGTGGGTTTCCTCCGGGTTCTCCGGTTTCCTCCCACATTCCAAAGACATACTGATAGGGAATTTAGATTGTGAGCCCCAACGGGGGGACAGTGATGATAATGTGTGCAAACTGTAAAGCGCTGCGGAATATGTTAGCGCTATATAAAAATAAAGATTATTATTATTATTATATCTCTCACAGTATTGGAAAGCTGGCATTGAGCTTGTTAATAATAGACCCCAAAGAGATGGTGATTGTTTGCGATTACTGTTTTTTTAATGATGAGCAAATGTGCAAGGATAAGGTGGTTTCCGAACATACTCGGGTGCTAACCGAGTGTCTTCGGTGTGTTTGAATAATACGTTCGAGTCCTCATGCCTGCATGTCTCGCTGCTGTTCGACAGCCGCAACACATGCATGGATTGCCTGTTTGTTAGGTAATTCATGCATGTGTTACAGCTGTCGAACAGCCATGAGACATGCAGGCGTGGGAACTTGAACATATTATTCAAGCACACTGAAGACACTCGGTTAGCACCCGAGCATGTTCGGATAACACCTTATCCTTGCACTTTCGCTCATCACTACTGTTCATACCTGAAGTATGTTGGTTCTTATAAAGGTTCTTGTTTTCCCACAGGTTTAAATTAACAGACATATGTAATTAAAATAAATCTATCAGCAGGTTTTTGCTACCTCATCTGAGAGCAGCCTGATGTAAGCAAAGAGAACCTGGATCCAACAATGTCAGACTTAGTTTACTGGGAGCAGAGCGGAGGAAGCTAACCCCGCCCACACCAGGCTCTGGATATACAATGCCAGTAGAAAGTGAGCTCCTAATCACAGAAAGGGGGCGTGTCGGACTAGCATGCACACACTGCTTTGTCCTAGCAACGATAAGGTCCTGGTGCTAAAACAATCATTGCCAGCAAACAAAGCCACAGAACTTGATTAGAAAGGCATTGCTGAAATCTGTGTTTTAACCCCTACCTCATGCTGTCTTCAGATTACATAGCAAAAACCTGCTTAAAGATTCCCTTTAAATTACCTCTAGCAGCACCATTTTTCCTGGGTTAGCAAACAAATCAAGCATTGAAAATTGAAATTCAGTGTGGCCAACCAGTCTCTCTCCTGATATAATCAGTTGGTGATGGTAATATGTATGAGGGCCTTCATGCCTGGTGCTGGTCCTGATAAGCTAGTAACGGAGTTACAGGAAGGAATATGTTATCCATTCATTTTATTCCTGAAAGCCAAACATTAAATACGACACACACAGCACTTTATGGCATGACGTATGAATAGGCATTTTTCCTATGCAATGTGTGTAACCAATCGGAAGAAATGCAGAATTTCAGCTGTGATGACCTCACAGTAGGGTACGCCCCGCTTTAGCCTCATTGCAGAATCCTCTCCACATGTGTTCTCCTGCCCCCTTCTCCATGCGTGTTGGTGCACAGACTCTGCGATGTTTCTGTAGTCTCGGCTGTATTTACAGTAATTATATGCATAATGTAGCATATTATTGTCCGGATTTCCTGTTTAATCAGTACAGAGCTTCTTACAAGTGCAGCTGAAAAGGGCAAACAAAATTAAGGCTTTATATACCAAAACAAGTTTGATTTGCTAATCTCCCAGCATTCCAAAGTACACAAATTTGTTCCACCAAGTTTTCCGATGGCTTGCAGATGGGCAATGATTAATCAGAGAGCTAACTGTGAAGTAGTTTGCAATTAAACTGGAAAGCTCTGAAGCATGCTAATTGAATCAGAAAATTAGAGACACTGAGTAGTAATTGGCTATTTCTCATGCAGCAGGTGCCAGGCCACTCATCTGTGGAACAAGGTATTTAAGGCACATTAGCACTAGTAAAAATACTTCTTGATATGGAACAGTTAGATTTTCTGCTCATTTTCACTATTGATGTCAAAACATCCAGCTGTTGGTTAGTCAGGGCTGTGCAAGTCTTGTTCAGCAAAATTGACCCAGGTGAATCCAGTGAGCAGGCATGATTCGCCCCGACGCCCTGCCGCCTTATATTTGTTATGACTTCTTACATTTCGGCCTGTAAACATAGGAACGTGGCGGAAAGCTGGCTGAGATTTTACAGTATTGTTACAGGTTAAACTCCGTCGTATTATTGATGTCTTCATTTCTCTATATCAGGGCTTCGTACCTTTTTTTTTAAGGAAAATTCATCAGTTATTAAAGTCTATGACGAAAGTAAAAATAATGTTCATATATATGGTGCCTTCTCAACTACAAGAGAAGATGTGGCTTACCAGTGATGATTCCTTCAATTCCAATCTCTATTTTTAAATTTGGCGAGTTGGTAAATTAGCAGGTGGCATTTCACTAAATGTTAGTGATGAGCATAAAAACATATGCCGATGTAGCAGTCTTTAAAGTAAGAGTCTGTTCACACGGCCTGACCGGCGGCAACAAATGACCGCCGATCAGTTAATGTTTACTGATGTTTAATAGCCTGTGTACACAGGACTCTGGAAACAATGCGCCCTGAGCGCTCTGTAATAGTCCTCTGCATAGGCTGCCATTATGCTCAGCAGCGCGAGTCCTGTTTACACAGGAATATGCGCCGGCGAGAGTCATGATATTTTGTTCTACATAAAAGTTCATTTCACCTAATAAATGAGCGTTTTGCTAATTCATCAGTTGATCTGCAGTGTTAGAGATTAAAAACGCACATTCACGATCATCTTTCACTGTAAATGCAGCTTACCAAAAGTTGACTCTTCACACAACAAAAGGCATTGAATTTGTATGGTTTATTGTTAAGCCCCCATGCACAAATGGCTGTTAGCTGATCCATTGTTTTGTCTGCAGCATTCTCGGCCGACTTAACAAGAGCGCTGCCGAGTGCAGCTGTGTTCCCTATGGGAGAGATGCTGCCAGACATGTCTTTCAGTGGCTTACCACATGGAGAACAAAATGATCAGCAGTCTGAGTTTAGACATACTGGATCTTTAGCTCCCCTGATATATATACCGTATATATATATATTTATATTTATTTTAAGCCACATATTCATTTAATTAAAATCCTCACAGGAGCCATTGTTTTGTACATGGTTTTAGGTTAATGGTCAAAGGTTTAGAGTTTCAGTTCCCCAGACATCTTTTGTATTGACAGGACTGATACGCGAGAGTCCTCATCCTTACATGAGAGCCCACTGAGGTGTCAAAAATAGTCAACGTCAGATTTACCACTGAAGGGGTCTCCAGTATTAAATAAAAAAGCTGAAACCTATTAGAAAAAGCTTTGCAGTTTTAAAATACACATTGTTCTTAAAGGGACTCTGTCCCATCCGAAATGTAGATTTAACAGTTACACAGGGGACATGAACCCTATAAAAATGTTATATTATATTGCTGCAATTAGTTTTAAAATGTGTTTTATTTTATTTGCAAATGAGGGGGCTTCAGTGCACCCTTGGTATGGCCCAAACCTCTGTGCACTTTTCAAATTTTATATTGAGTAGCTCCCTTTTCTGGTTGACAGTGCTCACATGGCCAGAGCAAGCACTGGACTCCTAACCATGCCCACTATGAAGGAGTCAGCAGCGTGCACACAGTATGGGAGCAGGCCCCCCTTAGATCATTGCCTTCTGTAGACAGCCACTGTTCGCGTCACCCAGAAGTGTAACGAGGGGCTTCACAGAAGAGGAGAGGGCTGTGAGGATCATGTACATGCTCCACCTGTCTTCAGTGCATCAATGGATAGGTGCAAGCAGTGATATTGACCTATTGTGTGATGCACTGAGAACAGGAGGAGTGTCTGATGCCCTCTTCTCTGAAGCCACACGCTACACTACTGGATTTAGCGAGCGGCGGCCATTAACAAAAAGCAATAATGAAAGTTGGGCCTGCCCCATTTCTCTGTCCACCCCGATGAACCCTCTGTGTGACCAGGTTAGCGTTTAGGCAGCATTTGCTCTAGCCAATTGATCACTGTTAATCCGAATCAGAGAAGCTTTTGGCCACACCAAGGGTGCACTAAAGCCCCCTCATTTGCATATGGAATAAAACAAGTTTCCAAACTAATTACAGTAATATATACTGCTTATATGATTTTTATAGGGGCTATGACCCCTATTTTACAGCTTTTCGAGGGTGATGGACCCGATTTAAAGTGAGTGAGTCATCAGAAAATGACCGATTGGTAAAAAAATGTTTACAGATTAATTTAGCACAAAAATAGATTTACCAATCTTTTTTAAATTAGTCTGTGTAATGAATAAAAATTAAAAATATTTACAATGATCACTGGGACTATTTTAGACTAATTTTCTGCTTCAGGAGCGCAACATGTACGGTACATTAGCCACCATGAACGGACTGTATCTTTTGTATTGAAATGTCTAGTGAGCAATGGTCATTGTGAAGGGAGGAGGAGCTGGGGCATTGCTTGTTGTGATGGGTGGTCCCTGTGTTATCAGCTGTGTATAGAGATGTTACCTGTCAGTGTAACCCTTCCTGATGACAATGAGTCTTCTGAAAACTCTTCCTGAAAGGACATGAATCTAAAATAGCCCCATTGTAGTATTACAAGATTTCTATTTATTTTTTTTTTTTACTGAGCTAGATCGGGATATGGAAAACAAAAAAAAATGTACACCATTTTTAAATAATACATGTAACAAAAACATACAATAATTAAAACAATATGTTGTTTTCTGATAATCAAAATTTCGATTAAGTCCTTCCGTTTGTAAGATCCCAGTTTACTGTCATATGGACATTGATTATATGTTCCTATCATGTTCAGACCACCTTGTTACTAGCAATACATGACATGCTCCTGTCTGTGTGCCCGCGTGAGCAGCACATGATCTGGAGATTTCTGACGGTAAAGGGTGGATGTTTTTATTACAGACGGCCTGTCATGTCACAGTTTTCAGTATCTCTGGCTGCTAAGTATATTAGAAAGTTGCATAATTCTTTGTTACACATGAAATACATTTTATTCCCATACAATAAAATATTTCACCTTGGATCTGCCATGGGGCTTATGTGTGAATGCAGGCAACTATCTATCATCCCTGTCTATACATCAGAAAAGGGGGTCCTCTTAGCTGTTGAAATAAGCCGGCCCCCATCACGATCTGCTCTGGTCATGTGTCGCCATCGGGAATGCTGCCCTGTGCCAAACACAAGACCGGAATAGCAGCACCTGGGACCCGATATGTAGCAGAGCAATGGGACACGAGGCCAATATAACTACGGTATATTGGTGAGTCATGTAACTTACTATTTAAAGGTCATTTAGTTAAATGTTTGTTTTTACTAAAAATTACAGTATAAAGAAAGGTAATGATCTAGACTTGAAATAAAGCGTATTTGGAAATGAATATTGAATTAAGTGTTGCGGAAAATATTGGCCCAATAAAAATAGAATTTATATATATTATTGGACCTAACAAGATTGAAAGACCAATATTTCTATTTATGGTGGGCGACCATTGAATTAATAATGGCTACTTTGAATTTATAATAATGGCCTATAAGTAGAGATAAGCTTATTGCTTCATGCCACCATGGTCCAGGTCAGTGCTCTCTAGCCATGGACAGAATCTGTGTGAATTTACTGAGCTTCCAGGTTTTCCGATACGGCAATGGATTAGCTTTCCTGTCGTTACTTCATCTGTGCGGCACATGGGTGAAGTCTCAGTATCCCGGCTAATCATCCAAGCGAGAGATCCTGTAGGGTGAAGGAAATTCACAGTAGCTCCTGACCATGGACAGAGAGCACTGACCTGGACCATGGACAAGGGTTGCGTGAAGCGATCCGCTCATATCTATCTGAAATGTGTAGATTTACAAATGGTCTTGCCTTCAGAGCTCTTTATGCAGATATCATGGGTAAGGGTCATCTTTGATAAGTCCTTTTTCTTTATCCTCTTAAGTAAATTTCTTTGTCAATGATAGACGTTGATATTCTATTAGATGCCTTCATAAGGTCCTGGACTGAAAGCTGCCTTTCATCACTCTGAGTGGATTGCCGATCTGTTCAGATGAGAAGAATGAAATTGGAAATACACTACAGTTTTTATTCATTTAAGAGATCCTGACAAGTAGAGTATGTCCATCAGCCGGTATTACATTGGGGCATTACCGGAGCCTGCAGCCAGCACTGCTGTGAGCTTGGTAGGCATCGAAAGAAATTCATATCATGTCTCAGCATGACGTTTCATCATCTAATTAGTGAATCCTCTTTCTTAGAAGAGAACATACCATGAAAGTTTGTTTGCTGTGACATTAAGAGAGCTCCACTCACAGTTTGTGGTTTGGTTAGTTGAGCATATGAAGCATAAGACGGTGAATTTCTGCCAGCTTTAAAATTTGAGAATGACTTTGCGTTTGGTGATATTGATGTTGTTTTCCAGTTAAAATCATCAATTAAAATGAGTGAATTGGACAACGAACAACGGTAGTCTGCCATACCAGACACAGCCCATGGAATATTCTGCCATTGTTTCCTTTTCCTCATGTTTCAAAAGTGAATAGAGAACTTTTCAAAATTTAGTAGAAACAATCCAGTTGGAAATTGAAGCCTCGTGTTTATAGAGGTCAGTCGAGGTGCCTTGATGGACTCTCACTAGTATGCTCCTTTCACTGCCGCTCACTTTTATTTTTACTTGACCTTCGTAGGCAGATTTACACCTGCTTTCAGTTTATTTGTTATTTTTTTATTTTTCTGTTAACATCTGAGTTACTCCTTTGGAGATGGTGGTGAAAAGACTTCCACCACCTATACCTACAAGACTGCGATGTATACAGAGTTGCCAACTGTCCAGAAATTCCAGGACAGTAAAAAAAAAAAAAAACAGGGCATTTTTTGACGAAAGTTAAAAAAAAAAAAAAAAATGTATGGCGTCAGTGAGTTTTTTTGAAGATGGAGAAACTTATACAGACTATTCTGACTGTAATTATGATGATTTTACAAATTACAGTGAATGCAGTTGATGTCTCCTTAGAGATAGGTGAATATGTTTGGAAAATGATCACCGAATTTGCCATGTTTATGCCGAATTTTTGTTTGATGATTGTTTCCAAGCATATCCACTCATCTCTACTCCCATTGACTCCAATGGCGTACTGTGAATTATGCAAATACGGCGATCGTAAACCAAGTCGAATATTGAAATATTAGCTCATCTCTACTCTTCATATCCAAATTATGGGCTGTAGACAGGTATTGCTCATAATTATAATGATTATTATGGTTTTAGAATTTATCTGTAGCAAATATTGTGTTTCCATGATTTTTTGATAAGTTGTCAAGAAAAAAAACAAAAAGTCATCACTTGCTCTTATTGTGAAAAATGAAAAAATATATTCCACTATATAGAAGAATGTAGCAGGCAACATTTTTCAATACAGTAAAATAAATTTGTAAGTGCACATGTTGGCTCCTATGTATGTGTGCGGCATGTGCACTTAGAGCTTTCCTACAGAATGTTAGCAGATCCTAACTGTACTCTAAGGGATATCAAGTCAATCACCTTTCCCCCACCATCCTCAGAATGGTACATTTTTTTAAGGATTTTTTCCAACCGTTCACCACATGTTTTGATATACATGATTTACATGAATTTTTGAAAAAATTCTCCTAAATTCACTGTAAAAAACGGCTTCAAATATTTTTTAACCCCTTAGTGACCGAGTCAATTTTTACAATTCTGACCACTGTCACTTTATGAGGTTATAACTCTGGAACGCTTTAACAGATCCCACTGATTCTGAGATTGTTTTTTCGTGACATATTGTACTTCATGTTATTGGTAACATTTCTTCGATATTACTTGCGATTATTTATGAAGAAAACGGAAATATGGCGAAAATTTGTAAAATTTTGCAATTTTCAAACTTTATATTTTTATGCCCTTAAATCAGAGAGATATGTCACAAAAAAATAGTTAATAAATAACATTTCCCACATGTCTACTTTACATCAGCACAATTTTGGAAACAACATTTTTTTTTGTTAGGAAGTTATAAGGGTTAAAAGTTGACCAGCAATTTCTCATTTTTACAGCACCATTTTTTTAGGGACCACATCACATTTGAAGTCATTTTGAGGGGTCTATATGATAGAAAATAGCTAAGTGTGACACCATTCTAAAAACTGCACCCCTCATGGTGCTCAAAACCACATTCAAGAAGTTTATTAACCCTTTACGTGCTTCACAGGAACTGAAACAATGTGGAAGGAAAAAATGAACATTTAACTTTTTTTTGCAAACATTTCACTTTCAAACCATTTTTTTATTATTTTCACAAGTATAAAAACAGAAATTTAACCATACATTTTGTTGTGCAATTTCTCCTGAATATGCCGATACCCCGTATGTGGGGGTAAACCACTGTTTGGGCGCACCGCAGAGCTTGGAAGAGAAGGAGCGCCGTTTGACTTTTTCAATGCAGAATTGGCTGGAATTGAGATCGGATGCCATGTCGCCTTTGGAGAGTCCCTGATGTGCCTAAACAGTGGAAACCCTCCACAAGTGACACCATTTTGAAAACTAGACCCCTTAAGGAACTTATCTAGATGTGTGGTGAGCACTTTAAATCCCCAGGTGCTTCACAGACGTTCATAACGTAGAGCCGTGAAAATAAAAAATCGCATTTTTTCTACAAAAATGATATTTTGCCCCCCAATTTTTATTTTTACAAGGGTAACGGGAGAAATTAGACCACAAAAAGTTATTTTGCAATTTCTCCTGAGTACGTCGATACCCCATATGTGGGGGTAAACCACTGTTTGGGCGCACCGCAGAGCTTGGAAGAGGAGGAGTGCCGTTTTACTTTTTCAATGTAGAATTGGCTGGAATTGAGATCGGGCACCATGTCACGTTTGGAGAGCCCCTGATGTGCCTAAACAGTAGAAACCCCCCACAAGTGACCCCATTTTGGAAACTAGACCCCTTAAGGAACTTATCTAGATGTGTGGTGAGCACTTTAAACCCCCAAGTGCTTCACAGAAATTTATAAAGTAGAGCCGTGAAAATAAAAAATCCTTTTTTTTTTCCTCAAAAATCATCTTTTTACCCCCAAATTTTTCTTTCACAATGGTAACAGGAGAAATTAAACCCCAAAATTTATTGTGCAATTTATGCTGAGTAGGCTGATACCCCATATGTGGGGGTAAACCACTGTTTGGGCGCATGGCAGAGCTCGGAAGGGAAGGAGCGCCGTTTTGGAATGCAGACTTTGATAGAATGGTCTGCGGGCGTTATGTTGCATTTGCAGTGCCCCCGATGTACCTAAACAGTAGAAACCCCCACAAGTGACCCCATTATGGATCGCGACGGATGGCCACACATCGCGTCCGTCGTGCACTGGATCCGTTGTGTTTTGGCAGACTGTCGTCACAAAAAAAGTTCAATGTAACTTTTTTGTACGTCGCGTCCGCCATTTCCGACCGCGCATGTGTGGCCGTAACTCTTCCCCCTCCTCCCCAGGACATAGACTGGGCAGCGGATGTGTTGAAAAACTGAATACGCTGCCCACGTTGTGCACAATTTTCTCAACATGTGTCGGTACGTCGGGCCGACGCATTGCGTCGGCCCCGTACCGACACAAGTGTGAAAGAAG
Source organism: Ranitomeya variabilis (assembly GCF_051348905.1). Classification (NCBI taxonomy): domain Eukaryota; kingdom Metazoa; phylum Chordata; class Amphibia; order Anura; family Dendrobatidae; genus Ranitomeya; species Ranitomeya variabilis. Next base: position 138,202,590 of record NC_135232.1, on the reverse strand, counting down.
CCTAACCCTAAATTTAGCCCCAACCCTAACCCTAAATTTAACCCTAACCCTAAATTTAGCCCCAACCCTAACCCTAAATTTAGCCCCAACCCTAACCCTAAATTTAGCCCCAACTGCTTTAGCTGCCGGCTGGCAGATCATGGCGGGCGCACTGCGCATGCGTCTGCCATTTTCTTACCGGAGCAAGAAGCCGGCGGCCAGCAGAAGAAGCAGGAGGACCCAGGGACACCGGTAAGTATTACAGGGTCCCTGAATCCCCCTATTTCTCTGTCCTCTGATGTGCGATCACATCAGAGGACAGAGAATTACACACAGCTTCTTTTTTTTTTGCGGTCGCCGGTAAACAGTTAATTACCGGCGATCGCAAAACAGGGGTCGGTAAAAGCCGACCCCGGTCATGTTCTTTGGGGTCTCGGCTACCCCCGGCAGCCGAGACCCCAAGATCTTCCGGGTGCCGGCCGGCGGGCGCACTGCGCATGCGCCCGCCATTTTTTGGCCGGAACAAGATGGCGGCGCCCATCAGGAGCCACGAGGAGCACCGGGGGAAACAGGTGAGTATCGGGGGGCAATCGGGGACCCCATTTCTCTGTCCTCTGATGTTCGAGGACAGAGAAATTAAATGGGAAATCGCTTTTTTTTTGCGACCGCCGGTAAACGGTTAATTACCGGCGATCGCAACCCGGCAGTCGGTAAAAAAACCCCGAATCATGTTCTCGGGTCTAGGCTACGTTCGGTAACTGAGACCCCAGAGAAAATCCGACTCTGGGGGGCACTATTCACTTTTTCCGCAGCGCCGTTAATTAACGGCGCTGTGGTTTAAGTACCCTTAACTGCCGCCGTTAAAAGGCATATCGGCGATCGTTAAGGGGTTAAATAAGCTTTCTATTGACTACAATGGGAAAGTGTTTCTACAGGTCCTTCTCAAAAAATTAGCATATAGTGTTAAATTTCATTATTTACCATAATGTAATGATTACAATTAAACTTTCATATATTATAGATTCATTATCCACCAACTGAAATTTGTCAGGTCTTTTATTGTTTTAATACTGATGATTTTGGCATACAACTCCTGATAACCCAAAAAACCTGTCTCAATAAATTAGCATATTTCACCCGTCCAATCAAATAAAAGTGTTTTTTAATAACAAACAAAAAAACCATCAAATAATAATGTTCAGTTATGCACTCAATACTTGGTCGGGAATCCTTTGGCAGAAATGACTGCTTCAATGGGGCGTGGCATGGAGGCAATCAGCCTGTGACACTGCTGAGATGTTATGGAGGCCCAGGATGCTTCAATAGCGGCCTTAAGCTCATCCAGAGTGTTGGGTCTTGCGTCTCTCAACTTTCTCTTCACAATATCCCACAGATTCTCTATGGGGTTCAGGTCAGGAGAGTTGGCAGGCCAATTGAGCACAGTAATACCATGGTCAGTAAACCATTTACCAGTGGTTTTGGCACTGTGAGCAGGTGCCAGGTCGTGCTGGAAAATGAAATCTTCATCTCCATAAAGCATTTCAGCCGATGGAAGCATGAAGTGCTCCAAAATCTCCTGATAGCTAGCTGCATTGACCCTGCCTTTGATGAAACACAGTGGACCAACACCAGCAGCTGACATGGCACCCCACACCATCACTGACTGTGGGTACTTGACACTGGACTTCAGGCATTTTGGCATTTCCTTCTCCCCAGTCTTCCTCCAGACTCTGGCACCTTGATTTCCGAATGACATGCAAAATTTGCTTTCATCAGAAAAAAGTACTTGGGACCACTTAGCAACAGTCCAGTGCTGCTTCTCTGTAGCCCAGGTCAGGCGCTTCTGCCGCTGTTTATGGTTCAAAAGTGGCTTTACCTGGGGAATGCGGCACCTGTAGCCCATTTCCTGTCCACTGCTTCCTCAGGTTCCCCAAGGTCTGGAATCGGTCCTTCTCCACAATCTTCCTCAGGGTCCGGTCACCTCTTCTCGTTGTACAGCGTTTTCTGCCACATTGTTTCCTTCCAACAGACTTACCATTGAGGTGCCTTGATACAGCACTCTGGGAACAGCCTATTTGTTGAGAAATTTCTTTCTGGGTCTTACCCTCTTGCTTGAGGGTGTCAATGATGGCCTTCTTGACATCTGTCAGGTCGCTAGTCTTACCCATGATGGGGGTTTTGAGTAATGAACCAGGCAGGGAGTTTTTAAAAGCCTCAGGTATCTTTTGCATGTGTTTAGAGTTAATTAGTTGATTCAGAAGATTAGGGTAATAGGTCGTTTAGAGAACCTTTTCTTGATATGCTAATTTATTGAGACAGGTTTTTTGGGTTTTCAGGAGTTGTATGCCAAAATCATCAGTATTAAAGCAATAAAAGACCTGACAATTTTCAGTTGGTGGATAATGAATCTATAATATATGAAAGTTTAATTGTAATCATTACATTATGGTAAATAATGAAATTTAACACTATATGCTAATTTTTTGAGAAGGACCTGTATAGTGCAAATGTTGTTTTTTTTCTCTATGGAAAAGAACATGAGTGTCAATTTCTGAGAAATTTCTGCCTGGTAAGAAGCTCAATATTTGGCCATTGAGAAAATACAATTGCATTGCAAAAAAACAAATGCTAAAAAAAAAAACGTGTGTGTTTATGCATTTGTGGGTTGTTATTTTTAACATGGATTTTACAGCCAGACAAATCCACATAAAGGATTGCTCTGTGAACATACCCAACCATGTATGATATATTGGCTTCTACTATTCACATTTGAGATATTCAGTTCTGTTGTTTGTTCTGCTCGGGGGAGGGGTCTGATCATGGACCCTATTGACCTAGGCTGGGGTCTGCTGATTTCCATCATAGTGGCAGTCATTTTAGAAACAAGCTGTTCTATCTTTTTTCCCGCAAGAATGACAGAATATGCGACAGAGGCTTAAAATAGTACATATAAAAACAGATGTGAACAGTGCCTTAACACCATTTGCAAATTTTGCTAAATGACTGTTCAAACGAAGCACAGGTGTATGGTGCGCCAGAGGAAGCGGAGATAGAAATTGAGTAAGTGCATCAGGTGCCTGTGCTTGGTTTGAACAGTCATTTTGTGCCTACAGAATCCCTTTCATGGATCTTCTCTTGTGAATTAGACCCTGGAACACATTTGGACCCTGACTGAGGGATAAATGTGACTGGAATGAATGTGATCTGAGCATTGTTCAGGTTTAACTCTTTATTTCCAGAAAGCGTGGGAGAGCTCTCCTTGTGGGAGAGCGAACAATTGTCCATCTGTATGTAATACATAATTATCTGTGGCTTTGTAAAAGCAGCACGGAATATAACCAAACAGAATAGTCTCCCCACTTGTTAAACACGTCTTTCTCTTACAATCATTTTATTGCAATCTTCTTTAAATGAAGCGCATTCTTAAAGGAAGTTTAAGTAATTTGGAACAAAGGAGAATAAGTATACAGAAGTACAGATGCTAATGATAGCGCTGAGTGGATAATGGAGAATAGTGGATTTAAAGTGACTGACATAAATTATAGATTGTAAACAGTGTGTGGGGGATATGTGATAACTGAGCCTCATTTAAATTAAGACGGGGATTTTGCTTCTCGGCAGATTAGGCTCCTTCATTAAGTTTTAAAATCGCCTTTATAATGTTTTATTAAAATCTCGTGACAACTTATCCATGGAGACGTACAAAAAGTAATAGCTACAATTGTGTTAGGTGCCATTACCCTGTCCAGTTGTTGCCTTATGATATGTAAAGCATAAGGTTAATTAAAAACGCAACAGGATTTAAAGAGAACCTGCCATGTTTGTATATGCAGCCTGTTGTACAGCAGCTATTCTAGAGCTGGAGTATCTGATCAGATTCATCTATTGGTTTGTGCCTTTAGATTTATTAGAACTTGTGTTTTATTCATTGAAATTCCTGTCTTTTCTATGGTTAGGAGTCCAGTGGGCGGGGCTACTCTGTGAGGAGCTGTCAATCAATAAATGGGGCAGCCCATTAACTTATACCTGCTATACTCTTTCCATTACTAGAGACTGTCTGACATGTATATTTCCATTGGGCCTTTGTACACTCGCTGATGTCCTTGCAACTATGGATGCAATTTCCTGTACAAGTCATTTTGTGCATCCTACGTATTACAAAGGCCAGAATTGTCTGGCAGCTCCTGAACCTCTTTGCTCTATTGAAATGTTATTCATATTTGGCAATCCAGAGATCCGTGTAAAAGGAGGAACAGACAAAGTCTATGATTGTGTTCTAGTAAATTACAGGGGTTGTCCACTTCTCAATCCCCATGTTTTCCCCCAGTAAAATAATAACCCTTATACTCCCCTCCGGTGCCGCCACTTTTCCGGTGAAGCCCGTACTCGCCCCCTCAGGGATCACGTGATATTGTTACGTCACGTGATCCCTGCAGCCACTTCTCTCCCCTCCTTCATGCAAATTGCATCTATCGGGAAGAAGTGCGAGCAGCTCAGAGTAGTGAACAACCCCTTTCATTTTGTTTGCCTGATCTCTACTGTATAGAACACTTTGGATGATGATTTTTTTTCGTGCCTCCAAAAAAATGACACCAATTTTTTTTGTGTAAATTTTTAGCCCATGTGTCCATTTTACCATTTTTATGGCGTCCTTTTTTCTTATATGCCAAAAAAAGTTAATTGTCCATGCTTCTTCTGTCCAGTAAAAATTGGACAGCACTTGTCTGACACATGGATGGCACCCAAGTCCTCTCTGGTCTTTCTGCACTGATCCGTTCAGTTGAATGGGCAATTTTGATCAGTGGCTAAAATCACACATCTGTTTTAATTTTGGGGGGTTTTTTTGCGGGAGGAAGCTCTGTCCACAAAAAAACATGGATCTGTGAATAGCCAAATAACCTAGAATGGGTGCTTGTTCTATCTGTGGAAAACACAGTATACAGATCTCTAAATGAGGTTTTGCGGCATTGCTTCAAGGGGGAATAACCACAAAATACTCTTTGCGGAACTCTTCTTGCCTCCTGCACACTACATCATGGCCATGAACCCTTATGTGCCGCAAGCGAAAACTTACACGTACGGTGTATATTTGCTCACATTATGCTTTCATTTTCTGACATATATTTTCTATATGAACCTGTACTTTTTTTGCATGAAGATCATGTGCATCAGGGCATAGATGTATCAATGACTCTTACGTGTAGACTCTTAAGTGGCACCACCTTATCTCCGAGTCTTCGCTGTATTTCGGGAGACATTTCAGTTTGTTTGTATTGCAGCGAAGAAACTCTGATAAATCCTCCCACATCTTATGTAAGATCTTTTATTTAGTCCTTTGTTTGAGCAGAAGTCCGAAACATTTACATGATCGATATCTGCTGCTTTAGGAGATTTTTTGTTTCTGCTGACAAGTGTGAATATATTGATTTGGCTATTTACTATTTTTATTCCGTTTCTCGCCAGTCGATAAGCAAGATCAAGAGCATACCTTTTTTTGTATTCTGTCTTGTAGTTCACTCTCAAGATACAATTTTGATTAATCACAAATGCTCCTGGGGTCATGGAGAGCAAATGTGTTTGCGGAGTGTCAGCTGAGGCTGTCAGATAAATATCTTAAGCTCAGCCAGGGTTCATGCCACAGCTTCGGGCTTTGCCAAATGTCTCCCCTTGTCGAGGAAGATAACAGCCCTGCTAGAGGCAACTAAAAGGTTCCACACCAAAGGGGCTGACCTTGCCACTTGCATCTTTCCCCAGGTGGAAGAAGTTATTAAGTTTACACATTTTAATCTAAACCTTATAAATTAGAGCTTTATTGGCATAATTAATCAATACTCATTACTATGTATGCTGTGAAAGCTTTGTTCTATCATGCTTTAAAAGAAAAACTCGCTTCATTCATTAAACATGACATTGAAAGGGAGAGTCAAAACAGCTGACCACTCCGGCCCCTTTAAATACTCCCATCTCCTCCATTCAGCTTCTTTCCCACCATGTACACAGCCCTATCTATCATCTCACTCTAAATCAATCACATCCATGCTCACTATAATACTTTTTGACAGCTGAAAATATCATATCTCCATTTCCTACTACTAGGGTCAAGTAGAAGTATAGAGCAACCTATCACATAGGTCACTAAAGGTGGAAAGTGAACCATCGAGCAGAATATCACGCTCCACTTTATTCTGAATTTTCTAAAATTTAGTTTAGTATGGATATTCAATCCCTCAATGATCAGCCTTTTTTCAGTTATTTTGCTAAATCTTTTGGCACAGTGAGCTGCATATAGATGCATGCTGCATAATTTATCATTTTATCTTTTTTTTCCCTAAACAAACACAGAAAAAATACTTTTGGTATAGTTTTTTAAATTTTTTTTTACTTTAATGTGAATACATGTTTTGTTTATTTTTTGGTTTTGTTATACAGTGGGGAAAATAAGTATTTGATACACTGCAATTTTTGCAAGTTTCCCCACCTAGAAATAATGTAGAGGTCTGTAATTTTTATCGTAGTTACACTCCAACTGTGAGAGACAGAATCTAAAAAAAACAGAAAAATATTTTGTATGATTTTTACATAATTAAATTCAATTTTATTGCATGAAATACAAGTGCTTCTCACAAAATTAGAATATCATGAAAAAGTTAATTTATTTCAGTTCTTCAATACAAAAAGTGAAACTCATATATAGAGTCATTACAAACAGAGTGATCTGTTTCGAGTGTTTATTTCTGTTAATTTTGATGACTATGGCTTACAGCCAATGAAAACCCAAAAGTCGTTATCTCCGTAAATTAGAATACTTTATACCACCAGCTTGAAAACTGATTTTAAAATCCGAAATGTTGGCCTACTAAAATGTATGTTCAGTAAATGCACTCAATACTTGGTCGGGGCTCCTTTTACATCAATTACTGCATCAATGCGGCGTGGCATGGAGGCGATCAGCCTGTGGCACTGCTGAGGTGTTATGGAAGCCCAGGTTGCTTTAATAGTAGCCTTCAGCTCGTTTGCATTGTTGAGTCTAGTGTCTCTCTTCCTCCTCTCTATGGGTTAAAGTCAGGCGAGTTTGCTGGCCAATCAAGCACAGTGATACTGTTGTTTTTAAACAGGTATTGGTACATTTGGCAGTGCGGAAAGGTGCCAAGTCCTTCTGGAGAATGACAAAAAGCTTTTTGGAGCTGGAAATTTCAGAGTGAAGCATGAAGTGCTCTAAAATTTCTTGGTAGACGGCTTCGCTGACTTTGGTCTTGATAAAACACAGTAAACCTACACCAGCAGATGACATGGCTTCCCAAACCATCACTGATTGTGGAAACTTCACACTAGACCTCCAGCAGCTTGGATTGTGGCCTCTCCACTCTTCTTCCAGACTCAGGGTCCTTGATGAACAGCCGCAAGACATGCAGCCACGGTGACTCGAGCATTTTTTTCGAGCATGCCGAAATACTCAATTAGGACACAAGCTGCATCAGACAACACCTTATCCGAGCACGCGCACTCATCACTAAAGGGAACATCTTTTTTTCCTTTGTTTATTTTTCATCTATAACTGGTTTATTCTTAAAGTAGCACTATGTAGCGCTATAGCATGCAGACATGAAATATATGAAATTTGAATTGCATTACTACTCTAGAAAATTAGAAAAATTGAGACTACTTAGTGCATAGAAGCAATAGCAGTGCTGATGCTTCTCTGCAGTACATAGGGCTCATTTAGTGCTGTATTAATGGCAAAAGAGAAGACAGAAGATGTAATTATCCTCTTTTGTCTTATCTTTTGGGTCTCTGGCAGTGTCTGAAAGTCAGCTACCCAACCTGTTCCTGCTACGTTTCTGGGGTTTTACTCTTATGTCGTACATTTACAGTGGTGTGAATTTGAAGCTCATGGATCAATTGCCGTAAATATAAGATGCTTGGTCCTTATCAGATTACGACCAACTATTCTTTTTGTTTCCCCCTATTCCTTTTCTTTGTAGATACATTTATTCAGTTTCCGTTATTATGTGTGTTAAGGTAACTTATAAAAAGCTTGGCGATACATTATAAATAAAAAAAAGATGTTAGATGTTTTTGTATCCAGGGTAGAATACATCAGAACTCCTCTTCTACGTTCAGCCAGAAGTATAGAGCATGTAAGATGTCTTTATGTCTAGGGTAGGCCGACATGTGGCTTCTATTTACACCACATATGTACTGTGGATTTGTAGCATTCAGATTCACTGCATATTTCACCATTGCTGCATTACAGGGGTGAAAATTGTATTAAAAATTTGTGACAGAAATGACTTGACTTCGGATTTAAAAATCTTCACCATACATCACTTTTTTTTGGCAACAAAATCTGCAGCATGTGAATGACACTTGTATATAAGGTGCACACACCTGTTATAACCGTGAAAATAGCTTTATTTAAACAACACTGACTGCACAACCATATTAAAAAACATTAAAAACAAGTACAAATATGGCTACTAATAATCATGGAGACACATACATAATGAGACATGAGTATAAACAGTGCTAAAATACTGGCATTAATACTGGACCAGGTGCCCAAATGACACCTGCTATAATGAATCATATATGTAAACAGTACTAACAATATTGAGAATAGAATGGAGCAAAATGCCTAATATGTATACATAATATATAAGCAAGGGCTACAATGAGACCTAGTAGCCTGTATACCTATGTGTCAGCATAAATAATATATTAAACCTCATTATCTGGTTATAAACTGGATCTTAATAGGAGTGTGACCACCTCAATGATCCCAAAGGTGAACCAAGCATGCATATAAATACACACACATATATATATATATATATATATATATATATATATATATATATCTCAGAATCCACCCGGCCTAGATGTAAATGAAGCATGCAGATAGGTAGGCTGTATAGTTGCCTTGTGGTCAGGGTAAAGCCATATGAACCATCCCTACGCGTATCTCTACTAGATGTAGCTTCGCTTATATATTATGTATACATATTAGGCATTTTGCTCCATTCTATTGTCAATATTGTTAGTACTGTTTACATATATGATTCATTATAGCAGGTGTCATTTGGGCACCTGGTCCAGTATTAATGCCAGTATTTTAGTACTGTTTATACTCATGTCTCATTATGTATGTGTCACCATGATTATTAGTAGCCATATTTGTACTTGTTTTTAATGTTTTTTAATGTTTTTTTTATGTGGTTGTGCACTCAGTGTTGTTCAAATAAAGCTATTTTCACGGTTATAACAGGTGTGTGCACCTCTACATGCACCTTCTTTTCTTTGCTTCATCTACTATAGTATTGGGCACATTGGTAGCACCCCTGATTACTTATATATGTATATATTAGTGGTGCCCGCTTTTCTTCCATTATATGTGAATGACACTTGTAAAATATCATCCCTTTGACTAATACTGTAATCCACTGCAGATTTTACCTCTAAATCCACATGTAACATTTTCACCTTTTCCCTCCCTTGCTGATACATTTGTAGTGTCTCATGAAGATGATCTCAAGAAATCTTTGAAGTTTAGGAAACAAGTGTCGGCAGGATCCATAGGAAATGCAAAATAAAATATTTTCTGACAGAGGGTGTTGGTTCTTAATGACTGTATATTCAGTTGTTATAAATTTCATGTATTAATGCATTCAATGAACTTGCTTACTTTACTAAAAACAATGGCCTTGTAGATCGGTTTGCAAAAATAACCAATGTTACAAAACGCCATCACCCCTGCATTTCTCGTAGTTCTGCTTTTTGTTCTTATAGCTTTCACAGCTAAAGATAACGGTTACCATAATGAGTTATTTGGGAAATCCCAAGTGTGGAAACCCACATTAATACAAATTCACAACATTCTATTAATATTCCTCTGTGGTTGATAATTTTAGGAAATTTATGTGCAACCACCAAAAAATGATGGACACACATAAACAGATTGAAAAGTAGCAAATAAGTAAGTTCTGTCAGACTAGGATCAGCACTGCTTTGATGATGGTGGAAATTACCACTAAACCTCTGGAAACCTTCACTGTTCAGCTGCAGACATGTATTTGACCTTCATTAATTTGTACTTTCTTTGTTCTAGAGTGTAGAATATGTCAGACCACTGCCGAGATTGTGTTATTGATTAGCAAATACATGGAACACAAGAAAGCTGGATGCTATGTGAATGTCTAGTATGAAGGTGGTTTGAGGGGTCAGGGGACGGTGATGTAGGTAATGTCCTCAACTGCAGGGATTTTGGAGAACATGAACTTGTTTTTTTAATATACTGGTTATTGATGCGGTTGTCCAGATTGTTCCAATTTAATTGGACGCCCAGGGCCACGGACCGGGTCACTGCTGCGGTGACTACCCCCGAAGAACCGTTGGACCTGACCCGAGTACCCCACGGCCCTGGCGGCCGCTTCAATAAGCATCAATCAGTAAGTGAATGGGTTCAGTTGAAGAAGATCAAAGCTTTGGAAACGCCCAGACCTGAATCCAATTAAAAATCTGTGGGGAGACCTGAAGAAGGCGCTGTACACAAGAGATTCCCTTGCAATCTGACACATTTGGTGCTACTTCTAGGAAGAGTGGGCAAAGATTGCCAATTCTAGGTGTACCATACTGTTAGACTCCTGCCCAAAATAACTGAATGTTGTCATAAATTCAAAAGGTACTTTAAAAAAAAATTGTCTGAATGTGCATATTTATGAAACTACATTATTTTAGTTTATTTTTCCACTTGAAAAGATTTCAGTTCATTTTTCAGTTGAATTTTACAGGTTATGGGTGACATTATAGGTGGACAATGTTCTGTAATGATTCTTCTTGGTATGATTTTTTCACTTGACAAAAACCTGTCATATTATCAGGTATATGGACTTATTTTAGACAAAAACATACAGGATTAAACTTTAGACAAAACATTGAGATGATACGGGGTTCCAGAGTGAGAAAACCCAGTGTGCGTTTCAACTAGAACTTCAAATATTACACCTAGATTGTTGTCATGGAGTAGAACCAATGTTGAGACCCAAGACTCCACCATGTTCTGGCTGGTGAGGCCCCAGTGGAATAAAATTGAGAAATATTCTATGATTGAGGGACATTGTGTTTCGTACAATCTTCCAAAGGTGCTTAGCAAGATGATGAAAATAAAAAATAGAAGATGAAGTGAGCTAGTATGAGCATTCAGACACTTAGTCAATGGCTGTCTGTAAGGACATCCCTCGTTTTAGTGTGTAGTATTGTGTGAGTGGATGAATAATGTAGAGATAGTAGTATCTGCCTAGCAGGGTACCCATCACATTACTCCGAGAAATGGCACACCTCCAGTGAAATAACCATTGTATGATTCTTAGATTCTTGTCTAGATTTCCTCTGCGGAGCCTTCTACATCACAGATCCATTATTTATATCACAGACCTTTTTTTCCAAATTCATTTGCAGGAAGTTATCATGTCTGTTTCAGTAGAGATACTGTGAGTCAGCGTATTTTTTATTGCCGAGCTTGCTGTAGTCACAGGACTGTATTACATTTTTTTCCTTTAGAACAGTGTTTGCCAACTGGTTTTTTGTTCGACTCCTGAAACGGATTTGTTTTACTGGACTGGCACAGAAGCTTGGTATCAAGACTTGTGTGTGATGTTACATACAAAGTCCTGATGCTGGCTGTCATCAAGATGTGTGTGCATGCCAAGGTTGTAAAAAGAAGAGGGGCTAGGAGTTTTAAAGGTACCCTGATTCATGATGCCCAAACTGCTGGCAATGTGAATCAGATGCCGTCTTCCCAGTATCTAGCTTTTCTCCTTGGCCAGATCTTTTAACTATATTTCTAGATAAACCTGGCTGTAATCGTGCAGCCAGGTTCTGATTCATTCTGCCCCTAGTTTGGGCATCATTGATAGGAACCCTTTAAAATGTACATTTAATTATATGGGAATAGTCTGGGGTCAGATTTAGGGGTCAGAAATATTATAGGAGCCTGAGCTAATGTAGCCTTCTTATCTGGAATCTAATGGAATCTAAATTAGTTTATGGGTCTGGTCTTGGGTATGAATTAATTTGTCTTCTCTTGTTGTCTGAATTATGAAATGGTTCTGGTTTAATTTAGGAATCTGAGTTAATTTAGTCATCTATTTTGGCTATCTTATTTATTTAGGGGTCTGGTAGTTAATGGAAGGGTCTGCTTTGAGGTCTGAATGAGTTTAGGGGTCTGCTTTTATATTTAAATTACCTCAAAGGTCTTCTCTGGAGACTGAGATCATTCACAGGTCTGGTTTGGGGCTTTATATAAATGTTAGGGATGTGAATTAAATGACGGATCTGTCTATAGGTATCTGTCTCTGAGCAGGGAGGAAGTAAAGGAATTCAGTAGTTTCCTACACTCTTCATTTTATTATTGGAGTACGCAGAATGTAAATGAGTAAAGCTATTATAGCATATCGAGTACTCACTTAGATTATATAAGTGAATTGATGCACTGTGGGGCATATTCTAAGGTTGGGTTCACAACACATACAGTTAAGTCCATATACCGTGCCTACAAGTAGTATTCAACCCCCTGCAGATTTAGCAGGTTTAATAAGATGCAAATAAGTTAGAGCCTTCAAACTTCAAACAAGAGCAGGATTTATTAACAGATGCATAAATCTTACAAACCAAAAAGTTTTGTTGCTCAGTTAAATTTTTATAAATTTTAAACATAAAAGTGTGGGTCAATTATTATTCAACCCCTAGGTTTAATATTTTGTGGAATAACCTTTGTTTGCAATTACAGCTAATAATCGTCTTTTATAAGACCTGATCAGGCCGGCACAGGTCTCTGGAGTTATCTTGGCCCACTCCTCCATGCAGATCTTCTCCAAGTTATCTAGGTTCTTTGGGTGTCTCATGTGGACTTTAATCTTGAGCTCCTTCCACAAGTTTTCAATTGGGTTAAGGTCAGGAGACTGACTAGGCCACTGCAACACCTTGATTTGATTTTTTGCCTCTTGAACCAGGCCTTGGTTTTCTTGGCTGTGTGCTTTGGGTCTTTGTCTTGTTGGAAGATGAAATGACGACCCATCTTAAGATCCTTGATGGAGGAGCGGAGGTTCTTGGCCAAAATCTCCAGGTAGGCCGTGCTATCCATCTTCCCATGGATGCGGACCAGATGACCAGGCCCCTTGGCTGAGAAACAGCCCCACAGCATGATGCTGCCACCACCATGCTTGACTGTAGGGATGGTATTCTTGGGGTCGTATGCAGTGCCATCCAGTCTCCAAACGTCACGTGTGTGGTTGGCACCAAAGATCTCGATCTTGGTCTCATCAGACCAGAGAACCTTGAACCAGTCAGTCTCAGAGTCCTCCAAGTGATCATGAGCAAACTGTAGACGAGCCTTGACATGACGCTTTGAAAGTAAAGGTACCTTACGGGCTCGTCTGGAACGGAGACCATTGCGGTGGAGTACGTTACTTATGGTATTGACTGAAACCAATGTCCCCACTGCCATGAGATCTTCCCGGAGCTCCTTCCTTGTTGTCCTTGGGTTAGCCTTGACTCTTCGGACAAGCCTGGCCTCGGCACGGGAGGAAACATTCAAAGGCTGTCCAGGCCGTGGAAGGCTAACAGTAGTTCCATAAGCCTTCCACTTCCGGATGATGCTCCCAACAGTGGAGACAGGTAGGTCCAACTCCTTGGAAAGGGTTTTGTACCCCTTGCCAGCCTTGTGACCCTCCACGATCTTATCTCTGATGGCCTTGGAATGCTCCTTTGTCTTTCCCATGTTGACCATGTTTGAGTGCTGTTCACAAGTTTGGGGAGGGTCTTAAATAGTCAGAAAAGGCTGGAAAAAGAGATAATTAATCCAAACATGTAAAGCTCATTGTTCTTTGTGCCTGAACTACTTCTTAATACTTTAGGGGAACCAAACAGAATTCTGGGGGGTTGAGGGGTTGAATAATAAATGACCCTCTGAAAAAACTTTTCACAATTTAAAAAAAAAATAAACAAAGAAATAACATTCTTTTTTGCTGCAGTGCATTTCACACTTCCAGGAGCTCTCCATGCAGGTGAAACAAGCCATCGTTAAGCTGCGAAAACAGAAAAAACCCATCCGAGAAATTGCTACAATATTAGGAGTGGCAAAATCTACAGTTTGGTACATCCTGAGAAAGAAAGAAAAAGCACTGGTGAACTCATCAGTGCAAAAAGACCTGGGCGCCCACGGAAGACAACAGTGGTGGATGATCGCAGAATAATCTCCATGGTGAAGAGAAACCCCTTCACAACAGCCAACCAAGTGAACAACACTCTCCAGGAGGTAGGCGTATCAATATCCAAATCTACCATAAAGAGAAGACTGCATGAAAGTAAATACAGAGGATTCAGTGCACGGTGCAAGCCACTCATAAGCATCAAGAATAAAAAGGCTAGACTGGACTTTGCTAAAAAACATCTAAAAAAGCCAGCACAGTTCTGGAAGAACATTCTTTGGACAGACGAAACCAAGATCAACCTCTACCAGAATGATGGAAAGAGAAAAGTATGGTGAAGGCGTGGTACAGCTCATGATCCAAAGCATACCACATCATCTGTAAAACACGGCGTAGGCAGTGTGATGGCTTGGGCATGCATGGCTGCCAGTGGCACTGGATCACTAGTGTTTATTGATGATGTGACACAGGACAGAAGCAGCCGAATTAATTCTGAGGTATTCAGAACCATACTGCGTGCTCAGATCCAGCCAAATGCAGCCAAACTGATTGGTCGTCATTTCATACTACAGATGGACAATGACCCACAACATAAAGCCAAAGCAACCCAGGAGTTTATTAAAGCAAAGAAGTGGAATATTCTTGAATGGCCTAGTCAGTCACCTGATCTCAACCCAATTGAGCATGCATTTCACTTGTTAAAGACTAAACTTCAGACAGAAAGGCCCACAAACAACCAGCAACTGAACAGTGAAGGCCTGGCAGAGCATCAAAAAGGAGGAAACAGCATCTGGTGATGTCCATGAGTTCAAGACTTCAGGCAGTCATTGCCAACAAAGGGTTTTCAACCAAGTACTAGAAATGAACATTTTATTTAAAATTATTGAATCTGTCCAATTACTTTTGGTCCCTTTAAAAACAGGGTGGCACATGTTAAGGAGCTGAAACTCCTAAACCCTTGATCCAATTTTAATGTGGATACCCTCAAATGAAAGCTGAAAGTCTGAACTTCAACTGCATCTCATTTGTTTTGTTTAAAATACATTGTGGTAATGTCTATAACCAAAATTAGATAAATGTTGTCTATGTCCAAATATATATGGACTTAACTGTATGGGCTACACCTTTGTGCATCAGTAGGGCTTTCGTCCGAAGCTCTGTAAAACAGAATGTGGAAAGAATCCCTGATGGACTCATGAATATGTGGAAGAACCATAATGTGAACAACGCTTAAAGGGGTTGTCCTGTCCAAATCGATACGTCTGCAGTCACTCTGTGTAAATGCAGACTTATGAATCCCCCCAGTGCATGCACTGTGGGCTGCAGAGATTCTCCGGTTTCTGACTCTGGACCGGCGTGTACGTATGCATTATACATACTCCTGACCAGAACCCGTCCAATGGGTGCAGCCTCACTCCATACACTTGCATAGAGCAATGCCGTGTCCTCTAGTCGGCCATGCCCACTGGACAGCTGCGTCACCGGTCGGGGCGCCCTATCTCTATACAGGTGTATGGAGCGAGGCCGTTCTCACTGGGCAGGCTCTGGCCGGGAGTATGTATAACTGATACATACCCTGCAGACTTATCGATTTGGACCAGACGACCCCTTTAAGCAGTGAGTCAAAGAAAACTTTAAACTCCTAGAAAGCGGTCACATTTGTGGTACATGACAAGATATAATAGAATAACTACATCCAGTTAATGTAACTGCACAATTACATAACAGGGGATAATAACACAAAGGAGTCAGCTGTATTGATCCTTTGGATTATAATATGGAGGATCCTTTAATAAGAGGGTTTTGTTTTTTTTAAATCATTTATCTCCAGCATTTACTGGCTCAATGTATAATCTGTATGACCAAAATGAAAGCCTCCAATCTTTCATAGATAAAATACAGTCAACTCAATTTGTATATTTTAAGTTCAGTAACTGCGTAGCAAGAAAATAATTCAATTGCTTTGTAAAGTGTACAGAAAAAAAAGGCACTTTCCACATTATCTCCGCTCTTTGAGAGAAAACTTTTACATTTGTGAATATGATGACAGAATACTGTTTTAATTTAGTAACATCTCATTCCTTTAGCACATCTATCTGCTATTAGTGTGGGACTACGAGATGAGCCCACTGGAGTTTGTCAGAGCAGAAGGCAATAATAATAAGACTGTATGCAGTAATACCTACAAAACACAGAAAATCTGTCTCTGTTTTGTAGTGCTAAAGGCAAAACCTTGTGTCATATGGTAGTGCATAAATAAATAAAGTCTCTGCAGACTGTGTGCACTTGTTATCTACCTAAAAGACATAATAAATATTCTCCTTTCAAAGTTCTCTTGTTCCAACATAATCCTTGTCTTCACTTTAATGAAGTTTCCACTATCATTGGTCACAATTACTTATCATGATGACCCAAATACATGCATGGAAAAAAGCCACATCTGTGAAGAACTCCTACCAGATCTTATGAAAATGAGACCTCTTTAATATTTTATGTTCAGTGCAATCTTTCTAATGTTTTTAGTTATTTAAGTCCAAGGCATACTGACTGATAAACTGTTACATAAAATAGTTGGTGTGTTCGCAGGCTCAGAATTTAGGCTAGCCATGTACAGTTTGTTTGGTAGACAGCTTCCTCCTCCGACTTCTCCATACACCTGAGCATTTTCTGTGGGGAGAGAAGAGAAAGTCATTACTTGGCATGTCCGGCACTGGTTCATCTCCCCAGAAAACAAACGGATCAAATGTTGAAATTCTTATCATTCTTTCTCGGGACACATGATGTCGAATGGTCCTGTTACACACCAGATGGTTGGCTGGTTCCTCCATTAACATTGGGTTCAGATGACTTGTTATCTATAGGGTGTGAGGGCCTTAAAGAGGTTGTCCACTACTTTAGCATTAATGAACTAGCTTTTGGATAGGTCATCAACGTCTGTTCGATTGGGGTCCAACACTGCAGCCGATCAGTTGTTACCAGTGGTGCTGTCCGTAAGTGTTCACTTGCGGAGTTGCTCAGTCTTCTGATAGTGGCCGAGGCTTGGTACTACACATCCGCCTCCTGTTCAGATCAATAGGAGGCCGATATGTAATGCCCTGCAGCGGCCACTGTCAGAAGTTGGAGCAGCTTTTCAAGTGAGTACTTCCGGACAGCACCACTGGTCACAACTGATTGGCGGGGGTGTCAGGTGTCTGATCTCAACGGATCAGGCAATGATGATCTATCCTAAGGATAGGTCATTAATGTTTAAGTAGTGGACAACCTCATTGTCATGCAGCATTAGTTTGTTGTAAGGGTTGTTTTGTCATATCAATCCCCTTTTAAACTAAAACTGTCCAGACTTCTAAAGTTCTAAGTTAGATGTTACAGCTCTGGGCCTCAATTTAATTTTACATGTCAGGCATTTGAGTGAATGGCCAATCATATGTTTGGTAGTTGTGCCAAGTCCATCAGAGAATGAGCCATCTGTCTTGGATAGTCAACAAGGTCTCATATTTTAAATAAGGATATTTTTCATCATGAAATGTAAAAATTGTATATATATCAGTAAAACAGAACTTATAAGCGTATCCAAAATTTGGTAATTGTTTCCTTTATTTGTAGATACTGTTTTTGTTTTTTGTTAGTTGTTTTTTTGTGGACATGGATACCATTTTTCCTTTTTTTAATGAGATGAAGACACTTATTTATGGTACAAGTATATTAATGTGAGACATTCATTAAATGGATAGTAATCACTAAACTATATTTTTCCTGTTATTATTGTGCTTTGGTTGCCATCAGCCTCTCCGATACATTTTTGCCTGGTAATAAACAGGTGCTATATCTGCTTAAAGCGCTGTTTATAGTAGAAAACATCCATCCAGCTATCTCATCTCTTATTTAATTTGTTTATTGACGAGCAGTGAAATGCATAGAGACTGATGAAAGAGCACATTGTTTTCTCTATTCAAAGCATCATCACAAATTTCAGTCTCTGCATTTAGTAATCTTTTGCGCAAGGTGTAAGTTATATAGAAATCTCTATAATATAAAGCAGCTGTTCATTAAAGCTGCCCTACTTTAAAGAGCCCTTTACCTCCAACTGCAGAGTATAAAGCCGCATTTACACTGAAAGATAATCGTGAACAAGCGTTCTTAAGGACTCTCAGTTTACAATAATCGTTCGGTGTAAGCAGGCCGATAAACAAGAAAAACTCTCGTTCATTGGGTTTAATCATCTTTTGTACAGCACAGAAGATCCTTATTCTCGATTGCACATTGTCCTCTTTAAACAGGACTTGCACTGCCACGTATAGTGACGGTGCAGGCTATAAAATGACTGCCGTTTGGTAAGGTTTACCAATCTGCGATCGTTTACTGCTGCCCATCAGTCCCTGTAAACGCTCGTTCATCAGCCTGAAGAAAGTCTCTGTAGTACCCTATTGTGTTTGGGCATCTATATTCTCATATATACATTTATATGTATAATTGTCTAAGGGCTACTTCCGTCTTTCTGTCCTCAGAAAATCCCGCGTCGCTGATTGGATGCAGCATCAATAGTAAAAAAAAATGTAATGTTAAAAATAATAAAAAAAGCAAAAAACCTGCTATTCCCACCCTCCGTAGTCCACTGAGCCGCACGCGGCTGCCGCCATCTTCCGTTCCCAGAGATGCATTGCAAAATTGCCCAGAAGACTTAGCGGTCTCGCGAGACCGCTAAGTCTTATGGGTAATTTCACAATGCATCCTGGGAATGGAAGATGGCGGCAGCCGCGCGCTCATCGCCAGAGCTTCAGTGGATCCCGGCGGGTGAGTATATCACTTTTTTATTTTAATTAATTTTTTTTAACAGGGATATGGTACCCACACTGCTAAATACTGCGTGGGCTGTGTGATATACTGCGTGGGCTGTGTGATATACTGCGTGGGCTGTGCTATATACTACAGGGGCAGTGTGATATACTGCGTGGGCTGTGTGATATACTGCGTGGGCTGTGCTATATACTACAGGGGCAGTGTGATATACTGCGTGGGCTGTGTGATATATTGCGTGGGCTGTGCTATATACTACATGGGCAGTGTTATATACTGCGTGGGCTGTGCTATATACTACATGGGCAGTGTTATATACTGCGTGGGCTGTGTGTTATACTGCAGGGGCTGTGCTATATACTACATGGGCAGTGTTATATACTGCGTGGGCAGTGTGATATACTGTGTGGGCTGTGCTATATACTACATGGGCAGTGTGATATACTGCATGGGCTGTGTGATATACTGCGGGGGCTGTGCTATATACTACATGGGCAGTGTTATATACTATGTGGGCTGTGTGATATACTGCGGGGGCTGTGCTATATACTACATGGGCAGTGTGATATACTGCATGGGCTGCGTGATATACTGTGGGGGCTGTGCTATATACTACATGGGCAGTGTTATATACTGCGTGAGCTGTGTGTTATACTGCGGGGGCTGTGCTATATACTACATGGGCAGTGTTATATACTGCGTGGTCAGTGGTATATACTGCGTGGGCAGTGTGATATACTGCGTGGGCTGTGCTATATACTACATGGGCAGTGTGATATACTGCATGGGCTGTGTGATATACTGCGGGGGCTGTGCTATATACTACATGGGCAGTGTTATATACAATGTGGGCTGTGTGATGTACTGCGGGGGCTGTGCTATATACTACATGGGCTGTGTGATATACTGCATGGGCTGTGTGATATACTGTGGGGGCTGTGCTATATACTACATGGGCAGTGTTATATACTACGTGGGCTGTGTGATATACTGCGGGGGCTGTGCTATATGCTACATGGGCAGTGTTATATACTGCTTGGGCTGTGTTTATACTGCGTGGGCTGTGCTATATACTACATGCCCTGTGTTATATACTGCGTGGCCTGTGTTATATACTACGTCGCCTGTGTTATATACTGCGTGGCTGCTATATACTGCGTGGGCTGTGTTAAATACTACATGGCCAGTGTTATATACTGCGTTGCCTGTATTAACGCATCGGGTATTCTAGAATATGTATGTATATAGCAGCCACATAGTCTATAGCACAGGCCACGTACTATTTGTCTGCTATATACTACGTGGCCTGTGCTATATACTATGTGGCTGCTATATACAATCATACATACATATTCTAGAATACCCGATGCGTTAGAATCGGGCCACCATCTAGTGTATAATATTGCTCTTTTTTGTTAATGATTGAATTTGTATTATTTGGCTGGACACTAGCACTTCAGTTAATAACTTTGGAGTGTATTTTTGCTTGTGTATAAATGTGATCTTAAAACCATATATAGGACTCTTCCCCTCCTCCAATAGTGAGAATTTACATTGTAATTTTTGCCCATTTAATTGGCTAATAATGACTTGTTTCATCGTAGTACAGGGTGGGCAATTTATATGGATACACCTAAATAAAATGGGAATGGTTGGTGATATCAGCTTCCTGTG
The DNA here is from genome assembly GCF_051348905.1 of Ranitomeya variabilis. NCBI lineage: Eukaryota > Metazoa > Chordata > Amphibia > Anura > Dendrobatidae > Ranitomeya > Ranitomeya variabilis. The sequence continues at coordinate 138,181,939 of NC_135232.1, read as the reverse complement.
TGTGGCACATTAGTATATGGGATGGGAGGGGGAAAACTTTTCAAGATGAGTGGTGACCATGGCGGCCATTTTGAAGTTGGCCATTTTGGATCCAACTTAATTCTTTTCAATGGGAAGAGGGTCATGTGACACATCAAACTTATTGAGAATTTCACCAGAAAAACAATAGTGTGCTGGGTTTAGCGAAACGTTATTCTTTCATGAGTTATTTACAAGTTTATGACCACTTATAAAATGTGTTCATCTGCCAATTGTGTTGGATTATCAATGCAACCCTCTTCTCCCACTCTTGAATCACTGATAGCAACACTGCAGAAGAAATGCTAGCACAGGCTTCTAGTATCCATTGTTTCAGATGCTGCACATCTCGTATCTTCACAGCATAGAAAGATAAAAGTCTAAGATGGTCAAATCGGGAGACCTTGGTGGCCATTTAACTGGCCCACGACTACCAATCCACTTTCCAGGAAACTGTTCATGTAGGAATGCTCAGACCCGACACCCATAATGGAAACTATATGATCTAAGTGCCTCTTTGATTCCTATTACTGGTTACACTAAAGAATTGTTATGAGCCCAGAGCAACCAGAGTCTTTGGTAGCTTTTTACTGTGCGTAAAATCAAGCTGAAAAGGACATTAGTGGGGGGGAGGGTATTTTTATAATTTGCTCCATTTACATGGTAATTTAATTTGGCTTTCATGCATAAAATAAAATTTAACAATTGACTAAATATCATTCTCCTATTGTTGCATGTGCCTCTAATATAAATTCTGCTTTATCCTAAGAGTGTCTCTGTTCTCCCTAAATGTGTACCTCTTTCTTGAAAACTTGTACCCAGCGATAATTAACTACAACACGCAGTCCAGAGACAGAATCACATGAGTGTGAAATAATTAATCTAAAAATATATTTATTCAAAGATTTTTCGAAAACATTTTTCAAGACCTGTATAGACTAGAAAAAAAAAACAGGTAAGTCAATAAAAGGGATTGTAAGTTTATAATAATAGCATTAAGACAGGTGGCAATACTAACAGTGTAATCGTGTGCTTTAGTTATAAAAAATAAGTGGCAAGCTGCTAGTGCTCATAACAATATCCTAAAAGACAGTGCAATTTAATCCTGTGATACAAAACCATTATTGCTGGTTAAATTTATTAATAAAGTGCAACTATTAATATCCAATACCAGTAAGCGAAGTACTCAACTAATATATACTCGGAATACAAAGGCTCAACGGATTCATCTACCAGCGTCCAATGCGCGTTTCACCATGCTTCCTCAGGGGCATGAGTACTGGATATTGGAATTTCTCCTTTCAAAATATCACTCTTATCCAGTTACATATGCATTGAATATAAACTCTGTTTTATCCTAAGGGAGACTGTTTCTGTTCTCCATAGATGTTTACAAATCTTTTTTGATTATTTTCTTATATTATTTTTCCATTAGCTGTATATGTTTCGATGGTAAGCACAGACTCTGGAGGGGTTTTACAGTCATTACTTAATCCCTTTCGTGATAAGACTATTTGTAATCTTTCATACACAGGCACTTTATTATCCAACATTTTTTCTTCCTATTTTCTGCAGAATAATTATGCTGTCATCATTAGTCAAATAGATAAAAAGAGACAATAGGAATTAAATAATTATAAAACTACTCTGAAACTCCTAATTTATTGTATGTCTCTACATCTATACTCTAATTCCTTTTAAGATCACCCGCTACCTCACGAAAGCAGCCACTCTTATCCTAAATTAAAAAACCCTCACACATAATTGCCAATTTAATCCTTACAGCTTTGCATGCTGCAGGCATGGACAGCCTACAATTCTGTCTGGGCATCATGGGAAATAGTACTTGTTTCTTCTTCCTGAAATTTTCTTGATTGTTTGTTAAAAAAAAAAAAAAAAACTCCCTTTGCGGTGACAAGTTTTACAACCCACTAATTTGCACCATAAAAAAGCGTATATTAGTAAAATAATAAAATATTGCAGCTATGAAGAATGCTGACTGTACTAGGTTTTCTTCATGGTGGAGTATTTGTACAAACCTCTAAATACAGCTAAATTCACTAGTTGCTCAACAGTTTGTTAGGTCTTGGAAAGTTGTTTTTCGTCCATATTTTTTAGGTAACTCTGCGCCAGTCTTCGAAAAGCTACAGTGGAGAACTGCTAACCAAGAACTGCTTTTGCACTGATGTTCCCAACTGGTCCATGGACAACTGGTACTTAGCTGTCCACGCAAATAATAACAATAGATTTCCAACAGAATCTGATACAATATAATGAATGGCAGCCACAGCTTTCCCCAGTGATAACATCTGATCGCTGGCGGTTTCTGAATCCAGTCCTGTGGTCATCAGCTCATTTCCAGGTCCCTTAAGTCTCCCAACCTGCTTTCATTAGGCTACTTATAACTGTTCCTGCTTTTTAGTAAAGCTCTTTAGGTCCCAAACTAATGAGTACTTACGTGCTAGCTAGTATTCTTCTTGGTATATGCTAATGCGCTAGGGCTAGTATGGTTGGTCGTCAATTCACCCAGACTACAAGGTATTATGGATGGTCTTCGTAGCTCTTTTACAGAAGTGCATAGTGGTAGGCTGCAGATGAACCCCTAGTACTAGAGGTAAAAATCCACTGTGCACATAATGGAAGATAATCATGCTTTATTGTGAAATCTGCATGTGGCACACAACCATATTATTGTCTGCCAACATTCCATCCCAGACGACCTTTTTTAAGGCCTGTGGCATCACTGAGAGTCGTAATTGTCTCCATCATGAAACCATGGAGACATAGAAACAATTACAACACCCACTGACTCCACACCGCATGCCCTTAAGAAGGTTCAGGCTGGTCCGAAATGTAAGCCATCAATAATAATATAATCTGGATCTCCCACAGAAGCATGTTTGTTTTACATAACCTACTGCTTGCTGTCATTTTATGCTTCACCCAGACTAGTCTGAGCTGTGCAGGCAACTAGTCCTACAGGCAGATCCCCCATTGGTTTCTCCCCGCCCGCTGAAAGGGACTGACATGCCTCTGCCTATGGGTGCATGTAGGCAGAGGCTTGCGAGTTAGGCTGTGTGCCCACGTTGCGTTTTTTATGCGTTTCTGCCGCAGCGGAAATGCTTAAAAAAAAAGCAATCCTATGGGATTCCACAGTTGCTGTGCCCATGCTGCGGATTTTCCCACAGTGGAATCGCATAGCGAGAAAATCCGCAGCATGTTCATTATTTCTGCGGAATCGCGGTGATTCCACCTCCATAGGATTGCATTGAACGCTCACTTGCCCACCATGCATAAAGTGAACGCTTCATGTGCGGCTGGTAACCGGGTCTGGAGGAGAGGAGTCTCTCCTTCAGGCCCTGGGTACAATATTCATGTAAACAAAAAGAATTAAAATAAAAAATAGGGATATACTTACCTTCTTATGGCCCCCGGAGTCCTCCCGGCTCTCAGCGGTCCACGCGGCGGCTTCCGTTCCCAGGGATGCATTGCGAGAATCACCTGAGATGACATTGCTGTCACGCGACCGTGACGTCACAAAGGTCCTTCGCACAAAGCATCCCTGGGAACGGAACGTACCGGGAGCGCCACTAAGGGGATCGGGAGCCATCGGAAGGTGAGAATAACCATATTTTTTAATTTTTTTAATTATTTTTAACATTCTATCTTTTACTATTGATGCTGCATAAGGAGCATCAATAGTAAAAAGTTGGTCACACTTGTCAAGCACTATGCTTGACAAGTGTGACTAATTTGTCCATCACTTTTCCAAGCGATGCTTCAAATCGCTTGGAAAACGCAAGCATTCTTCTAGCTGAAAACGCATGCGAATTCCGCATGCGTTTTACCCGCGGCAGGGAGTTGCAGAAATGCTGCGGACATTTCCGCAGCATTTCCGCAACTTGGGCACATAGCCTTACTGTCAGCGGGCAGGGATTCTGTGGACCCACCTGTACGACTTGTCACCTGGGCACTTCTTTTAAACATACAAGGCTGTGATCCAGGTTCCCTTTATATCATTCACACTGAACGAATTGCTGTGCCTTCCTGATCAAGCACACTGCACTGTTGAAGCCGAGGAGAGTAAAAGCAGTGCACCTGTGCTTGCTCAGGAGAGCATAGCGTTGGCATAATTACTGGATCTGAAGCTGACTGCTCTGCGAGAAGTGATGGCCATCAAAACTAGTCCTTCGTAATTTAGCATATATTGAGCAATACTTCAAAAGTTGTTTTAGCACAGAATTATTCATTTATTTGGGGCATGAAGAACTTTATTTAGATGCAAGAATAGGGCTGTGTGATGTAGTGTTGGCATAATGTTGATCTTTAAGGGAATCTGTCACCAGGTGTTTTTTTACCCTATCTGAGAGATGCATAATGTAGGAAAAAAGACATCCTGATTCCAGTGATGTATGACTTTGTGTCACAACTGCTGCACCCAGTAAACTATCAGAGTTCTTAGATGTAGCATGTAGCAGACCTCAGAAAGCTAACCCCACCCACACCACAACTTTATATGTACATTGTCTATTGACAGTGAGCTGCCTATCACAGGAGGGTGTGTATTCTCAGACTGGTGCTCGCGTGCACTGTGGTCTGGGCAATGATAATCTACTGATAAAACCTTCATTGTAAGTAAACTTCACACAGCCTAATAAATGACACATCGCTGAATTCAGTGTCTCAGCACCAACCTCATGCTTTTCTCAGATTACATAGCAACAACCTGCTGTCAAATTCCCTTTAACCCCTTCCTGACGTCGGACGGGATAGTACGTCCGACATCAGGTCCCCTGCTTTGATGCAGGGCTCCGCGGTGAGCCCGCATCAAAGCCGGGACATGTCAGCTGTTTTGAACAGCTGACATGTGCCCGCAATAGCGGCGGGTGAAATCGCGATTCACCCGCCGCTATTAACTAGTTAAATGCCGCTGTCAAACACAGACAGCGGCATTTAACTACCGCATCCGGCCGGGCGGCCAGAAATTAGCACATCGCTGACCCACGTCAAATGATCGGGGGTCGGCGATGCTTCAGTATTGTAACCATAGAGGTCCTTGAGACCTCTATGGTTACAGATCCCCGGCAGCTGTGAGCGCCACCCTGTGGTCGGCGCTCACAGCACACCTGATTTTCTGCATCTGATGATCGCTGTTATGTAGCAGAGGCGATGGAGTTGTGCCAGCTTCTGGCCTCCCATGGAGGCTATTGAAGCATGGCAAAAAGTTTAAAAAAAAAAAGTTTAAAAAAAGTGAAAAAAATAAAAAAAACATAAAAGTTTAAATCACCCCCCTTTCGCCCCAATCAAAAAGAATCAATAAAAAAAAATCAAACCTACACATATTTGGTATCGCCGCGTTCAGAATCGCCTGATCTATCAATAAAAAAAAGCATTAACCTGATCGCTAAACGGCGTAATGAGAAAAAAATCCAAAACGCCATAATTACGTTTTTTTGGTTGCCGTGACATTGCATTAAAATGCAATAACGGGCGATCAAAAGAACATATCTGCACCAAAATGGTATCATTAAAAACGCCAGCTCGGCACACAAAAATAAGCCCTCAACCGACCCCAGATCATGAAAAATGGAGACGCTACGAGTATCGGAAAATGGCACAATTTTTTATTATTTTTTTTTAGCAAAGTTTGGAATTTTTTTTCACCACTTAGGTAAAAAATAACCTAGTCATGTTAGGTGTCTATGAACTCGTAGTGACCTGGAAAATCATAATGGCAGGTCAGTTTTAGCATTTAGTGAACCTAGCAAAAAAGCCAAGCAAAAAACAAGTGTGGGATTGCACTTGTTTTGCATTTTCACCGCACTTGGAATTTTTTTCCCGTTTTCTAGTACACGACATGGTAAAACCAATGATGTCGTTCAAAACTACAACTCGTCCCGCAAAAAATAAGCCCTCACATGGCCAAATTGACGGAAAAATAAAAAAGTTATGGCTCTGGGAAGGAGGGGAGTGAAAAACGAATACGGAAAAACGGAAAATCCCACGGTCATGAAGGGGTTAAGTACCTGGCAGTTTAGCCTTAAAACTGAGGATAAAACTAGCTCATAGGCCTAGCAAAAGAGGAAACAGATTACTTGTTCCTAGGATGAGGCTGAATAATGGCACCATGGTTTGTCCAGATAAATTATATACAATAGCCTTGTAGACTTTAGACTGACAAGTATTTGAAGATGGAGGGAATGGTAAAGCAAGGTTCCTTCACAAAGTAAGATGTTGAAACCAGTTAAAAGTAGTAAAAATATCAATCACATATTTGAGTATTACGGCTCGCTGAAGTTCCGGACTTTATGCCTCTAAACTGCCGTCTTTGTACTGCTTTGCTGGAAGTCCTGTGTTCTTTATGACTTATATTTGTATTTGTTTTGTGTTTGCGGCTTCATCTTTTTTGCTTCTAAGTGACACAAATCTGTTCCTCCATGAGTTTTTTTTCATCTTTACGTTCGAATGCTGTTAATGACTAAAGGTCTCAAATGGAATAATTTGCAACTTTGAGCTGCTATTAATGATTATTCATGTACATTTTGTGGGTTGATTAAAAAACACAGTCTTTGTAGTGATTGTAGCTCATAGCAAAATCTTTCTGCGCAACAAAAGGATTAACAGTTGGTATGACACTAGAGATTGTGGTATCCGTCTATTTCTTAGGGCTAATTTGGCTTCTTCAGAACATTAGATCGTTCTATAATCTCTGGCATCTAGTCTCTTTATACCAATACCAAATGGAAATGAGCACATTGAGGTCTGTAAAGTTGTGTTCGTTCTCTAGAGTTACACAGTTGTCCTCATTATTCCTTCTGTTTTGCTTCGCACATTTTAGGCTTGCGTAGTATGCTGTGATTCTGTGAGATCTGTTAATTGCTTTATAGAAGTGTTTCCGCCATCATATGGAGGAAAAAATGAGAACATTTTTTACGTGCAACCTACTCTTTCCATTGTGAGTTTACATTGACTGGTATAGGCAATTAACTGCATATACATCAGTTACAGGGGTTGTCAACTACTGGATAACTCCTTATTAACTTCTACCCTACCCCACATAAAATAAAGTCCAATATACTAATTTGGACCAACACTGATCCTACAATGTTGGCGCTGTGTCTACTGGCGATCACGAGACATTTATTTCACATAAGCACTGCAGCCAATCAGTGGCCCTTGATCAGCAATGGCCTTTTAATTATCGATCAGAGCAAACGATCGTTTTGATGAAATAGCGAAGGCTGCAGCTGCTCATGTGACCCAACCACGTCATCTGACCACTTGAAGGCACAGTGCTGATGTCTCGTAGACTGCTGCAGATCCTAGGATAAGTGTATGGCTTTGTTTTATTCTTTTATGTGGGGTGTTTTGGCAGTGTAGAATGAGGTTGTTCAATAGGGTCCAACCCCTTTGAAAAGTACTTTATGGTGCCTTAATATTAGTAGCCTATACTTGGAATAGGCCAAAAATATTTGTTACTTAAGCCCTTCATATACTTTTAAATAGCATTCAGCCAAACAACAGTTTGACCAGCAGCTATCTCTCCCAACTTTCCAGTACACAGAAGCGCTCGCTTGGCCGAGCACTCCAGTGTTTTGATGAGAGGCTGCCAGGCATCTTTGGTGTCAGCTTATCACTGGAGAAAAAAAGGATCAGCAGTCCGAAATCAGGCATGCCAAATTTTTAGCTACCTGACAATCATCTGTCAGGGGCCCTCATATACTTTAGACTGTTGGCTGAACTCGTCAATATCGGTGGGTTCAGCTGATGGTAGTCTAAAGGTACCGTCACATTAAGCGACGCTGCAGCGATAGCGACAACGATGCCGATCGCTGCAGCGTCGCTGTTTGATCGCTGGAGAGCTGTCACACAGACCGCTCTCCAGCGACCAACGATGCCGAGGTCCCCGGGTAACCAGGGTAAACATCGGGTTGCTAAGCGCAGGGCCGCGCTTAGTAACCCGATGTTTACCCTGGTTACCAGCGTAAAAGTAAAAAAAACAAACAGTACATACTCACCCAGCGTCCCCCAGCTTCTGCTTCCTGACACTGACTGAGCTCCGGCCCTAACAGCACAGCGGCTTTCACTTTCACTTTAGGGCCGGCGCTCAGTCAGTGTCAGGAAGCAGACGCTGGGGAAGGTATGACGCTGGGTGAGCATGTACTGTTTGTTTTTTTTACTTTTACGCTGGTAACCAGGGTAAACATCGGGTTACTAAGCGCGGCCCTGCGCTTGGTAACCCGATGTTTACCCTGGTTACCAGTGTAAAACATCGCTGGTATCGTTGCTTTTGGTGTCAAACACAACGATACACAGCGATCGGACGACCAAATAAAGTTCTGGACTTTATTCAGCGACCAGCGACATCACAGCAGGATCCTGATCGCTGCTGCGTGTCAAACTAAACGATATCGCTAGCGAGGACGCTGCAACGTCACGGATCGCTAGCGATATCGTTTAGTGTGACGGTACCTTAATGTGTTTGGGGCCTTTAGGGGTCCAACTTCTGGCTCACCAGTGGACAGCTGAGTGAAAGGGCTGTTGACCTCTAACAAGTGAATTATCTTCTTGATTGTTTACTCAAGCACAAAGTTGATTATACAGCAGATTATTTCTATATGCCTGGAATAGACCTTTCGGTCACTTGTTTTTTTGCTACCTCACCTGAGAGCAGCATGATGGAGCCAAAGAGACCCTGATTCCAATGATGTATCAGTTTACTGGGTGCAGCAGTTCTGCCACAATCAGATTTCTTAGATGTAGAATGCAGCAGAGCTGATAAAGCTAACCCCGCCAACACCAGGCTCTGTGTATACAATGGCGATCTGCAGTGAGTGAGGGGGCGGCGTCAGATAGCTGCAATGACAATGAGGTGATTAAACCTGCACTATGAGTAAACCTCACCACACAGGGTAATAAATGACATTGTTCAACTCAGTGTCTCGGTCTCTATCTCCTGCTGTGTTCAGATTGCATAGCAAAAACCTGGTGACCGATTCCCTTTAAAGGTGGCATCAGTATGAAATGAATGTTCAAACCAAGTACAGGCGCTCGGTGCACACTTGTGGTGGCCAAACATTTGCACCTTCCCATCTACTTGTTTTCCCTCTATCTCCACTCCACACATCCCCCTCCTCCTACTCCTTTTTTCACTCTTACTCACCCTCTCCTTCCCCCTCTCTACTCCATCCCCTTCTGTACTCCATCCCCTTACCCCTCACCCCCTTGTCAGTGACAGTTCAGGCTTTATACAGGGTGGGCCATTTATATGATACACCTGGTGGGCCATTTATAAAGTTGCATCCATAATGGCCGACTTCAAAATGGCCACCATGGTCACCACCCATCTTGAAAAGTTTTCCCCTCCCATATACTAATGTGCCACAAACAGAAAGTTGATATCACCAACCATTCCCATTTTATTTAGGTGTATCCATATACATGGCCCACCCAGGTGTATCCATATAAATGGCCTACCCTGTAGATCCAGAGAAGGGTGGAGGTAGGTGAGAAAGTGCGATTAAATATTTGGCCACACCAAGGGTGCGCCAAGCGCCTGTACTTGGTTTGAACAGTCATTCATTGATTACTGACTTACTTTAAGAATGTTTTTTGAGGTAAATATATTCAATGTTCTTGATATGTTCTAGATTTAGTATTTTGGTCCTCAGTGGAGGTCTGAGTTACAGCTGCACTATTGGTGTCTGAAAATATCTTTGACTTGGTTGTCACTTTCAAAGTCAGATCAGCCACTGCACATACAACAGAGCTGAATGTCAGACCTACTAAAATACTGTTTGGGCCTGAATATATAAATGTGCCTGGACATGTTGGTTAAAAGAGGTTTAACAGGATTTGGATGTTGATGATAGGTCATCAATATGAAATGAGCAGCATGGCTGCTCAGTGGTTAGCATTGTTTTTTGCTGCTCTGGGGTCCTGGGTTCTAATCTTATCAAGGACAACATTTACAAGGAGTTTGTATGTTCTCCATGTTCGCGTGGATTTCCTCCGGGTTCTCTGGTTTCCTCATACACACCAAAGACAGTGATAGGGAATCTAGATTGTGAGCCCCAATGGGGACAGTGGTGATAATGTCTGTAAGGTGCTGCAGAATATGATGGCGCTATATAAGTAAACAAAATAAATAATAAATTGGTGGGTGAACCCCAATGATCGGCTGTATGCGGCTCCACTGTTTACCAAATGTAAACAGTGTTGAGAACAGAAACATCACAATTTTGTTCACTGTATATTGGCCAGTCTCCGATACTGAAGCTCAACTCCAATTCACATTAATAGGAGCTGAGCTCTAGCACCTGAGAATGGCCACTACACTATGTAAGGAGCTGTTCCTGCTCTGTAAACTCTGCAGAAAGAGGTGTAAGAGCCCCAGCGCATGCGTACTGCAGTACTTCACTGCACAGGCACAGTACTTCTTCTGCGCAGGCAAGTCACTGCTACCGCTGGTGACTTGCCTGCGCAGAAGAACAATGAAGCCAATGCCCATAGAAAGGCGGTAAGTCTAATCGCTCTATTGCAGGGCGCAGACGTGGGATTCCAGGCCCACCAGTTCACGTCACAGGGCACTTTAACGCTGATGGGAAGGGGGTGGTATGCAAACGAACACTGGAGGCAGAGATTTCTTCCAGGCACTGCACGCCCCAGAGCCTGAAAGAACTAATTAACATAAAGGATTAAAAGATGATTTCTCAACAACTAGACAGCAGCTATGAGGAATACAGGTATGACTATTTAAACAATTCTATCACCTGTATGCCCAAATTAATAGCTTAAAAGTGTCCCAGGGGTGACAAATTCCCGTTAATCCCTAAATTCCTCTAATGCGCTGATAAAATCATGGTTATCATTCATGACAAGGAAATGGAAGATTGGGATTTTAGTATTCGGACATGTAAATCGAGCACTTTATTGCAGTGTATGAGGGAAAAAGCCTCCCAGAAACCTTTCACAACAATGGCTGCTGTTTGACACCGAATTTCATTTGAACTTATTAAATTCAGGCCTAGTATATACTTATGTTGTCACCAGATGTAAGCACATGAGCATGAATGGCCCAGATTACTTAATTGTCCTGCTGGGGAGGTCATAATCTTTTGGCATTAAGCTGATGCTTCTCATGTAGCCTTAATGGATGCTTAGCGATTTATTCAGGTAAAGACCTCAGACAGACACCAATGTGAGGGGGAAAGGGACGGTCATACGTTTTCAGCCATTTTCAAGCTTTGTGTGGACTTGTTAAGAAGGACAGGAGCTGCCACATTGACCTTAGTTGTCACACAGAAAATCCCACATCTATGTGAAAGTAAAGGACAATAGTCACAATATATTATTTTTATTATTATTACTATTCATTATTTTAAAGAACTTTTAATCCGAGCACACTGTACATGTGAAAAGCAGTGCCTGACACTGAATTCCTAATATAAATGTATGCAATATAAGGTGTATAAAGGGACACATAGACATGAGTGTCAGACTGATATGAAGGGGACAAGAACCCTGCCTGTGACTGCTTCTGATCTACAAAGGAAGGGGGAAGGAGATGGGAGGTGAGGGTAGAAGTTGCTCGGACTGTCCCACGGGAGAACAGGTGAATCCCCTGGTGGGCTCCCCACAACCCCATATTAGCAGTAGGAAAACCAAAGGAAAATGGGCACCTGAGCTAGGTCAAATACTCTAAATTTATTACAGAATCATAAATTATATAAACAAATGCAATAAAGACAAAAACAGCTTAAAAACGGGAGACGACACCAAAGTGCCACGTCCAAGCAGGAAACAGATGATAATAAATGGGCCTTTCTGTGAAACTGAGCGATATCAGTCAAAAGGAATGTATATGATAATAATTTAAATGCAAGGGATGTAAAGAATTTGGAGATAATACTCCATGTGATTAACGTTATATAAAGAAATTATTATACAAAAATATATAGTCCCAGTGACATATTTGTAAATAATATATATAACTGCACCCCAGTAAGTTAAATATAACAAAATATAATAAGGCTCAAGACATAATCAATTTACCACAGACTCAGTAGTATACAGAAGTACAATAAGGTGCATAGTGCCATACGGAGTAAACAATAATATAGCCACAATAGGCTGAAAAGATAAATATATTCTTTTTTTTGTTTTTGTATATATGGAGATCAAGGACTAAAGACAGGACAAGAAACCTAATCATATAGAGATACGGCAACCATATAAGAAACAGCACAACACTAAAATGAAATCAAATGCAAATGGCGAGTTGTTACACAAATAGACCGACCTGCAAGGGACGTGGAAGAAGGGAAGAAGGTCGGTCCATTTGTGTAACAACTCGTCATTTGCATTTGATTTCATTTTAGTGTTGTGCTGTTTCTTATATGGTTGCCGTATCTCTATGACTGGTTGGGCTTGCAAGTTCTTGAGTATGAAGGAAGCGTGGAGAATTTTTGAGACTTTTGTGTAAGGCACAAATAAGGAAGAGCATAGAAGAAGGTCAAAAATGACACGTGGGGAGGTTTAGGGAAGTTAGAGCAGATATACTGTGTTGGAAGGGAAAAGTATACTGTATAGATATTCTTGTATGTCATTGTTAGGATTTGGAACTGAAGTTTCTCTGCAGTGGGAAGCCAGTGAGAGAGGACAAGCCGGAGAGTAAAGTAGAATCGAGGATGAATTGGAGGGTCGCATGAGTGATAGATGGAAGGCTGTCACACAAATTAATCACAAGCATTATAGCATTTGGTTGTGGCATATTAACATATTTTTGCTTTTATGTGTGTCCACCTTTACCACATATTAAATACAGTGGGGAAAATTACGACAAAAAAAAAGAAAATTGCAAGCCCAACCAGTCATAGAGATACGGAAACCATATAGAAACACCACAACACTAAAATGAAATCAAATGCAAATGACAAGTTGTTACACAGATAGACCGACCTGCAAGGGGTGTGGAAGAAGGGAACAAGGTCGGTCTATCTGTGTAACAACTTGTCGTTTTTTTTTTTTTTATCTTGCCTGAAGAAGGAGTCACTGTGCTCTGAAAGCTTGCAAACATATTATTTTCTGGTTAGCCAATAAAAGTATCACTCCTAGAATACTTCTGTCATCATTGGACAGAAAAGTATTCACATAAGATAGATCAAAAAAGGATCCCAGCTGCTGCAGCGCCACAAGTTGGAAAACCAATGTAGTATTAAAGTATTCGGAAGTTGCAGATAATTTGCACTGCTGGTGTTATATCCAACAAAGGTATTTGTGGGTCTCCTGACGAAGTAAGGATGGTTCAAAACGCGTGGAGATTAAACCACACTGTTCCCCTCTCTCAATTGGACTCCTTTGTTAAGTATAAGGCTACGTGCACACGTTGTGGAAAGTCCTGCGGATTTTTCCGGACTGATTTTGGTAAATCCGCAGGTAACCCGCACTGCGGAATTACCTCGGATTTACCGCGTTTTTTTTTTTGTGTGCGAATTTCACATGCGGTTTTACACCTGCGGATTCCTATTATGGAGCAGGTGTAAACCACAGCGGAATCCGCACAAATAATGAACATGCTGCGGAATAAACAACAGTGTTTCCACACGTTTTTTTCCGCAGCATGTGCACTGCGGATTTTGTTTTCCATAGGTTTGCATGGTACTGTAAACTCAGGGAAAACAGCTGCGAATCTGCAACGTCAAAACCGCTGCGGATCCGCAGCAAAATAAGCAGCGTGTGCACATACCCTGACACCAGCAGCGCAGATTACCCACAGCTTCCATTACATCTGAATACTTCTCATCTGAATTACTTTGTGTCTATTAGTGTTAGTGCAATTGGTTTCAACTACTTTAGTATCGGATCTAAAGCTCAGGCTATGTATGACAAAAAAAAAGAAATCAAGTATTATCCATTAGGAAAATGGTGAGGTTATGGGAATGCCTTGTTACTATTGATGTGACTACCTTTACTGAGCATATTGTTGGTGAAGTTCTAGAGATCTTCTCTTTTACAACCAACTTGTCTTTTTATCTTGCCGGCATATGTTTTCTGCACGTATGGATGTAGAATACCAGACCATGTGAAGTTCAGGAGCTTATATGGGCTATTCAATTCTACTAGTCAAGCTGAGCATTCTGATATATTTCTAAAGAACATTGTTAAAATACCAAGTTCTTAACACAAAGTTTGTTTTTAATGCACTTGATACATATAACTGATCTATGTAAACATACATTTATCTTCAGAGATTACTTGAATTAGGAATCATGAATTTTACTCTTTGAACTCTACTACTGCTTCTGGCCTCCACGACCACCACTCTAGTCAAAGTCAAAGAATAACAGAGAGCGCACGCTCGTCGTGCTGGACCCTGCTTATTTGATCGATGTGAGTCCCAGTGCTGAGGTTTCAGCCATTTATTTCTATTTTGTTTTGATACTAGGAAAACACCATTTTAAAAAGATGTTCCACCTTCAGGAAAATCGACTTTAAACACTTTAAAATAACAGCAAGTGTTCACCTTTTCCAGGTGCAGTGCCGTCTTTCCACCAGTGCTTGGGCCTCAATGTTTTGGCTGCAGTAGTGCTGTCGTCTTGATGGCTCACAGCACAGCTGTAGCCAGTTGCGAAGCTCGGAAGCTCATGCAGCCTATCTCGGCACAGCAGCTGAGCTCAGTGACTGGCTACAGAAGGCAGATATGCATTTTGTTGACGTGCGTGATGCCACCGCTATAGCCAAAACACCAAGACCGGAGCAAGGGCAGGTGTCCTGGACTGGAATTGCGGAGGGTGAGTAACTTCCCTGTTTGTTTTATTATTTTAGGTGTTTTATATAACTATGGGGGCACTCTCCTGAAGTTGGTAAACCCCTTTAAATTATCACTGCTCTTTTTTTTTTGCAGTGTTGGAAGGAAATGACTTTGTGCTGGTTTGTAAATGTATAAAGTGACCATCACTTCTTTCCAACAGGGAAATGAGTAACCCCCACACCCATGATAGGTGGGAAATAAGAGATACAGATGTTTATCACAAAATTAGAATATCATCAAAAAGTTAAATTATTTCAGTTCTTCAATACAAAAAGTGAAACTCATATGTTATATATACAGAGTCATTACAAGCAGAGTGATCTATTTCAAGTGTTTATTTCTGTTAATGTTGATGATTATGGCTTACAGCCAATGAAAACCCAAAAGTCATTATCTCAGTAAATTAGAATAATTAACAAAAAACACCTGCAAAAGCTTCCTAAGCATTTAAAAAGGTCCCTTAGTCTGCTTCAGTAGGCTCCACAATTGTGGGGAAGACTGCTGACTTGACAGATGTCCAGAAGGTAGTCATTGACACAGTCCACAATGAAGGCAAGCCACAAAAGCTCATTGCTAAAGTAGCTGGCTGTTCACAGAGTGCTGTATCCAAGCATATTAATGGAAAGTTAAGTGGAAGGGAAAAGTGTGGTGGAAAAAGTTGCACAAGCAACTGGGATAACCGCAGCCTTGAAAGGATTGTTAAGAAAAGGCCATTCAAAAATTTGGGGGAGATTCACAAGGAGTGGACTGCTGCTGGAGTCATTGCTTCAAGAGCCACCACACCCAGACGTATCCAGGACATGGGCTACAAGTGTCGCATTCCTTGTGTCAAGCCACTCATGACCAATAGGTAACGCCAGAAGCGTCTTACCTGGGCCAAGGAGAAAAAGAACTGGACTGTTGCTCAGTGATCTAAGGTGTTATTTTCAGATTAAAGTAAATTTTGTATTTCATTTGGAAATCAAGTTCCCAGAGTCTGGAGAGTGGAGAGGCCACAATCCAAGCTGCTTGAGGTCTACTGTGAAGTTTCCACTATCAGTGATGGTTTGGGGAGCCATGTCATCTGCTGGTGTAGGTCCACTGTGTTTTATCAAGACCAAAGTAAGCGCAGCCGTCTACCAGGAAATTCTAGAGCACTTCATGCTTCCCTCTGCCGACAACCTTTTTGGAGATGGAAATGTCATTTTCCAGCAGGACTTGGCACCTGTCCACACTGCCAAAAGTACCAATACCTGGTTTAAAAACAACAGTATCACTGTGCTTGATTGGCCAACAAACTCGCTTGACCTTAACCCCATAGAGACTCTATGGAATATTGTCAAGAGGAAGATGAGAAACACCAGATCCAACAATGCAGATGAGCTGAAGGCTGCTATCAAAGCAACCTGGGCTTCCATAACACCTCAGCAGTGCCACAGGCTGATCGCCTCCAAGCCATGCCACATTGATGCATTAATTGATGCAGGAGCCACAACCAAGTGTGCATTTACTGAACATACATTTCAGATTTTAAAATAATTTTTCAAGCTGCTAGTATAAAGTATTCTAATTTACTGAGATAATGACTTTTGAGTTTACACTGGCTGTAAGCCATAATCATCAACATTAACAGAAATAAACACTTAAAATAGATCACTCTGTTTTTAATGACTGTATATAATGTGTTTCAATTTTTGTATTGAAGAACTGAAATAAATTAACTTTTTGATGATACTCTAATTTTGTGAGACGCACCTGTAATTGGAGCTGCCTTTTTTATTTTTTCCTGTACTTTAATCTTCATGTTCTCAGTGATAGAAGTACCACTTATCAAGAAAACATTCCAAAGAATTTCTCTAATAGAACCCATACATGTACATATGTAACGAGACACAGACATAATAAAACCAGTTGTGAGAAAATAACCTTATAACAATGCTGCTTTCTACTTGTAAAACATTCTGTATAATTGCAGTGTAATTATAATATGTGACTATCTGTACTAAAGTCCTCACATGAAGAGCAAATGGAAGACTGGAGGAATATATATTCTTATTTGTAGCGAATTTCGTCATCAGCTGCCACAATAATTCCTGTTCCGTACATAATGTTTACTTATAACTTAGAATCAGGCGAGTGCACTGGGTTTATACCCTAGTCGTTGGCCACATGATCTTCTTTTACTCAACTGACATTCTTAACTCTGACCCCTTCAGAATTACGATGGAAAGGTGCTGACTATCTGCATCAGGTTGTGATTATAATGTGTCTCTGGACGGTGATGATTTTTTTCATGGTTTTTATTAAAATAGTTTTTGTTTAAGTTTTAATGGAATGCGCATATACATACCTCCACATTGTTGTACTTTCAAATGTGTTAAGGTATATGCGTTCTGACATATTCTTGGTTCATGGCCAAGAGTTAAGGTCATCTGGAGATTGCACTGAGAACACAGCACAGCTGCTGGACCATTATATAGAACACAGACATTTAGAGGTTATTTAAGCTTGGACGTTATGTGATTTTCTTTATACATTTTTTTTTTTGCTTTCCGAGAACTCAGCATTTCAATAAAGTCTGATCATTTTTATGATGTGGCAGGCAGAAATTTTCACTTATGTATTTATACATAAAGCAAATACAGGTTAAGGTGAAAATTCAAAAGTAGATTAACTTTTCTACTAGGATTAATTCTGCATATATTTAATAGTTGTTGTTTTTTTGTGGGAACTTATCAACCTTTAAAAATAACACCATCTTGGCTAAAAATCTTTTCATCTCCATTGTACAAAAAAAGTGGAGAAATGGAGATAAATGGTAAACACTGAAAAACAAGAAATCTGGAAACTGCAAACATTGTACAATGATATTTTACCACTCAGTCAAGAGTTGGGATTCTTGTGGAATCTTGTCAATGTGGTTGTCACCATTTTTAATTGGTGCATATGGTGGCAATTTTTTATGTTGAGCTTTATACCAACCATATATGACTTTCATACCACTTGTTCTGGACCACTGATGTTGAGTAACTGCTGGAATGCAATACATAAATGGATTGATCCTTCACACCTTACAGTTACAGTGGGGCAAAAAAGTATTTAGTCAGTCAGCAATAGTGCAAGTTCCACCACTTAAAATGATGAGAGGCGTCTGTAATTTACATCATAGGTAGACCTCAACTATGGGAGACAAACTGAGAAAAAAAAATCCAGAAAATCACATTGTCTGTTTTTTTATCATTTTATTTGCATATTATGGTGGAAAATAAGTATTTGGTCAGAAACAAACAATCAAGATTTCTGGCTCTCACAGATCTGCAACTTCTTCTTTAAGAGTCTCCTCTTTCCTCCACTCATTACCTGTAGTAATGGCACCTGTTTAAACTTGTTATCAGTATAAAAAGACACCTGTGCACACCCTCTAACAGTCTGACTCCAAACTCCACTATGGTGAAGACCAAAGAGCTGTCAAAGGACACCAGAAACAAAATTGTAGCCCTGCACCAGGCTGGGAAGACTGAATCTGCAATAGCCAACCAGCTTGGAGTGAAGAAATCAACAGTGGGAGCAATAGTTAGAAAATGGAAGACATTCAAGACCACTGATAATCTCCCTCGATCTGGGGCTCCACGCAAAATCCCACCCCGTGGGGTCAGAATGATCACAAGAACGGTGAGCAAAAATCCCAGAACCACGCGGGGGGACCTAGTGAATGAACTGCAGAGAGCTGGGACCAATGTAACAAGGCCTACCATAAGTAACACACTACGCCACCATGGACTCAGATCCTGCAGTGCCAGACTTGTCCCACTGCTTAAGCCAGTACATGTCCGGGCCCGTCTGAAGTTTGCTAGAGAGCATTTGGATGATCCAGAGGAGTTTTGGGAGAATGTCCTATGGTCTGATGAAACCAAACTGGAACTGTTTGGTAGAAACACAACTTGTCGTGTTTGGAGGAAAAAGAATACTGAGTTGCATCCATCAAACACCATACCTACTGTAAAGCATGGTGGTGGAAACATCATGCTTTGGGGCTGTTTCTCTGCAAAGGGGCCAGGACAACTGATCCGGGTACATGAAAGAATGAATGGGGCCATGTATCGTGAGATTTTGAGTGCAAACCTCCTTCCATCAGCAAGGGCATTGAAGATGAAACGTGGCTGGGTCTTTCAACATGACAATGATCCAAAGCACACTGCCAGGGCAACAAAGGAGTGGCTTCATAAGAAGCATTTCAAGGTCCTGGAGTGGCCTAGCCAGTCTCCAGATCTCAACCCTATAGAAAACCTTTGGAGGGAGTTGAAAGTCCGTGTTGCCAAGCAAAAAGCCAAAAACATCACTGCTCTAGAGGAGATCTGCATGGAGGAATGGGCCAACATACCAACAACAGTGTGTGGCAACCTTGTGAAGACTTACAGAAAACGTTTGACCTCTGTCATTGCCAACAAAGGATATATTACAAAGTATTGAGATGAAATTTTGTTTCTGACCAAATACTTATTTTCCACCATAATATGCAAATAAAATGATAAAAAAACAGACAATGTGATTTTCTGGATTTTTTTTTCTCAGTTTGTCTCCCATAGTTGAGGTCTACCTATGATGTAAATTACAGACGCCTCTCATCTTTTTAAGTGGTGGAACTTGCACTATTGCTGACTGACTAAATACTTTTTTGCCCCACTGTATGTAGAATATCAACACATTATAATGATTGTTTTAGAAACCATAGATTGTTATATACCTAACCATTATCGCTTCTACATAGGCATGAAGGGCACACTTGGCATGAAATGTTTAGTATATGTACATGTGGATGATATAAATAATTAATGAAGCCTATTTGTAGATTTCTTTCTGCTAAAGGCTCTTAAAATGATAATGTTTCTGTAGGAACCCCATTCTCCCAGCGTGAACAATGTATTCTGCATATGTATTTGCTTTGAATACATGGCTTAAACAATGGAAAAAATAGAATAGACAGACCTGCGTAAAGCTTTTGCATATTTCAAATTAAACCTCAGAAGACATAAGCTACTCTTCTGAAAAGCCGTCTTCACGTAGTGAAGTTTTGATATTGTTTTTGCTTTGGGGGCAATACCCCCATAAAAGGAGACAAGCTGTGTATAGAGTCTTACGGGCAATGTTTCATGGGAAAAACATGAAAACTTTCTTTCTTCTGGAAGGGACAAAAATTCTCACTAATGTGGTCATGGAAATCAATGTTCAACTCTTTAACAAGCCTTGCAGCATTACTAGGGATATTAGCGATTAGGGTTATTGGCTGTTTTAGGGTATTTGCTTGGCTAAAAGTCTTAGTTATGCTGCAAGGCTTATTAAATGGTCAGATATTGGCGTACAAGGCGGCTACTTCTACTAAGCTGTACTAGAAAGGTAGTTTTCTTCCCTTCTAAGAGAGAGCTAATTTACATGATACCATTTTTGCATACTTAAATGGGTTATACCAAATTTGGAAGTTATCCTCTACCCATAGTACAGAGACAAAGTTCTTGATTGCCTAGGGTTCAACACTGGAACCCTCATCAATCCAAAGAACCAAGGCTCTGAAGAGCCTCATTTGAATATGAATAGAGTGGAGGTGTCTATGATCAACCACAATTATTCTTAAGTAGACCTTTGGAAATAGCTGGCTTAGCATTTGGCTGGTATTTGGCAATCCCATTAAGGATGAATGGAGCGAAGGTGTGCATGATCGACCGCCACTAATTTCACACTGGGTTCTTTAACCCCTTCATGACCGTGGGATTTTTCGTTTTTCCGTTTTCGTTTTTCACTCCCCTCCTTCCCAGAGCCATAACTTTTTTATTTTTCCGTCAATTTGGCCATGTGAGGGCTTATTTTTTGCGGGACGAGTTGTACTTTTGAATGACACCATTGGTTTTACCATGGCGTGTACTAGAAAACGGGAAAAAAATTCCAAGTGCGGTGAAATTGCAAAAAAAGTGCAATCCCACACTTGTTTTTTGTTTTTGTTTTTTTGCTAGGTTCACTAAATGATAAAACTGACCTGCCATTATGATTCTCCAGGTCAGTACGAGTTCATAGACACCAAACATGTCTAGGTTATTTTTCACCTAAGTGGTGAAAAAAAATTCCAAACTTTGCAAAAAAATAAATAAATAAAATTGCGCCATTTTCCGATACCCGTAGCGTCTCCATTTTTCGTGATCTGGGGTCGGGTGAGGGCTTATTTTTTGCGTGCCGAGCTGGCGTTTTTAATAATAGCATTTCGGTGCAGATACGTTCTTTTGATCGCCCGTTATTGCATTTTAATGCAATGTCGTGGCATCCAAAAAAACGTAATTCTGGCGTTTCGATTTTTTTTCTGGTTACGCCGTTTTGCGATCAGGTTAATGCTTTTTTTTATTGATAGATCGGGCGATTCTGAACGCAGCGATACCAAATATGTGTAGATTTGATTTTTATTATTGATTTATTTTGATTGGGGCGAAAGGGGGGTGATTTAAACTTTTATATTTTTTTTATTTTTTTCACATTTTTTTTTTACTTTTTTTTTTTTTACTTTTGCCATGCTTCTATAGCCTCCATGGGAGGCTAGAAGCAGGCACAGCCCGATCGGCTCTGCTACATAACAGCAATCATCAGATCGCTGCTATATAGCAGAATTGCAGGTGTGCTGTGAGCGCCGACCACAGGGGGGCGCTCACAGCCACCGGCGATCAGTAACCATAGAGGTCTCAAGGACCTCTATGGCTACAATATACAAGCATCGCCGACCCCCGATCATGTGACGGGGGTCGGCGATGCGCTCATTTCCGGCCGCCTGGCCGGATGCGGTAGTTAAATGCCGCTGTCTGCGTTTGACAGCGGCATTTAACTAGTTAATAGCGGCGGGTGATCGCGATTTCATCCGCCGCTATTGCGCGCACATGTCAGCTGTAAAAAACAGCTGACATGTCGCGACTTTCATGTGCGCTCACCGCCGGAGCGCACATCAAAGCAGGGGACCCGACATCGGACGGTATAGTACGTCCGATGTCAGGAAGGGGTTAAAGTCCCAGTTTTCAGAATCAATGGGGGTCCCAACAATTGGGAAGTTAGTCATGGCCAAAAGTATTGACACCCTTGAAACTGTTTCGGAAAATTAAGTATGGTATTTGTCCTAGTAAATTGTTGCAATTACACATGTTTTTTATACACGTTTATTTACTTTGTGTATATTGGAACAACAGTACAGATTATCAGTAAGGAGTATTCCCAAAGGAACAAAATGAATCCCTTATTAGATAAGATAAATATAAAAAAAGGAAATTTAAAACGTAACATTTAATTATAAAATGTTAAATAATAGACGCAACAAACATGAAGATATGAACCCTCCAATAGCAAAACACACTCAAATTGCACAATTGGGGGTCCAAATGTCTATTCTACACAACCAACACCAATACCACTGGCAATATAGTCACAGACAAAAATGGGGCAATAAGAGTACAATCATATGTCAGAACCACTGACTTACAGCCACCTTTGCGCCAGATTAAGCCAATTCACATACGGACCGCCTCCCATTTGATCCCTATGTGAATTGGCTTGATCTGTTCATCTCTGATATGGATACGTTGGTTAAAGGCTCAATGCTGACCGCTCCATGGGATGATTTATTAACAGATGCCTGAGGTCCCATCATCTAGTTGAACTGGGGGAGATTGTTCTAAGTTAAATTAATCTCTACTCTTATGGGGCAAAGGTGGCTATGAGTCAGTGGTTCTGACATATGATTGTACTCTTATTTCCCCATTTTTGTCTGTGACTATATTGCCAGTGGTACTGGTGTTGGTTGTATATACAGTATAAACCTATAAAGAATTGCGCACACTAGAACTTCACATACAAAAATTGCATAGATTTTATTGGTAATAACATATAAAATGTATAAACCATAATGATGGAAATGGTACCAAATGAAAACACAACACCACAGACCAAAGGTAATTGTATCACAGAGCCATATATTCTAATGCCACATTATTCATTAACCCCATGGATAAATAGTCTCTCTCGCCTTAACGGCATGGCATAGTCATTCAAAGTTCCCACATATAGGTCAGTAAAACAAATGGCATAGTGGATTATAATCAAAATCTAACTTGTATAATTACCATTACCTCTGGTCTGATGGTGCCATGACCCCAACGCACGTTTTGGCTGCGTGTGCCTTCTTCCGGGGGAGTCAATTGGAATTGGTGTTGGTTGTGTAGAATATACATTTGGACCCCTAATTGTGCAATTTGAGTGTTTTGCTATTGGAGGGTTCCTATCTTAATGTTTGTTGTGTCTGTATTTAAAATGTTATAATTTAATGTTACGTTATAAATTTCTTTTTTTGCTATATTTATACTGGAGCAACACAAAAAAAAAAACACAGAGGAAAAAAGACAAATTGGGCATAATTTCACGCAAAACTCCCAAAATGGGCCAGGAAAATTGTCGGTACCCTCATCTTAATATTTGGTTGCATACCCTTTGGAATAAATAGCTGCAATTAATCGCTTTTTATAACCATCAACAAGCTTCTTACTCCTCTCAACTGGAGTTTTGGACCACTCTTCTTTTGCAAACTGCTCCAGGTCTCTCATATTTGAAGGGTGCCTTCTCCCAACAGCAATTTTAAGATTTTTCCACAGATGTTTAATGGAACTAGATTTGGACTCATTGCTGGACACTTCAGAACTCTCCAGCGCTTTGTTTCTATCCATTTCTGGGTGCTTCTGCAAGTATGTTTGAGTTCATTGTGCTGTTGGAAGACCCATGACCTAGGACTCAAACCCATCTTTCTGACACTGGGCATTACACTGCAACCCAAAATCCTTTGGTAATCTTCAGATTTCATGATGCCTTGCACATAGTCAAGGCACCCAGTGCCACAGGCAGCAGAGCAACCTCAAAACTTCTTTGAACCTTCACCATATTTGACTATAGGTAGTGTGTTATTTTGTTTGTAAGACGCATTCTGTTTTTAGTAAGCAGCAGAATGATGTGCTTTACTGAAAAAAAAAAAAACTCTCTCATGGTCTCATCTGTCCACAAGACGCTTTCCCAGAAGGATTTTGGCTTACTCGTGAAGATTTTGGCAAACTGCAGTCTAGCTTTTTTATTTCACTGTGAGCAGTATTTTCCTCTTTGGTCTCCTGCCATTGTCTTTTATTTAATTTAAATGTCGAGAGATAGTTTGCGTTGACACTGTTACATCCTGAGCCTGCAGGACTGCTTGAGTTTATTTATAATAATAATAATTTTATTTATATAGCGCCAACATATTCCGCAGTGCTTTACAAATTATAGAGGGGATTTGTACAGACAATAGACATTACAGCATAACAAAAATCACAGTTCAAAATAGATACCAAAAGGTGTGAGGGCCCTGCTCGCAAGCTTACCAACTATGAGGAAAAAGGGGAGACACAAAAGGTGGATGGTAACAATTGCTTTCGTTGTTCGGGCCAGCCATAGTGTAAGGATCGAGTGTTCATGTAAAGCTGCATGAACCAGTTAAAAGCCTAAGTATGTAGCAGAACAGACACAGAGGGCTATTAACTGCATAAATTGTAAGAGAACATGATGTGAGGAACCTGATTTTGGTTTAACTTATATGAATGGGCCACATAGGAATAATTAGGTTAATGCATTGAGGCGGTAGGCCAGTCTGAACAAATGCATTTTTAGGGCACGCTTAAAACTGTGGGGATTGGGGATTAACCTGGGTAGTGCATTCCAAAGAATTGGCAAAGCACGTGAAAAGTCTTGGAGATGGGAGGGGGAGGTTCTGCTTATTGAGGATGCTAACCTCAAGTCATTAGCAGAACGGAGAGCACGGATAGGGTGGTAGACTGAAACCAGGGAGGAGATGTAGGGTGGTGCTGAGCCATGGAGCGCTTTGTGAATGAGGGTAATAGTTTTGTACTGGATTCTGGAGTGGATGGGTGACCAGTGTAATGACTGGCATAGGGTAGAGGCATCGGTGTAACGGTTGTTGAGGAATATGATCGTGGCAGCAGCATTCAGAACTGATTGGAGGGAGGAGAGTTTGGTAAGAGGGAGGCCGAGTAGTAGAGAGTTACAATAGTCCAGACGAGAATGAATGAGTGAAACAGTATGAGTTTTTGCAGAGTCGAAAGTAAGAAAAGGGCGAATTCTAGAAATGTTTTTGAGGTGCAGATAAGAAGAGTGAGCGAATGATCGGATGTGGGGGGGTGAAGGAAAGCTCGGAATCAAGTACCCCAAGGCAGCCGGCATGTTGCTTGGGAGTAATAGTGGAACCACACACAGAGATGGCAATGTCAGGCAAAGGTAGGTTAGTCGAGGGAGAGAACACGAGGAATTCAGTTTTTGACAGGTTCAGTTTCAGATAGAGGGAGGACATGATGTTAGAGACAGCAGTAAGACAATCACTGTTGTTTTCTAAAAAGGCAGGCGTGAGATCAGGAGAAGTGTATAATTGGGTGTCATCAGCATAGAGATGGTACTGGAACCCAAATCTACTGATTGTTTGTCCAATAGGTGCAGTATACAAAGAGAAGAGGAGGGGGCCTAGGACTGATCCTTGAGGAACCCCAACAGTAAGGGGAAGGTGAGAGGAGGAGGAACCAGCAAAAGATACAGTGAAGGAGCGATCAGAGAGATAGGAGGAGAACTAGGAGAGAACGGTGTCTTTGAGGCCGATGGAGCAGAGCATACTGAGGAGGAGCTGATGATCCACAGTATCGAATGCTGCAGAGAGATCCAAGAGAATTAGCATGGAGTAGTGACCAATAGATTTAGCTGTTAGTAGATTATTAGAGACTTTAGTGAGGGCAGTTTCAGTAGAGTGTAAAGAGCGGAAACCAGATTGAAGAGGGTCGAGAAGAGTTATCTGAGAGATAGCGGGTAAGATGGGAGTGGACCAGGCATTCGAGGAGTTTAGAGATGAAGGGAAGATTAGAGACACGTCTATAATTAGCGGCACAGTTTTGATCGAGGGATGTTTTTTTAAGTAGTGGATGTATGATGGCATGCTTAAATGAGGAGGGAAAGATACCGGAAGAGAGAGAAAGGTTGAATATTTTTGTTATTTGGAACTTGATGGAGATTGCTTATCCACCATATGAACTATTCTGCGTTGCAACCTTTCAGCAATTTTTCTCTGCAGTCCACATCCAAGGAGATTAGCTACAGTGCCATGGGTTATAATCATCTTGATTATGCTGTTCACCGTGGACAGAGGAACATCAAGATCTCTGGAGGTGGACTTGTAACCTTGAGATTCTTTGTTGTTTAACAATTTTGGTTTTCAAGTCCTCAGACAGTTCACTTCTTTCTGTTCTTCATGCTTAGGCCGATGTCACACTTGCAACTGCAATGCGAGAAACTCGCACGTCAATACCCTAAATACATGTATTTCTATGTAGCTGAACGCTCCAGTCCAAACTGCAGGTGGCAGTGCTGGGTATTGAGGCGAGAGACTCACGCGAGTTTCTTGCATTGCACTTGCAAGTGTGACACCAGCCTTAGCGTGGCACTCACAATGCAAAGATTGAGTCAACTCCTCCCCTTTTTATCTGGTTTTAGGTGTGATTTTCATATTGTCCATACTTGTGTCTTGCCACAGGTGAGTTTGAACGAGCATCGTATGCTTGAAACAAAATTGTTTACCCACAATTTTGGAAAAATGTCAACAGTGTTGTTTGGCCCATTTTGGGGGTTGTGTGCAATTTTGTCAAATTTCCCTTTTTTTTTTTTTCTTTTTTTTTTTTGTAGTGTTCCAATACACACAAAGGAAATAAACATGTTTCTTACAAAACATATGTAATTGCAATAATTTTCTGGGGAAATACTTCATTTTGTAGAACAGTTTCAAGGGTGCCAACACTTTCGGCTAAGACTGTAGCTCCCATCCCATGGATAGATGTTAACGTCCAGACTTAGTACAATCCTTTTAATTATAGCTAATTCAGCAAATTAACAATAATAATTATAATAATAAAAAAATACACCAAAAAACATGAAGTATGAAAAGATCCAAAATAATTGCAAGTTGTGATTGTGATTTTTTTTTTTTTAACATGCATTCTCCGAGAAATTCAACCTATAGGGGATTGACCTCTTGTGCTGTTCAGTCTCTATCTGCACCTACAGTTGTCAGTCATTTGGGAAATAGGCTGATCCAATGGATTCCTCCATCCCTCTATGGACAACTCTCTCAATCTGATAACTGGATTGTTCAGGCAATCAGAGAAGCATTTGCTTATTTTCTCTCCCACCATAGTCCTAGCCATACATAACTTACCTATTCACCAGCAAATTATTTTATCTATATGCTCACCATATAACCCTAATATGCATATGCTTTGTTAGTCATGTTTTTATTTCATATGTTTTAAGTCGTGAAAAGTTAATTATCTATGTATTGCGAGAAATCAGAATTAAATATTTGTTTAATGACCAAAAACATTCGGCTATGGCTAATATATCTTATTTCTTTTATCAGATAGATACATATCAGCTATGTTTCTGCGGGGTTCTTGAGATATTACTTGTGCTTCCACGATCTCAAATACTCTGTCTGTATGGGAAATAGGGCCCACTATTACTATTCACCAGATGCAAGGATATGTTGTGTAGACCCCTTCAGCAAATATATAGAGGTCAACTCATTTGCCTACCGAAGAGCTGGGAGGGTTCAACAAAGAAAGGCGATCACTGCATCAGCCATAAAGGTTTTCAATACACCACACAAAGCCATGTGCGCTGTGCCCTTTGTAACAGCGGTCTGCACAGGCGCGTACAACCCCCTCTGTAAAGTGCTGTATATGGATTTCTTGTCACTGTGTGCCATTTTGTGGCATGTAGACCTCTCCATAGCCATCTCCTTTCACCATTTTATCTGCCTTTAAGTGCATGTGACACCCTCTCTTCTGAATAGGATCAAGCGTTCTTCCTACTGTCAAGATCATTTGAAGCCACAGATTCATCTAGTCCTTTGTGGCTGCCATTTTTATCAGGAATTCATAACAGCTTTTGCTGATCTGCCATTTTTACATATCACTGTTTCCCTTGTATGATTTCTAGTGAGACAAGCTCAGACCGCGCTTCCTTTTACTGTGTAACAGAGAAAAAAGGAGCCGTCTCCAGTGTCTTCTCCGCGGAGAAGGTTGATTCATGTGTAAATGATCAGTTGCCCTTTATTTGCTTGGCCTGTTGAGAGTACACATTGAGATAAAAAGCTTGGTGGGTCAGGGCTTAGCGTGTGCATGTTCCTCCAGTGGCCACAATGACAGTGGTAGAATTGTTGTCAAAGATTATCAGCCAGGCTATGATGTCTCTTCATTTTAATGCATGGTGTGAAAGGAAAGCGGAGAGGCTGCACAGAATATGCCTTGTATGTTCTAGTATTTACGGACAGGATTGTGCTTACATTGAAATATGCATCAGCAGTATATAAGGTAATGTCAGAAATTGCCGACTGTTATGTAGACTGTAAAAGAAATTCTCTTTTATGTTATTGGTCTGTTTCATCCCCAGAGTGAATCGTGAATTTACTATATCTTTCACCTAAAGATGTATAGTATTAGATTTTGCTCCCATATTTTATTTTTAGTTATATGAAATTTTTGTATAGTCGAGGCTTAAGTTTTTTTCCTGCTAAAGTTGTTACATATTCCTTGGATAAGTGCTAGTGATATAGGTGTAATTGCTGGGGGTCCAGCCACTGAGAATCCCACCAATCCCGAGAACTGGGGTGCCAAAATCCCATGTGTGAATTGAGTGGGAGTGAGCGTGCTCTGTCACCTTCACTTCCATAGGAGTGTTGAAATGGTTATCTTCATCAGTGGCATAAAAGTAAACGGAGCAGTGATTGCTCCGTTTCAGGATTAGTGGGGGTCCCAGTGGTTGGACCACCACCGATCATACATTTGTAATCTTGTGGATACTGTATTATAAATACTCTTAAGTAATCATGTGGGCAGAACCATTTATAGGAATAGTCATGCAATTAACAGGCAAATTCGGGAGTAATTGAGGAGTCAAAGGAGATGTGTGAAATTTCAGCACTGAATCCGCTGACATTTAGCCTCTCTGTTTCGTCAGTCATGCCTCGGTGGACATTATTACGGCAAAGACTATATGACTATTGAGACCATTGACTTCACCCAGATGTCTGCTTCAAAGCAATTGTAATAAAGTACCCGCATGATTAAAAGTGTTTTTTCTAACTCCTCAAGAGCGGCATAACATGTTAGTGGTGGTCTGAAGTCGATAATCCATCTGACAGGAGGACTGAAAAGTGATTTACGTTTGAAATGTACAGTCTTCCTACCTGGTGCCCTTCTCTTGCATCCTACTGCCTTCTCCACCCAGATTGGCATTTTCTTCCTACTGCTCTATGATGGTGTCTATTGTGGAATGGGATTTTAGTGATAAATCTAAACCACAGATTAGAATTTTAGGAGAGGTGTGATTTAGATTTGCTACTGAATTCCCGTGGCCATCTTGGAAGCAGAAGGAAAGGAATGCCTTTCTTAGCAGAGAAGGCAGCAGAGGGCACCAGGTTAGGGAGAAATGTTTAATCACTTTTCAGTCCCATGGTTAACATGACATTAACCTTGATGAAACACAAAAATCTTTTTAGATACCTCTATTGTTTAGGTAATTGTCTTTTGATTAAAAAAGTGCTCTCATTGACACCTCAACCAAAATTAAAATCACTGATATAGAACATCAATGTAGGAGATTCTTTACCAATTTTCTTAGCTATATATTAGTGATGAGCGAGTATACTCATTGCTCGGGTGACCTCCGAGTATTAGGCCAGCATCACACTCGGCGTAAGACAATACGGTCCGTTTTTTACGGCTTGCAAAACCGACATCTAATGGATTTATGTGCTCAAATGTTCGTTAAAACATATATACAGTATATATATATATACTAGACTGTGGCCCGATTCTAATGCATCGGGTATTCTAGAATATGCATGTCCCCGTAGTATATGGACAATGATGATTCCAGAATTCGCGGCAGACTGTGCCCGTCGCTGATTGGTCGAGGCAACCTTTATGACATCATCGTCGCCATAGCAACCATTATGACATCTACGTCGATACTGTGCCCGTCGCTGATTGGTCGAGGCGAATTCGCGGCAGACTGTGCCCATCGCTGATTGGTCGAGGCATCCTTTATGACATCATCGTTGCCATGCTGTGCCCGTCGCTGAGTGGTCGCGGCCGCCAGGCCTCGACTAATCAGAGACGTGGGATTTCCAGGACAGACAGACAGACAGACGGAAAAACCCTTAGACAATTATATATATATAGATATGTCATTGAGACACACATATATATATATTCTGTATTTATATTTAATTCAGCGCGATATATGTGAAAAGCCGGTAATTCAATTGCCGGCTTTTCATTTCTCCTTCCCAAACCCGACAGGATATGAGACATGGTTTACATACAGTAAACCATCTTATATCCCCTTTTTTTTGCATATTCCACACTACTAATGTTAGTAGTGTGTATGTGCAAAATTTGGGTGCTGTAGCTGCTAAAATAAAGGGTTAAATGGCGGAAAAAATTGGCGTGGGCTCCCGCGCAATTTTCAACGCCAGAATGATAAAGCCAGTGACTGAGGGCAGATATTAATAGCCAGGAGAGAGTCCATGGTTATTGGCCCCCCCTGGCTACAAACATCTGCCCCCAGCCACCCCAGAAAAGGCACATCTGGAAGATGCGCCTATTCTGGCACTTGGCCACTCTCTTCCCATTCCCGTGTAGCGGTGGGATATGGGGTAATGAAGGGTTAATGCCACCTTGCTATTGTAAGGTGACATTAAGCCAGATTAATAATGGAGAGGTGTCAATTATGTCACCTATCCATTATTAATCCAATTGTATGAAAGGGTTAAAAAACACACACATGCATTATTAAAAATTATTTTAATGAAATAAACACACAGGTTGTTTTAATATTTTATTGCTCTCTCAATCCACCTGAAGACCCTTGCTCTGCAAAATAATAAACCAACAATATACAGACCTTCTGATGAACTGTCACGTCCCTCGAAGTAAATCCATCTGAAGGGGTTAAATCAATTTACAGGCAGGAGCTCGTGCCTGTAAACCCCGGGTGCTGAAAGGAAAGCTGGGTGATCTGTACTTACATTGAGTCGCACTGAGGCACCCTCTGCTGGATGAACTCATGAACTGGAGCCTTGGAAAAGTTCCCACGCTCGAGTTCATATGAGTTCAAGACTGTATATTACGGATCAGTAAAATACGGCTGATAGGAGCTGGGACATAGGGAATCATTGGGCCGTGTGTTATGCGTATTTTACGGACGTAGTTTATGCGCTCATACGTCCGTAAAACTCGCCAGTGTGACGCCGGCCTTAGTGTTCGGAGATTTAGTTTTCATTGCCGCAGTTGAATGATTTACAGCTACTAGACAGGCTGAGTACATGTGGGGGTTGCCTGGTTGCTAGGGAATCCCCACATGTAATCAAGCTGGCTAGTAGTTGTAAATCATCCAGCTGCCGCGATGAAAACTAAATCTACGAGCAGTCATAAATACTCGGAGGTCACCCGAGCATGCTCTGGAAAACCCGAGCAACGAGTACACTCGCTCACCACTACTGTATATCAATTACAATTTTTTGCATAATATTTTAGCCATGACCCCTCAACCTACCCTGGGACCTCCCTAATCTAATCAATGGGGTCTCCTGTAAATTAGAATTATAACTTAGGTGAGGCCAGGTGAAACTCTACCCAAGTTTATCTTTTCTGCTCTGTGGGTGAGTTATCTGGCTAAGTCTGGTGTCAGCTAATTCTGATTCCTTATGTCTTAAGAGAGCAAAGAAGACTTTGTGTAGACTGTCATGGTTCCCAATGGCAAGGGAACGGAAGAAACATATAAGTAACGAACGAGCTCTCGGGTGATGGAAACTCGAGTTGACCGTGAGCTAAATCTACCACACAACTAACAGTAGCCAGGGAGCATACCTACAGCTTCCTATATGCCACGCGCCAGCCGGAGGACTAACTACGCCTGGTAGAGGAAGAAACAGACCTGGCTTACCTCTAGGGAAATACCCCAAAAAGATGATAGCAGCCCCCCACATGTAATAACGGTGAATTAAGAGGAAAAGACATACACAGTATGAAAGTAGATTTAGCAAAGAGAGGTCCACTTACTAGATAGCAGAAGGATACAAAAGAGGACTTCACGGTCAACTGAAAACCCTTTCAAAAACCATCCTGAAATTACTTTAAGACTCCTGTGTCAACTCATGACACAGGAGTGGCAATTTCAGCCTGCAAGAGCTTCCAGCTACAGAGAATTACAAGAACTGCAAACTGGACAAAAGGTACAAAACAAAAGGACAAAGTCCACTTAGCTGATCAGCAGACTAGTAGCAGGAACATGCAACCGAAGGCTCTGGTTACAATGATGACCGGCAAGGAAATGACTGGAGAGCAAGGCTAAATAGGAAACTCCCAAACACTGATGGAAGCAGGTGAACAGAAGCAGCAAAGTGCAAACAAGTCACCAGTACCACCAGCAACCACCAGGGGAGCCCAAAAAGCGGATACACAACAGTAGACTTTCCTTTCCTCTCCCAATAGGACTTTTGATCAGTTTGGCTGTATACTGTAGCCAACCACTGAAAACAATGCTTGACATCCGTATTACCACAAAACAAGAAAGCCTTTGGTGCACACTGCTTGATGAACATCAGCTAATTCTAAAATTACCCATAAAGATCGGCTTCACAAGCCTATATTGACAGCTCCACTTCCACGAGAAATGTGGAGATAATACACATTTTTTATTCGTCAGGTTCTTTCTTTTGTTTGATATTCACTAGCCTGTGGCTATGCTGCATCTTCCTTTTGTATGTAATGGAGCAGAATAACATCCCTTGTATACAAGATGAAAAATTCCTAATGTCTGTGAATAAAAAGACTCCTAAAAAGTTATTGATGTAGTATGTTCCTAATGACAGAATTTAAATATTTTAAAGCACGAGTGAAAATTCATAGTAAAGTGGTGATTTGTTCGTTCCCTTTTGTTAGACTTGTAAAATGGTTGACTGAATTTGATTAGAGATGTGATGCCGAACGAAAGCTCTTTTTTGAAGTACGGTATGTCTCATAGTCAAGAAGTGCCAAGTCCATAGCCAGAGCTTAGTATGTAACCTTGGGTGGTTTACCTTCATCCTACAGCAAATGCAGAAGACAATGGATTTAGGCCATGAGGTTATGTTGGCCATCTGCGAATGGGAACGTGTTCAGTAATGTCCAAAACCCACTGATCTTCATGGGAGTGTCTATAGTTGTATATAGCCCTCTTTTCAGTGGCACCTAATTAACTTCTACATTCATGTTCTTTCATAGACAATTCAGTTATTTTTCTTTTTATACATTAGCTTTTTTAATGTAAGCTTCTTTTGTAGACACCCCATGTGCTGCAATGTATTTGTTCTAGTGGAGAGTGCCTACCGGGGAGTCTTGATCTTTGGAAAATGTTCTCAGGGTTCACATTTAATGTTTTTAATTTAGTTTTTAACTGTATGCATACAATAGCATCTATTGCAATATACAATATGCTCCTCCCTCCCAGATAAATCATCTACAATATTAAGATAGCCATAAACCTTAGATAATTGGGCGTTCAACCATCAGCTGTCGCTCCCCACTCACATGAACACTGACCTGCTTTTGGGGAGGTCTGAGAAACCTCCCGCCTGGCTCATCTTGCAGCTGCGTATCTTTTTGAAGTACAAAGGGAGGATCAGGTGTTTGAATTCAAATCCTTGTCTTCCCCAACATTATCTGTTTGAGAGTCCAGAAACCCTTCACACTTCCTGGATGATTGGACCATTTTGCCTCAATCAGTAGGTTTGGTTGACTTTAACCCCTTCAAGTCAGAGCCCTTTTTCATTTTTGCATTAATGTTTTTTGCTCCTTTCCTTCCCAGAGCCATAACTTTTTTTATTTTTCCGTCAATATGGCCACATGAGGGCTATTATTTGTAGGACAAGTTGTCCTTTTGAACAACAACATTGGTTTTACCATATTGTGTACTCAAAAACGGGGAAAAAATTCCAAGTGGGGTGAAATTGCAAAAAAGTGCAATTCCACAACTTTTTTTTGGATTATTTTTTTACTAGGTTCACCAAATACTAAAACTGACCAGCCATTATGATTCTCCAGGTCATTATGACTTCATAGACAGCAAACATGTCTAGTTTCTTTTTTTTTTAATTTAAGTGGTGAAAAAAAATCCAAAGCTTCTTTAAAAAAAAAAAATTGCGCCATTCTCCGATACCCGTAGTGTCTCCGTTTTTCATCATCTCGGGTTGGGTGAGGGCTTATTTTTGCATGCCAGCTGACTTTTTAATGATACCATTTTAGTGTAGATACGATCTTTTGATCGCCTGTTATTGCATTTTAATGTAATGTTGCGGCGACCAAAAAAACATAATTCTGACATTTTGACTTGCTTCTCGTTACGCCGTTTAGCGATCAGGTTAATTCTTTTTTTTATATTGATCGGGCGAATCTGAACGCGGCGATACCTAATGTGTATGTTTAATTTTTTTTTTTTTTTTATTTTGAATGGGGTGAAACGGGGGTGATTTAAATTTTTATATATTTTTTAATTTTTTAAATATTTTTAAGCACTTTTTTTTTTACTAGAAGAGTGGATTCAGTAACTTAGGCATCCATGGTTACAACCACTAGTCGCTAAATAATTAACTGTCACTATATGAGTGGTTCTAACCATGGATACCTAATCTACTGAAATGCCCTGCACATGGGGTAAGCGACGTAGCGTATCAGAAGAACTATACTACATTTCTAATTGGAGATAGTTGCGAATATTATTATTAATACACCTACTACATATTGGGATAAGATCTTGGAGCTGGGAATACCCCTTTAAAGTTAGTTAACATTATTCACTGTGGAAGCAAGTCCTAAAAGCAGTAACATTTCCGTTCCATGTCCCTATAAGCTTGTACTGTAAGCTTGGGATGGAAGCTTGACATTTCTGAAGGTTGGCAGTCACATATAACTTGCAGATCGTTGTCTCCTGGCATGTTGCTTCCTGTGTGTATCAGCTCCGCACAGTTCCATTTCCTTCTGCTGCCTAGCATGGCTTGATCTGTGTGCGTACAGTCTTGCCAAGAGTGTCATTTCCCTCAGTGCTTCAGATAATGAACCATCCTAAAGTGGAATATGGAGAAATCAGGAGATTTTATTTTCATCAAATGAGGCTTGGAATCATTTCTCAGTTGTTCTGTTCACTAGATGAACATCTTCCAGCCACATGTAATAATCCCTCACATTCCGTAACAGTCCAGGGTAGATCAAGTATAGCGGCTTGTTAACGTTGCACTGCTAGAATACCGGCTTGGAATCATGGTGTGTGCAGTCTTCTGCATGGGAATATTCCTCGGTGATGACAGTCTTAAAAATCCTTTCTATTGTTTTTATATGTGTAAATAAAGTTTGGAAAATCTTGGCGTTATTTAATGTTGGAGAGCAATTTGACTGCAAGCAATATGGCATTGAGTGGGCAGGACCGTATGATTGTAATCTGCTGAAACATTTCTACAAACGAGAGAAGATTCTTTGTTTAATTTTCCTACAATTTATTTCTGATCCTAAGTGATTAGTAGTCACAGCTCGAAGGCAAAATTGCATTAATAATGCAGTTTAAGGGGGTTGTGTGAGGTTTTCAAAAACTTGCCTAATAACAGGAATAAAATAATATATGTCATTAAATGATAAAAAGGAACTATTACTTACTGTTTCAATCTCACTCTGCTCACTCTAATCCTGCACATTCTTGGCAATCTGTTGCATGACAAGTGCAGCCAATCCGTAGCTTCAGTGATCACCTGACATACATGGAAGTGTCATGAGGCCAGCGAGTGATTGCATTGTTCTTATGACCAATGGCTGCGACCTCATCACTGCAGGACTGGCGAGTATCACTGTAAATCGGGGTGGGGAACCTCAAGCCCTTTTTTCCGGCCCCAAGGCAGATTCCTGGGGACTGCAATGCACGAGCCAGCAACTGTGTTTTGAAGTGCACATAGCATTCACTACCGATCACCTGTGTTGCGGAGTCATGGAGTCTGTGTCCATTTTGGTGGAGTTGGTATAAAATGAACTTCTAAACTATATAATAAACTGGGTATAGTAGTTTAGTGCAGGATGTGCTGTAAATGTTTTCATAAGTTATGAAATGTCCTAGAAATGTCTCTTCTGTTCCTTTTCTAAGGATCTCGGCTTTTAGTGGAAATGAATCTGTGCTGCACTTTATGTACCTGCTCAGTAGTGACCAGTGCTGAGGAGTCGGAGGATTGGCTTACCAACTCTACAGCCCTGCCAATCACTGCAGCACATACAATGAAAGATTATGTGCTCCCACTGGCCCTGCCAGTGTCAGGACGTTCTTTGTTGGTGACGTTGGCTCTTCAAGTGCTCCTGTTCCACAGAAGAAGAGTGGCAGCCCCATGTTTCCTGTGATGTTTATGCTGCTGCCCCATGTTTCTCTAGTAATGTATATACCGCAGCCTTAGCGCCTCCTGTGATGTATATATCACAGCCCCATGTCTCCTGTGATGCATTTATACCGCCGCCCCATGTCTACTGTGATGTGTATAAACCACAGTATACAAATTGCAGTCCCTTGTCTCCTGTGATCCATTTGCTGCTGCTCCAGTGTCTACTTTGTGATTTCTATCCTCAACACAAAACTCAAAAAACCTATAGTCAATTTGTGGCCGAGAGTAGATTAGTATGTCTCTCCCAATATTAATGTCCAAATCAATAGGACAAATCAGGAAACTCCAAAATACATATTGAACAAGAGAACGGAGTATAAATATCCCAACAATCATATTAAGAAAATATAAGTTTTATTATGACCAATAGTGTCAAATTACAAATACAATAATAGCACATATGCTCAAACAAGGTGTGGAGGAAACATATGGTATGCTGAGGAGCAAAAGAGAAATACATTACATCCCTGGTGCTGCTTGTGATGCATCAAAATAATAAAGACTTATGAGGTAGATTCTATGATCCTATATATCTCCATGGAGTAAAGTGCCACAGTGCAAACCAACATAGTCAGTAACAGTCATATAATAACATCATGCAGCTTACCCATATGTATGGATGATTCTCCCTGTTCCACAAGCGGCCCCCTGACACACGTTTCGCGGTCAGCTTTCTCAAAAGGGGTTTTTGGTTTGTGATTTCTATATAGCAGTCTTAGTGTCTCCTATGTGATGTATATACAGCAGTCTCTGTGTCTCCTATGTGATGTATACTGTAGATCTCCCACTGCTTGAGTTCTATAAATGTAATGTGAGCAGTGATGAATTTCCCACTTTGAGGAGACCTGCAATGTAATATACATCTGTGTTCGGAACAACTTACTGCTGCAAGTTCTTTACAAAACTTATCATAGCCAAGAGATGACTGTGCTTCAGACCAATGTAAATCTAGAAAAGCAGTTTCGAGTAGCAACATCATCAATTCCTCCTAAAATAACTGGTCTCCCCAAAGAGAAGCCGCTGCAGCCATCACATTAGGGGTGATTTCATGAAATGTTTGACCAAATATAGCAGGATAATTTTAACCCCTTCCCGACATGTGACGGAATAGTACGTCACATGTCGGGACCCCCGCTTTGATGTGCGCTCCGGCGGTGAGCGCACATCAAAGTCGCGACATGTCAGCTGTTTTTTACAGCTGACATGTGCGCGCAATAGCGGCGGGTGAAATCGCGATCACCCGCCGCTATTAACTAGTTAAATGCCGCTGTCAAACTCAGACAGCGGCATTTAACTACCGCATCCGGCCGTGCGGCCGGATATGAGCGCATCGCCGACCCCCGTCACATGATCGGAGGTCGGCGATGCTTGTACATTGTAACCATAGAGGTCCTGGAGACCTCTATGGTTACTGATCGCCGGTGGCTGTGAGCGCCCCCCTGTGGTCGGCGCTCACAGCACACCTGCATTTTAGCTACATAACAGCGATCTGATGATCGCTGTTATGTAGCAGAGCCGATCGGGCTGTGCCTGCTTCTAGACTCCCATGGAGGCTATAGAAGCATGGTAAAAGTTAAAAAAAAAAGTAAAAAAAAATGTGAAAAAAATAAAAAAAATATAAAAGTTTAAATCACCCCCCTTTCGCCCCAATCAAAATAAATCAATTAAAAAAAACCCCAACCTACACATATTTGGTATCGCCGCGTTCAGAATCGCCCGATCTATCAATAAAAAAAAAGCATTAACCTGATCGCTAAACGGCGTAATGAAAAAAAAAATCGAAACGCCAGATTTACGTTTTTTTGGTCGCCACAACATTGCATTAAAATGCAATAACGGGCGATCAAAAGAACGTATCTGCACCAAAATGCTATCATTAAAAATGCCAGCTCGGCACGCAAAAAATAAGCCCTCACCCGACCCCAGATCACGAAAAATGGAGACGCTACGGGTATCGGAAAATGGCGCAATTTTATTTATTTATTTTTTTGCAAAGTTTGGAATTTTTTTTCACCACTTAGGTAAAAAAGAACCTAGTCATGTTAGGTGTCTATGAACTCGTACTGACCTGGAGAATCATAATGGCAGGTCAGTTTTAGCATTTAGTGAACCTAGCAAAATAGGCAAGCAAAAAACAAGTGTGGGATTGCACTTTTTTTGCAATTTCACTGCACTTGGAATTTTTTTCCCGTTTTCTAGTACACGACATGGTAAAACCAATGATGTCGTTCAAAAGTACAACTCGTCCCGCAAAAAATAAGCCCTCACATGGCCAAATTGACAGAAAAATAAAAAAGTTATGGCTCTGGGAAGGAGGGGAGCGAAAAACGAAAACGGAAAAACGGAAAAAGCTCCGGGGGTGAAGGGGTTAAAGTTGATTATTTTGTACAGCCCCGAAGGATAGTATAAATATCCAAATGGCCCCTGACAGCAAAAAGGTTCCCTACCCTTGCTGTAGCTGCTACACTTGAGGGGGAATTTACTAAATAAATAATGGTTCTCTTATTATTCACAAATTCCTGCTTTTGGTCAACTTTTAGAAAACCCTGAAAAACTCCTTTAATCCCTTACCACCGTAGCCATGTTTTTATGTTTTTTCCCCTGATTTTGTTTTCCATCTACATAGCCATATCAAAACTCTTGTTTTTGTTTTTGTTTTTTTTGCTGGACAAGTTGTATTATTTTTAATGCCCCTATTTAAATCACTAAACACTATATTGGAAAAAAAGGAAAATATATTTTATGGGGTGGAACGAAAAACTTTTCTTGTTTCTCAGGTTTAGTCTTCACTTTGCAAGTAAAATGACATGGCAATGGCTTAAGAAGAGTCATAACATGGCAAACAAAGTGGAATCGCAGCCAGGTTTGCCAACCATCCAGAAATTCCAGGACAGTCCATAATGAAAGGGCTTTTTTTTTTTTGCCCTGTCTGTAAAAAAAAAAAAAATTAAGAAGGTTGGGGAGCGCTGTCTAAAATGAGCTATGATGGATTTGTTCAATTTTTGTAAAAGCACTCAGCTCAAGGACTTAATTTTTAATATACACTATAAAAAAAAACTATGGAACTTTGTATTTAGGAAGCAAATGAACTATGAAAAAACTCTGTGCAAAGGTGTGCATAGCAGTTAAAGCCTCAGGCTGCAAGTCTGCAGTCACTCTATATAAAAAAAATATCCCAATCTCTGATTATCCCCCAGATCTCCATCAAATACATTAGCATCAAATGGAAAGAAAACAGTACCACAACAAACCTGCCAAGAGAGGGCCGTCTACCAAAACTCTCAGCCTCGGCAAGGAGGGCATTAATCAGAGAGGCAGCACAAAGACCAAAGGTAACCCTGAAGGAGCTGCAGAGTTCTCAAGCAGAGATTGGAGCATCTGTCCATAAGGCTAAAATAAGCTGTGCACTCCGCAGAGGTGGCCTTTATAGAAGTGTCGGCAGAAAAAAAGCCTCTATTTACACAAATTGTAAGGCTCATTTTGAGTTTGCCAAAAGACATGTGGGAGACTCCCCAAATGTATAGAGGAAGGTGCTGTGGTCAGATGAGACCAAAATTGGCCACCAAAGGCAATGCTATGTCTGGCACCAAATAAACACCACTCATCACACCATGAGCACTATCTCCACAGTGAAACATTGTGTTAGCAGCATCATTCTGTGGGGCAACAGGGACATGGAAAACAATCTGAGTTGTTGGTGCGAAATACAAGGATATTCTTGAGCATACCCTGTTTCATTCTGTCAGAGATTTGAGACTGAAGACGTAAGTTCACCTTCCAACAAGACCAGGACTCAAAGCATACTGCTAAAGCACTACTCGAGGCGAAATTTGTAATTGTTTTGGAGTGGCTTAGGGTACTGTCACACAGTCCAATTTTGATCGCTACGACGGTACGATTCGTGACGTTCTAGCGATATCGTTACGATATCGCAGTGTCTGACACGCAGCAGCGATCAGTGACCCTGCTGAGAATCGTACGTCGTAGCAGATCGTTTGGAACTTTCTTTCGTCGCTTGATCACCCGCTGACATCGCTGGATCGTTGTGTGTGACAGCGATCCAGCGATGCGTTCGCTTGTAACCAGGGTAAACATCGGGTAACTAAGCGCAGGGCCGCGCTTAGTAACCCGATGTTTACCGTGGTTACCAGCGTAAACGTAAAAAAAACAAACAGTACATACTCACATTCCGGTGTCTGTCCTCCGGCGTCTCAGCTTCTCTGCACTGTGAGCGCCGGCCAGCCAGAAAGCGAGCACAGCGGTGACGTCTGACGTCACCGCTCTGCTTTCCGGCCGCTGTGCTTACACAGTGCAGAGAAGCTGAGACGCCGGGGGACAGACACCGGAATGTAAGTATGTACTGTTTGGTTTTTTTACGTTTACGCTGGTAACCAGGGTAAACATCGGGTTACTAAGCGCGGCCCTGCGCTTAGTAACCCGATGTTTACCCTGGTTACCCGGGGACTTCGGCATCGCTCCAGCGCCGTGATTGCAACGTGTGACCACAGTCTACGACGCTGGAGCGATAATCATACGACGCTGCGACATCACGGATCGTGCCGTCGTAGCGATCAAAATTGCACTGTGTGACAGTACCCTTAGACAAAGCCCAGACCTTAATCCAATTGAGAGAATCTGTGGTCAGACTTGAAGATGATTGTTCGTCAGATGAAACCATCTAACTTGTTGGAGCTGGAGCAACTTTGCCTTGAGGAATGGGCAAAA
Source organism: Ranitomeya variabilis (assembly GCF_051348905.1). Lineage (NCBI taxonomy): Eukaryota > Metazoa > Chordata > Amphibia > Anura > Dendrobatidae > Ranitomeya > Ranitomeya variabilis. The sequence continues at coordinate 138,140,801 of NC_135232.1, read as the reverse complement.
AATCCCAGTGATCAGATGTGGAAAGCTCATGGAACGAAAACCCAACGGTCACAGTTGTAGGCATGTTCTTTACAGGAACTGATGCAAACCCTAAAAGACAAACAACAGTGAAACTCCAGGTTGTGAAGTAGCAAAGCACGAAAAATACCAAGGAGGTGAATACTTTTGCAAGACACTGTAGTGACCGGAGACTTGTACGCTAAGGTCAAACAAACCCTTTAATGTAATGTAAATATGAGGATTAATTTTAGTATTCTGGTTACTGAAAGTAAATGGTATTTTTAATAATATTAAAATTTTTTTCTGATTTTATGTTCTTCTCAGTTTGCAAGATCTGAGCTTGAATAGAAACCTTTATTATTAACTTCTGGTGCATAAAATCTGTAATAGTTTGTGAAGGGCGCACAGATCCTCGGCTCCTTACAGTACAGTTATGAGTGAAGTTTTGTATCTAGCTGAGGACTAGTGTGTCTATCCCATGTCAACAACAGATTTTTATCCAACAGAGCTAAATAGTGACCGTTCTTCGTGATGGGTCTTTGTCCCCTGTTCTGTCCACATCCCTCCATTGGTATTAAGGTAGGCACAGTATACTTACAGTTGCAAGCTATTAAGACTAGAAATATCATTAGTAAATGGTCGGATTGTGAACAGGAAACCCTTTTTGTAATTCTTACAAGATGAAGGATTACATTCAGGGGGGTTTATTTATTTTTTAATTATTTTAAATTTGTCTCAAGGTTTCCTCCACATCTTCGGATCAGACAAGAATACAACTTAATTTAATATCACATTGCCGTTTTCCCCCTGCGAGGCAGCTATCCGTGTCATCTCACATTATGAGGTTCCAGAGACAAGTAAAGTGGCATCCTGAATGCTCACGAGTGAGATGGCTAATAAACTAAAGATGCTGTGGCCTGGGAGAATTTTGTGTTTTTTTTGTTTTTCTTTTGTGGGTTTCTTATCTCCACAAGAAATGTGAGCAGCATGGAATTGCAATATTATTGCTTGTAAGTCCTAAACAGGGCAGAGTAGTAATAAAGAAGGTGCGGGGTCCCCCCGCAGCACAATTATATTCAGAAAATAGGAGAATAAATCTTAAAGTGCCTCAGAGAAATTTACAAACGATTACCTGAAGAGTAAAAGAGAGAAAATAGACCTGGACACGAGCAAAATTTAATTCTTCGATGACAACCTAAATAATTGACCTTTTCAAAGCTGGATTGCTACATTTCTTTCTCTTACCTTCAAGTTTAATCAGGATCCTTGGTGAGGAAAATAATCTAACAGACACCCCCAAGACCATATAACCTATATTAGAGCAGGGTTCTCAAACTTTTTCTTCAGGAGCCCCACCTACCTGAATTATTTTTTACATCCTAGTCCCAGTTTCACATTGAAATAAGTTCATAATAAGTTGCAGCCGTAGAAAAACTGCCTCTCCAGCTGTCCTTAACCTCTAGTTAGGGGACATAGTTTTAAGGCTTGACTCACTTCTGGTAAGTTTAGCCCTAATGCCGTTTACATGGCGCAACCAGCAGCATGAGACGACCGCCGATTGGAAAACTTTAACCAATCGGCTGTCGTTTGTATGCCTGTTTTTACAGGCAGACCAAAGTAAATGAGGCTGCCATGGGTCTCGGCGCTACAAGTCCTGTACACAGTTGGAGGCGCCACCGAGAAAGAGGATCTTTTTGTGCTGCACAAAAGATTATTTCACCCGCTGTACGAGCGTTTTGCTTGTTCATCCAGAGATCGTCAACCTGTATACATGGCAAGGTAATAGTGAAAGAAGCATTTTCAATAACTCTTGTTTACGGTTCTTTCAGTGTGAATGCCCCTTTACTGCTTTAGAGCATATAGATGTTATAGCGCCAGAGCAGAATATGGCTAACAAGCAGCAGATCTCATTGAAAACTCCATCTGCCCACATCAGCCATTCTTCGAGTGGACACCTGTAATATTTCTGTATGCATGCAGCGGACACGAATAACATCTATTGGCTGGGGATGTGAGAATCCAAACCACAGTAAACATAAGTAATGTGATACAGTATGTATGGATAGAGAATCCTGGAAGGTGCTTCCGTTTTGTAGGGGATTCCAAAGAGAATACACAAATTGTTGTGAATGATGAAAAATATATATACCGTATATATATTTTAAACTTTTATAAAAAAAAAACTAGATGGAGGCCCGATGCTATCGCATCGGGAGGGCGGTAATGTCACGATGGGGGCAGGCATGCGGCACTGTTGATGCCTAATGGCATCCTGTGATAAACTTTTGCATCAGGGGACTCATGTGCTTGACGCCTACGCTTATATGCATTGTTTTTGTCCCAACAATGCTGTTGCTCTTCAAGAGTCTCATTTGCCCTTTGTTGTCTTCGACGTTGTGCCTGTGCTGCTTTCCTTTCATTGTCATTGGCATACCTTTTAGGTGGAGCCATGCTGGCATTGATATTTGCTTTTTAAAGGGGAACAAAAGTTCACTTTAAAAATTGTCTGTGTCTGACCGTGTACCGAACATACCACAGCTCCTGGGCAGGGGAGGAATCAAAAGACAATACTGACATTACAGCAGGAGATTGCAGAGGATACATTTTGTGAGGTAATATATTTAAAAACAGTCAGTGAAATATTTTACCTCACAAAATGAATCCACTGTGATCCCCTGCTGTAATGTCAGTATTATCTTTTGCTTCCTCCCCTGCCCAGGAGATGTGGTATGGTCGGTACACGGTCAGACACAGTCAATTTTTAAAATGAAGTTTCTTTCGTGGGAAAACCCCTTTAATGTGACCGGCTTCCTCTGCCTGTAGACACGTCGCGCATCTGCCGCCGGGATCAGCCAAATGATTCACTGCACCTGCGCGTAATGCACGCAGGCTCAGTAAATCAGACTGGCGCCATCTTTGTGCAGATAGCGGCGGTCACATTAAAACTGTGCATGTGCTCCTCCTGTACAAAGATGGCGGCAATCAGTGAATCTTTCTTTTGATCCCGGCGGCGTGTTCGTGACGGTGTTCCGCTGGTGGTACCACGCAAGAGGCTGTGTGAGTGAGTGTGAGTGGTGCCTACGGCATATAGAGTGTGTGGTGCAACGGTGTTCCACTGGTGTTACCGCGCAGTAGGTTGGTACCAGCAGCAGTTTCCATATTGAGTCACCCATCACTTGGGTGTCCCAATATGGCGGTCGGTGAATTTCCTCCGCTTGGAATTCTGGGATACGGTGACATCTGGACAGAACAGGAAATGAAAACATTACAAGGCAATTATATAAATAGATTTTTGTTGGAACGGTATTAGAAAATAACAGAGCTACCAACCAAGATAAAACATAGCAAACACAACGCGTTTCGGCTAGTATAACCTTCATCAGGTGACCCTCCACGTGGTAAGGAAGTAATTGGGAAATCTCTCCTCCACGGTCTACTGTAATGGCAGCATGCTGATGATGGAATCCAAGTGTTACCCAAGTGACTTTTAGTGTTGTGCCTCGTGCTCGGACAAGGTGTTATCTGCGCATGCTCGTGTACTAACAGAGTGTCTCCAGCTTGCTTTAAAAATGTCCGATTCCGGACTGCATGTCTTGCCTAACAGACAGGTAATCCCTGCATATGTTGCGGCTGTCAAACAGCCATGAGACATGCAGCCGCGGGGACTAGAACATATTTTTGGAGCACGCCGAAGACACTCCGCACCAGAGCTTGCGCCCATAACACTTTGTCCGAGCACAAGGCACAACACTATTCAAAATACAAATGTGTACTTAAATAAAATAAAAAATCATTTAGTAGACCTAATGAGGCTGATGTAGTTATTTACTCTAGATGAGCCCATAAAATGGTAATTTTATTATCGGGCAGCAGGACTGTAAAAAATGTCCTGCAATTCTGATGTGGCTGTGCAAAGTGTGTTTAAAAGCTTTGTCATATTGTTTGTATGTATAACGAAACCTGACGACAGATCTGCTTTAGAACTTTGATGTAGCACATTGTGCTCAAGTAGAAAGCCCTGATCATTCTTATATCGCAGAGCTTCCTTGTGGCATTTACTTACATTTCTGTTCTCCATCAGGTATTACATACTTTTTGATACAGTTATGTTTGTGACCTTTTGATTTTCTGTTTCTCACGCTGATATTTTAATATTTCATATTTTATTTCATATTTAATTGCATTTGAGATTTCTTCTTTTCTAACATGAACATTGAGATTAGTGCAGGGTCTCGGCTATGTCTCCTCTGTTGTTACACTTTAATACAAGGATGCTCATGATCCTACTGATCAGCTCATTACACGATGGTTCTTATATCTATAGTAATAAAGCTATCGGGATGAAATCATTGTCTTTAATGTAAAGGGAACTGCTCATCAGGCTTTCCTTATAAAAGCCATTGCAACCACATTTTTTAGCTTTTTAGTATACCTATTACATGCCCCCTGTAATCTTCAATCCCCAGATCCGTATACCTTTAAAAAAAGAAGAAAAAAAAGCTCTGAAGATATCTATGGCTGCATTTTAATAAGCGCTGAGTGGTCCGATGAACATTGCTGGGGTCCAATAGGAATGGGCATTGCTGGGGTCTGATGGGCATTGCTGGGGTCTGATGGGCATTGCTGGGGTCTGATGAGCATTGTTGGGGTCCGATGGGCATTGTTGGGGTCCGATGGGCATTGCTGGGGTCCGATGGGCATTGCTGGGGTCCGATGAACATTGCTGGGGTCCGATGGGCATTGCTGGGATTTGATGGGCATTGCTGGGGTCTGATGGGCATTGCTGGGGTCCGATGGGCATTGCTGGGGTCCGATGGGCATTGCTGGGGTCCGATGAACATTGCTGGGGTCCGATGGGCATTGCTGGGATTTGATGGGCATTGCTGGGGTCTGATGGGCATTGCTGGGGTCCGATGGGCATTGCTGGGGTCCCATGGGCAATCCTGGGGTCCCATGGGCATTGCTGGTGTCTGATGAACATCACTGGGGTCCGATGAACATTGCTGGGGTCCGATGGGCATTGCTGGGGTCCGATGGGCATTGCTGGGGTCTGATGGGCATTGCTGTGGTCCCATGGGCATTGCTGGGGTCCGATGAACATTGCTGGGTTCTGATGAATATTGCTGGGGTCTGATAGGCATTGCTGGGGTCCAATGGGCATTGCTGGGGTCCAATGGGCATTGCTGGGGTCAAATGAATATTGCTGGGATCAAATGAATATTGCTGTGGTCCGAGGGGCATTGCTGGAATGTTCTTTTCGCCACCACTCTGCCTTATAATGTTGCTTATTCATCCATAAGTGACATGGATGACGTTTTCTAAGCGTCGGGCTCTCTGCGTACATCAATCATAGGTTATAGGGTGGTGGTATAAGGCAGAGAGGGGGTGCCAAGCATGGTCTGGACAAGCATTCATCGGACAGCTTCACTTTCTTTAAGGTACATGGAGCTCCCTGGAGATATAGTTGGCTTGTTAGAAATGCATTGAAAGGACATGGTACAACAGTTTTTATAGGGAAAACATGATGACCGCTTTCCTTTAACACTAAATAGTTGTGTAAGTCCTATAAATTCCATCAATGCCCAGAGTACCAACTTATTACACTTGAGAACCTTGTGTGTTTTAAATTCACAAATAGTTTCACCCCTGTATAATTAGTGCATGATATTTCCACTACCAGTAAGAAATCTTTCACTATAATAACCTATGATACTTTGTTGTTGAACTTGGAATTAAAAACTGCAAAAAATTCACAGTTGCACGGCTCTAAAAAGCAGAGCTATGGGGAGTTGTGTGAAGGGGTCTTCTCAGTCGCTGTCCATTTACCCGCCTGTGACATGGCGGAATCATTCTAATTATGTAGGGGTTTTATTCTCAAATTTCTACCTGTACTTCCCTCCATCTTTTGTCAGACGTTGTTTAGTATTGAGACCCCATCGGTCACCAAGAATCAGACATTGTGTAAAATCATGAAACCTTTTTTATTTATTTTATATGGTGCCAGCATATTCCGCTGCTGTGTACATAGATTGTGATCACTCACATCCGTCTCTGTCCCCATCGTGGCTCACAATCAAAATACCGAAATAAGTTACATGTATGTTTTAATTCATGCCAGGAAAATTGAGCACCCAGAAGTAATTTATGCAACACACGAACTTGATGATGAGATTTGTGTACTCCATCAGTAGGTGACACTCCATTCTGCGAGGGCACACAGAGCTCTGACATGGCATTAGGAAAAGCGGGCATGGGCGCAAAAATTTACAGGAGGATTAACAATCTAGAAGTTTTATACAAAAGTATATGACTGCTGCAGTCTAAGGAGTGATTGTGTTTTTTTCTTCTTTTTTTGTAAGTTCACAGTATTGCAGCCAACTCTACTCTGTAGCACCAGTAGGGCGACAATTGAGTATTATTTTACTTTTTTGCCTTATTACACAAAGTGTCGTTTCAACACAGGCATCATGTATGCTGTTTAACATTGGAAAGGATTTTTGTACTGCTTCATTAGTATAGGACTGTTATACATTTTATACAGTTATATGAAAAAGTTTGGGCACCCCTATTAATCTTAAGCTTAATGTTTTGTAAAAATTGGTTTTTTTGCAACAGCTATTTCAGTTTCATATATCTAATAACTGTTGGACACAGTAATGTTTCTGCCTTGAAATGAGGTTTATTGTACTAACAGAAAATGTGCAATCTGCATTCAAACAAAATTTGACAAGTGCATAAGTATGGGCACCTCACCAGAAAAGTGACATTAATATTTAGTAGATCCTCTTGCAAAAATAACAGCCTCTAGTCGCTTCCTGTAGCTTTTAATGAGTTCCTGGATCCTGGATGAAGGTATTTTTGACCTTTCCTCTTTACAAAACAATTCCAGTTCAGTTAAGTTTGATGGTCGCCGAGCATGGACAGCCCTCTTCAAATGATCCCACAGATGTTCAATGATATTCAGGTCTGGGGACTGGGATGGCCATTCCAGAACAGTGTAATTGTTCCTCTGCATGAATGCCTGAGTAGATTTGGAGCGGTGTTTTGGATCATTGTCTTGCTGAAAGATCCATCCCCTGCGTAACTTCAACTTTGTCACTGATTCATGAACATTATTGTCAAGAATCTGCTGATACTGAGAGGAATCCATGCGTCCCTCAACTTTAACAAGATTCCCGGTGCCGGCATTGGCCACACAGCCCCAAAGCATGATGGAACCTCCACCAAATTTTACTGTGGGTAGCAAGTGTTTTTCTTGGAATGCTGTGTTTTTTTGCCGCCATGCATAACGCCTTTTTGTATGACCAAACAACTCAATCTTGGTTTCATCAGTCCACAGAACCTTCTTCCAAAAAAGAAATTGTCTTCTCCAAATGTGCTTTTGCATACCTCAGACGACTCTGTTTGTGGCGTGCTTGCAGAAACGGCTTCTTTCGAATCACTCTCCCATACAGCTTCTCCTTGTGCAAAGTGCGTTGTATAGTTGACCGATGCACAGTGACACCATCTGCAGCAAGTTGATGCTGCAGCTCTCTGGAGGTGGTCTGAGGATTGTCCTTGACTGATCTCACCATTCTTCTTCTCTGCCTTTCTGATGTTTTTCTTGGCCTGCCACTTCTGGCCTTAACAAGAACTGTACCTGTGTTCTTCCATTCCCTTACTATGTTCGTCACAGTGGAAATTGACAGGTTAAACCTCTTAGACAGCTTTTTGTATCCTTCCCCTGAACAACTATGTTGAATAATCTTTGTTTTCAGATCATTTGACAGTTGTTTTGAGGAGCCCATGATGCCACTCTTCAGAGGAGATTCAAACAGGAGAACAACTTGCAAGTGGCCACTTTAAGTAGCTTTTCTCATGATTGCATACACCTGGCTATGAAGTTCAAAGCTCAATGAGGTTACAAAACCAAAAAAAGGGCTTTAGTAAGTCAGTAAAAAGTAGGTAGGAGTATTTAAAACAAGAAAATGATAAGGGTGCCCATACTTATGCACCTGTCAAATTTTGATTGAATGCAGATTGCACATTTTCTGTTAGTACAATAAACCTCATTTCAAGGCAGAAACATTACTGTGTCCAACAGTTATTAGATATATGAAACTGAAATAGCTGTTGCAAAAAAAACAATTTTTATAAAACATTAAACTTAAGATTAATAGGGGTGCCCAAACTTTTTCATATAACTGTATGTATAGATAAGACTTACAGAGCCACCTAAAGACATACCCCAGAAAACCCTTTGCGCAACTTCCCCTAAGTAAAGACCATAAAAATTTGCACTAAATAAAGAGGACCATATCTCTTGAGCCATATGGCAGATTTAAAAGAAAAAAAAACAAACAAACAAAAAAAAAAACAATACACAAGGGGAGCACAGGAAAAAAAAGTGAAAAGCAAAAACATCACTATTGGCCTGGTGACAGGTTCTCTTTTAGAATCAATACTTTGGACACCCATTAAATCTACTTCTTTCTCCCCAAACTACTATATGCTGGCTACTGTAAGATGGAAATGAAACTACTTCCCGTTGTGGGAGGAGGGGTGTCTGTAGAGCGCTGTGGAATTAATGGCGCTATATAAGTGAGTAAAGTGAATTCATTTGTTCTGGTGCAGGAGCAGGTAAAGATGTCTGAAGGATGTTCCCTTGATGACGGCATCAGTGGTATGCTTGGCCACATCGGGTGAGGTCTGTCCATGTAATAACGTCTCTTGTCTGCCTATTTTTCGGCAGTGTGCACCTACAGGTCGCGGTATTTACCCCAGGCTCCGCGGTGCCGCATCAATGGAAATTCAGTATGGAAGACCAATGTCTCATTGTGTGGGAATTCCAGAGAATGAGGGACAGAGCTAGGAAGAATGGTGTCTATGAATTGGTCTTGAGGCATTACATATGGACGATGTGCTGGCTTTAATAGATTTATTTTCCATTCATCGTCATTATGTTCCATTTTTACTAATTGCATTCCTTTATTGCAAATAAAAATTGTAAAATGAAACGTAAATGAAGAACCGTTTCATTGTTATTAGACCGTGTTACTGATAGTTTATGGCCTTCTTTTAGTGTCTTGTGCTTGGCACACTTTACGTCAGTCATTACCATTGTCCTATTGAAGATTTTTTGTATTTTTTTTAAGCCGTACCAGTGATTGCTGAGCTATAGGAAGAAGCGCGTAAGAGTTAAATTGGACGGTGCACAATGTCACGTTATCCTTTGTTAAATACACGGCCAGGCGATGCCACGCTGAAGGTTAGATGAGCTCCAGGCGGATTGGCATTGGGATACATAGCCTCTAACCTCAAGGTCATTGGTTCAGATCTGACTCTCCGCAAGACTGACTGAAAATCATTAGCATTTTAAAGCTGTTTGCTGACCCCTAAGAGAGGGGGTGGTCTTCTTAGTCCTATTCCCAGTCCACCACATCTCAAACCCATCATCACAATTGGAAGCTGTAGAGGCTCGGGGATTAATGAACACTAAAGCTGAAGTACCTTCATACCTTTTAGGAATGGTCTCTCTAGAGAGCGACTGCAGGACGAGGTCGCAGGCTTCATTAACTCTTTCTTCTGCCGGATTCCAGAGCACGAGCCGCTTTATTCTGCATTCATACATTTCTACTAAACTGTGTCATTTCCAAATGGGACAATATTCCCCTGTGTGTGATAATTTGTGCGTGTCGTGTTGATGGTAACCTCCGCTCATCCTCTTCAGACTCCTAGTCAGTAATGTATATCCAGTATATATTGTATTTCCCATGGCTTGTGACGATACCCTATAATACCTTATTCCTCAGTCATAGTTGGCAGTGGGGCTTACCATCTGATTTCCCTATCTCGGCCAATTTTATAAAACGCCAAGTTGACCTACTGTTATGTTTTTGGACTGTCATGAAACCCCTCAGCCAAACACAAATAAAGCGTATAAACTGTATGTAGAAATTGTCAATGGTCAGATTTGAGCCCTTGATCCAGTGTTGGATGTATACTGTGTCTATCCATGAGTCCGTGTTCTGCCTGCTTACTGTTGGAAGATCCCCAGTTATACTCCAACCTGCTTCCCTCAGGATCAGTACCAGACCCGACCTGTTAATTACAGAATGATGCTTTATGTTGGTGCCTTCTGCAGCATAGATTTTTCTGTGAATCCAAAATATGTTAAAGGAAATAGGTCACCAGGTTTTGGCTACCCCATCTGACAGCAGCAGTATTTAAAGACAGAGACCCTGATTCCAGTGATGTATCACTTACTGGTCTGCTTGCTGCGCTTTTCAGAAAATCCCTGTATTATCTGCTGCAGGTCTACTAGTTCTCTCAATATTGAACTCGGTGTAATCCCGCCCACACGACTGATTGGCCGCTTTCTGTGTACACTCTGCATAGGTAGAAAGCGGCCAATCAGTGGGGAGGGCGGGATTATAGAGCTCATGAATGTGGAGGACGGCCTGGCAGCAGGTTTACTAGTCCTCTAGTGATAATCTCCTGCTGATACTACTGTCATTTTTATCAAAACTACAGCAAGCCGCCCAGTAATTAACACATCGCTGTAATCAGGGTCTCTCAGTCTCAACATTATGTTGCTTGCAAAAAAGATGGCAAAATCCTGGTTACAGAGTCCCTTTAAATATTTGTGGCGAGATTCATCTTTTTTTATCCCTTAAATCTCCCATTTGGCATATTGCATTTTGCTAATATGTATTCTTGATTTTTTATTTGAATAAGTATAAACTTTTATTTTTTTTTATTTTGCAGATTTATATTAGAATTGCTTCAAATGGGCAAAAAAGTGACATTGTAAAGTAATTTACTGTGAGCCAACTCAATGACGGAGCCTTCGAATTCAATATCTGTCCTTTTTTTGTGGTTTTTCCTCCATAACAAGAGTCCGGATTGCTCTACTCACAGGTTCTCCTGCCCCTTTACCTGAGGCAGGGAGCAAGTGACCCCACGGAGGACGCCCGCCTTTGGAGTGTGACGTGACGGCTCTGCCAGAGAGGGCGCTGCTGACACTTTCTTTGCTCTATTTGAATGGCTGCCATGTAATACTATTTTCCCTGCAGTGGCCAAAATGTCTGCTTGGCTGCCGCTTCTCTGGATGATTAAAGCTCATCAACACGGGGTTTCAGAAACTGAACCTGCAGCAATCTGGCCAGCTTTATTTAAAAAAAAAAAAAAACAGGTTATCAAGATAACACCGCCCCTTTAATTACACTGGATATAGATACATAGTGACTTTCAATATTCTGTGCTTTTCTACAAAAACCACACTCCTCATCCCAAATAATAGAATAACCTTCACTAGGACACCAATCGGCGGTCCAGTCTATCTGTCCATGTGATGGGGGTCGGAGTAGCGGCCTACAGTGGACGGAGCAGAGTCATATTCCATCTATTATTTTTTGTGTTGACTTTGATCGCCCGGCTTTCACTTTTGGACGCCCCGATGATGACGTCTCGTGTGTGTTTTGGCCTCAGCTCAGCCATTTCCACCTCACTCCGCTGCGAGAAATGTCTTCATTGTTGCTCTCCCAGATTGTGATACTGTCACAAAACTGTTGCTAGGCAACAAATGTGGTTACTAGGACTGAGCGAATAGCTGAAGGGAGAGAGAAGTGTTGCACCATTGTAGGGTAACCATAGCAATGACCTACTATTACAGAATAAGGAATTAGCATTAACAGTCTTATAGCATGAACATATGCAGTGGATCACCACGGCGCCAGCCTGAGCGCGGGCATCCTGGGCCACCACGTGCTCATCTATGGGCCAGTCAGGATGGACGGTTCAGGCCGAGTGGGGGTCGAATTCTTAATGGGACCTTTAGCAACATCCATGGATGAGGAAGGCTTGGCACAGGGAGTGCAGAAGTGATGGCGCTGGTGGAGAATGACTGAAGGGCTCACACACATGCTCCGCAGACCTATGACCTATCTCCCCCTTTGAATACATTTGCTGTAACTGATGAAGCAGGTGGCGCGATTCTGTCTCCGCATTAAGCCCAGGCTCGCACGCCTGCATTTATTGTGTAACCCATTTCTGCATATTACATAGACTTTACCTCCCAGCACCTAAGGGGTAAATGAGGCCGTGATGTGTGAGCGCTGCTCCATCTTATGCCGTAGAAGTAACTTTGAATTCTAAGGATGGATTCCTTTCTCTTCCAGCAGAAGGGGGATGAATGGTTGTGAGCAGCTGAGGCTGTGACACCCAGCACTCAACCTTCCCGCACAGGCCCTGCTGGGGAGTGCTGTTCACAGGCCAGATGCCATACAGTGTGCGGCTACACACGGCCACCGCCGCTCCGTATGGTGTGCCACTTACTATGCATGGAGGAGAGGACACAGAGAGAGCGCACAATGGAAGGGGCACGCTTCATTGTTAGCACGCAACGCCACTCTGTCTGGCCATCTACCCTATCTATCCCATATTATCTATCTATCTATCTATCTATCTATCCCATATTATCTATCTATCTATCCCATATCTATCTATCCCATATCTATCTATCTATCCTATATCTATCTATCCTATATCTATCCCATATCTATCTATTATCTATCTATCCCATATCTATATCTATCCCATATCTATATCTATCCCATATCTATCTATATCTATCCCATATCTATCTATATCTATCCCATATCTATCTATTATCTATCTATCCCATATCTATCTATATCTATCCCATATCTATCTATCTATCTCATATCTATCTATATCTATCCCATATCTATCTATTATCTATCCCATATCTATCTATATCTATCCCATATCTATCTATATCTATCCCATATCTATCTATATCTATCCCATATCTATCTATATCTATCCCATATCTATCTCATATCTATCTATCCCATATCTATCTATCTCATATCTATCTATATCTATCCCATATCTATCTATCTATCTATCTATCTATCTATCTATCTATCTATCTATCTATCCCATATTATCTATCTATCTATCTATCCCATATTATCTATCTATCCCATATTATCTATCTATCCTATATTTATCCCATATCTATCTATTATCTATCTATCCCATATCTATCTATATCTATCCCATATCTATATCTATCCCATATCTATCTATATCTATCCCATATCTATCTATATCTATCCCATATCTATCTATTATCTATCTATCCCATATCTATCTATATCTATCCCATATCTATCTATCCCATATCTATCTATATCTATCCCATATCTATCTGTATCTATCCCATATATATCTATCCCATATCTATCTATATCTATCCCATATCTATCTCATATCTATCTATCTATCCCATATCTATCTATCTCATATCTATCTATATCTATCCCATATCTATCTATCTATCTATCCCATATCTATCTATCCCATATCTATCTATATCTATCCCATATCTATCTATATCTATCCCATATCTATCTATATCTATCCCATATCTATCTCATATCTATCTATCTATCCCATATCTATCTATCTCATATCTATCTATATCTATCCTCTATCTATCTATCTATCCCATATCTATCTATCCCATATCTATCTATATCTATCCCATATCTATCTATATCTATCCCATATCTATCTATATCTATCCCATATCTATCTATATCTATCCCATATCTATCTATATCTATCCCATATCTATCTATATCTATCCCATATCTATCTCATATCTATCTATCTATCTATCTATCTATCTATCTATCTATCTATCCCATATCTATCTATTATCTATCTATCTATCCCATAACTATCTATATCTATCCCATATCTATCTATATATCCCATATCTATCTATCTATATATCTATCCACCTCATCTATCTATTATCGATCCATCTATCATTTATCCATCTATCTATCTATATCTATTTTGAAAATAAAAAAAACAGGCAGCACTCCAACAATAAAGTGAAAAACTGTGGCTTTACTGATCCATTAGCAGCAACGTGACAGCAGATTTCTCTGCCTTTCCCAAGCCTGTAAAGCCACGGTTTTTCACTTTATTGTTGGAGTGCCGCCTGTTTTTTTTTATTCTCTATTTTGGAGGTTTGGAAATCACCTTAATAGATTTTATTGCACTCCGTTTTTTTATAGTGCTGCCAAATTTTCTTCTATCTATCCATCTATCATTTATCCATCTATCTATCGATCAATCTATCATTTATCTATCTACCTATTCATTTATATATCTATCATTTATCTACCTTATTTATCTATCCATCTGCCTTATCTATTTTATGTATCATCTATCTATCTTCTATCTTTTTATTGTCTGTATGTTCTTTTCTCTATCCGTCCGTATTATTAATCTGTTGTTTTATTTACCTATTCTCTATTCTTCCTTTCATCTATCCTTTTATCTGTCTGTCGGTGTGGCTATTCACCTTTTGTATACCAATTTCTCTTTCTTTCTGAGGGTCTATCAATTTATCATGTTATGCTTTTATCTGTTACAATCTGTCATTTTATCTTTCGTTTTATCTGTCTTTTGGTCTGGCAATTTTGTCTCTGTGTTTATTTATTAATGTATCTACTGTATCTATCCATTTATATATGGAATTTTATCCCTCATTTTATCTGTCAGTCCATCAGTTTTTCTGTCTATTTATCAATCTATCTTTATATCTGTATGTCGTTCTGTCCACCATTTATCGATCTGTCCACTTTATCTATCTGTCAGTTTTCCTGTCTTTCTGTGTCTGATTCTGTCTGTCATTCTAGCTATCTAGCTATATATCCTTTTATCTGTCAGTCTTCTTTTCTTTCTAGGTTTCTATCTATTGTCAAATTTAAATGTCTGCCAGTTGGTTTACCCACCATTTGTGTGTCTTTTATCTGTCAGTTTTTCTGACTATCTATCTTTTATCTATACTCTATCTATCTCATATCTATCTATTCTGTCTATCTTTCTATCGTTCAATCTATTGTTCTATCGATCCTCCATCTTTCTATCTATACTCTATCTATTCTCTATCTATCTGTCGTTCTATCTCTTTCTATCTGTCGTTCTATCTGTCGTTCTATCTGTTGTTCTATCTGTCGTACTATCTGTCGTACTATCTGTCTCATATATATCCATCTATCTAATATCTATCTAATATCTATCTAATATCTTTCTATCTATCTATCTATCTATCATACTCTACATTGTGGTCAGTAATGACTGTGCCTCTATATCCTTATAATACATCAATGAGCTGTGACCCTCCAGCACATGTATAGAGATATATCCGTGATATATAGAGATATAGTCTTACACAATTATCTGTACGTCTCAGAGCTCTGATGTCACTTTATTCATATCAGATATTGTGCAGCACATAATCTGCCAGTGGCCATTACACATGTAACATGCAGGAAATGTCACCGCTGACCTTAGCTGACCGTGTAATGAGGGATTCCTGATAGAACAGCGCCCCACGCCCAGGAGATGAATTCATAGACGGGTGTGATTTGTACGTGAAGCATTAGAACTCTCTATCATGAGTGATCTGCTGTAGTACAGTCTGCATGTACCAGTAGATACTGTATCTGCTGCCACCTGCACATTGATACAGGAGCTGTGTGCCAACATATGGCTCCTTTACATGTAGCTGTCTTCACCTCATGAAACTTTCTTCTTCCCCTTTAATGACAAGTTAAAATGACACCTCTGGCTGCAAAAAGTGACACAATGATTAGGCTCCCGTATTTATCAGAGGCGCTAACGCTGATTACAGGTGCTCACGTTTAATTAACACTTTGCACCTTTTTGTAAATAAGATTCGAATATGGTAACCGGGTGCAGGGTGGCAATCCACAGTATGGCGGGTGCATGCCTGGTACAGGCACCTTCTGCTCACTACTGAAAGCTGCAAGAACGATGCTAGATCCCGTAAAGGAAATGATAGCTGTACATTGTGTGATGGGACCGTGCTGGGGTAGGCATGAATATTGCAGTATACACAAATGTGAAAGAGCGGGTAACCCACAGCAAGGAACCGGCGGATCCCCTCAATGACAAACTTCCCAATAACATAAGGCTTCGATACCTCCTCCATCTTTTTTGAGTCCCTTTGTCTGACAGATGCTGGATTTGTAATGGTGGCAGCCAGGAAGCAGCTTATAGGGAATGTTATCCAGCTTTACAGGGTCCCTGGCTACCTCCCAAATCTCTATTTTCTCCTTCCGTCCATGTGCCTTTGATGATATTTTACCTATGTGTTTGTCATTTAATTTATGAATCGGAACACACAGGATTACCTGCCAGTGACCCCAGTGACCTACCCCTGCCAATGCCCTACCCCTGCCGATGACCTGTCCCTACCGATGACCTGCCCCTGCTGATGACCTACCCCTGCCAAATAGGGCAGGGCAATTATAAACACGTTGTTTAGTGGGAGTGTAAAATGTATGATGACTACAAAATCCCACCGGGCAATGAAGTGTGTCCACATCCTGTACTGTGGCGGACATTGATCAGCTGAGCTCATACATGTATAATGTGTGCCCGGCAGACAGTTAATCTCACCTATGCATTCTCTTCTCTGTTCCCAGGCACGGAGCGCCATGAGCTGACCTCCTGGAAGAGCTTCCCCTCCATTTTCAAGTTCTTCGATGACACCCTGGAAGCCAAGAAAACAAAAATCCCAACAGTACCTACCAGACGCTCCATCAGAATAAAGAGCGAAGAACTGTAAAACAAAAGAAAAGTGTAGTGGTGAGGGGTGATCGCTCAGATCCTCCCGTCCTCCCCCCCACTATTGGTCTCTCAGCCCCTCATTAGATTGTTTTCTTCCTAGAGCACAGGGTCATGATGTATACATTTAAATAGCGTTTTGCATTATTTCTAGATGACTGCAACTGTCAAAGCAATATGGGTTCACCGGTTGTGCTTCCTGTGGTCTGCTGCTTGCATTCTGTGCTGCCCATCAGAGCACAGATTAAGGCTGACAGCAGCGCTGAAGAGTACAGCATGGTGCACGTCTAATTGTCCTGACATAGCCCTACACTGTGAGTGGATGCCATAGCTTGTCTGCTACTCCGATGCCCTGGGCCTACTCACTCTTTACCTCTACTGCCTACTCTGCTTAACCCCTGCTGTGTTAGGTGGGGGCTCAACGTCTTCACACTGTGGAAGAAAAGCATTTTATCCTACATGTGCCCCTCTTGCATCTGACAAGTGTTACTGAGTTTGTTTTTTATAGTTCACGTAATGGTTAACTCCTCCTGCGCTGGAGGAAAGTGCAGAGACCCATACAATAAGTTGTGTCGTTCTGAGGTATACAAGTTTCCATGACAACACGTAAAACTCCTTTCAGTGCGACAAGTTCTTACATGATAATGTCTGCAATCCTTGAACTTTTTCTTGTATTGAAAATTGGTAAAACTTCTCCTAGGCTCCAATATTATATATAGAGAAGCTCTCTTATGTTGCTCACTCAGGCACCCAGGCCATCTTATGGTGCTTCCTCAGGTACCAGGCCCTCATATGGTGCTTCCTCAGGCATAAAGTCCCTCTTAAGGTGCTCCCTCAGGCACCAGGGCATCTTATAGTGCTCCTTCAGGAACCAGGCCCTCTTGTGGGTGGTCCCTCAGGCAGCAGGCCCTCTTGCGGCGGTCCCTCAGGCACCAGGCCCTCTTGTGGTGGTCCCTCGGGCCCTCTTGTGGTGGTTCCTCAGGCACCAGGCCCTCTTGTGGTGGTTCCTCAGGCACCAGGCCCTCTTATGGTGGTTCCTCAGGCACCAGGCCCTCTTGTGGTGGTTCCTCAGGCACCAGGCCCTCTTGTGGTGGTTCATCAGGCACCAGGCCCTCTTGTGGTGGTTCCTTAGGCACCAGGCCCTCTTGTGGTGGTCCCTCAGGCATCAAGACCTCTTAATGAGCTCCCGGAGGCACCATGGCCTGGGTGTGACTGCAAGGTGTGTAACCTGCCCCTGATCTTCTTAGTATACCCCGAGTGCCCTAATACAACGACACAGTCCTGTGTAGTAGCTGAGGTTCCTACCTGCCTTTATATACAGTGGATGAGTAGGAGCCCTTTTCTCTCAAGAAGATGTGACCTACAGCCTGTATTCTGACTCTGCACAGGGAAGTCATAGTAACGATCCTAGGTTACGTTTTTCCACTTATTTTTCACAGTTAAACATTTTTTACACATATGAAAATTCTATTTTAAGGTTCAATAAAGGCGGATAATTTTATAATCGTAGCTAGAATCGATAGACGGGGCAGATAATAGTGAATCATACTTATCCTGCGCCCACCCAGAAATATGCCATAGAGTTTTTCATGTTAGTTCACCATGCTTACAAGAGTAGAAGTGAAATGGCTTGTATGTAACCTATCCAAGCGCACTTTTCTGGCAGGCGTGCGCTAATGGTTAATATTGCCTATTAAAACTGTGAATTATTTACACAAATATCTATATTTACAGCATGTTACATCAATAGAACCTAGGTTTATCTTCCTGATCTCGATCACTGTGAACTGTACAAGCAAGAAAAGAAATCAAATTTGTTATAAAAAATGTCCATTTTTTTTCCTATAATTGTTAGAAATCATCAGAATTGTTCTTAAGACGTCTATTTTTAAAGAATGATTTTAAGCCACCCAGAAACAAGTGTAATGAAGTCGGTGTCAAGTTTCAAGCTGATTTTTGCTATATGTAGGTAGATGTATTAAAGACAAAATCTTTGTTTTGAAATTTTGCATTTTATGGAATATTTCTTTGAGATAAATTTGATCTTTCTTATTGTTCTTTTTAGATATTTGCAACACAATGCGATGTAAATGGGATAGTTCAGATCTCTTCATACATTCTGCTTTAAGTGTATAGAAATGCTGTATCACAAAAGGGTCTTTAAAGGGCGCGAGTCACATGAAGAGTTTACTCTGCAGTTTATCTGTTACTGGATTTCACAATACATTGTTAAGTATCTCTTGTAGACCTAATGAGACTGGTGTACTTATATTTCAAATCTATCTCAGAATGGCTTTATGATTTCTTTTTTTTTACACAATGAACTCAGTGTTCACCCACCTAGCCTGATTGACAGCTACATGACAGCTAATTGTCCTTCTTGCTGATGATTACTCAACCTGCTCAGTATAATCTGCAGCTGTCTGAAAGCTGGGAGTTGGACACTGAATACTTTTGGCTTTATGAGCTCTCACTTTTTAGCTGGGACTCATAAAATGCAAATTTTATTATGACGATTTTCAGAGTAAGTACACCAGCCACATTAGGGCTAATGGTTCTATTTACTAATATATACTGTGTGTATTGAGAAATCTGGTGTAAGATCTGCTTTAACCCTTTAGTGAGTCAGTTTGGTACTTAATGACCAATCCAATTTTTAAAATTCTGATCTTTTATGAGGTTATAGCTCTGGAACGCTTCAGCGGATCCCACTGATTCTGAGATTGTTTTTTCGTACATTTTGTATTTCATGTTAGTGGTAAAATTTCTTCGATACTTTTAATTTTTGTGCCCTTAAATCAGAGAGTCATATTGCACAAAAGCGTTAATAAATAACACTTCCCACATGTCTACTTTACATCAGCACAATTTTGGAAACATAATTTTTTTTGTTAGGGTCAAATTTTAACCCTTATAACTACCTATCACAATGATCAAAATTAACCAATGGGAGAAATCTCTTATTGTTGCTGGGTGCCGGCTGGCAGAGCACATGCGCCCACCATTTTCTTCCCGGAAGAAGTCGCTGAGGACCGGGGGACACAGCTGGAGGGTCCAGGTGACACAGGAGGTACCGTTGGCGGGCTTGGGGGACCCCATTTCTCTCTCCTCTGATGTGCTAGATTATATCAGAGGAGAGAGAAATAAATTGGAAATCCGACTTCTTTTTTTTTTGCGGTCACTGTTATTATGTGAATAACGGTGATCCCAACACTGAGGTCTGTAAAAACCAACCCGAATGATGTTCTCCGGGGTCTCAGCTACCCCCTGTAGTCGGGACCCCAGAGATTTTCAGACACTGTGGGGCGCTATAAACGTATTTCTCAGCGCCGCTAAACAGCGGCGCTGAGGAATAAGTACCCTTAACTGCCGCCGTTAAAAAGTATCAGCGGTCATTATGGGGTTAAAGGGAGTCTGTCGCCCCTAGAATGAATTTTACATGAGCTATACAGCTAGACCTGTACCTGTGAAAATAACTTTCAATTATGCAAATCAGGTGGCCATGTTGCACACTTGTGTGGCCAAGAGTTTGGTGCACCACTACTCCCCTTCATTTGCATATTGGGGGCCTTTATCCGCCTCTGACAGTGCTAGCTTCCAGAGTGAGCACAGTCTGAATGACGTTGGCACTGCCTGTGTCCAGCCGTGCATATAAACCATGGCCGGGTGCCTTCTCCCTGTATTCTTTCCACTGATGCTGCGCTCTACGCTAATACTCCTGAAAGTATAGAGATCGGCTTCAGGGAACTCCTCTTTGAAGCCACTCTCTAAACTTCCAGGTGTACTAGTGTAGGGAATGGCATTAGCAGAAAGATACAGAGAACACGCTCATCCACTGTGCACCCGAGGCTGGGGACAAGCAATGTCAGTACACATGCGCACACATACGGGGATCATTCAGACAGTGCTCGTTCTTGGAAGTAAGTAATGTATCAGAAATGCCCCCAATACGGAAATGAGGGGTCGTAACAGTGCCCCAAACTCAAGGCCATGCCAAAGGTCTACCGTAGCCCCCTATTTTGTATATGAATTACGTTATTTTCTCAGGCCTGCACCAGGTTCAGTGCTAGTATGGTTTTTATAATGGCCAAGTCCCCTATATCACTGTACAGCCCATTTAAAATGCATTTTGGGAGTGGCAGACTTAAGTTCTTTGTCCAAAAAAGGTTAATTTTATGGTTACTGACAGGACCTCCTGTATGCTACCCAAAAACATACAGGAGCAACTGATTTGGACATCTTGGCATTCTCTTATTAGGGAAATCCAGTCCGTATCTCTCGTTGAGGTAAAATTCTTGTAAGGGATGTCTGGTTTAGAAAACCCATTTTGAAAAATCTATTGTGGAATTTCTTCAAACTGACAGCCGGCCGCAATGTAGAGAAAGTGTCAGTCAGGGCCGGGGAAGCAGTTACAGCAGCCGTTCTGTATACTCACAGCGGTGACTGAACACGTGGCGCCTCCATGACTGAATACCAAATGCTGGTGGGGAGAAGAAAGATTATTTTCTTCCCGCTGCATTTGGCTACGTGCAGGCACCAGGCGGCATTATAACACTGCTAACCTGCAGATTAATCCTGTATCTGCAGGATAATTGTGTTACTTCTGGTGACAGGTTCCCTTTAAACAACAATAGAGACGGTTTCCCCAAAGCAGGCAAAGTGCACTAATACGGGGTACAGTGTGCCCTTCACCCAAGGAAACAGATATATTGTTAAAGGCCTTCAGGCCCTCACAGGTAGATAATTAAGACCTGTTGTCATTATATCTTATTAATCTAATAAATAAGTTGCAACACACAGTAATTTTCATGATGATGAAAAATCATGAGGAATGTTTATAAGAGTATAATATTGAATAAAGTGCTCAAATATGGACAGTGTCCTAAGAAAGGCGAGATCGCACCCCGTCTTGTAGTGACCCGATTATGCTGGAGATAGGGGTACAGTCCTAATCTTAATGGGTAGCTCTATCCCTGTTGTGCCCATTTATTGACTCCTGCCATGACCCAACTGTATTACTACTAGTGATGAGCGAGTGTACTCGTTGTTCGGGTGACCTCTGAGTATTTATGACTGCTCGGAGATTTAGTTTTCATCACGGCAGCTGAATGATTTACAGCTACTAGCCAGGCTGAGTACATGTGGGGGTTGCGAGTACACTCGCTCATCACTAATTACTACCTAAGCTAAATCCCCATCCCTCGCTTTTCCTAACACATTTTATCAGAGAGATGAAACTCATCATGCGAGTGTAGACCAGGAGAACCACTAATGGGGTCCAGAGAAACATGGAGTATATGTGAATGAACGTGCTGAGTGGAAGATCGTTCATAACGTTAACCAGGGCAGTGTGTTTGTCGCTCACAACACGTAAAGACATGCCGGGTTACACCGCCCCTCAATCTCTGCATCTGTTGTCAGACAGGAAGTACTATATGACTGACCTTTTCCAGCTTCAGGAGAGGGTCAGCAAGCATAGTATCATCTCCTACAAAGTCCAATTAGGTGATGCACATCAGCGATACAACGGAGTATTACTTGGCTGTGATGATCCGCTAGAGTAAATGAGGCTATGGTGCAATGGCCAAATGACTTCCATAAAGCAGAAAAGTGGGCTCCATATACATAGAACTGACAAATGAGAGAGCGATAGGAACAACACAAGATAGCAGAGTGGAGATGGTGCTCCTTCACTCCCGATGCAGTAGTTTTTAGTGTGCGCGTTGATATGTTACACAGACCCCCTTAGATTTAGTAGATGCTTGAAATTTCTTGTTTCCTATGTGGGGGAATTTTGTGGTGTGAATTTTCCCAAAGCTGTTTACAAGAGACCCCAGAATTGGCACGCCCTGTGATCAGCTCATCATTAGGGCTCGCCACGAACTAATAGTGATTCTCTTGAAGTGAAGAAATACAGAATTAGTTTACATTTTTAGAGGTAGATGATGAAAATGTGCTGTGCACTAACTGTGCCATTACCCATCTGCTATTTGTGCTCTGATCCAAAATTGGCACAATGGTGATTCCGGGACAATTCCTACCGTGTCAAAATGGGTGGTCCTGCAATTCAGACCTTATGCTCCCCCACTTCTTTATTAAATCAAATAAACAGGAGAAACGCTGCATAGCCTCATCTTCTCGGACCTAAAACTACTGGAGGACATACCCAATAACAAGTAGTTCTGATTCACCAAGGGCCGCTGACTAACAAGGCCTCTTGTTGCCCTGTCTGGACATTCAGTTCAGCTTGTTAGAGGATATACACTCACCGGCCACTTTATTAGGTACACCATGCTAGTAACGGGTTGGACCCCCTTTTGCCTTCAGAACTGCCTCAATTCTTCGTGGCATAGATTCAACAAGGTGCTGGAAGCATTCCTCAGAGATTTTGGTCCATATTGACATGATGGCATCACACAGTTGCCGCAGATTTGTCGGCTGCACATCCCAAAGATGCTCCCATACAAGGCAGGATGGATCCATGCTTTCATGTTGTTTACGCCAAATTCTGACCCTACCATCCGAATGTCGCAGCAGAAATCGAGACTCATCAGACCAAGCAACGTTTTTCCAATCTTCTACTGTCCAATTTCGATGAGCTTGTACAAATTGTAGCCTCAGTTTCCTGTTCTTAGCTGAAAGGAGTGGTGCCCGGTGTGGTCTTCTGCTGCTGTAGCCCATCTGCCTCAAAGTTCGACGCACTGTGCGTTCAGAGATGCTCTTAGGCCTACCTTGGTTGTAACGGGTGGCGATTTGAGTCACTGTTGCCTTTCTATCAGTTCGAACCAGTCTGCCCATTCTCCTCTGACCTCTGGCATCAACAAGGCATTTCCGCCCACAGAACTGCCGCTCACTGGATTTTTTTTCTTTTTCGGACCATTCTCTGTAAACCCTAGAGATGGTTGTGCGTGAAAATCCCAGTAGATCAGCAGTTTCTGAAATACTCAGACCAGCCCTTCTGGCACCAACAACCATGCCACGTTCAAAGGCACTCAAATCACCTTTCTTCCCCATACTGATGCTCGGTTTGAACTGCAGGAGATTGTCTTGACCATGTCTACATGCCTAAATGCACTGAGTTGCCGCCATGTGATTGGCTGATTAGAAATTAAGTGTTAACAAGAAGTTGGACAGGTGTACCTAATAAAGTGGCCGGTGAGTGTAGATCTCTATGGTCACTTTGTTAATCCACTATGGGCATCTTATAGATATCCCGCTGTTTTTAAGTATGTCAGTCTTGGATAGATACATTCTGGTGGAAACCTCCTACTGTTTATTTTTCTTCTTAGGTTGGAGGCCTGTAACTTATATACTACTCGTCGACATCCTTCTTAGCCATAACCCCCAAATATTCTGCATTACAATCACATTGTGATCAGGGACTTATATATAGTGCACTCTGATAGATTAATCACACATAGCCTTGTTATCACATTTATTTTATATAAGACTGAGCACAATTTTTCTATTTCACAATGTCATCTGCAGACACTAGCTCTATAACTGGGCAGTGTAAAAAGGGTGTAAATGATGAGGCTCTGTCCTCTGGGTGCCAAAAACCAGAGCAAATGTGACACTCCAACTTTCTAGACTGCAGTACATATAGTCTTCATAGGCTGATGTCATTTGCATGTTATACACACACACATATAGATATATATTTATATATTTATATACACTACTGACACAAAGTTATGGATATTTGGCTTTCTGGTGAAATTTCAGGATGATCCTAAAATGCATTTCTAACTTCTATCTTTTTCTGGTGAATGTAATGGGACTGGCTCTAAATTTCTGAATTCACATGTCCAACTGCTCAATGTTTCAAACAAAAAATGTTAGCCGGCACCAAAAACCTGTGTATTTCCGTATACAACTGCTACTTGGACAGAGCACTCATGCCTTAAGTACTAGGTGCTCGCCAGGTCAAGTCGATGCAAATTGAAGACTAGAGAAAACAGTGGCACTCACCGGTCCTTTGAAAACCAGAGTTTTTATTGAAGACATATTTAAGACTAGATGGTGGCCCGATTCTAACGCATCGGGTATTCTAGAATATGCATGTCCACGTAGTATATTGCACAACCCACGTAGTATATTGCCCATCCACGTAGTATATTGCCCATCCACGTAGTATATTGCCCATCCACGTAGTATATTGCCCACTGACATAGTATATTGCCCAGTGATGTAGTATATTGCCCAGTGACATAGTATATTGCCCAGTGACGTAGTATACAGCAGAGCCACGTAGTATATTGCACAGCGACGTAGTATACAGCACAGAGCCACGTAGTATATTGCCCAGCCACGTAGCATATTGGCCAGTCACGTAGTATATTGCCCAGCCACGTAGTATATTGCCCAGTGACGTAGTATATTGCCCAGTGACGTAGTATATTGCCCAGCCACATAGTATATTGCCCAGCCACGTAGTATATTGCCCAGCCACGTAGTATATTGCCCAGTAACGTAGTATATTGCCCAGCCACATAGTATATTGCCCAGCCACGTAGTATATTGCCCAGCAACGTAGTATATTGCCCAGCCACATAGTATATTGCCCAGTGACGTAGTATACAGCACAGAGCCACGTAGTATATTGCCCAGCCACGTAGCATATTGGCCAGTCGCGTAGTATATTGCCCAGCTATGTAGTATATTGCCCAGCCACGTAGTATATTGCCCAACCATGTAGTATATTGCACAGCGATGTAGTATACAGCACAGAGCCACGTAGTATATTGCCCAGTGACGTAGTATATTGCCCAGTGACGTAGTATATTACCCAGCCACGTAGTATATTGCCCAGTTACATAGTATATTGCCCAGTGACGTAGTATACAGCACAGAGCAACGTAGTATATTGTCCAACCACGTAGTATATTGGCCAGTCTTAGTATATTGCCCAGCTACGTAGTATATTGCCCAGCCACGTATGTCACAGGTTAAAAAATAAACATACTCACCTTCCAGGGCCCCTTGTAGTCCTGTTGCCTCCTTCTCGCGCAGGACATGTGATGACGTCGCGGTCACATGATCGTGTCGCGGTCACATGACCGTGACGTCACGGCAGGTCCTCGCGCAGGCGCCCAGGACCTGTGATGACGTCGCGGTCACATGACCGTGACGTCATGGCAGGTCCTTCTCGCATACCATCCTTGCCATCGGAACCTGCTGCTTGCATGGAGCGGTCACCGGAGCATCGCGAGGAGCGGGAAAGGTGAGTATATAATGATTTTTTATTTTTTTTATTTTTTTTAACATTAGATGTTTTTACTATTGACGCTGCATAGGCAGCATCAATAGTAAAAACTTGGTCACACAGGGTTAATAGCGGCGGTAATGGAGTGAGTTACCCGCGGCATAACGCGGTCCGTTACCGCCGGCATTAACCCTGTGTGAGCGGTGACTGCGGGGAGTATGGAGCGGGCGCCGGGCACTGACTGCAGGGGAGTAGGGAGGGACTAATCGGACTGTGGCCGTCGTTGATTGGTTGCAGCAGCCATGACAGGCAGCTGGCGAGACCAATCAGCGACTGGGATTCCATGACACAGAGGCCGCGACCAATCAATATCCGTGACAGACAGAAGGACAGACAGAAGTGACCCTTAGACAATTATATATATAGATTGGTTGCAAGTCCATTGTCTGTTATGTGCCTCACTCTCCCTCGCGGACAGTTTTAAATGTGATGTCTTGAACAAAAGTTGGATTTTAAAAGACCTGTGAGTGCCACCGATTTTTCTTTTCTTCAATTTGTTCAATGTTTCAGTATTTTTTGCAGACCTTGCTGTTTTCTAACAGGGAGCTTAATGGTAAAATTCATAACAGGTGTTTGATCCATCAATTACCCAATAAATTTCGGGGTTCAATTACAATTACTTACGCATTCCTCATTATGCTGTTCACATTTTGACATCATGAGACCAAGACGACACCTAACAATATATCAATAGTACCTCGCCATTACGAGACTTCAAGCAGGATGTTCTCATACAGAAGTGGTCACTAACCTTAGAGTGTCATCAGCAGGTTCCAAGAGAGATACAGATAGACTGAAAGAGTCACAGAAGGGCAGAGTAGTGGACGTCCCTTGGCCACATCCCACACTGATGACTGCTTCATTGTGAACAATGCCCTTTGGAACCAAGTGATAAATGCCACACAATTCTAAGCACATTTAAAAGAGTTGAGAAGCGCCCAAGTGTCATGTCAGACCATTCAAAACATCTGCGTGCTAAATGCCCTGCAAGGGTCATCTAAGAATAAAGGCTTCATCTACAAAGGGTGAGGGACCAGTGGGCCACAGTGATGTTCACTGATGAAAGTCTATTCACGCTGAGAAGAAAAGATGGCTGCCAACAATGTTGGAGATGTCTAGGAGAGCGCTACACATCATTGACTGTTGTCAACAGATGAGCCTTTGGTGGTGTTAGTGTGGGCAGGTATGTCTAATCAATACAGAACTACCCTACCCTTTTGTGAATGGTACAGTGAAAAGCCCCTACTACTTGAACAACATCATTAATCCAGTCATTGTACCTCTGAATGAACAACACAGGCATAATTTCATCTTCATGTATAAGTATGCTCCAAATCATTGAGTTCACATCATTAAGGAATGGCTGCTGGACACTGGGTACATAAATGGAGTGGCCTGCACTTTCTCCAGACCTGAATCCCATAGAAAACCTATGGGATCAGCTGAGTCACCATGTAGAGGCTCGTAACTCTGTACCCCAGAACCTCAATGACCTGAGAGCCGCCCTTCAAGAAGAGTGAGATGCCATGCCTCAGCAGACAATAACTCGACTTGGGAACAGCATGAGGTGGTGTTGTCAAGCTATCATTGATGCTCAAGGCCACATAACAAGTTATTGAGACACTGACATTTTTTTACCCACCACTGTTGTTTTTCTTTTGTTTTTTAATACATTGTTTGATGTAAGGAAATCACCATCCCATGCTTCTACTTAAATGCACTACTTTCATGATGAAGTATCACTGTAGCGTGAATGTTTTACGTTTTCCATACATTTCACCAGAAAGCCAAATATTCCTAACTTTTTGTGAGTAGTGTATATGTATATCTTTATTAATGTTATACAAATAAAAAGTACATTTTCACACAGACAAATATAACCGGAACACCAGACTAAGTTACACAATCTTTCAGGTTATTTCTTTACTTTGATGCCGTCTATTGCCCCTAATTTGTGGGCTTATCTGAAGCCAAGAAAGGCAAGGAAGGACAGGTGTATATCCCTCAGAAGTTGCCAGTACAGAGCCCACTGTAGGAAAAAGCGGAAATGAATCCTTAGTCTTCACACAGCATGTATTAGGAACACTGTCTGCTACATATAGTCTGTTAGGACACCGTCCCGTAGGAACGGTCTTGTTTTATTCTTTAGCACCCAATAAATCACAATTACATATCCTATATAGCACAATCTCTTGTTCTGTTTGGATCATCAGCCACTTAATCCCATTTGCCCATTGCCCTCTAGTACACAACATATATATCTGATATATGAGCCCAGTCACCAATGTGGGTACATCCACAACTTGTTTCCTGTTCCTTCCTTTCTCTCTCTAGGTAGCTTTTTTAATTTTATTTTTTTTTAAACTAACATGCTTTCTAGCTACGGCATGAAACTATAGACACAGGTGTAACCTGCACTAAACTCCCAAGACCCCTGTGTATCTTTCCTTATCAGTAGCTCCAGTTCGCCTTAAGGATTTGCCTTAACGGTCACGAGAATAAAAATTACATGTCAATTATTGTCACATCTATAATGATCTAAAGGAATATTAAACTTGTAATATATGTATAGAAGAGGTGCGGAAACTACTGCCTGCTTCAGTACCTCTTCTATATA
The DNA here is from genome assembly GCF_051348905.1 of Ranitomeya variabilis. NCBI lineage: Eukaryota > Metazoa > Chordata > Amphibia > Anura > Dendrobatidae > Ranitomeya > Ranitomeya variabilis. The sequence continues at coordinate 138,112,239 of NC_135232.1, read as the reverse complement.
TATATATAGCTATGGCAGAAGCTTAGGCCAATTTCACTCATCCATATGCTGTGGTCTGTACTGGGGCATTCTGTATATGCCTATGGGGCTGTCGAGTTCAGGTAAGAAGAACCACTGCCAGGCCATTCCCGCAGTCCATTATGTTGATCTGGTCCATAACTGTAATACCTTATTATGCTACTCATGCTGCATATTGTGCGTATGTAGCATGTGTAGACTTTCCTCACTTTCTCTTAAATACTCTGGATCATTTATCATTGCTTTTGTGCCAAGACGTTGCGGCAAATTGTGACACTTCATTGTCTGAAAGGCCTAAGCTAAATGTATTTATGTTTTGCATCATTTAAAGGGAACCTGTCAAGTGAAAAAACTTTATTGACTTGAAGATATGGGGTTAATCTGCAGGTTAATAACATTCAGATCCTGCCCTGCCCATTTGGAGCCCCTCTGCCTGGAGAAAATTATCTTTATTCCTCCCAGTAGCGTTCGAAGCTCGGTCATGGGGGCAGCGCCAGCGCGGCTTTAGTCACTGTTCTGTGTATAGAAAACAGGGGCTGTAATCACGCCCTGGCACAGACTGACAGCCGGCCCAGCGTTAGACCCAGCTATCAATGCTGGGGGGTGGTTACAGCTGCCGCTCTATACACTGAGCACTGTGACTGAACCCGCGCCAGCACCACCCCTGTGACTGAACCCACACCAGCACCACCCCTGTGACTGAACCCACGCCAGCACCACCCCTGTGACTGAACCCACGCCAGCACCACCCCTGTGAATGAACCCACGCCAGCACCACCCCTGTGACTGAACCCACGCCAGCACCACCCCTGTGACTGAACCCACGCCAGCACCACCCCTGTGACTGAACCCACGCCAGCACCACCCCTGTGACTGAACCCACGCCAGCACCACCCCTGTGACTGAACCCATGCCAGCACCACCCCTGTGACTGAACCCACGCCAGCACCACCCCTGTGACTGAACCCACGCCAGCACCACCCCTGTGACTGAACCCACGCCAGCACCACCCCTGTCACTGAACCCACGCCAGCACCACCCCTGTGACTGAACCCACGCCAGCACCACCCCTGTGAATGAACCCACGCCAGCACCACCCATGTGACTGAACGCTGAATACTGTAGGGAGGAATAAAATTAATTTCCTTCCAGCAGAGGGGTTCTAAGTGTGGTTGTTGGGCAGGTTCAATATGAAATTAATCTGAAGATTATCCCCATATCTGCTGGTTAATAGTATTTTTTTCATGTGACAGGTTCCCTTTAATACACTATTTTGTAGTACCTCTGCCAAAACTTGAGAATGAGGTGTGGTTAACCTTTTGGCATGAAGTATGACACATTTATAATTACACTTCTACATAAAGGCCGCATATTGTAGACAGGTCATAGCTTAAAAAGTTGTAAAACAAATAGATTAATGTTGCAATTAAAGAACCATATTTGACACATTGATCTCTCTTTTTTAAGAATGGAAAAAGTACCAATTACCATGTGTAAAAACTCGTAAATTGCTCAAAAAATAAATTACATGAACTGATGACATTTGACAAATTGGTCTTGAGATTCTATCTATTATATATGAGAAATGTGTTACCGCCAATAAAAAGTTGCGTTGGCATTTTTTGTGCCAGATTTAATATTAAAGTGCGACATTCCATAGATATGGAGTGGCGGAGGTGAAAATAGTGAACTAAAGATTTTCTAGAAACTAGGCCATTTTTTATAAATATGGGCCATAGTGTCCATTTCTTCAGAAAATCTACCATATGTCCTGGGACTCGAAATCACTGTATTCTACATGCATCTTTAACTGATTACAAAGTCAAAATGGATACAGAAACTAAGAAGGAAAAGTGGTTAGAAGACTCGAGCAGCCATAATGCTAGAGGACCTTCTGGCTGTAAACATCAGGGTATGCAAAATGAATAAGTAGTGAAGACTTGCATCTACAAGTAAGATTACCAAAATGTTCTAGTCTATTCATAGAAATGGCTCCTCCACTATGAATGATGGAAGGCTGGGTGACATGCCTTCATCAACACCGCTCTTAATGTTTCTGTTCCAGAAGAACAACAGTCCAAAAGCAAATCTATGGTAAAGTCCAGGACCTAATAGATGATGAACCAGCTTACGTGAGAAGATGGCCAATGATTTACATCCGTCTCCGTTCAGTCTTGTGTAATATGTTAGTATCAGGGACACAACATTTAGGATGTATTAAGTAAACCATAATCGAATGCTTCTTAAAGGCAGCTTTCTCCTTCTTTATTCTATGGGTGTAACTGAAGCAGTAGGTGCATCCACATCTCATGCCAATGGTTCTGTAAACTGTGGATACTTCTTTCCAAAATCTCTGTGATCCGTTAAGAGACCAAAAACAGGATGTTGCTGTCTTATGTAATATTTCCCTGTTTTTCTGTATACTGTAATAAATTAACATTGCAAAATGCTTCCAATATCTGCAGAAATCCTCTACTGTATTGTTCTGTTGTGTGTCCGTTTTTTTATATTTTTATATGTATATAAATATATATATATGGTTTTAAACTATGGATTAGAAATAAAATATATTTCCCTATATAATGTTAATGTGGTTTGTTAAACATGATTAGATTGTGGGTTCAGCAATGGTCAACAAACCATGAAAGATATACAAGAACCTAATATATTTCCTAGCCTGTAGTGAGCACCCACTATGGTCCGCCAACACTGATATAATCTTCACATCGTCACCTCCCAGACACCTGCGTACATACATACCAGGCCATCTGATGTGTTTTGATGTAAGACATAATCTCTTGTTCACCTTGTTTATAGAATCCACCATTTCCAGGAAAGTCATGAATACAAACTTGTTTTAAAGTGCCAAAAAATGCATTTCAATTCCTTCTTACAATTTGATTTGAAATCTGTACAAATATTTGGATGTTATTTTGAGTACAATCCTTTTGTATGTCCCTTCTTCATGCTCTTGACTGACTTGTGGTATTTGCTTATGTTTCAATTTGTAAAGCACCAGAACTTCTTACCGTGTATATTTCTGTTTACACTTAATAAACCAAGCATTTGCTCTTGTAATATGATGTGTACCTTTGTTTTTCCTCCCCTCATTGGTTTCTTGCCACCATCCCTTATTTATGAGGGCCTGTGGTAAGGTACAATCTTCATTAATAAAACAACATACAGGGATGGTGGTGCTGCATATAACAATATTTAAAACTGAGTTATGTTCTGGTCGAGATATCTGTGTCACATTTCTTATCATATCCTGGGTTTTCTACTTATCGTGATGTGCAGCAAAAAGAGATTAGCCTTCGCCTTCCATCCATTCATGGCTGTTATGGTGATATCATGTCATATAGAGAGAACATATTCATGTTCACCGGCTCACTGGGTTATGCTGCCTTCATATCTGCTTGCCCTTCTACAACCATCCTCTTCCTTTCATTTTTCTTTGATTTGTGGATTCCCCTTTATTACTTTGAGCTTGCTATCATTTTCTTCATCAAATCCCATTCCATGTCTTTAGTTCTTCTTAGTTCTTCTCTATACATCTCCTAAGTATGTTACTCACTATACATCTTAGTAGCCTAGGTATGATCCTCACTATACTTCTCAAATTCCGTACTTTCTCCTCTTTATATATCTTGTGTTTCCTGTAAATCTGTAGATATGTTCCTCACTATATGTTAGGGCTGGCGGAACGCACCGAGTATATTTCGATATTATTATTGGTGCATTCGCAGCCCGGGGTCCACCGTGCAGGAGACCAACCTGCTGCTAGCAAATAGTGGCACAATATGGCAGTAGAAGCAAACTCTGTTACTTCACAGAGTCGCACAGAAGGGTAAACGCTGTGCCCTGTTAGTCACAGGGGAACACAGCTGCCTAACAGAGCAAAAGCAATCAGTGGTCAGCGAGTAGCAAGCACACAAACACCTCTCCAGTGGAGCCAGAATTCTAATGGCTTTACGCAAGCCCTGAATTCAACATACAAACTCACCGGAGGTGCCGGTATTCTAGTGGCTTATTTCAGTCGAACCCTGACCACAAGCAGACAAGACCACTGAATAGCTAAAGCTCATAACATAAGCTGATACTAGCGCATGGCCGTGCTGCCATGCAAACCTTGTATAGCTGCAGCAACTTCAGGACCTTCCTAGAGGACCAATTGGAGCTGCTACAGTACCTGAGTAACTTCAGGACCTTCCTAGAGGACCAATGGGAGCTGCCACAGTACCTGAGCATGTGACCCCCGACCTCCAATGAGAGGTCTTACCCCGGGCATGCTCAGAAGGGGAAAAGCAGGACTTAGTCCCAGAGACGTCTGCTCACCGCTGACCAGTACTGGCTACAATGGCTGAGGCTGGAAAGGCAGCAGCAACCATCCGCACAGTATCAGGCTGAGCCAGACGCTGGGACCGATGTCTCCGCTGAGCAGGCTCCACTGCGGCTGGAGTAGCATGGGAGACTGCAGTGGAGATGGCTCGAGATTCCTCCTGTGCATAGGCGGGTACTCGACCCCTAACATTACCCCCCTCCTTGGGCTTCGCCATGCTCGAAAGCAGCAATGAGCTGCGGAGCTCGAATGTTCTCAGCAGGCTCCCAGGACATGTCCTCTGGGCCATAACCCTTCCAGTCCACCAAATAGAATTTTTTTGCCATGTACCACCTTGCACCCCAAAATAGCATTCACCTCGTAATCGTCCGTAGACGAACCCGATGTCCAAACAGATGACTCGGAAAACCGGGACATGTATACGGGCTTTAAGAGAGACACCTGAAAGGTGTTGGTGATAGGAAGGGCCAGACGGTAGACCACAGGATTAACCTGTTCGAGGACCTTGAAGGGACCCAAGTAGCGAGGTGCAAACTTAGTGGACTCAACTCGCAGCCTGATGTTACGGGCAGAGAGCCACACCAAGTTGCCAGGAGCAAAGGTTGGAGTGGGGCACCGATGTGCATCAGCGGAGGACCTCATTCTCATTGGAGACCCGAATGGCATCCTGAGTGCAGTCCCAAATCTACCATGCCTCCACAGCCCAGTCTGCCACCCTGGAGTCAGCGGAAGACACGGGCATGGGCACAGGGACACGTGGCTGCTGGCTGTAATTTAGGAGGAGTGGAGTCAGCTACGGCGTTGTTAAGCGCAAACTCCGCCCATGGTAGCAAGGATGCCCAGTCATCCTGCCTGGCAGAAAAAAAATGTCAAAAATATGTGACCAGGGTGTGGTTGACCCTCTCAACCAACCTATTCGTCTTGGGATGATATGCCTAGGAGAGATTCAACTCAATACTGAGTAGACGACAAAGCTCTCTCCAGAATCGAGATGCAAACTGGGGACCCCGGTCACTGACAATTTTGTCCGGCATACCGTGTAGGCGAAAGATATGCTTGATGAACAACACTGCCAGAGCCCGTGCAGAAGGTAGCCGTGGAAGAGGCACCAAGTGCACCATTTTGGAAAAATGGTCGTGATCACCCAGATAATGGTGCAGCTACGAGACTTGGGTAAGCCCACCACAAAATCCATCACGACATCTCCCAGGGCCCGTCTGTCACCGGCAGGGGGTAAAGCAACCCAGCTGGCCATTGCCGAGGAGACTTGTTCTTGGCGCAAGAGACACACGCCCGAACATAGTCTGCTACGTCACAAGCCATATGCGGCCACCAGTATGTCCTCGCCAGTATTTCAGATGTCCTTTTGGACCTAAAATGTCCACCCACCCTGGACGAGTGAGCCCAACAGAGAACCTCCGGACGCAGACTGGATGGTAGAAAAGTCTTGCCCGGAGGCACAGACTCTAGCAAAATCGGGGCTCCTCTTCCTCCTCCTCAGATGATACAACGAAGCGAGAGAGAGCATCGGCACGAATGTTCTTCTCCCCGGAAAGAAAATGGAGGGTGAAATGAAACCGGGAGAAGAACAAGGACCATCTGGCCTGGCAAGAATTTAACCACTGGGCTGTCAGCAAGTACACCAAATTCTTGTTGTCTGTGAAGACTTGGAAGGGAAAATGAGCCCCCTCCAAAAGATGTCTCCACTCTGAGAAGGCCAGCTTCATTGCTAGCAACTCCCTGTCCCCGATGGAATTATTCCTCTCCGCTGGTGAGAAGGTCTTGGAAAAGAAGAAGCAAGGATGCTTCTGACCTTGAGCATCCTTTTGGAAAAGGACTGCTCCAGCACCAACGGATGAGGCATCCACCTCCATTATAAATGGCTTATCTACATCGGGGCGATGTAGGATGGGAGTGCTAGCGAAGTGTGACTTAATGGAGTGAAAGGCCTTGGAGACCTCCTCAGACCACAATTTGGGATTTGCTCCCTTCTTGGTGAGGGCAACCAAGGGAGCTACCAAAGTTGAGAAGTGTGGAATGAACTGGTGATAATAATTAATGAACCCCATAAAGCGCTGCACCGCTTTAAGAGAATGGGGTTCCTCCCAGTCCATCACAGCCTGTAGTTTGGCAGGATCCATAGCCAATCCCTGGGCGGAGATGATATAGCCCAGGAAAGGTAAGGACTCCTGCTCAAACACACATTTCTCCAACTTTGGGTAGAGGGAATTTGCCCGTAAGAGGTCGAAGACTCTGCAAACATCTCTGCGGTGGGAGTCAATATCTGGAGAGTGGATGAGAATATCATCCAGATAGACTATGACCGAGGTGGAGAGCATATCCCGGAAGATGTCGTTCACAAAAGTTTTGGAAAACGGCGTGGGCATTACCAGATATTTATTCATAGTGCCCATCCCTGGTGTTAAAAGCCGTCTTCCATTCGTCCCCCTGACGGATGCGAATCAGGTTGTAAGCACCCCGCAGATCTAATTTTGTAAATACCCTTGCTCCCCGAAGCCTATCAAAGAGCTCAGATATCAGGGGCAGAGGATACTTCTTCTTAACGGTGATGGCGTTAAGACCCCTGTAATTTATGCATGGACGTAGTTCCCCATTCTTCTGCACGAAGAAGAACCCAGCCCCTGCAGGTGACACTGACTTCCTAATGAATCCTCTTGCCAGATTTTCCTGGATGTACTGTGACATTACCTCCGTCTCCGGGAGAGATAACGGATAGACTCAACCCCGGGGAGGCTCAGCACCAGGAAAGAGGTCAATAGGACAGTCATATGGGCGGTGAGGCGGAACGGTCTCCGCAGCTCTTTTGGAGAACACGTCTGCATAGGGCCAATATTGCTTGGGGAGAGAGGATAGATCTGCGGGTACCTCAGTAGTAGCAACCTGAACACATTCCCTCTGACATCTACCCCCACAAGATTCACCCCATCCCAAAATTCTGCCTGTGGATCACTCAATATGAGGAGAGTGGTACCGTAGCCAAGGTATCCCTAACAGGACCTCATCAATTCCCTCAGGAATGACTAGCAGAGATATAATTTCCTGATGAGATGGCGACATGGACAGAGAAAAAGGGATGGTCTGGTGCAGAGGTGTCAAACTGCATTCCTCGAGGGCCACCAACAGGTCATGTTTTCAGGATTTCCTTGTATTGCACAGGTGATAATTTAATCACCTGCACAGAATGATTCCAGCACCTTGTGGAATGCTAAGGAAATCCTGAAAACATGACCTGTTGGCGGCCCTCGAGGAATGCAGTTTGACACCTCTGGTCTGGTGTGTTACCTGTGAGGGCAGTGTCGACCCATTTACCACTCGTACGGTTACTGGTTGAGCTAACATTACCAGGGGAATTGCGTGACGTTGGGCGAAGTCAGAAGACATAAAATTGCCCTCCGCCCCAGAATCCACACAGAGCTCTACCGAGTGGGTAAATGAGCCTATAGTAATTGTCCCCTTAAGGGACAATTTGGAGGCAAACGTCGCCGTGTCTAGTGTACCTCCACCTACTACCACTAGATGCTGACGTTTCCTCGACCGCTGGGGACATCTGGTGGCAAGATGTCCTGACTGCTGGCAAACATGACAAACCTGGAGTGCACGAGTGGTCTGGGACTTAGATCCCGCTCGTGACACTACCATGGCCTCATGTGACTCGGGGGCCTGGACTGGAGATTCCAAAGGTTTGGCGAAGGTGGGAGCCAGCCAAAACCTCTGCTTACACTGGGCTCGCTCTAACCTCTGCTCGTGAAAACGGAGTTCAATACGAGTGGACACAGCTATTAACTCCTCCAGTGTGGTGGGAATCTCCCTAGTGGCCAGAGCGTCCTTCACGTGGTCAGCCAGCCCCCTCCAAAATATCGGAATAAGGGCTTTATCTGACCACTCCAGCTCAGATGGTAGGGTGCGAAAGTGGACGGCAAAATGGCTGACCAAGGACGAGCCCTGAGTCAATGCCAACAGTTGGAGCGCCATATCATGGGTGACACGAGGTCCTAAAAAGACCTGTTTCAGAGTGCTCAGGAACAACGGAGCACTCTGCACCACATGATCACCACGCTCCCACAGCGGCGTAGCCCACTCCAATGCCCTGTTCGACAGGAGAGACACAATAAATCCCACCTTAGCCCGCTGTGTGGGGAAACGTGCGGCCAGAAGCTTGAGATGTATAGAGCACTGCCTCACGAAACCCCTACAAGATTTACTATCGCCAGAAAATTTTTCTGGCAGCGGGTGGCGAGATAGAGTCGGAACAGGGGTGGCAGTGGACAAGGTTGCTGCAGCCACGCTAGCAGCCTGAACAGCAACTGCGGTTACATCCACAGCTGAGGTTGTGCACTTGAGAGCCGCCAACCTAACCTCCAGCTGCTGGATATACCGCATGGATTGCTGTGTGTCCGCCATTGCTAGCCAGACCCTGGCGCTAGTATTATGTTGGGGCTGGCGGAACGCACCGAATATATTTAGATATTATTTTTGGTGCGTTCGCAGCCCGGAGTCCACCGTGCAGGAGACCAACCTGCTGCTAGCAAATGGTGGCACAATATGGCGGTAGAAGCGAACTCTGTTACTTCACAGAGTCGCACAGAAGGGAAAACTCTGTGCCCTGTTAGCGTCACAGGGGAACACTGCTGCCTAACAGAGCAAAAGCAATCAGTGGTTGGGGAGTAGCAAGCACACAAGCACCTCCTCTCCAGTGGAGCCGGAATTCTAATGGCTTTACGCCAGCCCTGAATTCAACATACAAACTCCTCACCGGAGGTGCCGGTATTCTAGTGGCTTATTTCAGCCGAACCCTGACCACAAGCAGACAAGACCACTGAGTAGCTAAAGCTCATAACATAAGCTGATACTAGAGCATGGCCGTGCGGCCATGTGAACCTTTTATAGCTGCAGCAACTTCAGGACCTTCCTAGAGGACCAATGGGAGCTGCTATAGTACCTGAGCATGTGATCCCCGACCTCCAATGAGAGGTCTTACCGCGGGCATGCTCAGAAGGGGAAAAGCAGGACTTAGTCCCAGAGACGTATGCTCGCCGCTGACCAGTACTGGCTACAATGGCTGAGCCTGGAAAGGCAGCAGCAACCATCCGCACAGTATCAGGCTGAGCCAGACGCTGGAGAAGAATGGGAGACCGCAGCGGAGATGGCTCGAGATTCCTCCTGTGCAGAGGCGGGAACTCGACCCCTAACACTATATGTCTCCTATATATGTTCCTCTTTCTGCATCTTATAGGTATATTCCTCTCTGTGTACATGTCCTAGGTATGTTCCTCACTATACATCTCCTATGTATGTTCCTCTTTTTGCATCTTCTAGGTATATTTCTCTCTGGGTACATGTCCTAGGTATGTTCCTCTCTATACATCTCCTATATATGTTCCTCTTTTTGCATATTCTAGGTATATTCCTCTCTGTGTACATGTCCTAGGTATGTTCCTCACTATACATCTCCTATGTATGTTCCTCTTTTTGCATCTTCTAGGTATATTTCTCTCTGGGTACATGTCCTAGGTATGTTCCTCTCTATACATCTCCTATGTATGTTCCTCTTTTTGCATCTTCTAGGTATATTCCTCTCTGTGTACATGTCCTAGGTATGTTCCTCACTATACATCTCCTATGTATGTTCCTCTTTCTGCATCTTCTAGGTATATTATTCTCTGTGTAAATGTCCTAGGTATGTTCCTCACTATTTCCTAGATCTATTCCTCTCTGCACATTTCCTTTGTGTGTATTTTTCAATACATCTCCTAGGTATGTTCCTCACTATACACTTTCTTTTGAATGTCCACTTTTCACATCTTCTCATCTTCTGGGTGTGGTCCTCTCTGACATCTCCCGGTTATGTTCCCCTCTGTGCATCTCCTTTGTATTATTCTTGCTATGCATCTCCTAAGTATGTTCCTCTCCATGCATTTCATACAGTGGCTTGCGAAAATATTCAACCACCCCACCACCACCCATTGGCTTTTTATCTATTTTATTATATTACAACCTGTGTTTAAATAGTTTTGTAATCCGATTTGTTTGTGATGCATCAACTTTAAATAGTCTAAGTTGATGAAGTGACAAAAATATAGGCATAAATTAAAGTTATGAAATCAAATAACTAAAAAATGGCATGTGCATTTGTATTCACCCCTTTTGCAATGAAGCCCCTAAAAATTTCTGGTGCAAGTGGAGCGCCCCGTCAGGGGTGTGGGGTACTCGGTACCGGGTCCTGCGGTTCACAGGGGGATGTCACGGTGGCTGAGCCGGTCCGTGGCCCTGGGACGTCCGTATAAAAGGGGAAAGGTCTTTGAAGGGATAAAGTTGATGTTCGTGACGCCACCTGTGGTATTCGGTCAGGGTGACCGACGCTGCTTTGAGGGGTCCGCTGGGGTGATGTTTTGGCAGCTAGATGGTATACCTTCCCACAGGTGAAGTATATCCCCAGGGCTTCCCAGTATGTGGATGGTAGAATGGTGAGAGGTGCAGTGAAGAACGAGGACACAAGGTTACAGTCTCTTTACCTTTACTGAAGACTTCAGCATCCACAGTCCAGAGCACCAGACCACAGGGTAGGCAGAGTCCGGCCGGTTTGGAGGCAAGTCCAGAGTTTCCTTGTCCAGGTGAAAATCAATAGCCTTTCCTTGCGCTGCAGTGGTGTAGTCCCTTACTGCCTATGGCTTCATACAAGGGTCTCATAGATGTGGTGTTTCTCTCTCTCTGTCCCCCGTATAGGATAGGACAAAACCCGTATGACTGGTGACTTGAGCCTGTTTATATAGGGTCTCTTAGATAACCTGGCTCTGTGGGTGTCACCGTGTCTCCTGGGTGTAGGTGCGGACAGGTAACCTGCAATTAGCTGTCCTGCCGGTCTCTGAAATAAGACGTAGAGGTCCTTACTCCCTCGGTGTTCCGGCTACCGGGATTCTGCGCCTCTGAAGGAGGCAGCCTGTTCGGGCTGGTCCCCTTCTGGTATCCTCTCCTTTGCTTCGACTTCCTTCCCGCTCACTGCAATATAATTCTGCCTTTCAATATCTTTCTGGGAGCTGCAGCTCTGAGGGCATGCACAGCTCCGTTGACCCTCTGTCCTCCTCAGACTACTGTCTGGAACTGACTGAGCTGAGCTCTGCCAGCAACTAACTACCTCTCCCTACAGACTACCAGTTATATATCTATATGGAGAGTGACCTAATAAATAGGAGCAGAAGCTCCCCCTGGTGGCCTGGAGTGTGAATGTGTTGCATGTTTGTGATACCTGGATGCAGTTATCCTTTCTTGCCTCCAAATGTAGCATCACTCTCCCCTGGAGGAAAGCAATACCACTGCGACAACCAGGACCCTGGGGCGCTGCACAAGCATTTACATTCATAAGTCGCATGCTTAGTGAAAGGAAGTCACCTATGCACAATCTAAGTGTCACATGGTCTGTCAGTATATACACACCTTTTCTGAAAGGCCACAAAGGCTGCAACACCATTAAGCAAGAGGTACCACTAACCAAACCACACCACACCATGAAGACCAACGAGATCTCCAAACAAGTCAGGGACAAAGTTGTTGAGAAGTACAAGTCAGGGTTGGGTTGTAAAAAAAAAAAAAAAATATCCCAGTCTCTGATGATCCTGCGGAGCCCCATCAAATCCATTATCATCAAATGTAAAGAGCACGGTGCTATAACAAACCTGCCAAGATAGGGGCGCCCACCAAAACTCTCAGACAGGGCAAGGAGGGCATTAATCAGAGAGGCATCACAGAGACCAAAGGTAACCCTGAAGGAGTTGCAGAGTTCCCAAGCAGACACTGGAGTATCTGTCCATACGACCACAATAAGCCGTGCACTCCATAGAGGTGGCCTTTATGGAATAGTGGGAAGAAAAAAGCTACTTACACACAAAAATTGTAAGGCTTGTTTTAAATTTGCCTAAAGATATGTGGAAGACTCCCTAAGTGTCTGGAGGAAGGTGCTGTGGTCAGATAAGATAAAATTTTACTTTTTGGCCAACAAGGTAAACACCTTGTTTGGCTCCAAACAAAAAACGCTCATCACCCCAAGAACACCATCCACACAGTGAAACATGGTGGTGGTAGCATCATGGTGTGGAGATGTTTTTCAGCGTCAGGGAGAGGGAAAATGGACTGAGTCAAGGGGAAGATGGATGGTGCAAAATACAGGGATATTCTTAAACAAAGCCTGCTTCAGTCTGTTAGTGATTTGAGACTCAGATGGAGGTTCACCTTCCAACAAGACAATGACCCAAAGCATACTGCTAAAGCAACCCTTGAGTGGTTTAAGGGGAAATTTGTAAATGTTTTGGAGTGGCATAGTCAGTGGCCCAGACCTCCATCCAATTCAGAATTTGTGGTCAGACTTGAAGGTTGCTGTTCACCAGGGGAAACCATCTAAGATCTAAAGTAGCTGGAGCAGTTTTGCCTTGAGGAATGGGCAAAAATCCCAGTGGCAAGATGTGGAAAGCCATAGAGACTTATCTAAAGAGATTTGCAGCTGTAATTGCAACAAAAAGAGGCTCAACAAAGTAGTGACTTTAGGGGGGTGAACAGTTATCCACACGGAACGTTTGTTATTTTGTCCTATTTGTTGTTTGCTTCACATTAAAAATAAAATGAAATGTTCATAGTTGTAGGTATGTTCTTTACAGGAACTGATGCAAAACCTCAACAAAAAAGCAGTTAAATTCCAGGTTGTGAGGTAGAATAGCACAAAAAATGCCTATAGGGGTGAATACTTTCACAAACCACTGTAGGTTTATTTATTCATCCATCATCATTACTGCCCCCTATTCACATTCCCTACCAGTTTGTCTTTGGAGTATGGGAGAAAACAAAAGCAAGTTTATGCAAACTCTGGAAGAACATACAAACTTCTTGCAGATTGTCCTTGGTGAGATTTAAACACTGGACCCCAGAGCGCAAAGTAACAGTGCTAACCACTGAGCCACCGTGCTGCCCAACCTTCAAGCTTTCTCTTTCTGTTTTGCCCTCTTTTCCTCTCTCGCAGAGACTTTTACTCATCTCCTCTCTATTGCTGAAGCTTTCTCCCCTGTAGTATTACCATCCTGTTTAAGATCAAATAACCACTTGGTGCTTATTATGTCCGCCCACAGATCACCTGCTGCAATGTAACACTCCCTACCACCTTTGAATAAATGATTATAATCTGCAAATAAATACACTACTTGCGCATAGTGATAAAAGTGGGACATATGAATAACACCCACAAAGACTTAGGCTATGTGAACACGTTACGGATTGGTGTGCGGATTTTTCCGCACTGTTTTTGCAAAATCCGCAGGTAAAACGCACTGCAGATTACCCATGGATTTGCCGTGGATTTACCACAGTTTTTGTGAGGTTGCGGTCTTACACCTGTGGATTCCTATTATGGAGCAGGTGTAAACCGCTGCGGAATCCACACACAGAATTGACATGCTGCAGAAAAAAACGCTCCGTTTCCGCGCGTTTTTTTCCGCAGCATGTGCACTGCGGATTTTGTTTTCCATACGTTTACATGGTACTGTACAATGCATGGAAAACAGCTGCAGATCCACAGCGTCAGATCCGCTGCGGATCCCCAGCAAAATCCGCAACGTGTGCACATAGCCTTAGATACCCACACATGTATCCAAGTATTTAAGACCTCACAGGATCAATAGACTACACTAAACACATATAGTGGATATGCCAACCTGTCAGTTTATTAGAGTCCATAGTTTCACTTTTCTTGTTCAAAGTCATTCAGGAGCTCCACTCCTGGATATAGACTTTTAGGTCGTAGCCTCCGGCCAGGGCACTACTAAAGGACTGACAATCATTTTGCACTTATTTGAGCGATCCGTGTCTCACAACCTTTTAACAAGAAAAGTAAACCTGCGGACTCTTATACTCTGATAGGTTGGCGTATCCACTATATGTTTTTAGTGTAGCCTTTTGATTCTATGAGCTCTTAAATGTTTGGATACACAGTGCTATATGAGGGTGTTCTACTACATATGTTCCACTTTTATTACTATGCGCCAGGAGCGTATTTCTTACCTTCATGTGTTTAGCATTGCATCAGATTACAATAGTTTTGCAATAATATACATTATACAGATATTTGTACTACATACTTCATGCTCTTTCCTTAGCTTTTCCCTGTATTCTGTCTACATCCTTTCCATTCATATTCCATATTCATATTCTGATCCTTTTCCTTTTGTCTCCTTATTTCTTTGCCATGTATAAGTGTAGTAGTGTTTTCTCAGCTTCCTAAATCCTGCACCTCTGCTGATACTCCCTATCCTCCTGTATTCTCTCCATCACCTCTTGGGTTTCCCCCTGATTTGTTTCCTCTTCGGTCTCATCTCCCTCTTCCTCCATCTGCTCTGTGTGTCACACTATCTTGCCCTCTCCTGTAGTCTCTGCTTCCAGTTCTCCCTCCTCTTCCTCTGTTCTGTGTACAGAAATGACATTGCAGTAAACATTAAGCTGTGACTAGCTCTCATTCTCATTGGGAGCCTGATTGCAGCTAATACAAACTTTCTCTCCTCATCTGTGAGGAGGTAAAACTAAATGATGTGGATATTGTTGTGGTTTCCCTTGGGAAATCTGCAGATATTTTGGAGAGGTTGCACAGCTAAGTCGGAAGCCTTGTGGGATTTCTCTGGCTTGCTTCCTAGCCCCTCTATTTCACAACCTACACTATGCATATATTATGGCACCTAATCTGGGAGAGGGAATGGGGTCCTGGGACTGTGATGTGTGTTCTCAAATCAAACACAACTGGCTGAGGTTCTGAAAAGGAAACTTCTCCTCCACTGAGATAGGAAACCCCAGGAGTGACTGGTTTGAAGGCTGCTAATTCTTCTTATGTTTCCAATTGTCAAATATTTAAATCCGTCCTCAGTTCCTTCCCAGGCCAATTTAGAAGCGTAAACAGGATAATGCATAAGGTTAACACTGCTATTTGCAATACGGTAAATTATTTTGAAACTTGATTATGTTTTTATTCTGAAGATGTCACGTTACCTGTAGGAAATACGGTCATAGTGGTGGAAATCCTACAGAACAATCTCAAGATTCAACCTTCCTGGAAGATCTCCAAACCCATAGGACTAAAAGTAGCATCTCTTTCTGTATGTGATATATTGTAAAAGTGTTTCCCCATGTCAGGAAATAACAGTTCTTATGACATTTTTACCAAACGCAGAATATATTGATTTTCCAGGCTACAGGATTCTCTCAGATTTTTCTCCCCTGATGTTGTCCTAGTGATGTCTGAGAGTCAGGGATGTGTCAAGAGCCTCGTTACATCTCATCTCTGAAGAGCTCTTGTCCCTCTGAAAGAAAGTAGGGAAACTGCTACAGTGACCCTGACAACCATCCACACAGCTCTCAAGGAGACAACACAAGCTGATTATGCATGTGAAATCTGTAATGTCCTGACTATTTCATTATTGACACTAAATGACGGAGATTTGACACTTCAAGGAAAAATAATACCAGAAATGTGTCCGTAGTACACAAGGACGGTGTGAGGAAAGTATGGCATCTTGCCACACAGATGTAAACAGTAGGTTGGATGATCTCAGATCCATTTTCCATGTGTGATGGTGAGGAGCAGTGGACGGTGGGGGTAGAGGACCACTCTCACTGAGTCTTTGTGTGGTCATAACTACTTGCAGTTTCCACTTTTTGTTCACATTTTCATTGATTGTGTTGTGAGGATTTCACTAGATCAGTGACAGCTCTTTATTTGCATAATTATATGCTCTGGACTAAAGAGAAAACTAACCCCCAAATTTCATGGGTCATCAACCAGCAACAATCAGTGTTTTATCATCTGTGCTGAGCAGAACCTGAAGAGTTGCATGTGTCTTGGAAGTGTCTTAGAAACTTTTTTTTTCTTCCTACTCCTGGCTGAAGTAAAGGTTCTGTGCCCCTTCAATGAGCGAACAATCTCAGGGAAAGTCTTTGTGAGCTCTATTCTGTGTGAAGGCAAACGAGAGATTATCATCAGTGGGTGCCACAGACCTGTCAGGGAGGGTTTCCTGCACCTCATGGGCATCACTTCTGTCTGAGGATGGTGGGTGCCCTGCAGGCAGCACCTTGGCGTCACATATAGGGAAACAACCAGATCTCTAAAAAGAATGTGACTGAACTCATAAAACCTTATAAGACATCCAGATAGTAATCAGAAGGATAAAAAGAATTATTTATTATTATTACAAATGAACAATGCTCCTTTTTATATCAGGGGCTTTTTACTATCTTATTTTACAATATAACTTTCATATGATGAACTCTAATAATCTGATAACAAGAAAGTTGTTACATCAGATAATCCTTAAAATGCATGTAATAAAACCTTGATACTTTATCCATCCTTTACACAAATTATTATTTCTTGCCTTTAAGTGAAGAGGTAAAATATATAGTGCAGTTTCTGCCTGCACCAAATAAATGACTTAAATTCTACTATTTTTGAATGACAACTACCCCATGGTTGGTCAGGACAAAGTCTGCTCCTGGAAAGGTGGGGTGGCAGCTTCCATCTGTCTGGACCCAGAAGTTCTTCCTACCTCCATTACCCTGGGTTGTGTGGAATAATCGGGCAGCATTGGTGCTTTATACTTTGCAGTGTTCTTTTCCTGTATTACATGTGATTGTAAAGTGACTCGTACTCCTGATAAATGGCAATTTATGGGGGGCTCCACCAAATGAGAGGTCCCTGCAGCTGAAAACCTTCCTTTCATAACGCAAATATCCACTTATTAGAATTATACAGACACAGTTACATATACAATGTGACAGAATTGTCGGAGAAAGACTTTAGAGTAAATTCGGGATTATTTGTCTTGTTGGATAAATGATGTAGATACATTTTCCATAGCTGGCTAGATTATCTATCTGTGGATCTACTGTATATCTCTCTGTGTGCCTATTATATCGATCTATTATTAAGATCTATCATTAATATCTTTTATCTATCTGTCCATCGTTCTCCTTGTCTGTTGTTCTGTTATGGTCCCTCTTATCGTTGCATCTCTTTTCTGGGGGGTGAATGTAAAACATCGGAAAGTTGCAGCATGAAACCTCCTTTTCACAAGCGAGAACCTGATCAATTCCGCGATCTCCCGCAGCCGATCAGCCCCTTGCTCATGGCCAGGACTTATCTGCCAGACGGACACGAGGGTGAAAGTTTTGTACTTTATTGTATTGTATTTGTGTCTGTACCAGGGAGACATCCATAGCTACAACTGACGCCTCCAGGGTCAATAATACTCAACATAACCAAATGATTCCTATAGATTGTTTATTGTATCAGTTACACTTCTAATCCACAATGGGAGATGATTATATTAAAAGTCGGATAAATGTAAATCGGGGCCTGAAGGTAAGAGCAGGTCAGCAGATGACAGGCAGTGCTCCATGCGGCGAGTGTGCACACACTGTCTGCAGCCGGGCAGGTGATGGCTGCTGGCACTGCTGTGGATATAGCACCATGGACAGCGCTCAGCAGGCTCCTGCCCCAGAGACCCGGCCATGGAGCAGGCAGGGGAGGAATGAGGGGCTCGGTGCGGCCGGGGAGCTCTCCGTGTGCAGGTAGCAGCACACCTGGGCACAGGAGGAGGAGGAGATGGAGGAGGAGATGGAGGAGAGGGCATCTGAGGAGCTGCACCCGGGGAGACAGCTGGGTAATTGCAGCCACTGGGGAGCAGCAGAAATGAGCCCGAACCTCCGCTAAACACCCAGACAGCAACTGGGCAAGGGGATTAACCCGCACTGTGCCGGCCTGCCAGGACAAGGGCCACTGTGCAAGCTAGGAGGGGATGGCTCCTTGTGGGAACGAGCGGGTTAATGAGAGCTCGTCTGAAGCTGCAGCAGATCCAGGCCGGTCAGAAATCTACATTTATTGGTTTGATGAGAGACATCTCTCCAATTACCAGTCCTGATCAGCACGGCTTTGTTCATTTGGAGATGCTCAGACACTTGTGGTCACAGTACACACACTTATATATATATATATATATATATATATATATATATATATATATATATATATATATATATATATATATATATATATATAGTGTGTGTGTGTGTGTATATATATATGTATTCACAGAGAGGTTGAGAGAAACGTGTATGTGTATATATATTTATATATATATAAATATATATATATATATATATATATATATGTGTGTGTGTGTGTGTGTTATCTTGCAGCAAAGTAAGTTTTGCAAAAGTATTGTATTTGCTTTAAAGTAAACTTTACTCCATTTTTGTCAACTTAAAAAAATATACTGTATATATACACATAGATAGATATAGCTTTATATCTATAGGTGTGAAACCATTGTGATAACCAAAAGACAAACTAAACCGAATAAAACTGTACATGTACATAGCAAAGCAATATTTGTGGATGTAAAATTGAACAGTGTACAGTTTGTGCAAATGTAAAACACAGTAACTGTTATCCATATTTCCAAATTAAATTCAGCATACCCTTTTTCTATTTTATTATTTAGCGAGTTATTATTGTACTGGTATATTTATTGATGTCTATTTTAATGCCATTGTTTTGTTTTGTTTGTTTGTTTTTTTTTTTGTTTTTTTTTAAATAAAAACAAATAAATATGAACGCTCACGTTATGTTCTAGCTTATTTATTATATAATTATATTTCACATTGGCTTTCCCGTCACTATTTCATTCAGTTGTAAAATCTATCATATCATTTTCCTAAGTAGTTTCTCAAATTGTGCAACTTCAAGGGAAAAAAAAAAGTCTGCTGCTTATTTCGTTAACTATCTATATAAACTGTGTCTTCGGGAAAATTACTGAACATAGATTTTTAATAAAGAAAAATATGTCCATCTGATGTGGAATATATATATGTATATACATAGACATTAGGTGAGGATTTTACTGATACAGATTAGTAATGGTTAAACGTTCGCTGATAGATTTTAAACTACTAATACTACTAGTAACAATATAATATAATAATATTTATGCATTTGCGAGACTATACATGATCAGAAAATAATAAAATATAAAAAATATTATACAAATGAAAACATAAATAATTGTTTTAATATCATGTAAACATAATAAACTAAATATTTATTGATTGGTCCATTAAATAAATAATTAATAGATTAATTAGTTTGATTATATTTTGTTTAATAAAAGGTAAATGAAAGACCATTTCTTTAACAACATGACATATTTGAACCAGTAATACATTAGTGATCCTAAATAATGTAAGTTTTGCGATATTTTTCTTACAGAATGTGAATGTAATGATTCCTATTATTTTTTTTATAAATATTTATTGCATTGCAAAGTAGATGCACAAATAGTTAAATGTATATAGATAGGTAGAGATAGTTTATCAGTTCGTCTATCTGTCTATTATCTATCTATCATATATAATCTATTATTTATATTATCTATCTATCTATCTATCATTTATCATTCCCGCACTGAAAGTTTTAGGAAATGATTAATAGTTCTTCTTATGGCTTATAAGTCACAGCCAATAAAAATGAAGCACAATAAAATATAAAGAAACAGAAATGTATTTGTTTCCCTTTGTTTTAGTTTTCTATTTTTAAATAAATCTGTATAAAGTTGGCTGACAATCTGCAGGTCCAGCCCGTTCTATGACAGCACAGGGTCCCCTGCAGATAACATCTCATAAACCTGTGTAAACTCGTTTCCAAAAAATTATAATAAAGTTTCAGTAAACTATTTTACAATCGATATTCTTGCTATTTTCCATCTTTCTATCTCTCTCTCTGTCATTTATATATCGTATAATCCGTAGCACTGTTTTTATTATTATATATGATCCGTGTTTTATGCCTTATTATAATTTAAGTTAAATTAAATTTAATATTAACCATACATAAGGAGATATTAGTCCTCAAAATCTTTTCTATCTGCTCAGTTACCTTCTAGCCATCCTTTAAATCGTTTATATACATTATATTTGATGCAGCATGGATTATAGAAAATATATGAAGATATATGTCTTTATTTTATCTGTTTTATTCTATAAATGCTGTATTTTTTCGAAATGATTAAATAATTATCTAAACAAAGCAATAATTCATAAATAATACAAAAAAAAGTGGTTAGCACTCAATAGGAAATGTAATGAAAATCAAAAACAAGAACATTCTGTATTTATTGGTCCATGTGAACAGATATCTATCTATCTATTCATCTATCTATTATCTATCTATTTATCATTCTATCTATCTATTCATCTATCTATCATTTATCTATCTATCTATCTATCTATCCCATATCTATCTATCTATCTATCTATCTATCTATCTATTCATCTATCTATTATCTATCTATTTATCATTCTATCTATTCATCTATCTATCTATCTTTTATCTATCTATCTATCTATCCCATATCTATCTATCTATCTATTTATCTATCTATTCATCTATCTATTCATCTATCTATTATCTATCTATTTATCATTCTATCTATTCATCTATCTATCTATCTATCTATCTATCTATCTATCTATCTATATCTATCTATCTATCTATCTTTTATTTATCTATCTATCCATCCCATATCTATTTATCTATTTATCTATCTATCTATTCATCTATCTATTATCTATCTATTTATCCTTCTATCTATCTATTCATCTATCTATCTATCTATCTATCTATCTATCTATCTATCTATCCCATATCTATCATCTGTCTGTTTATCTATCTATCTATCTATCTATCTATCTATCTATCTATCTATCTATCTATCCCATATCTATCTATCTATCTATCTATCTATCTATCTATCTATCTATCTATCTATCTATCCCATATCTATCTATCTATCTGTCTGACTATTTATCCGTCTATCTGTTTCCAACTAGTGTATACTTTGAAGGATAACTGGTATATATCTGTGTTATATATATATATATATATATCCTGTATATATGTGTATATATTTACATCTGAAATATATTTCTCATAATTGATAGAACACATAGATCCCAAAAATGAGCCATATATTTTCAGAATTTTTATAAACATCTTGTAGATTTTAATATGTAAATATATTTGTGTGTATGGCAAACATTTAACTGATTTACAATTTACATTTCGAGGTATAAGATAGATACTGTAAATACTGTAAATAGATACTGTAGAGAGACATAAATGGTAGATGGTTAGATACATGGAAGATATATAGGTCTGAATGTATATAGATAGATAGATAGATAGATAGATAGATAGATAGATAGATAGATAGATAGATAGATAGATAGATAGATAAGTTATTACTAGTGAAGTAATGTACCTAGGATATAATACGAGGGACTGATGATCAGGACGTGGAGAGAGTGGGGAACTCGCTGAGGCTTGCAGATGGCGTCACTCCTCCTAAAACTAAGAGCGACACCTAGCAGGCAGAGAGGAAATGACAAGTGCTGAGAGCAGTACATGGGAGCCGGGCACTTCTGGGCTTCTGTGCCCCTCACCTGTATTCTCTGCTGATCTCTCATGAATGGAGACACCAGTGAGATCAATGGAGACATGTGGAGGAAGCACACACACTTCGGAGGTGACTTTTTCATGAACCCATCTTTCCAAGTGATTTTTTGCTAGTCGTCCCCCTCCATCTCTGTGCACTTGTTATTTATACATGCAGTCACCACCCCTATACTTCTCCCTGCAGCATCATGGAAATATTCCCACGAATTTGAGCTCGCACTTCCAGTCACCAGGCTACCTCTAGTTCACCTCAGAGCTCGCAGGCTCCTGCAGGGGCAGCATCTCAGGGGGGCAAAGTCTCTGAGGGGCAGCATCTCAGGGGGGCAAAGTCTCTGAGGGGCAGCATCTCAGGGGGGCAAAGTCTCTGAGGGGGGGCAGCATCTCAGGGGGGCAAAGTCTCTGAGGGGGGGCAGCATCTCAGGGGGGCAGCATCTTAGGGGGGCAGCATGTCAGGGGGGCAAAGTCTCTGAGGGGCAGCATCTCAGGGGGGCAAAGTCTCTGAGGGGCAGCATCTCAGGGGGGCAAAGTCTCTGAGGGGGGGCAGCATCTCAGGGGGGCAAAGTCTCTGAGGGGGGGCAGCATCTCAGGGGGGCAGCATCTTAGGGGGGCAGCATGTCAGGGGGGCAAAGTCTCTGAGGGGCAGCATCTCAGGGGGGCAAAGTCTCTGAGGGGGGGCAGCATCTCAGGGGGGCAGCATCTTAGGGGGGCAGCATCTCAGGGGGGCAAAGTCTCTGAGGGGCATCATCTCAGGGGGGCAAAGTCTCTGAGGGGCAGCATCTCAGGGGGGCAGCATCTTAGGGGGGCAGAGTCTCTGAGGGGCAGCATGTCAGGGGGGCAAAGTCTCTGAGGGGCAGCATCTCAGGGGGGCAAAGTCTCTGAGGGGGGCAGCATCTCAGGGGGGCAGCATCTTAGGGGGGC
Organism: Ranitomeya variabilis; assembly: GCF_051348905.1. Taxonomy (NCBI): domain Eukaryota; kingdom Metazoa; phylum Chordata; class Amphibia; order Anura; family Dendrobatidae; genus Ranitomeya; species Ranitomeya variabilis. The sequence continues at coordinate 138,089,413 of NC_135232.1, read as the reverse complement.
AGAGTCTCTGAGGGGGCAGAGGTGGCTGCACCTACAGGCTCCTCAGCACTGCACCCTTTCATCTCCGGACACCAGGCAGAGGCAGCTTTATTATTCCTTGAATGACCCATAAAAATCCCCCACCTTGCGCCATCATCCATTGCCTGGTGTATTTAGGCATCACCCATACAATGTTACATGCCTTCTTCCTTAGCACTGCCCCCAGGTCTGCTGCTGTTTGCCCCTTTGTATATAAACCAAACTCCATTGCATTCCTCAGTGTGCTGCTAATGGTGCTCCTTACACCCCACCTGTCAGCCATCCTGTGGTCTGCAGACAGACTGGTCTCTATGTGGTTCCCCTCCTATAATGGAACCCAGAGTAGTAAGCTTTCCTTCCCTATAGTATGACCTGAGTGTCTCCAGTGTATGTGGCTTCTAGATGGGACAGATCCCCGGTTGACCGCTATAGTTCTCTGTGGCGTGGAACAGGTGCATTTTATATGGCATATGATTATTTATTGTGTTCAGGATATTAATTTCCTATTTCCCATCACAATCATATATTACAGGCAGACAGAATTCTTCAGTTGAGCCTCCAGTTTGCACTTGACCCGGTACAGACAGGGCCCTGCTGTGTAGGGTAACATTGATTTATGGCGCTTAGAAGTCTCTGCAGAACCCGGAGCGGGAGCGGGCGGCCACCACTGCGGAGCGGCGGGCACACGGATCACTGCCTGGCCTGCTGCGCCCACCCTCTGCCCGCAGCACTCCTCTGAGATATATATATATATACACATATGTACTGCATTGCTGCTCTATAAGCATAACAAGAGAAATCACACTGTATGCTTTATAGAATGGAAATATAATCAATGAAAACACATACATTTCTTCTAAGCGTTGGCTTCCCTGACTCAATTGTTGGATTACATAAGTGTTCAGACTAAAACTCATAGGCGAATATATATATATATATATATATATATATATATATACATATATACACACTGTATATATATATATATATATATATATATATATATATATATATATATATATATATATATATATATATATATATATACACACTGTATATATATATATTTATATACACACACACATGTATGTGTGTGTGTAAATATACGTGTATGTATGTATCTATATATAGATACATACGTACACATATTTATGCATTTTATGTATGTATATATATATGTACATATATATATACTTATTCATATGTACATACATATATTTTTCTAATATGTTCTATATAGTATTTATCGCCATCTTTGATTGACAAATAATAGAAATAATATTATTAGCCCGTAATAAATATATATATATATTTTGTTCATAGGGGATTAGGAGACTTTTCAGTGTGTGCAGATGAGAGGGTCCCATCTCCTGTGTCAGGCTTGGTTCTCTATAGTGCACTGTGGGAGATGCAGCATTTATTTCCCATAAACACACCATTTTACATAAAGACCCCCTAAGTGGAGCGTGACTGCCCCTGCTGCTGGCCCTGTCCACTCTTAGGCCACATGTTATCTGTTCCCTCCGTGTATTATGAAGCCATAGAGTAGTGAGGAGGGAAATACAGGGTGAGATAAATCCTGCAGCCTGCTTTCTGGGTATGGATGTGGGGAATACACTGTGGAGTTCTAGTAAACAAACCACTGCTGAGATACGTGGGAGTCTGGAGATGCTGGAAAATTGTCTATTCATATTGGCAGCAGAGTGGCCTTTCAAAAGGGGTCCTGTCACTCAGAGAAGGGGGCACTGCTGTAACCTGCTGTCAATACAAGCAACGAGCAGAGCTGCACATACACACTAATACAAGTACACACAAAACACACCTAGAAATATGCACACAAGCTGCATAGTACTGTACACACCCATATACACTGCTACATGTGTACACACAACAGACATAAACATGTGTAAGATACACTATAGATACTACCACTGAAAAGTAGGCAAAGAGTAATCATAAAATACGCGCGCGCACACCACCCCCCCCCCCAATAATACACATGGTCTATGTACACATACTGTATATATAACACACATAGGCATAGAACGGCAAGAGTAATTGTATTACTAGTACGAACATGTATACACCCGAGATACACTATAATATACCCTGTGATACATATATACATAACATACATACATCATTTGTCATGGTTCCACATGGTAAACGTACTATATACAAATCACTCTCCTTATAAATATTGACATACATACAGGACACAATAATAAATGTACAATATCCTGTGACAAAGATTAAACAAAAATATACACGATACTATGCACTCAAAAGAGGGCACATAAAGCAATGTACATATAGTACCCTGCCACACAGACCAGACTACAATAATCTATGTAATGCACATTGTCACATATACACACAAGGTATGTCCTTACAAACATAACACATCCTGACACACATACAATACACAGAATAAATTATACATGTATCCTGTCACACAAATACGTATATTGTATATACTCATAATATACACTGCCACACACATACAGAAAAGGAGTAAACTACATGCATAATTTACACTGCCACATAAGATTAATATGTATTCCTGCTACACACCCTATTCATACATGATAAACATTACATTTCCCCTACATGTACTTAAACTCTTTGTAAATAATAATAGCAATAATAGTAATCGCACACATACATATGTAAAATGTTAAGTAAACACAGGTAATATGTGTAATATATATGTCTGATATATGTGTCCTATATATATGTGTGTGTGTGTGTAATATATGTGTAATATATGTGTAATACATGTGTAATATATATATGTGTGTGTGTGTAATATATGTGTGATAATTGTGTAATAGATACACACTATATCCCCAGTGTGAACACTGCATTACAAACAAATAAATTATATTGACATAAACGAATACACACTGCCACACATGAATCACTGACATAACACACATCGATCTGATACCAAACATGTAATATTCACTTAACATACATTATACACATAGATGTGATCTACATGAGAAAGTGTACACTACTCGACATTTATAAAATAATCCCATGTATATCATACATAAATGTGATACATATTACACATATATATCATACATAAATGTGATACATATTACACATATATATCATACATAAATGTGATACATATTACACAGTGTATATCATACATAAATGTGATACATATTACACAGTGTATACCATACATAAATGTGATACATATTACACATATACTGTATACCATACATAAATGTGATACACATTACACAGTGTATATCATACATGAATGTGATACATATTACACATATATATCATACATAAATGTGATACACATTACACATATACTGTATATCATACATAAATGTGATACATATTACTCAGTGTATATCATACATAAATGTGATACATATCACACAGTGTATATCATACATACATGTGATACATATTAACAGTGTATATCATACATAAATGTGATGTATATTACACAGTGTATATCATACATAAATGTGATACACATTACACAGTGTATATCATACATAAATGTGATACACATTACACAGTGTATATCATACATAAATGTGATGCATATATTACACATGCATATCATACATAAATGTGATACACATTACACAGTGTATATCATACATAAATGTGATGCACATTGCACAGTGTATATCATACATAAATGTGATACACATTACACAGTGTATATCATACATAAATGTGATAGATATTACACAGTGTACATCATACATAAATGTGATGTATATTACACAGTGTATATCATACATAAATGTGATAGATATTACACAGTGTACATCATACATAAATGTGATACACATTACACAGTGTATATCATACATAAATGTGATGCATATATTACACATGCATATCATACATAAATGTGATACACATTACACAGTGTATATCATACATAAATGTGATGCACATTACACAGTGTATATCATACATAAATGTGATACACATTACACAGTGTATATCATACATAAATGTGATAGATATTACACAGTGTATATCATACATAAATGTGATACACATTACACAGTGTACATCATACATAAATGTGATACACATTACACAGGGTATAACATACATAAATGTGATGCATATATTACACATGCATATCATACATAAATGTATTACACATTACACAGTGCACACACTTACAATACACACAGCCTGACACACGCACACTCTGGCACTATACACTGTCACACTTACAATACACACATAAACAGAGAGTAAATTGTGTATATAAGGCTGACAAAGTAAGGGGCTTGTGTAGTCAAGGTCAATGATATATAAAAGCCACAAAGGACTAACTAACAGCGAGTAATGTCCTCCCTGGAGTGAGGGACTTATCCTAGGTTTTCATCTGCCTCTCTGATGCACTTTCAGGTTAACCTGTTCACTGCCAGATTCTGCTTCTCACGGCTGATCTGCAGTTGGCTCCTGTCTGTGCATGCTGCTGCCAGTCTGACTTCTGAGTACGGGGCCTTTTGTGGGAGAGTGCAAAAAGAATTATTTGGGAGGAAATTTGGGGTCAGCTCAGGTCTGAGTGTAACATCTGTAAATCATTGACACAGGCGGTATAGACAGAAATGCCATTTGCTGTACAAACCCTACACTAATGGCCATGGTGCTGTCTGCAGCTTTCATGCCAGTCTTTCCTCTCCCTCCAGAAAGGTCAGCCTTAATTGTGTGAATAATATTATTGTGTTTGCCTAGCACTATAATAGCAATAATATGTATGTTCAAGACAAATAATAAAAAAATAGAATGGGTCTGCCTGTGGGATCTTTAAACTTGTGTCCATTCTCTACATGTCTGCAGATTAAATGTAAAATACATGCAGAGCACGAGAGGATTCGATTCTGCTTTCATATACAATGTAATTACTGCACATTTATCATAGAGCATCACAGGCAGTCAGGGGTTAAGGAGACTCTTCAATAAACAGCACCTTCAATCCTAAAGCCATTACAAATATGTCCTACATATGGGCGACACTTTTAGCTCCATATTTCTTTTCCCCAACCAGCAAGGCATTCATAAAAAGCTGCCTGGCACCCTGTGCTTTAGGAAAGCAGATGTTAATTTTTTGCACGTATCTTTTATGGCTGTGTACGTGTGTAATACTGGAAGCTTTCCAGAACGCCTCTATTATTCCTAAATGAAGCTGCTATTCTCTGCTGCTCCATAGTATATCATATCAATAAAGCAACATCTGGGGCTTCACCCAGGCACCAAGCTGGAGGGAGACTCTCCAGGAGGAGAAGGGACAATCCTCTTACCTCCAGCCAGTAAATTACTTGGGCACTGTGTACTGGTAAAGTGGCATCCATCATTAGAATAGGTGTGTATATAGGTGGATATGTGGGTGTATGTGTCTATCTATCAATCCACCTATTATCTATGTATATATACATTCCCAGGGCTTGATAAAGGCCGCTGTGAACCGAAACCTTGCTGTGTGGGCTTAATAAATTCCATGCCATTTATGCACCTATTTTGGAGTGCTGTGTGTGTGAGTGTGTGTGTGTGTGTGTGTGTGTGTGTGTGTGTGTGTATATATATTTCCCATTTACTTCTTTTTATCATTATTGTAGCTTTTTATTGTAATCGATGTTTTTTTGTTTAATCTCCAGTTGTCTCTGAAGTCTCTTCAAAGTAATCATCATTTTGAATAAATTGTGTCATATTGTCACATGAGTAATCTTGAAGTCACCATTGACGTTTCTAGGAATGCTTGCATTTCTACTTCATGTATTTCATGCACCATGTGCATTCTGTGCTGACTGAGGATGAGGTGAAGTTGCAGTATAAAATCTTGGAATTTCTGCAAATATGAAAAATAGGTCACTAATAATATATTGCTCTCAGCATGGTGTGTCATTGTAACCGAATAGCTCTGGGTAAAAGCTTCCGTACTTGCTGATTGTGATGACCAGGGCTCAAACCATCTGGAGGGAATTACAGAGCAAGAACAGTGACTATTCCCAGCAGCTCATGTATTCAATGTGCACAAGGCCTGGAAGCTGCTCACCTGCTGGCCTCATCTGGGGTAAGGTGTGACTGGTGGTGCCAGTCACTGCTCAGATCGCTGCACACAGCGGTGACGTCACTGGAGGAGACCTCATAGTCCTCATCTGTTTCCCATCACTTATGGTGTCACCCTTCACTGCAGGATGAATATAGCAGCTAAGAGGGAATCTCTGCAGGACTATTTATAACACTGAGGCTGGGTCATTATGTCACACCACACTGTAGCTTAGGAAATTAGCAACTTAGCAACCAAAGAACATGGGCAGAGAGCTGGCCCTGCTGGTGTGTTTATACTTGGGATGTTTCCATGGAGTGACTAGGTGCATATTTATATTTCTTATTTATACTGTTCAATTAATAAAAAAGAGCATCAATATACTTGGATGCTGCCCAAGCTCCATTGTCACCACTGTGTGCCTTTATTACCTTTTGTGTTAGTATTTGCTATTTACACCATACATGTCTGTTAATGATAAAATAATAATAATAATAATAATAATAATAATAATAAATAAATCTTACTTCTTCTTGCTCTTCTCCAGGCGGGGGTCTCCTGCCGCTGCCTCCTTTAATTATCTGAGCTGCTATTTCTTCCCTGGGAGTCACTGGTGGGGATTTTAGGTGGGAAGTGATTTGTGCTGAGTTATTTGGGAGCAGGGAGCTCATCATGCCCACAGGCTTTCAGTGGAGTGCAGATTGAGACATATCTTGTTCCCTATAAAAGGATCATTTCATGTGGGAGGCTGGACACAAAGTTTGGACTCGTGACTGGCATTCCTGAGAGACATGCATATTTTACTCCAACAAAGCAGGCCTGGGAGAGGGCTTAGCGGAGACGGGGGAAACTTGGGAAGAAGTTACTTAGTGACAAACATCTGTCAACATAGGGAATGTGAGTGGAGTGGTAATGATTGCTGTATACTTACCAGGAGTGCACCACAAACACACAAGGACCACCAGCTGCAGAACCTACAGCAACCTTTATTGGGATTTTAGGTTCACATTTACAACATCCAAAACCCCATTCATGGATGATGGGAGAACATCCTGCTGAACACTACATACAATGACATGTCTTATGGCCACACACTGCTTCTACTCTACATATATTCTTCATATCCCAAACATCCTTGATAACTTTCAGTAAAAAAAATAAACATTGTTAGCAGTGACATAAATCTGTGGGACTGCAAACAATAGGAGAGCAGGCCTAGTGATGATCTGGAGGGCTCTGGTTTCAGTGGAGATCCATTGACAGAGAATGCTAATGAGTATTTCCAGGATTTGTAGAGGACTGCATCTCTCTGTGTATCCCTCTGTCTTTCCCTTTTCCCACTGTCTCCTTCCCCCTTTATTTCCAACCCTCCCCCACCCCACTGACTCCCCACCCTCCTCCTTCTTTCACAGCCAGGAGATCAATACCTGACCCCAGAATTTTGCCAGTGCTTTATATTTCTGACCGTCCAGTGATATGATCAGTCTTAAACGTTATATCCAGCGAATGTCTTCTTAAATCAACACAAAGGATGTCTGAGAGCAAGCAGCTTGGTCTGCTCCCCCCAGAACCCTCCTCCCCTCCCCAAGCTCAGGAGGATATTTTATACCCCCTACTTTTGGATCTGATCCATTGCATTGCTTTAAGCAAGATGAAGGATTGTGCAGACATGGAGATGTATATACACTATTATACAGCCATCATTCAGATTACTAGCAGTGATTCTGCTGTCACTCCCCTATCAGATCTACATTTGTGCTAAGCACCCAAGAGCAACAACAGGAAACCCATATTCAGCCACTGCACTCATCTCCAAGTGTGAGGAGACTATGTACTGACAGCAGTGACCATTGTATGAGTGATTCAGAACTGTGAAACAAAGGCAACTTTTGGGAGAAAAGTGTAAAATAATAATAATAGTAATAATAACAATAATAATAAAATAGTAATAATAATAATAATACTAAAAATAGTAATAATTATAATAACGATATAAATAATAATAATAATAATAATTAATACACAAAAATCATTTGGAGCAAACAAGAACCAGATCCAGACATAGAAACCCCATCTCCATTAGTGTGTGCTGCCACCTCTAACATGAAGTCACCCAGTCCATTAATGTATAATGAGGACACATTCGGATATCAGTGGGAACAGCAGCAGGCTGACAGGTGACTTCATTCTGGTAGGAAGGGAAAGAGCTCAGAAGACTCGGGCATTTCTGAGAAGAAGGAAAAAGAAGTTGGGGGACTGGAGTCCCTGACAAGAGGGGATAATAAATGAGAGGGGCTTTCACATAGATATCTCAGACGTGAAATTGCACCCAGCTGCTTGTGTAAGCAAACAAATAGTCTCATGTAAGGGACCCCGGACTTGTGGCTTGATGAATGGAACAAGACAGAGGTAAATGGACTTTAACTCATTTACCAATAAAACTGTTCGGCTCCTTAAGTTAAAAAAAGCCCCAGTGCCGCCAAGTACTCCGAGCAAGGAGAGTGACTGGAGTTTTATTGCCCAGCGCTCCCTCCCCACAAAGTCTATTATCTGGGAGCGTCATTACTGCGACAATATCTTGTACGATTCATATTAATGCTCATTATCGGGGGCGCACACAGCACATGACCTTGTAGTGAATGTCTGTACATCAGTGTCAGGGGGGAGAGGGAAACATGGGACCCACATAGGAGCAATGGCCGTGCAGGTGGACCCACCCAGGCTCGCTGCACACTGACTTTATACATTTTCTGGAAAATCAAAGAAACAGCAAAGATCTAAAGCAGAAAATAAGTAAAAAAAAGGCAGAAATACAACTAAAGTGTAATTACAGGACAGCCATCTGGTGGTCACTTAAATCAAACTTCCCTGCTTTTAATATTTACATCATAAGTGAAAGATACTATATATATATATATATATACATACATATATACATATATATATATTCAGCTGTAATATACATATATATATTCAGCTGTACTTATTTTATGTATACCTATTAAAGCAGAATATATAGGGGCAAACTCATCTTATTTTGTGGCTGCTAGATGCAGCGTATTTAAATCACATCACTAGAATTATAGGAAGTCAGAGAATACACTAAATTATCTATCATCTATTTATCAGTGAATCTATTCACTATATATCCTCTGTATAGTATATATGTATCTTTTTCTATTATATCTATTTATTACTCTATCTATCATCTATCTATCTATCTATCTATCTATCTATCCATCCATCCATCCATCCATCCATCCATCCATCCATCCATCCATCTATCACAGCCCCAGGGCAATCGCTTTGCAACTTTGCGTTGAGTTCCCCTATGCCGGAGCTGCAGAGCTTGGAGACATATTTCCTTTAGATTTCAACAAGAAGTAACTTTAAAAACATCCAGTTGATCAAAATCGAAATCTATTGCGCCAGCCCCGAGTAGCCTGCATCCAATCCCTCCCTGCATTATCCATGCACTTTGCCAGGCTGTAGGCTATGTCGCTGGGGATGGCTGACTCTTCGCACTGGGCAGTACAGGACACCACAGGACAAGCACTATCACTTGTTAACACTAAGGATGTCTATTGAATGGAGCATTAATTTTCATCATTCTTAGTCCATTCAATGGTCATCCCTACTGGTGTACAAAAGTGTAAAAAAAATAATTATAAAAACAACAACAACAAAAAACATCCGGCAGAGATATACAAGGATAATAGAACATAATGTTATTTGGCTGTGTACATATACATCTTCAAGATCAAATATGGAAATGAACATCCAAAAAGAATGATCATTATAATAAAGATAAAACGTAAACACAAAGGAAAAAAACCAAAACAAAACAAGACAAACAAACAAAAAATGTGAATCTCCTAAAATCTGTGGCCTTATAGTGTCTCTGCCTAATCAATCTTTACAGCTGGGAGCCCACAGACCTCACTTTCTCCACTTATATCTCATCAAAAGACTAAACGGAGCCTTGTAGATTCATTTATAGACGTGATATGGATGAGACAAACGCCTCATTTACACTTCAGTATTGTAACCATCACCATAGGCCTCCCCAGATCCCTTCTCCAGGAGAACACGTCTGTGATGTGTCTGTATGCTGCCCTGTTATCTCTTTATTACACTGCTCCATGACGTCACTGCAGCCCTCTATATACCATGTACCACCTCATTCATGGAGGCTCCACCGCGCACCAGTTTCTATTACACGGTGATGGATTCCTACTGATTAATATATATATATGTTCCAATGGCTTGATAAAGGCTCTATGAACCGAAACGTTGCCGTGTGGGCTTAATAAATTCCATGCTATTTTTGCATGTATTTTGGAGTGCTGTATATACCAAACCATATATATATATATATATATATATATATATAGTAAGGCCATATTTGCACCTGAAATGCAAGTGACAAGGGGACAGCCATTGCCAATGACCTCTTGAATTGAAGATGCTGGTTATTTGGAAAGCTGCAGCGTTATTAATACGTTAAGGAAGGGCTCCCCTGGCACTTTGTGTTCTCAAAGATCTGTCTCACATTGTATAAAACATTAATGCTGGGAAAGCTGTTACACTGAGAGCAGAGAGGGGGAGATTTTACCTTCACAAGAGCTCTATTATGGAGGAGATTCTTAAATGAAAATTGTGTGTGTGAGCTGGGTAGGAAGAGGGGAACAGGGGAATGCACACAGCTCCCATTCCAGCAGCCACTGTATGGAATACATAGATCTACTACCACCCAGTGAGAAAAACCTCGGGTAAGATATCTATATTAATAGATTGGGAATAGCCTTTACTCTGGGAGAAAGAGAAGAGGAAATAATAAGATTGCTAAAAAAAAAGATAGCAAAATAGGGTCAGATTAAAAGGCACATTGTTAACAGGAGAAAAGCTTCCCCACGCAATCACTGGATCCATTACAGCCCACACTCTACCTATACATTAGTATTCACTTATTACATGGTTTCTACAAATTCTAGCAAAAAAAAAACCTAAATAAAAATAAACTGAATACAAAATGTAAATAAAGATCAGATAAATCAAATAAAAATGATTAGAAATACAATTAAAATAATACAACAAATAAAATAAAACAAACTAAAATAATGTAATATAAAATAATATATGTAAATAGCAATTCAATTTGGCAGCAGTTTCAATCATCCAGTGATAATGAAGCAAAAAAATAAATAAAGATCCGGGACCTTACTGAAGATTGTTTCTTTGCACATAACAAATAAAAAAAATAAACTACAACTACTTTCCCCTCTCCCATATTAAACACATTCCTGGGAATTGATCACCCATCAAGAAAACACAAACTTTTGCTAAAGTCTTTTATTTTTGTTGTTTAAATTCTCACTTCAATTTTTTTAATTCTTGAAGAACATAATAAGCTTGGACAACATAGATCGCACTCATTATAAGAAGCAAAGGGTTATATCAAAAATTATTATTAGTAGAGAATTACAAGGAAAACCTGGTTTGGAACCAGAAAAAATACAAAACAGATATAGATACATAGACACAGGACGAGGTTCTTCTCTTATAATTGTTTGGAAAGTGTTATTTCCCCTAATTCTTATGTCTTGCTTTCTTTATGCGCATACAATGTTTGTTTGCTTTTTTTTTTAATTTTACAAAAAAAGTGAAAATAAAGACTAATATATTACAAAATCAACAACGCCTGTTCGTGGGCTAATGTGCGTGTCTACATCAGTGTGCAGGTGTGTGCACAATACTCCAGCTCAGTCCACAGTGCCTCCTCCACCAGGATCCTCGTCTTTCTGTGGATCACAGTGGATCCCATTGGTCCTTCCTTAGTGAAGTTTCCACACATGGAGTTCATTAGACTCATATCCTAAGAAGTCTGTATATATTACTGGGTGTCTCCTGATTGTCTCTGCGGCGGGTCTCTAGGAGCACTGGATGGACATGTAAGGCCAGTTGAAGCTACTCCCAGATAATAACATATCTCTGATGAGGGTTTCTATGGGGGTCTTACCTACCAAGCGCACGAAGAAGAGCTGTTCAATGACTGAGGAGGAGACGGTGCGCAGGGAGGGCAGCCTCAGCAGGAGCTTACCGAACCTGCTCGGCTGGTTGGGGTACTGGCTCCGGACATACTCCTCCAGAGCGCACTGCGACTTTTCCTGTAGACTCTCAATGTGAGCAGCGTCTGAAAGGCCGCAGGCATCTGCACAGGAGGAGACAGACAGGGCACAGCATTAGTCAGATAGCAGGCCTTCACTGACACAGAAACTAGCACAACTATAATAATAATAATAATAATAATAATAATAATAATAATAATAATAATATCTAAAATACATTCCCAAAAGTGAGTGTGAGGAAGTGAGACAGCAGCTGATCTCCCTGATACAAGCGGTATACAATCCCTCTGTAATAAAGATACACTGTGTATATAAAGTCCTTACACTAGTCACTAGCCCAGTAAGCTGGCCACAATTCCACACCCCCTGTGCTTATAGCATAACACTGGCTAGGGACAATGAAGCCACATCCGTGACCAACTCTTATTTCACGTTGAATTTTTTAAATGTGCGATTTTAATGGCTGTATTATACACCACGTGGCTCCTATAAATCAATCAGCCCTGATAAATGAATCTATAAAATGCCCAGTGATGGCGGAGGATGGATGTGGTGACAATCTACAGGAAAATCTCTAAATAAACTAGAATAACATCTTACAACCATAACATCTGTCCTTACAGTGCTCCGCACACAGACCTGCTACACACACACACACACACACACACACACACACACACACACACACACACACACACACACACACACACACACACACACACACACATATATATATATACACACACACATCGCACATACACACACACATACACTCTATATGCACACACACACACAAATATATACACACACACATACACTGTATATGCACACACACACACACACACACACACACATATACACACATCGCACATACACACGCATACACATACACACACATATGTACACACATCGCACACACAGACATCACACACATCGCACATACACACACTCATACTGTATATACACACACACATATATATACACACACACATATATACACACAGACATCACACACATCGCACACTCACACACACATTCACGCTCAAATGACCTTAGGAAATGACAAATTAAACTGCACTGATCAGCTGAAAAATATAACATGTTAGTTGCCATGAGTGAAGTTAATAGCTAAATATCTGATACACTGATGGATAAAGTACCGGGTGGTATAACATAAGATTCACCGACTCATTATTCTATGTAAAGTGACCACTTCCTCGGCTCATAAAGCGTAATAATAATGATGATAATAATAATAATAATAGAAATAATACTACTATTAATAGAAATAATGATAATGATAATAATACTACTAATAATAGAAATAATAAAGGGACTACATAAATATGACATTTCTGGACAGTGTAATTCCTGAAGATGAAAAGATTTGCTGTAATTAAATTTATTTGGCAGATCGCTCTCTAAATAATTATTTTTGTGCCCAAGGCAAAAATGCAAATAAAACAAATGGCGGCTCTGAACTTGTAATCAGCCTTCAGAAGTATGTAATGACCAGGCTTGTACTACTTTATTATGTGAGGATTGTGTATTTCTTTACTTTTTACTACCTGTTTTATGGAGCAATGCAACATGACTCCATTGTTATAAAAAACTAATTATATAACATATCTATCTATCATCTATCAATCAATCATCTATATCTATCTATCTATCTATCTATCTATCATTCATCACGTAATCGTCTATAACAGAGTCTTGCTGTAAAGCCATACTCCTATACGGTGAGTAAGTACACCAGTCCTGAAGTGCTGGAATAACAGAGTAATGTTCCCAGTATTAGGAGGACATATTCCTTACAAACGTCTGATAATTGCTTCTGACAACTATTCTAGAACTGTGTGTTTCCTAGACTTCTCTGCAGCAGGATATGTCAATGATGACGTCGCAGTATGTAATCCCATCATCAGCAGTGACTACACCCACTGATACATATTAATATTAATGTACACATGATGATGTTATCCACAAGTGGCCTCTGAACACATGTAATGTCTCATTTACTGGTGAAAAGGAGGAAAATGATCTGTATCACTAGGATTAATACAACACCTAGCAATGGCAGTCCCCAGGATGTATATTCCAGCCAGTTTAGCTTTGTTTGCCATGTCCTAGTTTTTCTTTTAGCTGTGATTGCCATTTCCTAGTTTTTCTTTTAGCTTTGTTTGTCAGGTCCTAGTTTTTCTTTTAGCTTTGTTTGCCATGTCCTAGTTTTTCTTTTAGCTTTGTTTGTCAAGTCCTAGTTTTTCTTTTAGTTGTGTTTGCCATGCCCTAGTTTTTCTTTTAGCTTTGTTTGTCAGGTCCTAGTTTTTCTTTTAGCTTTGTTTGCCATGTCCCAGTTTTTCTTTTAGCTTTGTTTGTCAGGTCCTAGTTTTTCTTTTAGCTTTGTTTGCCATGTCCTAGTTTTTCTTTTAGCTTTGTTTGCCATGTCCTAGTTTTATTGCCCTATCATGTGTATACTTTCTATTACAACTACAGCAAGGCCTGTTGGCAGGAAAAGTTACGTTCTATGTAAGCCCCATAAATGAATAATGTTTAAAGGGAAGCAGAGGTCGTGGCCTAAACCTTTGGATGAAGTCCAGCCTGCAATAGCTTGGAAATACTTTGAATGTGAAAACCACAAGCAGGGGACACATTACACACTTATTATCCCACTAAACTCTCTGTAAAATGATGCTTAAATTTGTGTTTTAATCACTTAAAACATTGTTTTGGAAAAATTTGGGAGGGGGTTGGGGGTTCTCAGCCAGTTCCCCCAGAGACTGGTAATTACCAGTAAAGTTATAGTGTGTATAGGGAGGGGGAGAGGGGGGTCTACATGGGGTAAGCTGCAAGCACTGCTGATGTATTACCAAGTGTATGTACTGTATGGAAATACTGCAAATAAATAAAGGATATATGGTATCTATCTACTTATCTATAATATTCATAAATAAATGAATGTAAGAATATATGGTGAATATATATTTATGTATTTTTTTGTATTTTTCTGTGCTGCTGCCAGGGCTAGCCTACACACTGACACATTACCATGTCATTATAAACAATGGGAATCACTGTACACAGAAGGCCTCATACAAGCTCCCCCAGTGATAGAGGCATCTTCTGCGGGCTTCCTGGGTATGTATGATGCAGCATGTTTTTATTGTATGGAGGATGATGGAGGCAGATCTGTGTGAGGAGCCTGCCTGTACAGGGGCAGTGGATGTGCACAGCTGCAGCTGACCACCGTGCATGCCAAGGACAGAAATCTGCTGCTGCTCCCATCGCTATTAATGCCGTGTTACCATCGTGTGCATTTAATAAAATGGAGCCCAAAGGCCGGGAGCCGGGCCCTGCCTGCCGCCTTGTCATCATTGTCTGGGAGCCATCCTGCGTTATTTATGTGCGGCTTTATGGCACGGCTTCACCAATATGGCTGCGATATGTATTGCATGGGATGATTAAAGAGCAGCCTCGGTGACCTGAGCCGCATTTCACATTGGAGCGTGCTATTCTCTGCTTTGTTTACATGGGGCTGCCTTGCAAGCTGCTGTCTGCATTCAGCTCTCATTAAAAATGCCTTGTTCTTGTAATAGACACAGTTTAAAGGGCTGCCCTCCATGATTACCTCCGAGATCGCCTCTAGAATCTATCACCGAACCCCTCTGTCTGTGTGTACATGTATGCATGTGTGGAGCCACTGGCTGCTCTCAATTTGCTCTATTTTTCAGACATTCTCTTAAATATTTAATAGGAGTATGGTCTCCATAGCAAAATGATTTATTACTGGAAATTGTGCTGGGTGTTTTTTTTCTTTCTTTTTTTCCTCCTCACTGCCTTTATATCTCAGAAATTGTCTGAATCACTATCACAAGTGTCTGCTTAAAATCATCATCTTTAAAAAAAAATAAAATAGGGGCTAAATCGCTAGCTAACAGTGGGATGGATCTGTATTTTACATCTTTGTGCTTTACCATGAATATGGATTGTGTGCACATGATTGGAGCAACACTTGTACACACACAGCCTCATGGATGGGTTCTGGAGCGCCATCCAATTTAGAGAGTGACAGCACAGCGCTTCATTAAGGTTGGCACCATTCACACAGTGCTCACATCTCCAGTGATGGCAGAGGATTCCCTTGTCTTGTGGGGGTGAGATATGGCTGAGGAAACATCCCAGCTGGGATCTGACTGCAGCCAGCTCGGGATATGTGATGATGTGCAGTGAGTAGTGCATGCAGCGGTGGTCGGTGCCCATGGTTATCATGCAGCGGTGGTCGGTGTCCATGGTTATCATGCAGTATATCACTCACCTGATGTGAACAAGACGATGGCTTTCAGGCAGCTGTATTCTGCAGAGTCCACATGCAAGGCCTTAAGCTTCTCCACCTGCTCCTGGAAGATACGGATGTGGTCCATAAAGGCCACCACTCGGTCGGCAGACATTGGGGAGGCATGGAGGCCAGCAGCTGCCAGGAGAGGGGCCACATGGAGGGGCATGGAGCACTGGGCTGCATTCAGCACAAACAGCTCGCTCCAAGTCAGCCTGAGCAGAGCCACCTGGTCGGTGATCTGCAGGTCCGGGAAGAAGGGGATGTTCCTGGCCCACTCCACCGCGCTGAACAGCAACCGGGCCGCCAGCTCGCAGATGTTCTCGATGCCCATGATGTTATTCGGCTGCATGCACTGGCTGCCATAGCGGGACGTGGGGTACGGCTCAGCCCGCAGCAGCAGGGAGATGTATCCGGACAGGTAGCAGTGGCCATTCAGGGGGTCCCCGTTGGTCAGGGCATATTGGCCTGGGTTCGGCTGTGTTGGAGGCATTCGTCCTCGCTGAACCGCTGACAAAAACAAACAGAAAGAAGAGGAAATGTGCAACCAGGGCTGGAAGTCATAGCAATAAAATCACATCTATGTATATATGTGTGTCCTCAAATTATTATTATTATTATCTATCTATATCTATCTAGATGTATACAGGGTATCTATCTATATATGTATGTATACATATCTATATCTATATCTATATATATATATATATATATATATATATATATATATATATATATATATCTGTGTCTTTCTATAGCTAGGTAGATATTTGTTTATATATATATAGAGGGAAAGTCATAATTGGAAGTATATGTAATATATCCATTAGACACAGGCACACTCATATAAACACCCGCACACAAATATCACAAACTCACACTAGCACAGCAGGCACATCCACAGGGCCATGCACACTGCACCACAACACAGAAAGTAATAATAAACAGCACAATAGAAATAAACTGTCATCGTCTCACACTGCTATAATAACGCCAACAACTACAGCAGCACATTGACATGCAAGCAGCCGATGCCTGGAAATGTAAATATCCCTGCTGATAGGTAATGTATGAATATGTAACATAGGAAATAAATAACAGGAGGATTTCATAAATCACAGGGAGAGTCGCTTGTGCACGTTGTGCTGCAACTTGGAGCTGCTCTCCTTACAGAGGGGGAAAGTGAAAGTAACATTTAATAAGAATTGATGATAATGATAATCATGTGTAAAATAATATATATATATAAGGCCAATAAACTTACAATAGTTAAACATTGTGGGAATGAGCTGCTGAGCCAGTCAGTGAGCCCAGGTAGGAAGGCTTCCTGTGTGTGCCATGAGTGTGCCTGGAGAGTGAATGCCCACAGATCTGATGCTAACCACTATTCATTAACTGCATGGATGCTGAGCTTATTTATGCTGCAAGTTAGTAAAGCTGACCAAACTGTGAGTGTCTATGTGTGTGCATGGGGATGGAAGTGCCCAATACTGTGCTGCCATGTAATACATGGATATATACCCCGCATCAGACACTATATATGAATAAGTTACAAGTCAGGGCATCATTTACACTGTATACAGCTATATATATATATATATAAATATACTTTTTTTTTAATGATTCAGTTTTTGTGAAATAGAAACACTCAGAACTTCTCCCATAATAACATCAGATGTTTTATCTGGGCTTTTTATTTAAATTATTATATTTAATTTCTGCTAAAGATTTGGGGACATTTAGTTGCACTTTCCTAAAGACAATTAGACATATAATTACCTCTCCTAAGTGCACATTTATAGAGGGGTATAATCTGCCCACCATGAATATTATGGTCAGAAAAAGCCAGCAGTTTAATGGGAGAGGAATTGCCAAATGGAGACAATCTAATATTATGTCGAACATCTGAATGGCTCATTAATTATTATGTAAATTTCCCTCCCAAATTATTTCCCTTTTTTTTAAAATGAAGAATGAATGGAATAAAATGAAAGCACTGTATATCGATGACACTGAATTCTTAAGGAAACTTCTCGTGTGCTTCCCAGGGTGGAGAACAATGTAAGACCAGGCCAGATCTCGCCTAGGACCGAGGGACAATATTGGGGCCCTATGTTACAGGGGGACACGACTGCTCCTGACTACACACGTTTGTGTGGATGTGTTTGGAATGAGCACATGTAAGGAGGACCAGCCAGCATCCTACAGCATGCCACCGGGCACAGAGCACACACTCACATACACAGGGTATGAATGATGGCAGCACACACACCATGGCACAGGGCAATATTCACCTTCCCTCCTCATGCCCACTTTCAGGCACTTCTTCAGCCGGCAGTACTGGCACTGGTTCCGGTGGTGCTGGTCTATGGGACAGTTCCTATTGGCACGACATGTGTAGGTTAAGTTCCTGCGGACGCTCCTCTTGAAGAAACTTTTGCAGCCCTCGCAGGTGAACTGGCCGTAGTGCTTCCCACTGGACTTGTCCCCGCACACCACGCACTCGATGTGCTGCTGCTGGCTCTGGCCTGAGCCCTGCTGGCCCTTGTCTCCAGCCGCCCCCGGGGTGGAAGGGGGTCCCGGCTGGCTGGGGGTCTGGGGAGTGTGGGGGGCTTGCTGCTGCTGCTGCTGATCCCGTGCAGGCTGCGCTGCCCCCGGGTTAGGGCCTCCTGGGTTCCCCCCGGCCACGTCTTCCTGCGGATCTCTCCAGCTGCTAACTACCATTGCCATATCTCGGGCCCAAAAAGTGCTGGGGAGCGAGGTCTGGGGGGATTTTATTTTGGAGGAGAAGAAGAAGCTGGCGGTCTCTGCCGTGGTTGCCGCTGATAGGAGCCGTTTCCTTGGATTTGCTTTGCAGGGATTTCCCCCTTTCTTTGCACAGAGCAGAAATGTCTCCTATGTAGAACGCGGCGCTGTTCGGGCAGGGAAGCCGCCGGCCGGGGGGATGTCGGCACAGTGTAGCCGGGCTGCTGCTGCTGCTTCCCCCTCCCTGTCTGGTCTCCAGTGCCGCCTGTGATGACTGCTCTCCGGGCTGCAGGCTGGGGCTGCTCTGGAGGAGGGTGCAGCGTCGGATCAGGCTGGGGAGGCGGCAGAATTGTCAGCCCCGAGCTCCCCAGTGCACGCAGGGCGCAGACATAGGACGGGCAGAGCCGGCTTCAGCCTCACTGCTGGGGCAAGGGAGAGAGGAGACACTAGAAGCCGCCGGCCAGGGATTGTAAGTGTCCAGGAGGCCACAGCCAGGGCAGCGCGCAGCCAGCCATTCAGAGCCGACCCTCGGAGCCCGGAGCAGAGGGGCAAGACACTTCCCCTTTCGCCTTTGATTTTTTCCCTCTGTCTCTTTGGCTTTTATGATGTCAGGAGGACAAATAATCCTCGATCTGTCATTAGATGATCAAGTGCCACATTGTGGGAGAGAAAAAACAACAAAAGTATCACAAGGAACAATCCAAAAGTGTGCGGCCAACAACGAGCAGCAGACCTCACTCCCGTGCTGAGCCGCAGACCTCCTCACTCCCGTGCTGAGCCGCAGACCTCCTCACTCCCGTGCTCAGCCGCAGACCTCCTCACTCCTCTGCTGAGCCGCAGACCTCCTCACTCCTCTGCTGAGCCGCAGACCTCCTCACTCCTCTGCTGAGCCGCTTCCTCTGCTGCTGCTTTATTCCCGGAGATGGCATACAATCATCATTGGAGAGCTTTCTCTATTTCTTTCTTGTTTGCTCTCTGTCAATGGTGGAAGCTGACGGTCTCTTGTTGCAGAAGGAAATGAAGAAGAAAAAAAAATGAAAATAAAAGTCTGTGCATAGGACGATGCAGAAGCCGGCGGTGGCTGAACGTTCTGTTGCTGGAATGGAGTGAAAGAGGTGAGGGGTAAAAAAAAAAAAAGAAAAGGAAAAAAAAAAACCTCAGTGACACAGAGAGAGACAGGCTCATAGAATATGCAATAAAGAGAGAGAGGGAGAGAGTGAGGGGGAAAGAGAGGGGGACGGAGAGAATGGCACAGAGACACACAACAAATGAATGCCTTATAACGGGGACACTGGCACAGCAATGTTTCCGAAAGGGGGATCTGCGCGAATGTCTGTATATAGTGAACTTTGACACTACTATTGAAAGTGACACGTTTCTATGGAGATCTCTGCCTTATATGGAGCTCATGTCAAGGAGCCAAGCGAGGGGCTGCTGGCAACTGATAATCAAAGGCGACTGACTGGTCAGAGCCCCCAATCGGGGGGGAGAAGAGCTGGGAGGCTGAGGTTAGCCATGCCTCCTGCGCCCCATTGGTCGGGTGGCGGCTGCCTTTCTTCCTTTCTCTCCTCTTTGCCTTGTTACCTATGGTTGGGGCTGCAAGTCGGGGAGGGAGGGATGGGGGAGAGGAGGGGTAGGGGGCTGCAGTGACAAGCACACTGTTCATTCACAGCGCCTCTACCCGCTGCTATTTACTTTCAGAGCTGATTAGTATGGGTCGTCTATGGGCTCAGCAGAACAAAAATACTCCACTTGGGGTGGGGGGCTTCTATGGGGGGCTGAGGAGGGGGGATAGAAATTAGAAGAAGATAGAGAATGAAGATGTAAAAATGAAGACAAGATTTAGATTCATGTCTTCACTTGCCCTCCCCTTCTTTCTGGGTGACAATCACAAAAGTCACAAACTTAAAGGCGAATGTACAAAGCTTGTGAAAGTGAATGTGCTCCTATCGGCAGACAGATGGAGGCGATGAGCCTGCTCCCCCAGAGACATTGCTGACCACTGGGGAAGGCAGATCTGATTTATGCTGCCCCCCTGAGCACCACAGATGATCAGCAGGGTCCAGTCTGGAGAGGCTGCCCACACAGGGGACAATGGGTGACTTTCACCATCAGACATACAGGTCACAGCAGACACATGGCCACAGGAAAGCTGGATGGATTCACAGAGAAGGGTCACATATTTATCTATGGAAAGCTTTACATAAACATAATGAAGGCGGCTAGAAAAGTTTGCAGTGGGGGCAGGATGGAGGCAGGCGGGGGGCAGCAATGTTACCATAATTATTAATGACACAATGATAAGCTTCTCTTTTTGTTGTCTGGGAAGATCAATGCTTTGTAAGAAGAGTCCCAGGATCAGGCCTGTGTGTGACAAGTGCTGGAGCGGGCTGCCATCTAGCGTACAGCAAGTGAGCACAGCATGGAGAATATAGACAGTGAGTGCATGGCAGAGCCAGAGCCGAGCCTGTGCATGGGAGGCACACTCACCTGGCAGCTCCAGCCTCCCCGCACTCCCCGAGTGTGAGTGGGTCCTGTCAGCCGCACCAGCCCTGATGAGCTCCAGGCACAGAGGGGGATGGGTCCGCTGAATGCAGAACTGACAGTGTCGGATCATTTCCAACCGAATAGTTAACGGCTATTTCACGCCCGATATAATGAAGAGCTTGTGAGTGGTGCCGCTCGGCCGGGGCCCCCATTGTGCGGCCCCAGTGATGGAGGGGCTGCTGGTCGGTGCACGGCGCTCTCACTGGAAGCTCCGCTCTGTCTCCTGCCTGCACGAAAGGTGAAACGACGAATACGATTAAAGCGGACAAAAGGCGGCAGCTCCCTGTCTGACCGAGCTGCGGGCTCTGCTGCTGGACCCGGGCACAGTGCTGCCACCCAGCCGGGCACAGTGCTGCCACCCAGCCGGGCACAGTGCTCCCACCCAGCCGGGCATAGTGCTACCACCCAGCCGGGCACAGTGCTACAACCCAGCCGGGCACAGCGTCCAGAAGAGTGAACACTGGCAAGTACTCTATATTATGTATGTTTATATGTATCACCCCTGTGGCTGGCATCACCGGCCAGTCTTCATTTCAACGATATGGTTTAGTGAAAATGCTACTTTTTACTATTTTATGGAGCAATGCAACATGACTTCATATGCTTAACACATAATTATCTATCTATCTGTCTATCTTTCTATCTCTCTATTATCTATCTTTCTATCTATCCATCCATTCATTATCTATCTACTGTATCTCTCTATTAACTATCTATCTATCTATCTATCTATCTATCTATCTATCTATCTATCTATCTATCTATCTATTTATCTATCATCTATCTATCATCTATCTATGTATTATCTATCTTTCCATCTCTCTATTATCTATCTATCTATCTATCTATCTATCTATCTATCTATCTACCTACCTATCTATTATCTATCTATCTTTCCATCTCTCTATTATCTATCTATCTGTCTATCTATGTATTATCTATCTATCTATCTATCTATCTATCTATCTATCTATCTATCTATCTATCTATTTATCTATCATCTATCTATCATCTATCTATGTATTATCTATCTTTCCATCTCTCTATTATCTATCTATCTATCTATCTATCTATCTATCTATCTATCTATCTATCTATCTATCTACCTACCTATCTATTATCTATCTATCTTTCCATCTCTCTATTATCTATCTATCTGTCTATCTATGTATTATCTATCTATCTATCTATCTATCTATCTATCTATCTATCTATCATCTATCTCTCTACTATCTATCTATCTATCTTTCTATATCTATCTATCTATCTATCTATCTATCTATCTATCTATCTATCTATCTATCTATCTATCTATCTATCTATCTATCTTCCTTCTGAAGGCACAGTGCAGTTCCCTGTAATATAGGTGGCAGGACACTAGATGGATCAGTGATGTGCATGTTCTCGAAGAGCACCCAGATAACTTGAAGCCAGTGGGAACAGTCACTAATGGGGCCACCACTCTCCAGTATTGGACTATTTGCCACCTAATGCAAAGATCAATGCGAGTCACTGTGTGTGTGTGATAGTGTCACTTGTAGAGGGCGATACACAAACACCACTGACAGAAGACCTCTTGCTGACCATGTCTCCTTCTCCTTATTGTCTCCATGAACGCCATAGGGGTATTAGAAGATGTCAGCTCCTGTATGTGTTCCTTCACCATAGTAAACTTCCCCAGGCCCTGCTATCCATTGTCTCTATATAGAATGTTGCTAATTGTTGCAGGAATCCCATACTGTTTGGTAAGTTCTCCTTCAGTATCTACTAATGACTGTGTTTTCATGGAGTCAGGAGCAGGTAGATTATATTGTAATTACCTCGCTACCTGCCCCAGTAATCAGTCTGATCTGTATATAGTTCCTACTCCAGTGCACATCGGGGATTGCAGTCATAAACAGGCTCAGATTAGTGGAGTTATGTTATATTATAATATTATATTGTAACTGCACAGGAGCCCTGAAGTTAGAACTGCTGGTCAGTAATAAACAATCTGTGTATTAAATGCATTTTTTGAAGGGGAAAATCATACACAGAATATTCTTACATTTTCGGACTGGGTTATATACAGTGAAATGATCATGCACTTATTGACACACATAACGTTAGGCATATAGACATCAGACTTTACTTTGCTAGACTGATATATTCACATGTTCCCCAGTGCATCATTAGAATCAGGAAACCCTCAGCAAGGTAAGGGGCTGGTCGTTTTCTTTTTCTAACTATTATTAGTATAGGATAAAAAAATCACATGAATGAAAAATAAGCAGTCTCAATTTCAATATAACATTCATAAGAAAGACTTTTTACATTGTTCTCCCTCCAGCTTTGCAGCCATATCATACTGTCAAATAAAATCTGACGTTTAATTATCAGCAGAGATAAACCTTAATGTAACTATATTACGTTAATATTGAATCAAAGTTACATTATCCTTTAAATGAAATGAATACAGACATTCCCCGAGGGTTAAAAAAAGACACTAAGAAAAAAATAAATAAGAACAACCAAAATATTTTACATTTCAGAGTTTCCTACTATACATGGCTGATTCAGCAAAGGAAAATTCAGCCATCATAAAGTGAACTCGAATATATTGTTACAATATAAAACTAAACATTAGTGTTTTTTTTTACCTTTATAATAAGTTATGAAATATATCCATGTGCCTGATTAATGCTGACTTTTAACGAGTCTTATAAGTATTACAAATCTGTTTGCATATGTGCAGATATATACTTGTAATATATTTGTAAAATACAGGGAATTATTTTTACCATTATCTACTTGTTTTGTGGAATAATACAAAGTGACTTCATTCTTATAAAAATATAATGATTTAATATCTATCTATCTATTATCTATATATCTATCACCTATCTATCTATCTATCTATCTATCTATCTATCTGTCTGTCTGTCTGTCTGTCTGTCTGTCTGTCTGTCTGTCCGTCCGTCCGTCCGTCCGTCCGTCCGTCCGTCCGTCCGTCCGTCCGTCCGTCCGTCTATCTATCTATCTATCTATCTATCTATCTATCTATCTATCTATCTATCTATCTATCTATCTCATACATATTTATCTAGAAAGTGAGCCCCACAGATTTCAGTTTGAACCAATGTTTACTTTGCTCTGAGAACATTCACATTTTAGTTTTTCTGATCCTTTGCAGAAACCTGCATCTGATTTAAATGCAATATCTCAATTAAGCAGAATTCCTGAATGGTTGCAGAGCAAGTGCAGCGATTTTCCTCTCTCTGGTTCCATACAATAAATATATCTGTGCTTTGTGTGGAGTGGTATTCTCTCTCTATGGGGGAGGAAAGTGTGGCTAATTTACCAGAACCAGTGAGCTTCTAAACAGCTTGGAGTGTCCCAACTGGTCTGTGAACAAAACCTCCATATCTGACACAGCTTCCAGCCACTGAGTGCCCCGTTTTTTTTTTTTGTGTGTGTGTGTGTGTGTGTGTGTGTGTGTGTGAAAGTTGTGGTGTTAACCCTTCAGCTGGACGCTGAGAGGGTGACATGGAGAGGGCTATTTGAAGATCTTTGGGCTATTCTAAGCTCAGGTTGGTGTGAAAGAGACGAGAAGGTCACTTGAAGTCTCCTTTCAAGTACTCCCATTTTCTCTCTGGATCAGCAGCTCTGAATAGACACCATCTAATCGCTCTTAACAGAAGAAAAAAAGTCTGCAGCCCACTAAGATGCCCCATTCTCTGCATACCGCAAATGCATCTACATTGTGAAAAGGCAGTTCTGCCAATATGCTTTTCCAAAATAATATATATATATATATATATATATATATATATATATATATATATATATATATATATATATTTGTATATGTTCATTGTAATGTTAGCCATCGAATAAATTAAATAATCATGTTGAAAATAATTTTAATAATTTTCCAGGACTTGTATTTGCTACCAGCACACCAGCCTCCATAGGACAAGACCGAGACAAGAATGACTGCTTAGGATAGGGGAAAACTAACGCTGTCTTTCTTTTGTAGGTTCACAAGTTGATGGTAAAAGTCTACACACAGGCTGTAGGTTTTTCCCTGGGAAGCTGTAAATTCCTGGAAAAGTTTACTTTGCTGCTAAGGTGACAAACCACAACTTGAGCTTTCAAACAATTTTATTATATGTTTCCAGCTTTTCAGTCTTTTATGTAGTTTGAATCAGTGTAAAATAATGAAGTATATATATATATATATATATATATATATATATATATATATATAATATAGTAATAGTGATCTCTATATATTTTAATATACTATTAGTATTAATCTCATATATAAATGTGCACATATTAATCAACATATATACACACATATATAAAATATGTACATTTATGAGGTTAATGATAATCCTATTGTGACAAGCACTGATATAACTCCCCGTTTGTGACTAATAATAGTGCTCCAAGCCCTGCATTTATTTATTCCCGGTGATTTTACGTTTATTTTTCCAGGTGACAATGCATTTATTTCGTTATTCGAGGTGCTTTTGACCACACAGTAAATTTTACAAGTCATCTGACAGTTTTTCGATAGAACTCTGTGCGGAGTTTATGTGGGTGAAGCACGCAGGGCAGCCGGAAAGTTCACTCCTTCTAAAATGCTTTTTAAATAGTTTTCAAACAATTAATGCTATTTCCCATTTCCAATTAATAATCTGTATATACCACAACATTAATTTTTGAGATATTATTTTTTTTTTCAAACTACAGAAACCTAAATTTGCTCCTCGTACATTCATTTTCAATATGTCCAACTAGCAATAATGTGCATCATCATCAGGATTTAACTTTACTTCGTATTTTATTTATTTATTTTTTTATTTTATGCATGCACAAATTATCCTCAAAGCAACTAGTTGGGTTTAGTAGTTTAGCAAGACTAATTGGAGACAATGGACATAAACTGACTTTTCCAATTAACTGCTGGTTGGAGTTTAGTTAGAAGGACTGTCAACCCTGGCGATGGGTAATTGCTTTATTGCTCACTAAACTATCATCCACTTAGAACATATGGGCTAATTATTCTGGCCGGCCCCAGAAATAGACACTACAGATCTATTAGCCCATATAAAGTATATGGTAGTTTGAGGCAGGGGATCCATCGCTCTCCTAGGAGGGTAATGCCAGCTTAAGAAGGCGCTGGGCATATGACATACCTCTAGGACAAAAGACTACAGGCAGACATTGCCTTACAGAGCCTTACTTTTCTCACTAATATCATTTATGAGCATAATTACCTGAATGCAAGATTTATTCTGAAGTTTTAAACGCCCATGAATCTAAAAGTAAAATCATGTATCCAATTATTGCAAGCTAATTATTCATCATGGGGAAGAAAGTGACAGCATTCCTAGTGCACGGGCAAGCCAAGGGTTAACCGCAGTCCTGCAGAGAGGCAGAGGTGAGCGGACTGCGGTCGGTCCGTGCTGTCTCCTGTCACTCTGAATGACTCTTCCACTTATATAAACACTTACATTCCTACAAAATGTGAGACTCTGCAGAGTGGGGCTGATGTAACAACAACCCCTCCAGTGTGTACACAGCCTGTCTCCTAAGTCATACCTCTCCTCACCTTAATCTGCTGGAAGGAGCCCCCTGCCCGCCACATGGCACTGCAGATGCACCT
This sequence comes from Ranitomeya variabilis, assembly GCF_051348905.1. Taxonomy (NCBI): domain Eukaryota; kingdom Metazoa; phylum Chordata; class Amphibia; order Anura; family Dendrobatidae; genus Ranitomeya; species Ranitomeya variabilis. Next base: position 138,061,934 of record NC_135232.1, on the reverse strand, counting down.
CTTTCACGCCCATATGATTTGCAGACAGACAGGTGCAGGCAGCCACAGAGAAAGATAACTCAGGTGTCTTTAGAGAGAAAAGGAAGCATATTGTCAATTAGTGAGATCAGGTTATTCTTTGTTACATTCTCCATGCTGCTTTTTACTCCAGATGTATTCAGACCTGCTGTTTTTCTCCAATTTAGAGCAGATGAAACCCAAATTATGACGGAAATTCTGTTTTGTACCAAAATATTAGTATTTTCTTGGGGTCTTGGGTTAAATATGATCTTGTCTTGCTGAAAGAACCCTAAGGTCTGTGTGTCATTGATACATGACCCCCTAAAGATTAAGCCATTGATGAATTGCTCTCTACTGTTAGCTATTGATGCTGGACCCCTACTGTCCATAATATTAGCTATTGATACTGGACCCCCACAGGACACAGTCTATATCACTGCTATAAGACTCCAACTACCAGTGAGACCACCTCACATCAGTATACCACCTGATACACAATACACTTGTGTATTCCATATCTGACAATTTGGGGATCCCAAGAACAGATTAGGAGACTCTTATCAGATCTAACTTGCAGTTTTGAGGATTTTCTCTGCCTATTTACAAACATTTTAAGAGAAACATTGAAATGTAAGTGTAACTAAAGTCAATAAATTAAGATATATTTTATGTGTGCCACTTCTTATTAATATATGCTTTACTGCAATCTTCAGACCATTGAGACCAGGACATGGAATGTGACTGGTGTATTTACTTTGTGCATTATGTTTTGCCTTTACAGACCTGTCAGATCCTCATCATGGTGCTGATTCATGACCTGGCAATATCTCTAATGGTAAGGGAATCTCTCCAGTATGTCGTCTGTACAGTTACATATAAGAATACTGCCATCCATTCTCTAACCAGTGGGACTTGCAGTTGTGATCTGTTCTTACCAGTTACAGGATTCTTTACTACTTTCATGGGTTGAAATTAGTATAAGTGCATGGATTGTTGTGAACTTACTGGACATTTGATGTAAAAAAGTAGCTTTTTGTGACCTTAAATATAAGTCTTTTAACTGACCTCCGATATAAGAGACTAGCCTCCCCATACAGGTGACAATCCAGCAGCTGTCGGCTGTACACTATAACTGACAACTTGCTGCATCAGCCACGATCAGTGTTTGCACCTTTCCAAATCTGTTTAACCCCTTAGATGCTGCTTTCAATAGTGACTACATCATTATAAACGGTTAACAGACTGTGGGGGCTTCCTCCTAATCCCAATTGGTGCCCTCAGATCATGATTGTGTAGTCCTGATGTTTGCGATTGGCAATTCATGGCCAAATTCTGGCCTGAAAAGCAACTGAAGGGTTAATAAACTACCCGACAGCAGTTTTCAATATGTCAGGGGGTGCTGTTTTTAAAATGGTATCACGTTTGGCGGTTTCCCAATATGTGGGACCCCTAAAGGCACTTCAAACATGGCTAAGACCCTAAAAAATAAATTTTGTAAATTTCCTTGAAAAAATGAAAAATTACTGCTAAATTTTTAACCTCCTAAAATGCTAACAAAATAAAAGAACATTTTACAAATGATGCTGATGTAAAGCAGACATGTGGGAAATGTTATTTATTAATGTTTTGCTGTGGCATGACTATCTGGATTAAAGGGATAATCATTCAAAGTTTGAAAATTGCTATTTTTTTTACATTTTTCTCAAATTTCTTATATTTTTTATAAATAAACACAAAACATATCGACCTAAATTTACCATTTTCATAAAGTATAATGTGTCACGAAAAAACAGTATCAAAATCACTGGGATTTGTTGAAGCGTTCCAGAGTTATTACCACATAAAGTGACACTGGTCAGATTTAAACAATTTGGCTCCGTCAGTAAGGGGTTAATTCATTAATCTGGAGACAAGGTTTAGTTCATTGCCCTAGAACTATCTCTAAATATCCTGGATCTGGCAAAGTGGCACATGCCCAAGTAGCCAGCCCTCTACTCAACTAATACATTCTCAAAATTCTGTATTTTTTAATTATATTGTAAACAATTAATTTTGTCAAAAGATCCTTTGAGTTGTGTTTTCATGCTGCAATAACATGTGCTACATGTGTGCGGATTGCAAACAAATGATACAATGGGCATTTCCATTAATACTTTCTTGAATTAAATGTGAATAATAATAATACTACAGTATTATATGGGGAGTTCATTCATTAATTTGCATGGAGTCTCACCACAATGACTTGTCTGACAACCCAATTTTTTTTTAAATAATGTGGCATAACTTTACTTATGACAACAATTGTGGTTATTGTAAATAGGAAAACAATGATTATTATATATAGACACCAAAATGAAGAAAATGTTATGTAAGATAATAGCATGTGCTCTCTTCTCTTTGGATATGGTATTTTAATATGAACTTTGATGAAATCTATTTTTGTAACTCTCTTGTATGCGTCGACAACATCGAGTAGTACGTTAGCTTGTTATTAATAATGCTAATAATAATAATAATATGAACTCACTGCAGCATTCACTTTGGCCTTCAAGCCATATTTCTAAGAGTTGAACTTGCCATGTTTTGCAATGATAAAAGTGGTCTACATGATAAAATCACCCTTAAAACTAAAGTTCTTGAAAAAAGCTTTGGCTATCCTCTGGTGTTACCTTGCGTCCTAAGGATTCCTACCTGTGTCCCACCTGGGACTTTCTGGCTACAAATTCTGCACAGGTCAAACCAAGAGTAGATGCCAAGCTAAGGAATGGAATATGGCTTGGGCTAGGTTAGGGCTTTCTTGCAGCCTGAAACACCAGTTTTTAATTATTAATATTATTATTATTTATTATTATAGCGCCATTTATTCCATGGCGCTTTACATGGGAGGAGGGGTATACATAATAAAAACAAGTACAATAATCTTGAACAATACAAGTCATAACTGGTACAGGAGGAGAGAGGACCCTGCCCGCGAGGGCTCACAATCATTGATGAGTGACCGCGGTAGTCTGCAGAATACGACTAAAAAAAAGATTTACTAATACTTTTTGTGCATTTTTTTTTGCCAAGAATAGAATACATTAATGAATCGAGCACATAAATGCAGATTTAGACACCAGTACAGCCAAAGAAGCTGAGCTGGTAAGTTTAAGAACTTTTACAAGGTATTTTAGAAGTTCTTCACCAGCTATTTTGAAAAGTATATAATCATTATTATATATATTTTTTTCTGGAGGGACACTTATTTCTTGTAGCTGACCTTTATGCACATTTTGTGTGCCATATATTAGGTTGCCTTTTCCTGTTCTGTTCACTTCTCAAGAGTTATCTCACTATGATTGCAGACAGGATTATAATACAATGTAACATGTATAGAGATAACACAGGATTCACAATTCACAATAGATGGTTTTGAAGCGCTCCTCCCCCCATCTGCACAATGACCTCTGCACAGGTCACAGAGCATATCCACAACTCTGTGCCTTTCCCATATAAGTCAATGAACCTCTTTAGTCTGCAGTTTCCTGTGGTTCATGTGGCTGCTGTACAGCATATCTCTGAAGGCTGTTAACATTGCTCTGCAAGATGATCAATCACTGGAAATAAAATAATGACAACAAATAACTATTTACTAACAATGAGGAAGGAGAGAAGACCTTGCTAGTAAGTGATGAGTAAGGCCGACGTCACACTAAAGTATGAAAAAATCGGTCTGAGTTTCCCTGCCGAGAGTCGCAGGAGTGTTCTCCATATGGTAATCCGTGTGTAATGCGTTTGCAGTGCGATGATGCGATTTTCTCCAACCCATGTATCCGTATGACATCCGTATTACTTTACATTTCTCACTGATTTTCCCCATTGAATTAAATTGCTCAATGGACTGAAATGAGGAAAATGTGTGCGCATTTGTTGCAAGCTAGACGGATGGTCCGTGTGGTGTCTGAGTTTTTCTCCCATCCATTGACTTGCATTGGTGAGTCTTGGCCGAGTCTCGGAGACAATTACAGCATGCTGCAATTTTACACGCACGCAGAATATACCTGAGAAAAAATACGGTGATGTGAGCTGCCCCATAGATTAACACTGGTCTGAGGGCTATGCGATGTTTTCTCACATAGCACTCGGACGTATTCTACGGTAGTGTGACGCAGGACTTATGGAAACTGTGCATGATCCATTATCAAAGCTTATATCTAGGCATAACGTGATCTGACCTAACAAGCTTTTATATTTTATTGATTTTTATAGATAATTGTGGTAACCATATCTTTTATCTTCATATGCCCCCTTTGCATGTGGTTCCTATCTTGTGTTGATGGACTCCCTTTAGTTTTAACAACTGGATGTAGTAGTAATGTGTCATTGCGCTGAAGCCAACTTATCACAACAAAGACCATTGATTATAGAATCATAGAATGGTAGAGTTGGAAGGGACCTCCAGGGTCATCACGTCCGACCCCCTCCTCAATTCAGGATTCACTAAACCATCTCAAACACATGTCTGTCCATAGACTCATAATAGATTGCATGGCGTTAGTCATGTAAGATATAAAACTCTACCAAAAGAATATTTGCCATTGTTATCTGCTGCAGCCTTGGGCTGTTGCGGGGCAAATTATGGTCTCTATTTTACAGCAGAGAGGGTCAAGAAGACTCCCAGTGTCGGTTAGATTTCCAGTTGAGCCATAGTGATATTACAGTCCAGGTGAATACGTTGAATTGAGAAAACCCCCTCATTGTACTACAGTTGTGACTCAAAAGGAAAAGTTGCCCTACAAAAAGTCTCCATGTGACCCCACACAAAGAATTCTTTCATATGGCAAAATTCTGGTCAGTTTACTGGTCAGCAATTTGCTTTATTATTTGTAAACCAAAATCAGGAGTTCCACCCCCAGTTTTGGCTCATAAATACTGACTAAATATTATGTGAAACTGGTTTAAGTAATTAAATAATCATTTACAAACACCAAGGAAAAGCTTGTTTTACCACTTAGTTGAAATCTAAGCAATCTGACTATTAGTTATAATATTGAGTTATAGAAACATAAAGAATAAAATATTTAAGATAAGTGCAACTTCTCAAAATAAAATATTGGGAAGGGAGGAAAGAAACAGGAATTTACCAGGACTTATTTTTTTTCAAAACTGTTTCCAAATCCGTGGAAAGTTTGCATCTATTGATACAAAATTGAGCTTATTTGGTAATAGTAAATTACGTATAAATAATTATTGAAGTCCCTGCTCTGGATAATATTTCTACTTTGCAATACAGAAGCAATACAATGAGAAAAATCTACATTAACAATAGAAAACAATTCTACAGTAATACACATGCTGGACATGGCAGACGGGCAATTTCAGATTTTTGTTGTCTAATTTGTAGTTGTAATATAGTGATGCGATTCTCAGCTGTGCCTCTGTTGCCTGTGTGTGAACCTAGACTTACCGTAGGGTGAAATACTCGTAATTGCACTCAAAGATATGGTTCTGTTTTCAGTTGTCATCGTACTAAACATAACGTAGCCTTTTTGTGGTTGTGATATTTAGGTAATTAATATAAAGGCTCATTCAAGTGTCAGTGATCTTCTTGTATGAAAAAAAAAAAAATGTGATTTCCAGCAGTGTTTTAGATCAGATTTTAATCAAAGTTTTTCAGTGTCAGTTTTTACCATCAGAGTTTCATCAGTTTTTCTCGATTGCAAAAAATCTGATGGAGGTTTCTCAAGCTTCTCCTATCAAATAGTTAGTGAAAGATGGACAGCACACGGATGAACAATGTTGTCTGATTTTGTCATGGACCCATAGACTTGCATTGATGAGTTTGATCCATGTCTCAGATCAAATTCGGACATGTCTTGGTGATTTGGTGTGGTCTCTGTCGGCAAAAATACATGGACATGTGAACAGCCCCCAAAACTATAAGAAGTCTGAGTTCTATCTCTGAAGAGCATGGATAGAATTCGTACATGAAAAACTGACGTCTGGATGAGCCCGAACTGTTGTAGTAAATGTATCTACTGATATCTGCTGACATTTTTGCGGATAATGAAGGCAGTCATATTTTATATATCTAGTGCAAGACGGGAAGATAATCCTATGTTACGATACTATTTCACTTGTAACTTAAAAAACTAAAATTAACACTATAGTTTTCGATTAGAAAATATCAGAAATTCTACATATTGTTTACATGTGTAGCAAATTAATAAAAAAAGAAACAAGTAAATCCAATGATTAATTAGTTAATTTCGTATTTTTTTCAAACCTTCAATTCAGCTTACAAGAATGGATTTAAAGATTAAAATATGTATAAAGCGTGATAAAATATAAAGCAATGATACAATTAATGATATATTATTATTATTACTTTTTTTCTTCTAAATGAGTATAAATATAATTTTTACCTACTTGCTGATGATGGAACAGAACAGGAACAATTACAGATATTGTTCCTTTGAATATAATTAGAATTATTTAAGTGCACTAATACAGAATGACAAGCCGCTACGCGATTGTGGATCCCGCAGAAAGAAATAATTTTACATTAATGTACATACATTGTTGAGGAATAAATCACTGGTGCTTCTATTAATTTTGTTGTCTGAGTGCTTCTCAAGAAGAAGAATACATTTCAATTTGACTAGATGTTTTTCAGTAAAAAAAAAAAAAAAGAAAGAAAGAAAGGGCTAATGGAAGTCCAGAGAAGAAAATGAATAAAATATGAGAACATGGAAATGCTCACACATATTGTAAATGGGAACATAATTTGGAATCAAAGGATATGATGACGAATAAGAACCAATTGGCCCATATAAACTTCAAGGCTTGCTTACAATCACAGAGAGGTCACCATGCCAGTGCACACATACTGCATACAGATGTAACAATGCAGCAGCTAGAAAACCCACAGCTGCAGGAAAATGATGCGCGTTACTGTTACATTTATATCAGACAACTGGTTTTACTGTACCTGTGTCCTCCTCCACTACATATTTATTGGCTTTGAATAGCATTAATACTAGACACTTTGTATGAACATTTTATAAATACTTTTTTTTAGCTTTTGGCTTCTTTTTGGCTTCTTTGCAGAAAGTTAACACTATTAATACACAGGATACATTTTATGCTGTAAATCAAAGCATTCTGCCAGAGAGCAAAAGTTTGCCGTCTTCCTGACCAACATTTCTTTTATTACAACCACTGTTCATATGTATTGTGGAATAATAATAATGTAGCAATAGCAACTACTAGAAAAAGCTTGCCCCAATAGATATACATAACAAATGCTGTTAACATTTTCCTTTTTTATCATCTGATTGATATTATATTTATGTTGTTTCATCTATGGCAGTGTATAAAATGATACCAGATCAGTGCACAATTTTGCACACACCATACAATTTACAGAGGCACAGTGTCAGTTAAGGAGCAACCTATATGTTGACTTCTGACGTATTGGCTTAATTATAGAGAGAGCAAATCTTTTGAAGTTAAAATTTGCAAACTTTGGCATTTTTTTGCATAAGTTTAATTTGCAATGATTTGATTTGCCATGAATTGCCCTTAAAAAAGCGTGTATAACACTCTTAGGTCTTTTAGGATTGTATCCAATCCAAGTCAAGCTCTTTAAATAAACACAGACTTAGTCATGTCAAATTGATCTCACCATAAAGAGTTATGAGTAAATGGATGGTAGTCGTTCATCACTCCAGTCCTGTCACACACTACCTGTAATGTTTATTCACTGTTTTAGGATTTTCTCTCCCTATCTCTTTTGCTAAGCTAAGAGCTGTGATGTGCTCTCATTATCCAGATTCAGCCCAAAATGGCAGCTGCATTCCTTGTCATGGCTTTTATATGGGATCTGATAGTTCCTCTTGATTGGCTGTGCTATACCATGTGATATAATAGCTGCATGTTATTATCAGGAACACCTGGCCTGACCCAAGGTTGTGTGAACCTTTTCTGGCTGATATAAACTTCTGCCTTTTTTGCAATTTGCAGGAATCAAATTAAAAATAGTTTGAATTCCTAAACATTTAATACAAAATTGATTAACATTGAATCGTCTAGTCCCTTCCTTATTTAACCATTATTCTCATGAGTAGCACTATTTAAATTCATATATAATTCATATAATCTTATTAGTGTTTTTTGTTTAAGAGCAGCTATACAATATCATTATGTAATGATCCATATCTATTACACAGGTCAACAACAAAAATTTTTTTTTCTGGTGTCCAAAATATTTTAATGAATTTGGGGTATTTTTGGGGTGCTGATTCTGAATATGCTATCAGTTTTGCCAAATTGGCTCAAGTTTTTGACATTTTTGGTATCTTATTTATAGCACTTGTTGGTAAATGCGACGCATCATCTCATTAATTTATTTGGATTAGTACTTGAACTGAGCAGTTCTCAATATAGTTTTGTGTTAATTAGTGTTCTAAAAGTTTGTTCATAGCTTGATTTTTGCACTAACTTTATGTTGTTGTCTGTTTTCCAGTGAAAAGCATGAACTCATCAAGAAGAAGTTGTCTTAACGATCCAGACTCATTCTGTTACATTTGTGGTGAATACACACTGCCAAAACATAGAAGAAACATAACAGACTTCGTAAAAAAAGTGTATTTTGCCTATTTTGGGGTTATGCTTGGGGACCAAGACAAGTTTTGGGCACCACACATAGTGTGCAAAGCATGTATCGAATTATTACGAAAATGGAGCAAAGGACAAAGAAAAAGCTTCAAATTTGGTGTTCCAATGGTGTGGAGAGAGCCAAAAAATCATCATGATGACTGTTATTTCTGTGCAGTGCAAGTGCAAGGATTCAATAAGCATAAGAAACGAAAATGGGAGTAACATGGAATCTGCAAGAATGCCTGTCCCTCATTGTGAAGATGTGCCTGTACCTGTGTTTACCATAAATAACAGTCATCATGATGATTTTTTGGCTCTCTCCACACCATTGGAACACCAAATTTGAAGCTTTTTCTTTGTCCTTTGCTCCATTTTCGTAATAATTCGATACATGCTTTGCACACTATGTGTGGTGCCCAAAACTTGTCTTGGTCCCCAAGCATAACCCCAAAATAGGCAAAATACACTTTTTTTACGAAGTCTGTTATGTTTCTTCTATGTTTTGGCAGTGTGTATTCACCACAAATGTAACAGAATGAGTCTGGATCGTTAAGACAACTTCTTCTTGATGAGTTCATGCTTTTCACTGGAAAACAGACAACAACATAAAGTTAGTGCAAAAATCAAGCTATGAACAAACTTTTAGAACACTAATTAACACAAAACTATATTGAGAACTGCTCAGTTCAAGTACTAATCCAAAGAAATTAATGAGATGATGCGTCGCATTTACCAACAAGTGCTATAAATAAGATACCAAAAATCTCAAAAACTTGAGCCAATCTGGCAAAACTGATAGCATATTCAGAATCAGCACCCCAAAAATACCCTAAATTCGATGAAATATCTTTGGCACCAAAAATGCTGTTGACCAGTGTTATCTATCTATCTATCTATCTATCTATCTATCTATCTATCTATCTATCTATCTATCTATCTATCTATCTATCTATCTATCTGTCTATCTGTTGCTTTAATTGTGTAAGAAAGTATTAAATGTAAAAATAAAATTAAAGTAATAAAAGTATAAATGTAAAAATTTGTCAACTATTACTAAACACGATTGTTTTCCCTATGGCATTAAGATGGTCTAATACTAAGCAAATAATTTCGGATACTGTACTCTTGATTAAAAAAAAATAACACTCAGTTGTAGGAAGGTGTATGTATGCACCATAGATAGTGGTCGGCTGAACCCTTACTTGGTTGACAGTTATGTCTCCCAACTCCCCCATTCATACTCTTGCTCGGATGGGCCAAACATGCATTTATATTTAATAGGGAGAGTGGAGTAAGAGGTTTCCAGACATTTTTGATCTACCCATAAAACAAAAGTCTCGTGCCTTGTAACTTAACATGCCCTATCCTTGTCTGCCTTGACATCATCTGCTCAGTTTCAATGTGTACGGAGGCCTAAGGCAATTGAGCACTCACATTGGCCCACATAGTGAAGGAATTAATGCAAAGTTGTTATTGTGAAAATTGTACTATACTTGCCATTAGGAACTGAGCAGATTACCGTAATAGTCCAGTAGTGGTCTGATGCAATGACTGACAGTCTTCCCTGTGTGAGCATACATACACAAGTAGATGTAATTCACATAATGAAACCACAAGACATCTGAATCCTTAAAATGAAAGGTTATAATGGATCTGTTCTCATAAAACTTTATATCAGCTCCTTGGTGATTCTTGCTGTACAACACTCCAGATGTAGATGAGCCAGCACTTTCCTTGTATATTTTTAGCCATAACATAGAAGTGTGAACAGAGGCATATATAAGGGTTTAACATAGGGGTACTAAGGAGCTAAATACACCTGAATAGGCCCCCAAACTCGAACTACTACTATAGAGGAGCACCCTACTTAGAACGGGGACCTCAAAAGATGACATTTCTGATACTGAAAAGAATAACTAGACAAAGGTAGAGATGAATATTATCACCATACCACTACATGTACCAGTTCTAGAGACCATATTAGTGATTACAATATAAATATTATATAGTGGGGAAGCACGGTGGCTCAGTGGTTAGCATTGCAGCGCTGGAGTCCTGGGTTCAAACCCCATCAAGGACAACATCCACATGGAGTTTGCATGTTCTCCCCGTGTTTGCGTGGGTTTCCTCCGGGTTCTCCAGTTTCCTCCCACATTCCAAAGACATACTGATATGGAATCTAGATTGTGAGCCCCATCGGGGACAGCGATGGTAATGTATGTAAAGCACTGTGGAATATGTTAGCGCTATATAAAAATAAAGATTAATATTATTATAGTGTATAACAAAATCTTCTTTGGGGATATTTGCACGTATTTAGGCAGTGCTGCTGTTTTTCAGGATTTTTAATGTATGTATATACTGTATATATACATATATATATACACACACACATATATTTAACGTCCCAAGCACCCCCCAATCAATAGTAGGGGTGGGGTTATGCAGAGTCCATGAATATGTTGGACTACCTGGCAGCAGGTTTACTAGTCCTCAAGTGGAAATATCCTGCTGATAAGGGCTGTCCCACACGTCCAGATAATTCCGGTACCGGAATAAATCGGTACCGGAGTTATCCGTGTCCGTGTGCCTGGGAACTCACGGAGGCCATACACGGAGCGTGTGGTACCCACTCTGCATGGTGCTGAAGCTGCGATTCATATCTTCCCTGCAGCAACGTTTGCTGTAGAGAAAATATGAAGAATAGTGTTTAAAATAAAGATCCATGTGTCCGCCGCCCCCCCACCCCCTGTGCGCCCCCCCCGCTGGTCAGAAAATACTTACCCGCTCCCTCGCTGCTTCCTGGTCTGGCCGCGGCTTCTCCTGCATGCGGTCACGTGGGCCCGATCATTTACAGTCATGAATATGTGGCTCCACCTCCCATAGGGGCGGAGCCGACTATTCATGATTGTAAATGATCGGCCCCACGTGACCGCATACAGTAGGAGGCGCGGCCAGACCAGGAAGGAGCGGGGGAGCGGGTGAGTATTTTCTGACCAGCGGGGGGGCGCACAGGGGGTGGGGGGGGGCGGCGGACACATGGATCTTTATTTTTAACACTATTCTTCATATTTTCTCTACAGCAAACGCTGCTACAGGGAAGATATGAATACCGGCTTCAGCACCATGTGGGGGGGACAGCGCTTACTGTAGCGCTGTCTCCTGCACGCACACGGACCCCAGACGGAGAATGTCCGTGTGAGGTCCGTGTTTTACGCGGACCCATTGACTCTATTGGGTCCGTGTAAAACGTGCGCTCCCACGAACACTGACATGTCTCCGTGTTTGGCACACGGAGACACGGTCCGCAAAAAATCAGTGACATCTGAACAGATGCATTGATTTTTATGTGTCTACGTGTGTCAGTGTCTCCAGTACGTGAGGAAACTGTCACCTCACGTACCGGAGCCACTGACGTGTGAAACCGGCCTAAAACAGTGATTTTCTAAAAAATATAGCAATCAGCCAAGTAAGTTATAAATAACTGGAATCAAGATTTCTGTCTCTACATTATGGAATGAACTGGTGGCGAAATCGCTTTAAATAACATTGCTACATAAAAAATTAAAGAAGTTGGACAACTTATTCTCATACCCCTTGCTTGACCCCGATAAAATAAAAAACCTATACTCACCTCTCGTGCCGGATGTTGGCACTTGCTCTCTGTGCGGCCCTCATGTGATGTTGTGGCATGTGACGCTGGCGCCCAGTCAGCACTGGTGTCACTGTCTCCGCCTTCGGACAAATCGAACATGAAGAGGAAGGCAGGGATTAGCTGCAGCCTGGATTTCCTTTTCATGTTTGATTTGTCCAAAGGTGGAGACAGTGACATCAGAGCAGATTGGGCATCAGCGTCATGTGTCACAAAAACTGCATGGGAGTCCCAGGGATAGTGAGTGCCGACACTGCTGGAACGGCGCTACCATGGGAGGTGAGTACACTCTTTTTTATCTTATTGGGGTCAAACATTTTGGTCAAGAAGAGGTTGTCCTAGCAGTGGACAATCCCTTTAAGGGAAGGGGTGGTGCCTTAGTGTCCCAATAATATATAATAATGCCTCAGGCTGTCCTCAAAAAGTAAAAATGCAAAAAAATGCCCTTTGAATATCCCTACAGTGGTTACAGAAAGTATTCAGACCCTGTTAGGATACGAGTTCCCGCCGCTGCAAAAGGGGGAGTCTCGAACCATCTCCGCTGCGGTCTCTCATTCTGCATCAGCCGCAGTGGAGCCTGCTCGGCGGAGACGTCAGTCCCAGTGTCTTGCTCAGTCTCACTCTGTGCAAAGGGTTACTACTGCCTTTCCAGGCTCTGCCATTGTAGCCTGTACTGATCAGCGGCGAGCAGACATCTCTGGGACTAAGTCCTGCTTTTCCCCTTCTGAGCATGCCCAAAGGAAGACCTCTCAGTGGAGGTCTGGGGTCACATGCTCAGGTACTGCAGCAGTTCCTACTGGTTCTCTAGGAAGGTCATGAAGCTGCTCAGTTGCTGTAGCAGTTCTCATTGGTCCTCTAGGAAGGTCCTGAACTTGCTGCAGCTATAAAAGGTTCTCATGACCGCATGGCCATGCGCTAGTATACACTTGTTTATGTGTGTGTGTGTGTTGTGAGTGAAAGTCGCTCCTTAATTATCCCCTCCTTTGTGTTTGAATGCTCGCGTAAGGAGGATGATTGTAATCTAGTGCCCGACTTGTAACCAACACTGGTACACAAACAGCGTCTATTGCAGTGACCGCCAGTGCGGCGCCGTGTGCTATCACAGCGCTTTCCAAACCCAAGTCTGGGTGGTTAATGGCGTCCGCCAGTGCGGCATCGCATGCACTCTCGTGCTATTTAATTATTATTTCTGTTACGTGCGGTACTGTTGCTCTGTGACGCAACAGGGTTAGCTTCTTTCACACAGGGTGAAGCTAACCCGTTTGTATCCTCACTGTACCGCCATATAGTCCATCATTGCTTAGCAGCAGGTTCCATCTCTGCACGGTGGACCCCGGGCTGCGAACACACCTTATTCCTTTTCTCTAATTATTTGGTGCGTTCCGCTAGCCCTAACAGACCCCTTTACATTTTTCACTCTTTGTTTCATTGCAGCCACTTGGTAAATTCAAAAAAGTTTTTTTTTTTTACATTAATGTACACTCTGCACCCCATCTTGACTGAAAAAACAGAAATGTAGTAATTTTTGCAAATTTAATAAAAAAGAAAAACTGAAATATCACATGGTCGTAAGTATTCAGACCCTTTGCTCAGACACTCATATTTAAGTCATATGCTGTCCATATCCTTGTGATCCCCCTTGAGATGGCTCTACTCCTTCATTGGAGTCCAGCTGTGTTTAATTAAACTGATAGGACTTGATTTGGAAAGGCACACACCTGTCTATATAAGACCTCACAGCTCACAATGTATGTCAGACCAAATGACACCCTTACACCTCTCCAGTCCATCCTTAACTCTGCTGCTCGACTAATTCATCCCCTCACTCAGGGCCGTATTTAGAGTTTCTGCTGCCCTAGGCACTTTTAGTGCTGCCTCCCCCCTGATGTGAAAGTCGCCTTTTGCAGCAGATCCGGCAGTTTTTCTGCATCTGCCGCGTAACGGATCACTTATGGCAACACTGCGTTCGGCCTCATTCATTCCCTATGGGATTTGCGGCCCTTGCCGTGATCTGGCAAATGCGGTACCATACCTCCCAACTTTTGAAGGGAAAGAGGTATAACGTTTGCGGCGCGCATAGTGCGCCACGGCAAATTTTAGGCCACACCTCTGACCACACCCATTTCACAACTAGTCACACCCATATCCACATCCCAGCCACACCCATTTAGCACTACTGATCACACTGTTTCATATACGATAATTATAAACAAAACAATATGGCCACACAGTGCTCCATACTGTATAATGGCCACACATGATGCTCCATACTGTGTAATGGCCACACATGATGCTCCATACGACATAATGGCCACACATGATGCTCAATACTGTATAATGGCCACACATGATGCTCCATACTGTATAATGGCCACACAGTGCTACATACTGTATAATGGCCACACATGATGCTCCATACTGTATAATGGCCACACATGATGCTCCATACTGTATAATGGCCACACATGATGCTCCATACTGTATAATGGCCACACATGATGCTCAATACTGTATAATGGCCACACATGATGCTCCATACTGTATAATGGCCACACATGATGCTCAATACTGTATAATGGCCATACATGATGCTCAATACTGTATAATGGCCACACATGATGGGGCGGTCGGGAGGTGACCCAGGACTTAAAAAAAAACCTTGCTCAGGAGCCGCCCCCCGCATCGTCCCCGCCCTAGGCACGTGCCCTCAAGTGCCTAGTGGCAAATACAGCCCTGTCTTCACTACTCCTCCTCTTTCCCCCTCTGCAAATCTCTTCACTGGCTCCCATTCCCTCAGCGTACCCAGTTCAAACTACTAATACTGACCTACAAGGCCATCCATAACCTGTCTCCTCCATATATCTCTGAACCAATCTCCCGATATCTTTCCTCACGTAATATCTGGTCCTCCCAAGACCTCCTTCTCTCCTCCACACTTATCCGCTCCTCACCCAACCGCTTCCAGGACTTCTCCAGAATATCACCCATCCTCTGGAATTCCTTGCCTCAACACATCCGACTATCAACCACATTCGGATCCTTCAGACGGAACCTGAAAACCCAAAAGGTTTTCTCCATTCTGTAATGCTGTAGATAAGCCCCCGATGTATCCTGAAAGATGAGAAAAAGATGTTAGATTATACTCACCCAGGGGTGGTACCGCTGCGGTCCCGGTCATATGAACTCAAGCGTGGGAACTTTTACCAGGCTCCAGTTCATGAGGACATCCAGCAGAGGGCGCCTCACCGCAACTCAAGGTAACTACAGGTCATTCCCCTGCAATCCATTCATTCCCGGGGGTTTTACAGCCACGAGCACTGCTTTAGCACAGCTCCTGGCTGTAAAATGATTTAACCCCTTCAGATGGATTTACTTCGTGGGACTTGACCTGAGCGTCGGAAGGTATGAGATATTGTTGTTTTTTTATTTTTCGTTTGTTACAGAACGAGGGTCTTCAGGTGGATTACCAGTATAATAAAATATTACAACAACCTGTGTCTTTATTTCATTAAAATACTTTTTAAAAATGTGTGTGTGTTTTATTAACCATTTCGTACTATTGGATTAATAATGGCTAGGTGTCATAATTGACGCCTCTCCATTATTAATCTGGCTTAATGTCACCTTACAATAGCAAGGTGACATTAACCCTTCATTACCCCATATCCCACCGCTACACGGGAGTGGGAAGAGAGTGGCCAAGTGCCAGAATGGGCACATCTTCCAGATGTGCCTTTTCTGGGGTGGCTGGGGGCAGATGTTTTTAGCCAGGGGGGGCCAATAACCATGGACCCTCTCTAGGCTATTAATATCTGCCCTCGGTCACTGGCTTTACCACTCTGGTGGAGAAAATTGCGTGGGAGCCCACGCCAATTTTTTCCGCCATTTAACCCTTTATTTTCCAAGCTAGAGTGCCCACATTTTGCACATACACACTACTAACATTAGTAGTGTGGAATATGCATAAAAAAAGGGATATGAGATGGTTTACTGTATGTAAACCATGTCTCATATCCTGTCAGGTTTGGGAAGGAGAAAGAAAAAGCCGGCAATTGAATTACCGGCTTTTCACATATCTCGCGCTGAATTAAATATAAATACAGAATATATATATATATATATATATGTGTCTCAATGACATATATATGTATATATATATATATATATATATATATATATATATATATATATATATATATACTGTATATATGTTTTAACGAACATTTGAGCACATAAATCCATTAGATGTCGGTTTTGCAATGCCTGCGAGAAAATATCGCAGTACGGATGCCATACAGATTACATACGGAAGATGCCATGCGCAAAATACGCTGACACACCCTGCCTACGGATGACATACGGATCACTATTTTGGGAACATTTCTGCGTATTACGGCCGTAAAAAACGGACCGTATTTACATACGCTGAGTGTGACGCCGGCCTAAAGCAGGAGTGGAACAATCAGAGGAAAAGTATAATAGAAACACGTCACCACCTCTGTATGTATAAATTATCACCCACTCCTGGTTTTGGCTTACAAATACTGATGTGAAATACTGACCAAATACTGAACATGCGATTGTGGTCTAAAAGGCTACAGACATGTTTTTTAGAAAATGATCTTGTTTGAATTGAGATTTTATGTTAAACGTTTGGATACTTTTTTTCCAATATCACTATTAATATTCATCTATAGATATTTTTTTTTAGATCTCGTAGTTCGCAAATTGTCCTCCTTGCCTCATTATAAGCTGACACTTCCTGTTCAGTACAGACAACTTTTCAGCAGTCTCAGTATCATCACATACAGGATTACAATGAAAGGTAACAGCTATCTTTAGATAGGCATAGAAAACACAGGATCACACAATTTAAAGTAGGCGATGATCATAGCTCCCCGCCCTTACACCACAGTGAGCCCTGCACAAATTATAGGTTATACCCATAATAGTCATAGATATCAATGAACATCTCCAGACTACAGGTTCGTTAACAAGAAAAATTTAGATGACACATTCCCTTTACATTTTGTTATTACATAATAAGCTGGCATAATAGAATGGAAATTGGGTAAGGCATGGAGAGATTAATTTGACCTCCATAAATGATACCTTATTTTATTTTCCTCCTCTTTCCAGGATTCTTTCCTGACGAACAGTTCATATTTCACACTTGATTTCTATACATTCTAACTAGGAACCATCACTGCTCATGAATGCAAGACTTGAATATTCCAGAATAAAGAAGTTTAGGGTACACATGGTTGGGCAAGAATGTTAGGATTAACCTCATATAGCAAAATGACATACATATGCATCGTAATGTGGCGTGACTTACTGCATCAGGATATACATGTGCATCAGTAAGATGGTGTAGGCCCACGAGTTGAAACTAAATATAGTGTTCATCACTGCAAATTACGGTAACTGCACAGAATTGGAGGGAAAACCATTTTCCCCATTGCAGTGGGATGCAGTGGGTTTCTATGGTAACCAGAGGCCTAAGAATGGTTTTCAGGTCGCTGGTGTTCAAGGATCTATTTGTTCCTGCGATGGCGAGATCTAATAGGCCTCCTATTACTGTAACATAGACAAGCTGGTGTTATATACAGTACTACTTAAACTACCTAAGTGGTGCAATGCATTAGCTAAGGTCAAAAGATTGCATATCCAAGTATGTAAGCTTTTAACAATGTAAATAAACACATGAAAAACTCAGTGGACTCGGATGTCATCCAAGTGCAGTCCGGTTTACACAAACGCATACAATGGAAAAGATGGATAAATGAAGTTCTCCATCTTCTCCGCCGCACCTGTGCTGCGATTGATGTGAGAGGATCTGATCACAGTAAACTGCCACCCTCATCAGACTTTGAGCCACGTGTCATTACTACAATCTATATGATTCTCTTGGATGCTCGCGTGAGCAAGCCCTTAGGGTTCACTCCCACTGGCATATAAATCGGACAAGTGTAATCTAATAAAAAATATCGTATTGCACTCAGACCAATGTTATTCAATAAGGGACTGCAGATCTGCATATTTATTCTCAGCTGTATTCGGCATGAGAAAAAAATATCATGAAAAATAATAGCAGCATGATGTGATTTCACTCTGAAATCGGTAAAGTGAGAGGAAAAAAATCCATACGGATCATCAGTACAGCATCTGATTTTTATAGATACATTTCAATTCTGTAACATAGGAAACTATAAATGGTCCTGTAAAAGATTAATAGCTGCTGAGTTAAAAATTGTGTGTGGACAGTACACGGATGACAAGTGAGAAAAAAATCATCCCACTCTAATGGATGACGATAGGACTGATTTATGCGCAAATGTGAGCGAACCCTTAGGCTGCGGTCACACTATCAGTATTTGGTTAGTTTTTTACCTCAGTATTTGTAGCCAAAACCTGGTGAAGGACACTCAGAGGAAAAGTATAATAGAAACACATAACCACCTCCGTATTTATCTCCCACTCCTGGAAGCCCTCCCGTTGCAAAATACAAGGGGGTCTCATGAGAACACAGACCCCTATGGTTTAACATAAAGCCAATTTAGTCTATGTGGGTTCAGTGATTTTACACAGTTTTTCTGAAAGTGTTAGTTGAGTTCCTGAGTAAGCTGTGCTATGCATGAGCAGGTTCAAACTGTTTTTTTACTAGATGGCTTGCCGCCTTTTTTCCCTTGATTCTGATTGGCAGAGATGAAAAAATGCGGGAAAGAATTTGAATATAAATAACAGCTGTTTCTAAGGGTCAGACTCATTCCTGTCAGGAAGAAAGAAGATCCCGCCCTCCCTCCCTATTTACTTTTTTCTTATGTCGTGTTGTTTAATTTGTGGGAAAATCGCCGGGTAGATTGGATTTCTTGGTTATATTTCAATTCAGTTGATGGTTTTATTATTTATTATTATGTGAATTGATTAATTTGTTAAAGGTAACTCAAAATAAAACGTCACAGCCATTATAGTCCATAACTAAAGTTATTGTGTGTTTATTTTATTTAAGTGGGTCTTGTGTTACCATGGTTGTGGCTTACAAATGCTGAGGTAAAATACTGACCAAATACTGATATTGTGACCGACGACCGTAGTGTAAACTGATAAAAAATTTGAGGACAGTTTCACACATCCTTAAAATACGGACTGTTCTTGCATCACAAGACCTGCCTGACTCCAGGGTCTTCCAACCTGAGCTAATTGCTCCATATATGCCTAAAAGGCCACGTTCACAAGTTCAGCATTTGCCAGTATTTTATGTATGATCCACAGAATAAAATGAACACTTCTTTTGTTCAGCACAATGAGAAACATAACATTTAGGCTATGTTCCCACAATGAGCTTTTTGTGCATTTTTGATATTGCAGATATTCTGCACCATTTCTGCACCTATTAAATAAACTAAGTTATTTACGTTTTTTCATTGCATTTTTTTGTGTTTTTTTTTACATGAGTTTTTAACACATTTTTGATTCTGCTTTTTTTGTCTGTTGGTGGTATGTCATGTTTTAAATAAAGCTGCTTTGTTTTTGATACTTAATGGTATTTGGCATTAACAAAACTTTATTGATATAGTTATGTGCAGATTACACACGTTTTTAATGTGTTTCCACTGTGGAACGTATGTGCGTTTTTTACCTGTAGATGCTAGTTTATGGGAAAAATAAGCACATAAAACTCATCGTATCTGCAACAAGAGAAATTGACATGATGTGGCTTTGAAACGCACCGCAGGTCAGTTTACGCTGAATAAAAAAAGAGCCCAGAGAGCAGAGCAGGAGATGTCTATAAATCCCATCCACTTTTCTAGAACTGTAAGATGCTGTTTTTGATGCAGTGAAAATACGCAACATAAAAAACTCATTGTGGGCTCACAGCCTTAAAGTATATATATAAAAAAAATTGAACAAAAATGGAATACGATTTTTTCTTTAACGACTGTCGATAAGCCTTTTAACTGCAGCAGTTAAGGGTACTTATTCCTCGCTTTTAAACGGCGCAGATAAATGGAGTGTACAGCGCCCCTCAGCGTCGGAAAATCGTGGGTAGCCGAGACCCTGGAGAACATGATTTCGGTGTTATTACTGTCCCCTGTCTTGTGATCATTGTTATTCACTGAATAACGGGAATCACAAAAAAGTCTGGATTTCCATTCATTTCTCTCTCCTTTGATAATAATAATAATAATAATCTTTATTTATATAGCGCCAACATATTCCACAGCGCTTTACAGTTTAATAGTTTCAAACACAACAGTCATAAGTAACAACGTTAACAATACAATAATTAAAGCACAATAAGATGACCCTGCTTGTGAGAGCTTACAATCTACAATGAGATGGGGGAGATACAAAGCACAGGTGTGTATTTACAATGTTGTATTTACAATGATGGTCCAGCCATCTTCAGGGGGTGGGGGGTAGATGGAGATAGTGAATGGGCTACACACACACAAACATAAAATGACTTTGATTAGTGAACGTGGTAGGCCGCTCTGAACAAATGTGTTTTGAGCGAGCGCCTAAAACTATGCAAATTGTGGATGGTCCTAATATCTTGGGGTAGAGCATTGCAGAGGATTGGCGCAGCACGGGAGAAGTCTTGGAGTCGGAATTGGGAGGTACGGATTAGTGCAGAGGTTAGTCAAAAGCCATTTGCAGAGCGCAGTGGTCTGTTAGGTCAATAGACAGAAATGAGGGAGGAGATGTAAGGGGGTGCTGCACTGTGGAGAGCTTTGTGGGTGAGAACAAGTACTTTGAATTTGATATGATCTAGCATACCAGAGGAGAGAGAAATGGGGTTCCCCCGAATCCCTGGTACCTCCACCATTCCCAGATCCATCTGCTCTGTCCCCTGGCCCTCCACATCAGCTTCCTGGAAGAAAATGGCAGGTGCATGTGCAGTGCGCCCATCGGGATCTGCTGGCTGGTACCCGGCAACAATAAGAGATTTTTCCTATGGGTTCATTTTGATCACTGTTACAGACCCTATGACAGTGATCAAAAAATTTTTTTTAGTAAACCAACCCCTTAGGTAAAAATATATATATTTTTTTTATTTTTTTCCCCATTTTTTGCAGTTAGGGTTTGGTTTAGGGTTAGGGATAGAGTTGGGGGTTTAAGCTGGGGTTAGGGTTGTGTTGGGGTTAAGGTTGCAGTTAGGGTTGTGGTTAAGGTTGTGCTGTGGTTAGGGTTGTGTTGGGGTTAGCGTTAGGGTTGGGGTTAGGGTTGTGGTTAAGGTTAGGGCCGTGTTGAGGTTAGGGTTTGGTTTAGTGCTGTGTTAGGGTTGAGGTAGATTTTGGGGGCTCCAATGTGACATGGTGCCTGCCATCGATACCAGCCAATTTTGCATTCAAAAAGTCAAATGTGCTCCCTCCCTTCTGAGCCGTACCATGCGCCCAAACAGTGGATTTCTCCCACATATGGGTTAATGGTGTACTCAGGAGAAATTGCACAACACATTTTGTGGTCCATTTTCTCCTGATAGCCTTGTGAAAATAAAAAAAGTTTGGGTCTAAAGTAATTTTTTTGTGAAAAAATGTAAATGCTAATTTTTTCCTTCCACATTGCTTTAGTTCTTGTGAAGCACCTGAAGAGTTAATAAAATTCTTGAATGTGGTTTTGAGCACCTTGAGGCGTGCAGTTTTTAAAATAGTGTCACTTTTGGGTATTTTCTGTCACATTGACTCCCCAAACTCACTTCAAATGTGATGTGGTCCGTAAAAAATGGTTTTGTAAATTTTGTTGGAAAAGTGAGAAATCGCTGGTCAACTTTTAACACTTATAACTTCATAACAAAGAAAACAATGTTTCCAAAACTGTGCTGATGTAAAATAGACATGTGGGAAATATTATTTATTAACTATTTTGTGTGACATAACACTCTGACTTAAGGGCATAAAATAAAATTTTGAAAATTGCCAAATTTCAGTTTTTTTTTTTTTTTTTTTAATAAATAAACGCAAGTATTATCGAAGAAATTTTACCACTAACATGAAGTACAGTATGTCACGAAAATTGTTTCTCAGAATTAGTGGGATACGTTGAAGTGTTCCAGAGCTATAACCTCATAAAGTGACAGTGATAAGAATTGTAAAAAAAATTGGCTTGGTTAATAACCAAGGTCAAAATTTGCTCGATCACTAAGATGTTAACTTTGCAGGAAAAAAATAAACAAAATGTTTGGGCAAAATAGGCATAGTCCTTATGGGGTTGAATGTATTAACTAAATATTCATTAGGTTAGGCTTGTGTAGAGTTTCTAATGAATAGCTTGTGCTCTGTAGCAGCCTGTATGTAGCACAGCCAGATTCACATATTCTTGTAGTACCAAAGTACTATAGATCAGAAGGATAAAGGTTCCCCACCATCTTTAACTTTCAATGATGACTGATGTCATGGACAGTAGTGCCCATTTTTCAAGCACCTTCTTTTCAGTGCAGCTTTCCTCACAGACTGCACAGCAGACCAGTCCACAAAATGATGACTGTAGGAGGAGCATGTGACCATGGACAGGTCTGGTCACATGTTCCTCCATCAGCAGCCATATTGAGAACATTACACCTGTGTAGTCTGTAAGGAAGGCTGTACTGACAAGTCCAGGAGGAGTTGTAATACTTGTATATTAGTAAGTGATACAAAATCATGTACTCAACACCTTGCTAAAATTTTGTTTGTTAAAAGCATGTATTTTTTTTTACAAAATCATTGTTAGAATTGGGTTTGAAACATTTTGCACTGTTTGGCTCAGGCTTTTTGCTTTGCGGACTGCGGAATAAGGTAACAAACAATTAGCCTGCCTGATCGTTTTGGGGAAAAAGTTTGTAACTCTTAGCTAGTGTACAGTTTAGAGAAAGCAAATGTTGCAAACTTTGTAATGAAACCCAAATGCAAAAATTATTTTTAGCCCGAAAACACACACAACAAAATGCCCCCCAAAAGAGCCTGTAGATGTTTTTATGTTGAAAAGACCATTATGACAAAAAAGGGTTAGTCCAAAGTAGGCAATCCATTAAAAGAAAAACCAAGAATATTAAGCCAATTAACTTCTGCCCATTGAATTAGTGTGCCTTAGATTGCACTTACAAATATTATAATGTTGTGACATCAGTTTGGGTGACGGTCACCACTTTCCTAATAGCATAACAGTGGCTTTACACTGAGGCAGTATAAGTAAAGCTAATTTATAGAAACCTGCCCCGAGCAAAGTAAATGCGTGCATGTGCTGCCTGAGCAACTTGTTCTTAATATGTCACAGAAATCTTTGGGTGATGTGCAGCATATAGCCCTTGACAAAAAATTGAATTTAGTATTTTTTCATTTATTTAGCCAAATATGGCCTCCATCAAAGTGGGACAGAGAAGCGCTTGAAGCAATTATGCTCCCCAATTAGCATAGATGTAGTGACCCGCTTGGCACCACACCTCATTGTAATGCATGCTGTCTTACACAATCAGGTTGAGATGGTTGAATTTTTTTTCTCCTAGTATGGAATTTATACATAGCAGATTTTACTGTTTTACCACACACTATAATACTCCTATGTGAGGAGTGTTTATTCTACTCAAGCTATTAAACCAATTTTTAGCTTGGTTCAATCTTTCTTTTTAGTGAATATCAATTTTTAATACTAAATTATTTCTATGTTCAATCCTGTGCTGCTGAGTTTATAGAATATACCATTTTAAAGGTTAGAGCTCCATTTTATCTACAGAGCTCTAAATGATGTGCATTGACGTAAAGTTAAAAAATTCTACTTCCTGAAGTTACCACTAGAGGGAGCTCAATAACTCCAGCTTTATTAGCTCCTTGACTTAAAATGAGGTACATGTATGTGTGCGGTCACCGAGTCGGCATCTGTCTCTAACGGCAGTGGTCTAAGCTGAGGTCCGATTGCTGTTACTTAGTCTGTGACATTGGCATTTAATTGGAGCGGTTCAGTCATCCAGAAAGCTACCCATGATGTGTTCACAGTATACTGAATAGCATTGCCTACTAAAGGCCCTCGTTGACGGCATCTTTACATTCATCTAAACCTCAGCAAGGAGCTAAAGATAAGCCAAAGGCTTTATGAGATATGGAAATTTTATATAATATAAGCAATCAAATGATCACAGGTTAAATCCCTTAAGAAAACTAAAAAATGAAAAAAGTTTTGAATAATGTATACCGTATTTTCCGGCGTATAAGACGACTTTTTAACCCCCGAAAATCTTCTTAAAAGTCGGGGGTCGTCTTATACGCCGGGAATCGACTTGTACGCCGGTGTATATGGTGGGTGGGGAGGGGGAGTGATCCTGATGACGAGGGGGCGTCTCACAGGAAAGTGAGTAATCCCCATTACCTTATCCTAGCGGTGCAGCGTGGGGGTGTCAGTGCTGGGAGCGGCGGCGGCTGCTGTGTTCTGGTGCGGCGGCTCCTCTTCTGTGTGGGGCCTCTGTGCTGTGAGGTGGCGGCGGCAGCGGCGTATCTTTATCCAGTTGGGGCTCCTCCGGCATCTCCTTAGCCCTGGAGGCCCCGCCGCAACTCCATCGGTGCAATGTGGTGGCCTCCGGGAAAATGGCCGCTGCTCAGATTCAGATCTCGTGTCCCGAGATTTCGGGACGAGATCTGAATCTGAGCAGCGGCCATTTTCCCGGAGGCCACCGCATCGCACCTATTGAGCTGCCTCCGGGAAAATGGCCGCTGCATTGCACTCATGGAGTTGCGGCGGGGCCTCCAGGGCTAAGGAGATGCCGGAGGAGCCCCAACTGGATAAAGATATGCCGCCGCCACCGCCACCGCACAGCACAGAGGCCCCACACAGAAGAGGAGCCGCCGCACCAGAGCACAGCAGCCGCCGCACCAGAACACAGCAGCCGCCGCCACTCCCAGCACTGAGACCCCCACGCTGCACCGCTACGATAAGGTAATGGGGGATACTCACTTTCCTGTGAGACGCCCCCTCGTCATCAGGATCACTCCCTCCCCCCCCCAAAAGGCACATATTCACCGGCCCTATAAGACGACATAGGGTGTATAAGAAGACCCCCGACTTTTAAGAAGATTTTATATTTTAACTGGTAAAGTTGGGGGGTCGTCTTATACGCCCAGTCGTCTTATACGCCGGAAAATACGGTAAATAAAAACTCTTTATATATATTTATAATTTAAAATTTGAGTCACCTCTCTTTTCTTACATTAAAAAAAACATATTTGGTTTCTCTTCTCAACATCTGTAAAAGTCCAGTCTATCAAAATATGAAATTTATGACCCAAACGGTAAACACTAGGATTAATGAGCTCAAAGGATATAGGATATCTATGTAATACTTACTATTTTAATATACAATTAATGCTCAAAAATGATCATTCACTTTAGGCATCACTCAGACTTCTGTTTTCATGTAAGTGTTCTGTGAGTGTTTTTCATGGATAGAACACAACACGTACCAATATAGGCCGTGGAGATGTTCACAGGTCTGTGTTTTTTTTTCAGACCGTGTGTCCACAGAACAATCACTGAGAAATGTCTGTTTGAAGTGTCCGAGGGCAAGGCCGCCCATGCATATCCATGATCTGGCCCAGCAAAACCTCCACACTCAGATTCCATCTTAACAAACGTATCTTTACTGTTATACATTTTCTTAACACAGCAGAACACAATAATAGACAGTACAAAGTATGCTTATTCACAGAAATAACGTGTAATAACAAACTATCCCTCACTGTCCCTATCCACACGTTACCAGTTCCTTTGCTCCAAGAGGTTATCTTCCCACGTCGCAGGCCTGTCGGTCACAGCAGGGAGACGCTCCAGCAGAAGAGAAAAAAAAGGAATTAAACAAAACTTTGTCTCTCAGGTCCAGACTGTAGTCCTTGGGGTTCAGCAGGTAAGGGTGGAATGTTCGGCCTCTCAACAGAGGACCCGCTTACAATTCATGAGCTCCAGGATCTGTGAAGATGTCACCGTTGAGTGCTCCGCAGTGTGGGAGCTGGGAACAATCTGGATGTCAGCTTCCACGCTAGAGGGGTAATCCAGGCAATCTTCTATATCGCATCTACAGGAGGACGCCAGCACACACAGACCTCTCTCTGCACCGACTGGTTTCCCGGGCTCTTTCTCTTCTCCCTCCCCTTCCTGTTCACATGACATGACAGGGGGGAGTTTAGCCAATACAGTTTGTTTCTCTGAAATCACATTCGGCATAGGTATAACTTCTGGCCACATGGGGGCAGTGTCTGTCACAGATTCTATGTCAATGACAACGGAACAGCCACAGCCGGCCAGCTCACCACATGTTTGTGATTGAAATCTTGGATCAAAACATTGATATACTATACTTTGTAGTGATGATGTTATAACTGCAGGTTGACGTGCTCCTCTTTTCTCTACGTCTGGTATTGTTAGTATTCCTGGTTGTATTTATTGCTTTAATTTTTGCATCCACTTTCTGTTATTAAATTGCCTTGTGAAAACTTATATGCTCTTTTTTTTACTAAGTTATACATCTTTTGTGGGTCCTAGGTTTCATATTGATTTGTGCATGAAGGGGGAGTGTGTCAGTTGTCCAGGTTTAGCCCCACGGGTATCAAGCTCTCTTTTTAATTGTTTTGAAATATTTGGTCCTGCATGTGCAGTTTTGAATAAAGCGTATTTCTTTTGATTTCATCTTATACTTTGTGCAGTGTATTCTTTATATTTGTGACCTAATTACAAACCGTATTTTCTCTTGTCTGTCACGACTTCAGAGCACATCACCGCTGCAGCCAATCACTGGGCATATAGCTACACTGCACTGCAGTGTATAAATGGTAGAGGTATAAAACACATGTACAACAACAGTGCAGCTGGAGTACATAGTAACCAAACTAGACAGTTCTCAATGGTACAAAAGGGGATGTTCTCCAGCATTAAAGGAAAGTATTTAAAATTTAGCCTTTAATCATGAGGGATTAAAAAATTTGGAGAATGGGCACATATTAAAAAAGAAAACCCATAATTCTTATGCATTTCAGGTAGAAAATCCTTAATCATAGCTAAGACATGCATTGCAAAGAGCTTAAAAGCTGAGCATAATAAACTATTTAATCTAAGGACAACTCACCCTAAGAATAGGTAACCATGTGCCCTGAGGGTATTTTGCCCGACTTCCTCACTTTTAAATCCAACTCAACTAGAGCTTTCACCAGTTCAAATATTGTCATTTGTTGCTCTTATTTCCCACTGCTCCTCTAACTATTCCGCTTTTTTCTAAAATCCGCCATACCTTTCCATACATATGAACCTTTTTATTTAGTGCAAAATGTTATTTTCTTTATTAAGAGGGTGTGTATCGCAGGGTAATAATGCAGAGTATGCTAAAGATCCACCCCAGAGGATCTTGTGAGCCACATCCCTTTGTAAAGACCATAAAAACTAACACCAAATAAAAAGGTCCATATTTCTGGAATTATATGGCAGAATAAAAAACAAAACAAAACAGAAAACATCTGAATACACCTAGTAACAATGGGACTAAAAATAAGAGCAAAAACTTGTCACATTTCACCTGGTCACAGGTCCTCTTTAAATTTAGGCTGGAATCACACAAACCCTCTCTATTTTTTGCAGTATATACCGTAAGTCTTTTTTTCACACATCATTATTTTTTTTTGTCTTCACAAAAAGGTCCATTTTTTTTTTATCAGTGTGCTGTATACATTTTTCATTCCTTTTTGGGCCATTTGTCCGTTTTTACTATCCACTTGTCAGACCTTTTCTCTCACATGCAAAAAAAAAGAAAGCGAAGATGCCCAAGCCTGGTATTTGAATGGGAGAGTCCTGTCCACAAATCAGATCAGAGCAGGACGTTTCTTATGTTTTGAAGCAGACTATAAGTCATAAAAAAACTTGACATATGAATAGCCCCGTAGAATATAATGTGTCAGTGGGCTGTCAGTGGGAAACACTGCCACCACGCATATAGTATGACAAACACTGATGTGTGAATTGATGTTTTTCACATAATTTTTAAGTAAAAAAAACGGTGAGAACAGATGCTAAATCTATAGTAAAATATTGTACAGTTTAGAGTTTTAGTTTTTTTTTTTATAGCAGGTCACCAAAGTTTTAAAGCATAAAAAGTAGTAGCACAAAGAAACTTAATAAAATGTTCTTGCATTACACAACGCTAGGAGAACTGTCATACTTATAGAAATGCATCCAGTTGCACAATTTGTTGGACGTTTATTTTCCTGCCACATACCATGTTTGGGTTTTATCTGCTATTTGGGAGTTAGATTGAACATTGTATTTTTTTTCCCCATCAGTAATATCAATGGGTATTGAAGAGTCAATTAGTAATTAATATTCACTGGTTGTTAGGGGTCAAGTTCCCACCTCTGGACAGGGGGAATCTTGAGCCATCTCATCTGCGGTCTCCCATTCTTCTCCAGCCACGGTGGAGCCTGCTCAGCAGAGACGTCAGCTCCAGCGTCTGGCTCAGCCTGATACTATGCGGATGGTTTTGGCTGCTTTCCCAGGCTCAGCCATTGTAGCCAGTACTGGTCAGCGGTGAGCAGACGTCTCTGGGACTAAGTCCTGCTTTTTCCCTTCTGAGAATGCCCAAGGTAAGATCTCTCATTGGAGGTCAGGGGTCACATGCTCAGGTACTGCTGCAGCTCCCATTGGTCCTCTAGGAAGGTCCTGAAGTTGCTCTGGTATTGTAGCAGCTTCCAATGGTCCTCTAGGAAGGTCCTGAAGCTGCTGAAGCTATAAAAGGTTTGCATGGCCACACGTCCATGCGCTAGTATCACTTCATGTTATGAGCTTGCTAATTGTGGTTGCGCCTGTATGATTGTATTCAGGGACCCGTCTGAAATAAGCCCCTAGAATACCGGCACCTCGGGTGAGGAGTTTGTATGATTGTATTCAGGTACCTGGCTGAAATATGCCCCTAGAATACCGGCACCTCCGGTGAGGAGTTTTTGTGTGCTTCTCTGTGTGCGTGACCACTGACTGCCATCAGCTCAGCAGTTAGCTGTGTTCCCCTGTAACACTAACAGGGCACAGCGTGTTCTTTTCTGTGTGACTCAGTGAAGTAACTAAGTTAATTTATACCGCCATATAGTGCCGTCATTTTCTAGCAGCAGGTTGTCTCCTGCACGGTGGACCCCAGGCTGCGAACGCACCAATTATAACATCCATATTAACTTGGTGCGTTCCGCCAGTCCTCACATAATACTAGCGCCAGGGTCTGGCTAGAAAATGGCGGACGATCAGCGTCTACAGTGGTACATCCAGCAGCTGGAGGGTAGGTTGGCGGCTCTTGAGCGCACAACCTCAGCTGTGGATGTTACCTGTTCAGGCTGCTAGTGTAGCTGCAGCCAGTTTGTCCTCTGCCACCCCTGCTCCAAATTTATCCCGTCTCCCACTACCAGACAAGTTTGCTGGTGACAGTGAGCTATATCGAGGATTCGTGAGCCTGTGCACCATACATCTTGAGCTTCTGGCTGCACGTATTCCTACGGAACGGGCTAAGGTGAGATTTATCGTATCCCTTTTGTCGGGCAGGGCGTTGGAATGGGCTACGTCACTGTGGGAGCGTGATGATCACGTGGTGCAGAGTGCTCCTTGCTTTCTGGACACTTTGAAACAGGTCTTTTTAGGACCTCCCGTCACCCACGATACGGCGCTCCAACTGTTGGCAATTACACAGGGTTCGTCCATGGTCAGCCAGTTCGCCGTCCAATTCCGGACTCTGGCATCAGAGCTGGAGTGGCCAGATAAAGTCCTTATTCCGGTGTTCTGGAAAGGACTGGCAGACCATGTGAAGGATGCCTTGGCCATCAGGGAGATTCCTGCCACACTGGAGGAGCTCATTACTATCTCTACCCGCATTGACCTCCGTTTTAATTAGCGGAGGTAAGAGCGGACCCAGTGTAGGCAGAGGTTCCGGTTGGCTTCTACCTTCCCCAGTCCTCTGGAATCTCCTGTTCAGGCGTCTGACGCCCATGAGGTCATGGAGGTTTCTCGAGCGGGACCCAAGTCCCGGGCTGCTCGAGTACCTGTGGTTTGTAATATTTGCCAACAGTTAGGACATTATGCCAATAAATGTCCTCAGCGGTCGGGAAAATGATCTCATCTAGTAACCATTAGAGGAGGTTCACTAGACACAGTGGCATTTTCCTCCAAGTTGTCCTTTAAAGGGACAATCACTTTAGGCTCTTCCACTCTCACAGTCGAGCTTTGTGTGGACTCTGGGGCGGAGGGGAATTTTATGTCCTCTGCCTTCGCCCAACACCATGCCATACCCCTGGTGATGCTCGCCAGGCCAGTGACTGTTCGTGTGGTAAATGGGTCAACACTGCCCACACAAATTACACATCAGTCCATCCCTTTCACATTATCTATGTCTCCTTTCCATCAGGAGATTATCTCCCTGCTTGTCCTTCCCGAGGGGATGGATGAGAGTCTACCTGGGATGCCCTAGTTACGTTTTCACTCTCCTCTTATAGAGTGATCCTCAGGGAGAATTTTGGGTTGGAGCGAATCTTGTAAGGGCAGATGTGTGAGGGAGTCCGTTCAGGTTTCCACTACAGAGATACCCACAGATCTCACTTCCCTACCCAAGTTCTATTGGTCCTATGCAGACGTGTTCTCCAAGAAGGCTGCAGAGACCCTTCCACCTCACCGCCCATATGACTGTCCTATTAACCTCATGCCTGGAGCTGAACCTCCTCGGGGATGGGTCTATCCCCTCTCTCTTCCGGAGATGGAGGCTATGTCCCAATACATCCAGGAGAATTTGGCAAGGGGGTTCATTAGGAAGTCAGTGTCACCTTCAGAGGCGGGGTTCTTCTTCGTGCAGAAGAAGAACTGAGAACTACGTCCATGCACAGATTATAGGGGTCTTAACGCCATCACAGTTAAGAATAAGTACCCGTTGCCCCTGATATCTGAGCTCTTCGATAGGCTACGGGGAGCAAGGGTATTTACCAAATTAGACCTGCAGGGTGCTTATAACCTGATTCGCATCTGTGAGGGGGATGAATGGAAGATGGCTTTTAACACCAGGGATGGGCATTATGAATATCTGGTGATGCCCTTTGGGCTCTGTAATGCCCCAGCCATTTTCCAAGACTTTGTGAATGACGTCTTCCGGGATATGCTCTCCACATCTGTCGTAGTCTATCTGGATGATATATTCATCTACTCTCCAGATATTGACTCCCAGCGGAGAGAGGTTCACAAGGTCTTCGACCTCTTACGGGCAAATTCTCTTTATGCCAAGTTGGAGAAATGTGTGTTTGAGCAGGAGTCCTTGCCTTTCCTTGGTTATATCATCTCTGCCCAGGGATTGGCTATGGATCCTGCCAAACTAAAGGCTGTGATGGACTGGCAGGAACCTCATTCTCTCAAAGTGGTGCAGCGTTTTATGGGGTTCATTAATTATTACCGTCAGTTCATTCCACATTTCTCGACTTTGGTAGCTCCCCTGGTAGCCCTCACCAAGAAGGGAGCAAATCCCAAGTTGTTGTCGGAGGAAGTCTCCAAGCCCTTCTTCTCTATAAAATCTCATTTTGCTAGCACTCCCATCCTACATCGCCCCGATGTAGATAAGCCGTTCATAATGGAGGTGTATGCCTCATCTGTTGGTGCTGGTGCAGTCCTTTTCCAAAAGGATGCTCAAGGTCAGAAGTATCTCTGATTCTTCTTTTCCAAGACCTTCACACCAGCAGAGAGGAATTATTCCATCGGGGACAGGGAGTTGCTAGCTATGAAGTGGGCTTTCTCTGAGTGGAGACATGTTCTGGAAGGGGCTTGCTTTCCCTTCCAAGTCTTCACCGACCACAAAAATTTGGTGTACCTACAAGCAGCTCAACAGCTAAATTCTCGCCAAGCCAGATGGTCCTTATTCTTCTCCTGGTTCCATTTTACTCTCCATTATCTCTCTGGGGAGAAGAACATTCGTGCTGACGCTCTCTTTCGCTCCGTTGTGTCTTCTGTGGAGGAGGAAGAGGAGCCTCGGCTTCTAGTTCCTTCTGAGAGCCTGAGAACCGTGGCTCCGGTTTCGCTAGAATCGGTGCCTCCGGGCAAGACGTTTGTACCTACTAATTTGCGACTGGAGGTTCTCTTTTGGGCTCATTCGTCTAGGGTGGGTGGACATTTTGGGACCAAGAGGACATCTGAGCTGTTGGTGAGGACGTACTGGTGGCCACATATGGCCCGTGACATCGGAGACTATGTTCGGGCGTGTGTCTCCTGCACCAAAAATAAGTCTCTTCGACAACGGCCGTCTGGGTTACTCTATCCCCTGCCGGTGGCTGACAGGCCCTGGGAGATGGTCAGGATGGACTTTGTGGTGGGCTTACCCAAGCCTCGTGGTTGCACCATCATTTGGGTAATCACCGACCATTTTTCTAAAATGGTGCACCTGGTGCTGCTTTCACGGTTACCTTCTGCATGGGCCTTGGCAGCGTTGTTTATAAGACACATTTTCCGCCTACACGGTATGCCTGACAAAGTTGCCAGTGACCGGGGTCCCCAGTTTGCATCTCGGTTCTGGAGAGAGCTTGTCGTTTACTCAGCATTGAGTTAAATCTAACTTCAGCATATCATCCCGAGACAAATGGATTGGTAGAGAGGACCAATCAGACCTTGGTCATATATTTGCGACATTTCGTTTCTGCCAGGCAGGATGACTGGGCATCCTTGCTACCGTGGGCATAGTTTGCGCTTAATAACGCCGTAGCTGACTCCACTGGTCAGACTCCTTTCCTCCTTAATTATGGTCAGCATCCGCAGGTTCCTGTGCCTATGTCCGTGTCTTCTGCCGACTCCAGGGTGGCAGACTGGGCTGTGGAGGCACGGGACATTTGGGACCACACTCAGGATGCCATATGAGCCTCCAAGGAGAGAATGAGGTCCTTTGCCGATGCACATCGGAGCCCTGCTCCGACCTTTGCTTCTGGCGACTTAGTGTGGCTCTCCGCCCGTAACATCAGGCTGCGAGTTGAGTCCGCTAAGTTTGCTCCTCGCTACTTGGGACCTTTCAAGGCCTCGAGCAGGTTAACCCTGTGGTCTACCGTCTGGTCCTTCCTCCATGCCTAGGTATCACCGACACCTTTCATGTGTCCCTCTTAAAACCCGTACACATGTCCCGGTTTTCCGAATCATCTGCCGGGACATCGGGTTCGTCTTTGGACAATTACGAGGTGAACGCTATCTTGGGGTGCAAGGTGGTACGTGGTAAAAAGTTTTATTTGGTGGACTGGAAGGGTTATAGCCCAGAGGACAGGTCCGGGGAGCCTGTTGAGAATATTCAAGCTCCGCTACTCATTGCTGCCTTCGAGCGTAGCTAGGCCCAAGGAGGGGGGTAATGTTAGGGATTGAGTTCCCGCCTCTGCACAGGGGGAATCTCGAGCCATCTCCTCTGCGGTCTCCCATTCTTCTCCAGCCACAGTGGAGCCTGCTTAGCGGAGACATTGGTCCCAGCATCTGGCTCAGCCTGATACTGTGCGGATGGTTTCAGTTGCTTTCCCAGGCTCAGCCATTGTAGCCAGTACTGGTCAGCAGTGAGCAGACATCTCTGGGACTAAGTCCTGCTTTTTCCCTTCTGAGCATGCCCAAGGTAAGACCTCTCATTGGAGGTCAGGGGTCACATGCTCAGGTACTGCTGCAGCTCCCATTGGTCCTCTAGGAAGGTCCCGAAGTTGCTGTGGTATTGTAGCAGCTTCCATTGGTCCTCTAGGAAGGTCCTGAAGCTGCTGCAGCTATAAAAGGTTTGCATGGCCGCACGGCCATGCGCTAGTATCACTTCATGTTATGAGCTTGCTAATTGTGGTTGCGCCTGTATGATTGTATTCAGGGACCCGTCTGAAATAAGCCCCTAGAATACCGGCACCTCGGGTGAGGAGTTTGTATGATTGTATTCAGGTACCTGGCTGAAATATGCCCCTAGAATACCGGCACCTCCGGTGAGGAGTTTTTGTGTGCTTCTCTGTGTGCGTGACCACTGACTGCCATCAGCTCAGCAGTTAGCTGTGTTCCCCTGTAACACTAACAGGGCACAGCGTGTTCTTTTCTGTGTGACTCAGTGAAGTAACTGAGTTCACTTATACCGCCATATAGTGCTGTCATTTTCTAGCAGCAGGTTGTCTCCTGCACGGTAGACCCCAGGCTCCGTACGCACCAATTGTAACATCC
Organism: Ranitomeya variabilis; assembly: GCF_051348905.1. Classification (NCBI taxonomy): domain Eukaryota; kingdom Metazoa; phylum Chordata; class Amphibia; order Anura; family Dendrobatidae; genus Ranitomeya; species Ranitomeya variabilis. The sequence continues at coordinate 138,027,472 of NC_135232.1, read as the reverse complement.
ATATTAACTCGGTGCGTTCCACCAGTCCTCACTCTGGTACAAACATTTTTAGAGCATATCTCCATTTTGGCCTGTATTTTTTTTACTGATAGAAAGAACTCAATTTTCACTGTTGATCTGATTTGCAAATGAACTTTATGGTCCATTAGCACAAAGCGTTCACCAATAAATGCTTTCCTGGCAGCAATATTATTCCGTTTATTGAGATTCAAGTTGACACCAAAGAACGGAAGGATAAAACTATGCATCCATATCCAAACATAGCAGATTATTCAGATTTCAAAGTATCATTGAACAATCTTTGATGACCAATGATTTTTTTTAGTGTTTCCCCTTAGCTTATTTATATGGGTAAAATTATTATTACAACCACTTATAAATTATTCATAAATTATAATCACGTCTTAGCTGGCCTTAGGGTATATGTACGTATATTGTTAAGTCAAATTCTTCCTGGAATCCATTTTAAAAAGCGGTGTAAAACTGCTGCAAATAAATTAACATAATGCACAGCCATGTAAAAATGATATTGTTGTGCACATATTGTCTTTCATTACCGCTTCTAACCACTTCAGGGTTCGGAAACTGTGAAGGGGTTAAAAGAAGTAGCATGTGCAGTCAATGGGCAGCTTCTGCTAGGAGGCTGCTGGCTAGTTATAGTATGAAGAACAGATACATACCACAAAAAGAACAAAAAACTTCCAGTGAAGCCAATTCAGGAGTGTCCGTTTATTTATAGTCTTCATGAGTATAGGCTTTCCGTGCATACATTTGGGCATTTCTAACATTATAACAAATAGCTGAATTCAAACTTAGATAATAAGAAAAGACACACTATGTTTACCCAGCTTACTCATGCCCCTCATGGCCGAGGCTCTCCCCACCCAAGTATGAGAACTGCAAAGAAAATATGAAGCCATGACGCTTGGGTCGGGAGACTGGCCATCCAATCTAAGCAGTGCTCTCTGATCTCAGTCCAATTTATACGGCTGTCTGAGAGCGCCCCTTCAGTGTATTGTCATGAGAATTACAGTCGTATGTAAAAGTTTTGGCACCCCTGGTCAAGATTACTGTTATTCTGAACAGTTAAGCAAGTTGTAGATTAAATGATCTGTAAAAGAGCTAACATTAAATTTGACACATTTCTATTGTATTTTAGGCAAAAAAAATTATTTTTTTTTCATTTTAAAAAATACAAAAAGGAAAATGGGCCAGAGCAAAAGTTTGAACACCCTTGGAGATGTGTGTGGTCAGATAACTTTGACCAAGATTTCAGACCTTAATTAGCCTGTTAGGGTTATGGCTTGTTCACTATAATCGTTAGGAAAAGCCAGGTGATGCAAATTTCCCATCTTTATAAAAGCCCAGCCTCCATTAACCTTGTGCCAAAAACAGCAGCCATGGGTTCTTCTAAGCAGCTGCCTAGTATTCTGAAAATGAAAATAGTGGAGGCCCACAAAGCTGGAAAAGTCTATAAGAAGAGAGCAAAGAGTTTTCAAGTTGCCCTTTCCTCTGTCTGAAATGTATTTAAGAAATGTCAGTTAACAAGCACATTTGAAGTCAAGATAAGGTCTAGGAGACTGAGCAAAATTTCAGTGAGAGCTGCTCATTGGATTGCTAGAGAGGCAAATCAGAACCCCCGCTTGAATGCAAAAGACCTTGGGAAAGATTTAGCAGACTCTCGAGTTGTGCTACATTGTTCTACTGATCAGAGACACCTGCACAAATATGGACTTCATGGAAGAGTCATCAGAGGAAAACATCTCCTGCGTCCTCACCATAAAATTCAGCATCAGAGGCATGCAAAAGAACATCTACACAAGGCTGATGCATTTTGGAAACAAGTCCTGTGGTTCAATTAGGTTAAAATAGAAGTCTTTGTCCACAATGATCAGAGGTATGTGTGGAGAAAAAAGGCATATAATTTAAGGAAAAGAACATCTCGCCAACTATTTAGTATGGGGGTGAATCTATCATGTTTTGGGGTTGTGTTTTATCCAATGGCACATGGAACATTTCATGGGTTGAGGGAAGAATGGATTAAATTAAATTTCAACAAATTCTTGATGCAAACATAACACCATCTGTAAAAAAGCTGAAGTTGAAAAAAGGATGGTGTCTACAAATGGATAAATATACTAAACACAAACTAAAGTGCAAACTGAAGGTTTTGCAAAGGCCTTCACAGTCCCATGATCTGAAAATCATTGACAATTTGTGGCTAGACTTCAAAATAACAGTGCATGGAAGACGACCCAGTAATCTCACAGAACTCTAAGAATTTTCCAAAGAAGAATGGATGCAAATCCCTCAAACAAGAATTGAAAGACTCTTGTCTGGCTTCAAAAAGTGTTTACAAGCTGTGATACTTGAAAAAGGGGGTGCTACTAGGTACTAACCATGCAGGGTGCCCAAACATGTGTAATGGCCCATTTTCCTGTTTGTAGTTTTTAAAACATAAAAGATGAAAATTATTTATTTTTGTTGCCGAAAATACTAAGGAAATGTGTCATCTTTAACTTTAGCTCTTTTAGAAATGATTTAATCTTCAACTTACTTAACTGTTCACAATAACAGTAATTTTGAACAGGGGTGTCAAAACTTTTAAATGCCACTGTACCACACCATGAGAGATTTGGTAGGCCTGAAGACATTAATTGCTTTCTTGCTCTAACAGTGCAATCACTGTTAGACATCATATTCACATTTTAGGAATTCCTCCTCAGGATAGAATATTTCTACGTATATGGCTCCCAACAGAGTCTGTATGACAGAACACAGAACCTCTGCAGCTCCATCCTGAGGCCCCATTTACAGGTTCATGTTTTAATTACATGTTATATGCATGTTTTACTCATTATACCATTCTTTTTATGCATACTATATGCTCATAAACAAAAATGAAGAGATGGCTAATTTAAAACTGATTTATGGACCAAAATCACTTATTCAAGTCAATAGGTCTATGATAAAACAGGCAGCACAAGGATGCCTTCTTTGTTGCACAGGGGTAAATGTAGACTGTGTACCAGGGTGAGCTCCCCAGGATACAGGAAAGCTGTTAACAAGGAAAGCAGCCAACACCAAACATGCTAAATGAACTTTTACTGACAAATTTAGATTAAATTAATTTAACTCACACACACCTAGCCAAGACTGACCAGGACCACTGCTATAATTTACCTAATCATTAGTGATGAGCGAGGGTACTCGTTGCTCGGGTTTTCCCGAGCATGCTAGGGTGATCTCTGAGTATTTGTTAGTGTTCGGAGATTAAGTTTTCATCACTGCAGCTGAATGATTTACAACTACTGCCCAGCCTGAGTACATGTGGGGGTTGCCTGGTTGCTAGGGAATCCTCACATAATCAAGCTGTCTAATAGCTGTAAATCATTCAGCTGCGATGATGAAAACTTAATCTTCAAACATCACCTGAGCGATCACCTGAGCGTGCTTGGAAAAACCCAAGCAACGAGTACACTTGCTCATCACTACTAATCATGCATCCGTCTAGTGTGGTCACTGGGCATCTACCTGAGACTCTGGAACAATCAAATGAATGTCAGGGGTGGCCTATTGGTACAGGTAAATTCACATAAAGAATTATTTATATACCATGGTGTTTACTTTAAGAACCACGTGAACACAATGGGGCTTCTGTCCGGAACATCTCTTTATACTCCAGTAGATTCCGCTGTACTGCTGTGGTCTCTGTAAGGCACTAGTGGCTCAGGAAGAGTCTGCTGTACACTGGTGCTATCAAGTGCCTGTATCTGCCTGTCTGAGTTTTGCGCCAAAATAACTGTGTGCTTGTGCACGCTTCCACGCTGATCCCTGCAGTGGGCATGAGTTACCGACCTGGATATGGTCGCTGTAACGCTGCAAAGTTTCCATCCGCCAGGCGTGCGTGAGTCTCCAGCCAGCATTTGGTACCACTGCTGACTTGCTGGAGGGCCATCCAACTGTGTCTCTGATACCGCCTCACGGGGATTTTGGCTCTGCTCTCTCCTGCTGAAGTTGTTGTGAGATATGGGAAAATTATATCTAATTGATATCATTTTGATATCTGATGGAGTTCCCTATCAGATACAGTTTGGCCCAAAAATACTTGCTCCAAACTCAGCCCCCACCTTTGGCATTCCCCCCAGGCCAAAAGGGAAGTCAAATACACCTCAAACAATGGGACCTCATTATCCAGTAAAAGCACTTCCTTGGACAGGGCAAACAAATGGCTTTTTTTCAATTAGCTCAAGCAAATAGGCCTTTGAAACTCTCTCCAGGGGGCCAAAAGGCATAGACCCTGTGCCCCCCCAGCACCAAGTGTGAACTCATGTGCAGTTACCAGCCAATTGGCTTCCTTTGTTGGACTGAGGCTGACACTCAGATGTATTGGCACCGCAGATGCCAGCACAAGGCTCTGAGATGTTGAATCTAGAAAATAACCTATAATAAATGAGTGCAATATCTCTGAACCTAGTCGAACCCATAATTGCAATCTGCATTCCTTTCCCCACAAGCGCATACCATGCAGCCACCTCTAGAACTCTGTGCTATTGAGTTATAAAGCATAGCTACCAGGTATTAAATATGATAGCCGTATTTGGTCTCTGCACAGATAAAATCCAGCAGAACCCAGTGGTGCCGCCGCCATCCCATTTAGAGCTTCAGGCGGAAAGTTATGGGCATCCACGGTTCTAGCCGGAAAACCATGCTTTCACATATGGGAGGAGAGAGGCTGCACAGCCCAGGGGTTGGTGCAGCGTGTGGAAGGTTAGCAGCCTAGGGGATAATAGGCAGCTCCTCATTTTGGACTTAGTTTTTTCTACTGGCAGGAGGCCCATTAGCTGATGTGGCCAGAGAATTACGTAACAAAGATTTGGACCTGTGACTCATCAGCGTCTCCCTGTGGTCACATGCTACATAACACGGTAATTGTATTCTATCTGTACCCTACCCTTGTACTACACTCCTGACTGTATACTTGTATATTTGTTCTTGTATATATATATATATATATATATATATATATATATATATATATATATATATATATATATACCTGTATCTTTCTAGTGCGCCTTTCATTGATTAAATATAAGATTAATCTTGGGCTGCTCTTTTATCTCAATTCATGAATCTCCATGTCCGCCCGCTCGGTTGGTTATTATACTCTACCCTGCGGTTGGTTTCTGACCTGATATAAGCCTGTGGTCGGCTGGGGCTTATCTCTAGCTAGGAACAGGTGGCAGTATACCATACTGTGTTTGTGAGGAACTCTGACAGTGACGGCCAGGAGGTATATATATATATATATATATATATATATATATATATATATATATATATCCCCAGCGTGGACTGGTAATATATATCCCCCCTCACTGGGAGCTCGCACCTATAAGGGAAGCCTTTACGGTGACTATTTGCCCTCGGTGCAGGTCCCTGCCTGACCTGGGGTAAACGGTGGTGCCACAGAGTTGATCCCTGCTGGGTCATTCTCTCCCCTCCCCAGAGGTGAATGAACTCGACACACCCCTTCCCCTTTGCGATCCGTCACAGTTGTCAATGCAAACTTCTTTCCTGTCTGTGGAATTGTAACAGGACAGTATACTTGGTTATCCAGTGTATTCTTTATCTCCCTAGTACACATGGCTCTGTGGATGGCGCTGGATGGAGATGCAATATGCCCTCCCTCTTCTAACGTTCACCTTCTTCTTTCCAAGTTGGCCACGATTTGCTCTTTCCTGTGATGCACTTCCTCCTATTTGTTTGCACCCCCTTCCCCCCGGGCTCCGTCTGGTGCTGCCAAAGGGCAGGCCAAACCAGCAGAACAGAGTCTTTTTAACATGGCACAAGTTTTTGCTACAGAGGAGCTGTTTTTATGTCTCCTCACTGAACTGGATATATATATATACATATATATATATACTCACTGAACTGGGTATATATATGTATATATATATATATATATATATATATATATATATATAGTGGTCCCCTGTGGCTGGTGGTTAGTACTGCTGTCAATTGTGTTATTAATGTCCATGTTATTGAAGCAGAACATCAGCTGTTAATCGAATGTTAGTGTAATGCAAACGGTTAATGGTGGGTGAGGGTCAATGGCATATTCCCCAGCACCTCACATAAACCCAGACAGAAGAAGACCCCTGTACAAGAACAATATATTTTCCCTTTGCAGTACAAAAGCTCATCGTAATGCACCACTTTAGGCTTCTGTGACAAAAAGCTTCTTGCCGATTTAAAGGTGGAAATGGCCCACCTTATATGTGGCCCTACTATGCAGGTGCACAGTTTGCACCAATGGAAAGTCAGCCCCCGGTGTTGCCCATTTTTCATTATTCATGGTACATCTGATTTTTTTGTGTATGCAATATGGGCCAAAAATGGAGGAAGGTCAAAGCTAGTATTCTGATATTAAATGGTCAATATTAAAATCATATGCAAAAAAAATTTGATGTGTGAATGAGGCCTAGCATATTTGTAAACTCTAGGTAAACAATTTATTTTCTTTTTCAGAATTTATTGCCACGATGACAAGTTGTAAAATGAAGTGGCTACAAAAGTTTCAAAGCAGAGATCAGGTATTTATTGGATAATAAAATAGCTCACATGATCTGCTTTTCAGAAGCTGAAGGTTATGGCAGCCTGTATTGGGTGATGTGTGGAAGCAGAGAGGCTGTTGTAATGCACTCCTCTGACTCCTTCATTCTCAGAATACAGGCTGCTGAAAAGGACTCGTATCCTGCTAATGGCACCTGCTGTCATGCTTTAACATATCAGCCAAATGGAGCGCTACTTACCATAAAACTAGCCAGCTAGTGGTGCAAATAGTAACCAATCAAATGCCTTGTTCCATTTTTAACCCTGCCTGTGCAGACCTGACAATTTTTTATGCATGAAGCTTTATGTATTGTGGCAGTAGAGGTTACCTATAGACACTGTATGTATTTGTAGTAATATCGACAGTATCTAGAATAATTTTTAGTTCATTACTTCCAACGCTTATGTCATGTATAAAGTTGGAACTTTCTTGACAATTTGTTCTTATTTCTCATTTAACTCTGTATGATGTTTTCATTCCGATATTTTTTTTGTTTTTTCAGATGAACATTGGAAGATATCTTGGAACCCATTGTGCAAAGTGGCATTTGTCATTGCTGGGTAATGCATGAAAAAACTAAATTTTCCTGTTCAGGAGCAGATTAACCGACCAGTCACAGATGATCCTCCAATGGGTCCGAAAGATTAAGCAGAAAACATCCACATTTGGAGGTGACTGTAAAGACAATCACTTGTCACTAGAGTCTATTCTACCAGATAACCGATCCATTATTGGTGATATTTCCTACGTGTACAAACAGCAGCGATTATATTGCAATAATTATGGTGTGCACATTGACTGTATAGATAGAGGATGGACCCAAGGAGACCCGACTGATGCTGCTCGTTTGGTAGATATTTATGGTAGTAGAAAATAATGTGCTTACAAACAGCATTGATCTGAATGGTATGAAAATGAGTGACAGTGTGCCATAAAGAAATGTCAGTTTATAGTTTGTTTCTAAGTAACAATGAGGAGAGGAATTATTAATGGCGGGGATTGGAATTCACAGCTGAAATGTATTGGGCACTGACAAAATATTCAAAAAATCTGTAGCTGGAGTGTGGCTATTACATTTATTGTTATCACATATATTACATATATTGTTGTGAATCACCGGGATAAGACAAAACTTTGATCCCTGCAGTTAACAATGTCAGTGCTGTAATGGCAATGATCATGTGAATCAAAACTCATCCTCACCTTAGATGTATGGGAGGAAGAGCGTGGAACTTGGATCCACTGTTCAAATGACTGCATGAGGTTCAATATAACAATAAAAGTGGCGAACAACCAAAACAACGCTGTATGAAAAGAGTTGATAATCTGTAATATATTTCTTAAACATTTTTATTCCTAAAAAAATTACACTGAACATTACAGCTTCGAAAAATCACATCATGGAAAGTCAGCCCTAGGGGCTTCAATTATAAGCAATTCCCTTATGCTTATTACTTGAATTGTTCCCTTTGGATTCTGTGAACAGGAAGGACGACCATTGGGGATATGAATTTCTTCCCACTGAGGTTCTGTTCTCATATTCACTGGGGCTTCAAACAGCCAATGTTTTTGCTGGTGGTGCCAGAAGGGGACAGGATTGGGAATTTTCCTGTCCCATAGAGTATGCCCTCATTCAGGTTCATCTAGCTGTGCAGTACGACAATGATGTTATTACTGGAATATATTGTGCTCCAAATATGCCAATTGTCCTCCCAATGTAACACCCACATTACTGTGTGCATTTCTGCAGGAATTCACTGACATCTGATAAATGCTGACACTTGAGAATGATTGGATCCTACCACAAGGTATTTGTCAGATTAATAAGACTTGTCAATCAAGCAAACTGAAGTTTAATATGGTCATTGTCTATCTATCTATCTATCTATCTATCTATCTATCTATCTATCATATATCTATCTATGATCTACAGTATCTATCTGTCTATCATATATCTATCTCATATCTATCTATCTATCTATCTATCTATCTATCTATCTATCTATCTATCTATCTATCTATCTATCTATCTCTATCTATCGGTATATCATATATTTATCTCATATCTATCTAATCTATCTATGTATATATCTATCTATCATCTATCTCATATCTACCTATCACATATCTATATATGTATCTAGCTATCTATCTATCTCATATCCATACAGATCGACATCATCAATATCTGTTTTTACATTTCTGAGAAGCACACAGCATATACTACAAGCTTGTATTTTGTTAAGGAAGCGCTTCCTTCAAAGTTTTTATCCTCTTAATATATTGCAATCATCATATTATATAGCACGGTGCACTTACAATTGCTCATTTTGCCTTTCTGCCCAGCTAATTCTTCTCTTTACTCTGCTTTATGTAGAAACAGGAAGTATCTTAGGCATGCACTTATCATTCCCCTCTTCAACACATGACCCAGCTGCTCCAAATCTCCCCATGTAACAAGGACCTTTGCAATGACATATGAATCATACAGGGAAAATGATTCAGCTAGTCAATTTTTTTGTTTCAATAGATTTTTATTTATTTTTCCAAAAAGAAAAAAAACACTATTTTTTTAAGAACAATAACAAGCTGTGAATGTGGAATATCACTTCTATCTTTTAAGTATATCTTCTCTCAATATTTTACTATACTTTATATGTATTATTTATTGTAATGGGAGAGATAGGCGGGGAAGGGCAAGGAGGGGTGTTAGAAGGGTAAAGGAATGGGTATATCCAAATCTAGGATAAAAACAGAAGTAAATGCTGTATAGTCCATTTTGTCAAAAAACAAACAAAAAAAGCAATAAAATTATTTATCTGTTTAAACAGTTATAATCATACTACTATCTATTATTATTAATTATACCAACTTTATATCCACCAATAATACACAATATATTTACTTCTAATTATGTTTCCAATAATTCTACATTTAATAAAACAAATTCTTGTATTCCAAGCCTACATTTCTTTTGTAATTGTTAATTCTCCCATTGCAAAGGATGGATCCTTGTCAGCCAACCGAGGACGTCTCATACTGATTTTTTTTTCCTTTTTCCCTTTCTCTTTCCTTCCCTCCTGTGATTAGAGGGGACTAGGTGAATGGTGTTGTGAATTCTTTATTCTAGGGGGCCCAATTTTTTAAGTATTTGGGAAATCTATTGTGTCTTATGGCGTGGTTAAATTTGTACACATTATGTATGCTATTCTTTCTACAGCTAGTCAGTTTTTAACCTCTTCACCCCCAAACCTATTTTCACCTTCGTGACCGGGCCAATTTTTATAATTCTGACCACTGTCACTTTATGAGGTAATAACTGTGGAACGCTTCTTGGGATCCCACTGATTCTGAGATTGTTTTTTTCGTGACATACTGTACTCCATGATAGTGGTAAACTTTGTTCAATATTAGAGTTATGTCAGACAACATAGTTAATAAATAACATTTCTCACATGTCTACTTCAGCACAATTTTTGAAACATTTTTTTGTTAGGAAGATAGAAGGGTTATAAGTTTATCAGCAATTTCTGATTTTTCCAACAAAATTTACAAAACCTTTTTTTAGGGACCACCTCACATTTGAAGTGACTTTGAGGGGCCTATATGACAGATAGTACCCAAAAGTCACACCATTCTAAATACTGCACCCCTCAAAACCACAAGTTTATTAACATTTCAGGTACTTCACAGAAATTAACTCCTTCAAGTCGCGGCCCTTTTTCGTTTTTGCGTTTTCGTTTTTCACTCCCCTCCTTCCCAGAGCCATAACTTTTTGATTTTTCCGTCAATATGGCCATGTGAGGGCTTATTTTTTGCGGGACGAGTTGTACTTTTGAACGACACCATTGGTTTTACCATGTCTCTTACTAGAAAACGGGAAAAAAATTCCAAGTGCGGTGAAATTGCAAAAAAAGTGCAATCCCACACTTGTTTTTTGTTTGGCTTTTTTGCTAGGTTCACTAAATGCTAAAACTGACCTGCCATTGTGATTCTCTAGGTCATTACAAGTTCATAGCCACCTAATATGTCTAGGTTATTTTTTATCCAAGTGGTGAAAAAAAATTCAAAACTTTGCTTAAAAAAAAAAAAAAGTGCCATTTTCCGATACTTGTAGCGTCTCCATTTTTCGTGATCTGGGGTCGGGTGAGGGCTTATTTTTTGCGTGCCGAGATGACGTTTTTAATATTAATCGCCCGTTATTGCATTTTAATGCAATGTCGCGGTGACCAAAAAAACGTAATTCTGGCGTTTTGAATTTTTTTCTCACTACGCTGTTTAGCGATCAGGTTAATGCTTTTTTTATTGATAGATCGGGCAATTCTGAACACGGCGATACCAAATATGTGTAGGTTTGAATTTTTTTTATAGTTTTATTTAGGATGGGGCGAAAGGGGGGTGATTTAAACTTTTATGTTTTTTACATTTTTTTCATATTTTTAAAACCTTTTTTTTTTTACCTGTGCCATGCTTCAATAGCATCCATGGGAGGCTAGAAGCTGGCACAACTCGATTGGCTCTGCTACATAGCAGCAATCATCAGATCGCTGCTATGTAGCTGAAATGCAGGTGTGCTGTGAGTGCCGACCACAGGGGGGCGCTCACAGCAGGCCGGCATCAGTAACCATAGAGGTCTCAAGGACCTCTATGGTAACCATCCTGATGCATCGCCAACCCCCGACCATGTGACGGGGGTCGGCGATGACGTCATTTCTGGCCGCCCGGCCGGATGCGGCAGTTAAATGCCGCTGTCTGCGTTTGACAGCGGCATTTAACAGGTTAATAGCGGCGGGTGAATAGCGATTTCACCCGCCGCTATTGCGCGCGCATGTCAGCTGTACAAAACAGCTGACATATCGCGACTTTGATGTGGGCTCAGCGCCGGAGCCCACATCAAAGGGGGAGACATGGCATGCGCAGTACATGTACGGCGCATGTCGTGAAAGGGTTAATGGTATGTGTAAGTAAAACATGAATATTTAACTTTTTTCACAAAATTTTTTTTAGACCCATTTTTTCTTATTTTCATAAGGTTATCCAGAGAAAATGGACCCCAATATTTGTTGTGCAATTTCTTCTGAGCCATATATGGGGGAAAACATATACTGCCTCAGTCAGGAAGTACTTCTCGATCATGACGTATATATACTGCAAATGTTAGGAAGGGGTTAATCACATGATGTCATAGACCTAATAGAAAAGAGAAGAATTATCTGGGTAAAAAGATAAAATTAGCAATTGTAAGTACACAGTGCTATATAATATAGTGACTGCAATATATCAAGAGGATACGAATTTTACTGGGAGTGTTTTTTTAAAGTCCAATACAGTTTGCAAGAAAAATAAAGGTAATATTTTGGTGTGATTTGACAATTGTCTTACAATCTTCGGTAATGTTATTTCATGTTTTCACTTATATTGAAATTATTCAATATAATGGTGAAGTTTAGTTGCTTAAATGTATTGCAAGATAATACCTATGTTGAAAACATATTTGTGATTACTAGATGTTTATTTTACTTAAAGGGAATCTGTCGGCAGGTTTTAGCTTCCTCATCTGAGAGCAGCATGATGTAGGCAAAGAGGCCCTGAATCAAACGATTTATCACCTAGTGTACTGAGTGCAGCAGTTGTGACACAATCAGAGTTTTTAGATTTAGCAATGAAGCAGAGCTGAGGGAGCTAACCCCGCCCACTCCAGGATCTTTACATACATTGTGCATACACAGTGAGGTGCTTATCAAAGGAGGGGGCGGAGTCAGAATAGCACACACAGCCATGAATTCTATGTGTTAACTGCTACTTCATGCTATCCGCAGATTACATAGCAAAATCCTGTTGAAAAATTCATTTTAAAGCAGTGACCTTAAAAACCTGCTGCATCTCACTGCAGGTAATGGTTATTTCTCTGAGTATTTAGTTGTTAGGTTTTAGACTAGATATGAATTGAAGATTTGCTGCATGTAAGACTGCAATGATGGCACAAAGGGACATGATATCCTATTGTGGACAATATTAGCTGATGCGTTACATTGTATCAACTGGCTAAAATTTAGCTGCTAAATGAATTGTAGTATTTATTTTACTCACATAGCACCATTCACTTTCACAGCTCTTTATAGGCATCATCATCACTGTCCCCATTGGAGCTCACAATGTACATTTCCTATCTATATGTCTTTGAAGTGTAGAAATAAACCAGAGTACAAGGATCAAACCTACACAATTAAGTTGCTAACCACTGTGCTGCCAAAACAATACAATGTTAATGATATGCCATCAGATTGTGTGATAGGAATTCTCCTTTAACTGCCGCATTTACAAATTATATGTGTTCTGTACATATCCAAAGACTCACAGTGAATGAGCTTTGAAGATTTACTCATACTTACTCATACAGTGGCATGTAAAAGTTTGGGTACCCCTGGTACAAAATTACTGTTACTGTGAACAGTTAAGCAAGTTGAAGATGAAATGATCTCTAAAAGCCCTAAAGTTAACCCCTTCACGCCGCGGCCCTTTTTCATTTTTGCTTTTCGCTCCCCTCCTTCCCAGAGCCATAACTTTTTTATTTTTCCGTCAATATGGTCAAGTGAGGGCTTATTTTTTGCGGGATCAGTTGTACTTTTGAACAACACCATTGGTTTTACCATGTCTTGTACTAGAAAACGGGAAAAAAATTCCAAGTGTGATGAAATTGCAAAAAGAGTGCAATCTCACACTTGTTTTTGTTTGGCTTTTTTGCTAGGTTCAGCAAATGCTAAAACTGACCTGCCATTATGATTCTCCAGGTCATTACAAGTTCATAGACACCTAACATGTCTAGGTTATTTTTTATCTAAGTGGTGAAAAAAAATTCTAAACTTTGCTAAAAAAAAAAAAAAATTGCGCCATTTTCCGATACCCATAGCGTCTCCATTTTTCATGATCTGGGGTCAGGTGAGGGCTTATTTTTTGCATGCCAGGCTGACATTTTTAATGATACCACTTTTGTGCAGATACATTCTTTTGATCGCCAGTTACTGCACTTTAATGCAATGTCGCGGCGACCAAAAAAACGTAATTCTGGCGTTTCGAATTTTTTTCTCGCTACGCTGTTTAGTGATCAGGTTAATGCTTTTTTTATTGATAGATCGGGCGATTCTGAATGCGGCGATACCAAATATGTGTAGGTTTGATTTTTTTTATTGTTTTATTTTGGATGGGGCGAAAGGGGGTGATTTAAACTTTCATATTTTTTTTATTTTTTTCATATTTTTAAAAACATTTTTTTTAATCTTTTGTCATGCTTCAATAGCCTCCATAGGAGGCTAGAAGCTGGCACAACTCGATTGGCTCAGCTACATAGCAGCGATCATCAGATCGCTGCTATGTAGCTGAATTGCAGGCTTGCTATGAGCGCCAACCACAGGGTGGCACTCACAGCAGGCTGGCATCAGTAACCATAGAGGTCTCAAGGACATCTATGGTTACCATCCTGATGCATCACTGACCCCCGATCATGTGACGGGGTCGGCGATACGCTCATTTCCGGCCACGCGGCCAGAAGCGCCGGTTAAATGCCGCTGTCAGCGTTTGACAGCCGCTGTCGGCATTTAACAGGTTAATAGCGGCAGGTGGATCGCGATTCCACCTGCCGCTATTGCACGCACATGTCAGCTGTACATAAAAGCTGACATGTCGCGACTTTGATGTGGACTCAGCGCTGGAGCCCACATCAAAGGGGGAGATACGACATGCGCCGTACTAATATGGGGCATGTCGTGAAGGGGTTAAAGACAGTAGAATCATAGAATCATAGAATGGGAGAGTTGGAAGGGACCTCTTGGGTCATCTGGTCTCCACCCCCTGCTCTAAGCTGACCGGTCACCATTCTGGTCGCTCTTCTCTGAACTTGCTCCAGCTTGTTGATGTCTTTTTTAAAATATGATGCCCAAAACTGGACACAGTATGCCAGGTGAGGTCTGACCAAAGAGGAGTAGAGGGCAATAACGACTTCATGTGATCTAGGCTGTATGCTTCTGTTAATACAACCCAGAATTGCATTTACCTTTTTTGCTGCTGCATCACACTGTTGAGTCATATTCAGTTTATGATATATTAGTATACCCAACTCATTTTTACATGTGCTGTTGCTTAGCCCTATTCCTCCCATTCTGTATATTATTTTTTCATTTTTATTGACCAGATGTAGCACTTTGCATTTTCCTTGTTAAAGACCATTCTGTTAGTTGCTGCCCACTGCTCCAGTTTATTTATATCTTTTTGAATCCTCTCTCTCTCTTCTCTAGTATTAGCTATCCCTCCTAGCTTTGTGTCATCAGCAGATGTAATCAGTGTACCCTCAATTGCTTAATCTAAATCATTGATAAAGATGTTGAACAATACAGGGACCAGGACAGAACCCTGTGGTTCCCCACTTGAGACATTCTTCCAAATGGATGTGCATTTACAACCACTCTTTGGTTCCAATCACTAAGCCAGTTATGAATCCACCTAACAGTTGCCTTGTCCATTCCATACTTAGTCATTTTTTCAATAAGCATGATGTGAGATACTTTGTCAAATGCTTTGCTGAAGTCAAGATATACTATATCTACAGCATTTCCCTGTTCCACCCAGTCAGTGATTCTGTCATAGAAAGAAATTAAGTTAGTCTGACATGACTTATTAGTTACAAAACCCATGCTGACTCTGGTTAATCACTTCATTCTTATCCAGATACTTATGTAGCGCCCCCACTGCCGCAGGGCCGAGGGGTACCCGGTACCGGGCCTCTGAGTCTCTGCTCTGGGGTTGTCACGGTGGCTAGGCCCCGGTCCGTGACCCTGCCGAGGGGCGCACAGTGTAGAGATGTGGATAGGTGATGTTGGTGGAGCTGTAGTGGTGCGGTGCAGTAAATAACTAAGACACCAAGTTGCAGTCTCTTTACCTCTTTACTGAAGATCTCTGGGTCCTCAGTCCGGAATCCGGATAACCAGGCTGCGCAAGTCCGGCCGGCCCAATGGCACCTCCAGAGTTCTCTTAGCAGGTGGAAATCTGTGCCTTCCTTCTAGCGCTATGTGTTGCGGTCCTTCCCTGCTGTGCTTACAGAAAGTCCCCACAACTGTTGTGTCTGTTTCTTAAGTTCCCTCACAACTCGATTAGATGATGTTCTGCTAATCCTCCGTCCCTCCCTGGTGTTCTGGTTGGGACGGCACCCGTTTGACGGGTAGGCTCGGAGCTCTTCCGGGACCCTAGAGTCGCCCCTCTCCACAAGTTGCCCCCCAAGACTGCATAGGTGATTAAAGTTAGACAGCCCGCCTTAGACTGACTGTCCTGCCGCTGTTTGGAGTATCGCTTGAAGCTGAATGTTATAATACTCCCTCGGCGTTCCGGCCACCAGTAGTGCGCCTCAGTAGGATGTTGCTTCGGTCTTACAGCACGACTCCTACTGGTATTTCTCCTTTTGCTTGATCTCGTTTCTTACTCAGCACAATCTATCTCGCTTCTAATCCTTCCTTGGGCACCGCCGCTATCCTGAGCAGGCACGGTCCCGTTACGTTCGTTCAAGTTGCCAAGCCTCTGTCAGGATCCCACCCCTGACAGAGACCCTACTGTATCTTCCCCTGCAACACCCTCTGCCACAAGGTGTTGCCTGGTTCCAACCCAGTCAGCTTTCTCCTCTAACTTCCTGCCTGACCCCCAGTTTACCCACTATGGTGGGGAGTGGCCTAGTGAATAGAACCCTTAGCTCCCACCGGAGGCCCGACTGTGAAATGTATTGGTGTCTGTGATACCTGATCAGATGAACTCCTTCAGTGCCACCGAACGTACCATAGCTCCCCATAGTGGCGGAGCCGCAGTACTGCAATGACCAGGACTCTGGGGCGCTGCACTTACATACATGTTGTTTAATAATTTGTTCAAAGATCTTTCCTGGTATAGAAGTCAGACTCACAGGCCTATAGTTCCCAGGGTCCACCTTCTTCCCCTTTTTGAAGATAGGAACAACATTTGCTCTTCTCCAGTATTCTGGGACTTCTCCTGTTATCCAAAAATTTTCAAAAATTATGGAGAGTGGTTCAAAATTTTCTTCTGCCTTCTCATTCAGTACTCTGGGGTGTAATTCATCTGGACCTGGAGACTGGAATTCATTTATGTTATCTAAGTGTTTCCTCACTATTTTTCTGCTTATAGATATCCTGGATTCTTGTATTCCTTTAATAGGACAGTAAAGATCAGTGATGTTACATTTCCTTTCTGAGAGAAAACAGATGCAAAATAGGAATTTAAAAGTTCGGCCTTCTCAACATCCTTTCTTACCATTTCATCATTTTCAACCTGTAAAAATCCTATAGCATCTTTGACTTTTCTTTTACTTTTGACATATCCCCAAAATCCTTTTTTATTGCTTTTAATGTCTCTTGCAAGCCTTAATTCATTTTCAGCTTTAGATAATCTGATTCATGCCCTGCAGCTTCTGCAGACAGCATTATATTCTTCTTTAGATATGCCTCCCTCTTTCCATTAGATAAACATTTCTTTCTTCCTTTATAGCATGTGTTTAAGTTCTGTGTTCATCCATCCTGGTTTCCTTACATGCTTCGTATTCTTCCCCCTTTTTAGAATTGTTAACGATTGTGAGAATTTCATTTTTCAAGATTTCCCATCCTTCCTGGGGTCTAAGAGGTAATGTTCCTCCTTATGGAGAGTGACATACCAGCTCTGGCTTGTCAAGGTAAGCATCTCTACTTCCAACAGGTGGCACTATAGAGTTTAAGTCCTCTTTTTCTCTGAAGAGGCAATTTGCATATCCATCCTTCCCGGACATTTTTGTCCTTAAAGATATCTTGCCATTGGATCCCTCCAATTCTCTTTCTGAGTCCCTTAAAATCTGCCTTTCTTAAATCTAACCTTGAAGTCTAAGTCTTCCCAGGTCTTCCTGATCTAGTTATCCAAAATTCTAAAATAGCATGGTCGCTACCTCCTAGGGTCCCAGCCACTCTTACCTCCTCAACCATTTCCTCCCTGTTTATAAGGATTAGATCCAAGGTAGCAGATCCCCTTGTTTTCTCCCCTACCTTTTGGAAGATAAAGTTGTCAGCAAGAGAGGATAAGAATTTGCTTGACCTGTTAGTTTTGCCTGAGGAGCTCTAGGAAATACAGGACACAGGTGATTTGTGTGAATCCACAACGCGTTTCGACGGTACCCCATCTTCATCTGTTGGAAATTTATTAATGACACACAGGAAGAGGTATTTAAACAAGATTCGACCAATCAAAATGCAATCATCATGTCACATGATGGTATCAGATGATGAAGTAAAATTACATAGGAACCACGTTAATAATGACAAAGGATTGGCAAAAATGAGACACAGACAATAAATACAAACATCATAACAAAGAAATATATATAATAACATAAAAAATGTGACATCCATGTTTATAAAAAAAGAGAATAAAATGATAACAATCATACAAGATACATGATTAAAAAATATATGATGAAAAAATATATTAAAATGAAGTAATACGTTGGGTTATCTGCTAACTTTTTCAATAGTAAGGTTTAATCCCTCAGGGGTCAATGTACCAAGCTTGAAAATCCATAAACTTTCTCTATTGATTAGACTGCTGTATCGGTCAGAAACGGTGTCTGGTATATAGTCAATAATTGTCAGTCTTAGTGAATTCAGATTTTTTTTAATGCACTGTCAGAAAATGTTTAGATAAACTATGTAGTAGAAAACCGTTCTGGATGTTCTGACGGTGCTTATTTAGGCTTGCATGCATAGTTTGTATAGTACGACCTACATATTGAAGTCCGCATCCAAATTCTATTAAATAGATTACATAAATGGACTGGCAGTTAACATGATAATAATAATAATCTTTATTTTTATATAGCGCTAACATATTCCGCAGCGCTTTACAGTTTGCACACATTATCATCGCTGTCCCCAATGGGGCTCACAATCTAAATTCCCTATCTTTGGAATGTGGGAGGAAATCGGAGTACCCGGAGGAAACCCACGCAAACAACATACAAACTCTTTGCAGATGTCCTTGATGGGGTTTGAACCCAGGACTCCAGCGCTGCAGTGCTATCCACTGAGCCACCGTGCTGCTGAACATGATTAATTTATAATTAGTACCCGTAGCATTAAATTTCAATTCTTTAGCCCCGTTTTGAATAGACACACAACACAGGCACTTTGATGTTCTACATGCAAAGCAACCAGGATTCTTTGCCGTTTGGGCCATTGATATGGACCAAGGAATTATAGTTGTATTACTTGGTGCAACCAAATTATGGAGTGTGCGACTCCTTCTACAAAATTGTTCTAGGCCGAACAGGGATGTGGACCAATAACATAGGGTCACCTTCCAAAATAATTATTATCGGGCACACTCCGTAATTTGGATAGTTATAAAGTTAATCATCATGTTAACTGCCAGTCCATTTATGTAATCTATTTAATAGAATGTGGATGCGGACTTCAATATGTAGGTCGTACTATACAAACAATGCATGCAAGGCTAAATAAGCACCGTCAGAACATCCAGAACGGTTTTCTACTACATAGTTTATCTAAACATTTTCTGACAGTGCATTAAAAAAAATCTGAATTCACTAAGACTGACAATTATTGACTATATACCAGACACCGTTTCTGACCGATACAGCAGTCTAATCAATAGAGAAAGTTTCTGGATTTTCAAGGTTGGTACATTGACCCCTGAGGGATTAAACCTTGCTATTTTGCTATTGAAAAAGTAGGCAGATAACCCAACTTATTATTTCATTTTAATATTTTTTTATCATATATTTTTCAATCATGTATCTTGTACGATTGTTATCATTTTATTTATTTATTTTTTATGAACATGGATGTCGCATTTTTTATTTGATCATATATATTTCTTTTTTATGATGTTTGTATTTATTGTCTGTGTCTCATTTTTGCCAATCTTTTGTAATTATGTACGTGGTTCCTATGTGATTTTACTCCATCATGTAATACCATCATGTGACAGGATGATTGCATTTTGATTGGTCGAATCTTGTTTAAATACCTCTTCCTGTGTGTCATTAATAAATTTCCACCGATGAAGACGGGGTACCGTCGAAACGCGTTGTGGATTCACCCAAATCACCTGTGTCCTGTATTTCTGAGCGCTCCTCACACCGTCATTTTATTTAACTATTGCATCCACCCTCCATTGGAGGCACACGGCTGGAGCTGCAGGGGAATATTCATCTATCCGAACCATCTGCCTCCTATGCGCTCCCTTGAGACCGCAATTCACCTGATTGCTAAAGTTAAAGATGACACATTTCCTTTGTGTTTTAGGCCAAAAAAAAAAGCAACATTTTTTACATTTCAAAAATTACAAAAAGGAAAATAGTCCTATGCAAAGGTTTGGGCATCCTTGTAGATTTGTGCACTTAGATAACTTTGACCATGGTTTCAGCCTCTTAGGATTATGACTTTTTCACTATCATCATTAGAAAAGGCCAGGTGTTGCAAATTTCCCAGCTTTATAAAAACCCAGCCTCCTCTAACCTTGTGCCAAAAAACAGTAGCCATGGGTTCTTCTAAGCCGCTGCCTAACACTCTGAAAATTAAAATGGTGGAGGTCCACAAAGCAGGAGAAGGCTATAAGGAGAAAGGAAAGAGTTTTCAAGTTGCTCTTTCCTCAGTATGAAATGCAAAATTTCATTGAGAGATGTTTGTTGGATTGCTAGAGGAAAATCAGAAACCCCACTGCACTGCAAAAGACCTTCAGAACGATTTAGCAGACTCTGGAGTTGTAGTACACTGTTTTACTGTTCAGAGACACCTGCACAAATATGGCCTTCATGGAAGCTTAATCATAATAAAACCTCTCCTGCGTCCTCACAATAAAATGCAGCATCAGAAGTAAATGCATCTAAATAAGACTGATGCATTTTGGAAACAAGTCCTGTGGACCAATGAGGTTAAAATAGAACTCTTTGGCCACAGTGATCAGAGGTATGTGTGGAGAAAAAAGGGTACACAATTTCAGGAAAAGAACATCTCGCCAACCATTAAGCATGGGGGTGGATCAGTCATGCTTTGGGGTTGATGCAAACAGAACACCAACTGTTAAAAAGCTGAAGATGAAAAGAGGATGGCTTCTACAAATTATTAATGATCCTAAATACACGTCAAATCCACAGTAGACATCCTCAAAAGATGAAAGCAAAAGGCACAAGCTGAAGGTTTTACAATGGCCCTCACATTCTGAAAATAGCAGTGCATGCAAGATGACCCAGGAATCTCACAGAACTGAAATACTTTTCCATGGAAGAATGGATGAAAATCCCTGAACCAAGAATTGAAAGAATATATATATACAGTATATTGCCTAAAATACAAACGAAATGTGCCATCTTTAACTTTATGCCTTTTAGAGATCATTTCATCTTCAACTTGCTTAACTGTTCACCATAACAGTAATTTTGACCAGAGGTGCCCAAACTTTTACTTGCTTGCAACTGTAGCTAGCTGAGGGCTCCTTTGTGTAGTAAAAAAAAAAAGAATCATCGTCAGGATCAGTGAATGACCCAGCAGATGAGCTCTCAGTGATCATGGAGTAATAGCATATTGCTAGGGTATGCCATCATTTTATAATTTGTTCAGGTTTGATCTCTGGAACATCCACCAATATGGGAATAAATGCAATTAGCATTTTATCACTTTATAGTCTTTCCCTGCACTGCGCCATCCCAGTCATCTACTGGGCGAGGGAACTGTAGAACACATCTAATGGGGTTATCTTCAGTTCCCTCTATAACACCAGGGCTGGAAGTGTCCACAGAAAAAAACTGTAAAGTGGATTATTCACAGGATTTCAGTATGGCTCCCAGAGGTCAGACTCATACTGATCATAGTGTCATTTAATATTCTAGTGATATGCCATAACTTTTCTATATCCCATCACATTATGGGAATTCCCCTTTAACTTCCACATTTACATGCTATCTGTGCACTGTATATACTGTATCTACAGAAACACAGAGTATAATTCACTTCTTGTTTTTGATACCAAAGTTCAAACCATTTAGTAAACTTTGTCCTCTAACCTCCTTTCTCTGACCTCATGAACTTAGAATTATTTATGCAAAACCCATACTCCTCATATATTACAAACTAAGCCGCTTCCACAAGTGCATGGAAGTCACTCTGTAAATGAAATACATTGCACGGGATGATAAGTTTGCTCTGGACGGCATTGATGAAAACCTGCTCTCAGATTTATGACAGCCTACTTACTTAGGACTATTTGAGAGAGCAGCGTGTTAAGAATTACTTCTTCAGGTGCAGCGTAAGAACATGATCATTAACCCCTTTCTGACATCTGTCGTAATAGTACGCCGATGTCAGACACCCTCCTTTTGATGTGGGCTCTGGTGGTGAGCCCACATTTTTTCCTGCACATGTCAGCTGTTTTGAACAACTGACATGTGCCTGCAACAGCCGAGGGTGGAATCGTGAACCAGCCTCAGCTGTTAAGCCATTAAATTGCCACTATCAAACTCTGACAGCGGCATTTAACATGCACTTCCGGCAAGTGCGCCGGAAATCATTGGCGCCTGTGTCACGACTGTGGGTCGCCGATGGGTTGGCATGACAACCAGAGGTCTCCAGTAGACCTCTATAGTTGTCACTGCTGGATTGCTATGAGCGCCACCCGGTGGTCAGAGCTCATAGCAAGTCAGCAATTTTGCTACATACAGGCGATCTGACCATCGCCTGTATGTAGCAGAGGCGATCGAGTTATGGCAGCTTCTAGCCTCCCATGGAGACTATTGAAGCATGCCAAAAGTAAAAAAAAATGTTTTTAAAAATATATATAAAAAAAGAATATAAAAGTTCAAATCACCACCCTTTTGCCTCATTCAAAATAAAACAATAAAAAAACAAACATACACATATTTGGTATCACTGCATTTAGAATCGCTCGATCTATCAATATTAAAAAAAGAATTAACCTGATCGCTAAATGGTGTAACAAGAAAACAGTCAAAACGCCAGAATTATGTTTTTTTGGTCGCTGCAATATTGCACTAAAATGCAATAACAGGTGATCAAAAGATCGTATCTGCACCAAAAAGGTATATTTAAAAATGTCAGCTCAGCACACCAAAAATAAGCCCTCACCCAACCCGAGATCACAAAAAGTGGAGACGCTACGGGTATTGGAAAATGGCGCAATTTTTATTTTAACAAACTTTGGAATTTTTTTCACCACTTAGATAAACAAAAACCTAGACATGTTTGGTGCCTATGAACTCGTAATAACCTGGAGAATCATAATGGCAGGTCAGTTTTAGCATTTAGTGAACCTAGTAAAAAAGCAAAATAAAAACAATTGTGGAATTGCACTTTTTTTTGCAATTTCACCGCACTTGAAATTTTTTGCCCGTTTTCCAGTACACAATATGGAAAAACCAATGGTGTTGTTCAAAAGTACAACTCGTCATACAAAAATCAAGCCCTCACATGGCCATTTTGACCAAAAAATAAAAAAAGTTATGGCTCTGGGAAAAAGGGGAACAAAAAATGAAAACACAAAAATGAAAATACCTCAGGGGATTAAGGGGTTAATCTGATGTTCATTTCTGAGGTCATTTTGTTTTTACTTCCCTTGTAGCAAAGTCATTATTGATTGTACAAATGTCTGTAGTTACATGCAAGATAGGTCCTTTATAACCCCTGGATGGGGAGGATGCATATAAACAGAGCTGGAGCTTTCTTGAGCTATGGCTGGTATTACTGGTTCCTACTCGTGCACTTTTTAACATATACAAACATATCAATAGTAGCAAGTCCCTTACAACAAATCCATCATAATTAGCTTCTCCTACAGGCTAAATTAGCACGGAGCTGAGGGCAAAGAATTAGAAGTATACTAAGTGCAACTTTATCCCTTTATTGACCATCAATAGGCCTTTTTCCTGACCTGAGATTGTTGACACCAACCATGGTTGTTTAACCCCTTAGATACTGCTGTCAATAGGGACAACAGCATCTAGTTTGTTAACAGAGCACGAGAGCTCCCTCTTTACCCCTTTTGGCACCCTGAGATCATAATTGTGTGATCCAGATGGTTGCAATGGAAATCTACGGCCAAGCAATGACCTGATCAGATGTTAGCAACGTTCAGATGGTAAAAATAAAGTTTTTCATTCCTGTTCTTTCACTGTGCATTAATTCCTGAAAAGCACCTGAAGGGTTAATCAACAACCTGACTACGGTTTTGAATATGTTGAGGGGTGCTGTTTTTAAATTATATCGCTTTTTTTCCCCTAATATATAGGCTTCTAAAAGTCACTTCAAAACTGAATAAGTCCTAAAAAAATAAATTTTGTCAATTTCCATGAAAAATGAAAAATTCCTGCTACATTTTTAAATCTCCTAACATCCTAACAAAATAAAAGGACATTTTACAAATGGCGACAATGTAAGGCAGATATGAGAGAAATGCTATCTTGATTAAAAGTAGAAACTTTCAAAGTTTGAAAATTGCTATATTTTTTATTTTTTTGTCAAACATCTGATTTTTTTAGTAAATAAATACAAAGCATATCAACCTAAATTTACCACCTACACAAAGTATAAAGTGTCCTGAAAAAACATTCTAAAAATCACTGAGATATGTTGAAACATACCAGAGTTATTGCCACATTAAAATGACACACGTCAGAGTTGAAAGGGGTTAAATATCACAGTTTTACAGGGTCATTCCCATATTCTGATATATAAGTAAAATTGCACCTCTTAGGGGTAAAAAAAGAAGCAACTTTGAAATTTGCTTTATTAAAAATCCTTTCCATTCTCAAGAACAAAGGGATTTTTATTTTTACAGTTTGCTGCTTGTTGTATAGATTACCAGTCAGCAGTGGCCGTACATGCGTAGAGCTTACAAAGATCTTACCATTAGAGCTTGTAAGCGCTGCTCTGAAGATGGCTGGGGTCACTGGAGTGAACTGACATGCCCTGATTCAGGCCAACTTTAGTGTTTCTTTTTCCAGCATCAGAGAACAAGGTTTGGGCCAGTGCATAAAACAACGTCATTCAGGCCAGAGCACATCACCCCAGCAAGCAAGAAGTCGGGAGTCGGGAAAAATGTGCCACCCAACGTTGAGGTTCTTTGGACAACCTCCTTAAGCATTTTTTCTCAGTTGATCTGCCTCAATATTTCCATCAATCCAATGGCCAGGTGTGGTGCATCACTTGTCACTTGGCATTGAGCATGCTGATCTTATTCTGATGCGTAGCTATTCAGTCTTCAAATTACAATCCTTGACATTCCTGCCAGTAAAACGATATTGCTTCAAAATCTGTTGTGAGTTTTGTGATATAGAATTTTTACATACCACATTTCCGGACTTGATTGTCCCATTCTGCAGGCTTAGTGAGCACACACTGATTTTGACTTTACAAGCGTATAATTTATAATTGAGCAGAGGCAGAAATTTGCCACTAACATTTTATGGTGGTTGACAACCCATGACAGGGACATGTTGAAAATCTCTGATCATACTTTACTGCTGTTCAAACTTGTCCATGGCTGTATGTATCCTATGCACTTAACAACCATGGTTGGTGTAAACGTCTCCCAACAAACACTCTATGCGTCCCAACAAACAATCTATTATCAAACAATCTATGTGTCAAGTAGTCAATGCTTTTCCGGTTTAGAAATTAAGTTGCAGCAACATAGTGTTACAAAGGGATCATCGTCTATATCAATTTATTTCCCCAAGAGGGTTCATATTCTAATTTTCCTATGAGCAACACACTGATATCAATTAGATAGGAAGAAAATTATTTTTTTTTGGAGTGGGAGATGAAATCCACAGCACTCTATAAAGATTTTGCCATAGTTTGGATTTGAATCGAGGACACCAAAGTTGTGAGCCAACAATGTGCCACCATTTACAGTGATTTTCCAACCCAGTACTATGACACATACTATAAACATGGAGAACATACAAACTCCTTGCGGATGTTGCCCTTGGTGGAATTTGAACCCCGGATCCCAGTGTTAGCGTTGGCGGAACGCACCAAGTATATATATACATTGAGTAGTATGTGCGTTCACAATCCAGGGTCCACAGTGCAGGAGAGAACCTGCTGCTAGTAAAAGACAGTACTATATGGCGGTATAAGCGAACTCTGTTACTTCACAGATTCGCTTGAGAAAGAGAACGCTGTGCCCTGTTAACCTCACAGGGGAACAGCTACCTAATAGAGCCGACAGTGGTCATGCAGTCTTCATAGCACACGCAAAACTTCTCACCGGAGGTGCCGGTAATTTAGGGGCTTTTTTCAGCCAAACCCTGAATCCACATACACAAACTCCTCACCGGAGGGGCTGGTATTCTAGGGGCTTATTTCAGCCAAACCCTGGCCACATGGAAGCATGACCACACTGGCGCTGAGCTCATAACTTAGGTTAATACTAGCGCATGGCCGTGCGGCCATGCAAACCTTGTATAGCTGCAGCAACTTCAGGACCTTCCTAGAGGACCAATGGGAGCTGCTGCAGTACCTGAGCATGTGACCCTCGACCTCCAATGAGAGGTCTTACCCTGGGCATGCTCAGAAGGGGAAAAGCAGGACTTAGTTCCAGAGACATCTGCTCGCCACTGACCAGTACTGGCTACAATGGCTGAGCCTGGAAAGGCAGCAGTAATCATCCGCACCGTATCAGGCTGAGCCAGACGTTGGGACCGACGTCTCCGCTGAGCAGGCTCCACTTCGACTGGAGAAGAATGGGAGACAGCAGCGGAGATGGTTTGAGATTCCCCCTGTGCAGAGGCGGGAACTTGACCCCTAAACCCCAGTGCTGCAAAACAACAGTGCTAGCCACTGAGCCACCCTGCTGCCCAACTATAAAAGTAACACAAGAATAGTAAGACAATAGTTTTTTTTGCTAAAAGCACATTTCCTCTTCTTTTATTACCACATATTAAAATATGACGTATCACATTTATTAACACATATATTATATGAAACTGATTAATAACATCTCTTACTCTTTTACATTAAAAATAATCTTCTAAATTCCTTCATCCTACCTGCTCCCCATGCACATGGATTTTCATGCACGCCGCTTGTGCTTTAGGACACCTGTAAGAGAAATAAACAATGTGTTTACCAGACAAAATGTGGTATTTAGTCTTTCCTCTGCTCCTAAGACGTGCCGACAGAAATCACTTGTGTATAATACAGCACTTACTGCTTTATAGGTTTCATTTTGCGAATGTCAGTAAAATGATTAAAGCGCTTTCAGAAAGGAAATGACTCATTGTGCATCTGTGTGTTAAAATAAACACATTCCCGCTGTCCTGCGTTGTGTAATCGCTTTTTCCTTTTTTTTTTCTCCCTGCTACTTTTTTTCTCTTTTTACTTTTCTACTTTTTTTTTTTTCCATTGATTAGCTGCTGGAATTGTATTTGACAGTATTGTATCAGAGCTTAGGAAGTGTTTGTAAGAAGTAGTGCAGTTAAATATTTCTTAAGTTAACAAATGATTTACTGTCAGACACATTCCCACCACTCTGAAAAATGATTCTGGTTTTCTTTAGTTATTTTACAGCTAATAGAGCCACTGGCTACACATTACAAGCAATCTGTATGCATGGCCTCTGCATCCTATTTCCTTTACAGTTTATTTGTTGGTCACATTACTGATTTTAATGAAAATGTAGAGAGTTGTGATTGATTAAGCATTTAACTAACAGATCTACCTACACAACTTGGATTGGGCTACATTTTTTTTATTTTTTTTATCAGAAATAATATATTTTTTTCTCATAAATGTAATATAATATCTAGGGTTTTACATTAGCTATACTTATGAGTGTGGCACATCTTTGCAGAGGCATTTAAAAGTGATGAGAGAACACAAAGGTTTGTGTAGACACTGTTTGATGCCTCAGGCTTGTTGTGTGACGTCTAATTTCACTTGCAGTACAGAATAATATTAATAATTTTATTTCTATAATGCCAGCATAGCATTTTACAAATTAAAATGAATCAGTTGTGGAAGCAGTGGTAAGCCCATTTTTCCAATGAGTCCCCTGAGCTATTTTTCAACATGACAATGCCAGGCCTCATGCTGCTAATGCTACTGTGAGCAACCTGTATGGCCTAAACATGCAGCCTCTCTGGACTTGTCTCCTATTGAACACATCTAGGACATAATTGTTTCATAATTACAAATCACCAATTTTCTAAGTAAATATAATGCTAAATAATTTAGAAATTCTTCTGCAACCAATGACATCAGTATGTTTTACAACAATAAGGTTGTGAAGGTCTTGAGATAACTCACTGGATTTACCCATCATGAGATGTTTCTTGTGTGGCAAGACTTCTTTTTATAGGCCATCAGTTAAACCAGCAAATATTATTTTTCTCAAAAGTGGCAGGATTGCTTTCTAATTATTGATAGATTTCAGCTGGTGTCATGACTTTCCATGGCTTTTTGCACCTCTGTTTCTTCATGTGTTCAATACTTTTTCCCTGTGTCAATTCACATTATTAGACATAACTTAAATTATACACATTACTGTGTTGAATTTTTTTCTGTGTGGCTTGGATCAGTTATTACTTACATCTGGTGATAATTTCATGTCAATAGCACCTCAAGAAATATATTTATTCAGAAAATTGGTGACATGTTCAATACTTACTTCACACGCTGTATATATATATATATATATATATATATATATATATATATATATATATATATATATACATACAGTACAGACCAAAAGTTTGGACACACCTTCTTATTCAAAGAGTTTTCTATATTTTCATGACTATGAAAATTGTACATTCACACTGAAGGCATCAAAACTATGAATTAACACATGTGGAATTATATACTTAACAAAAAAGTGTGAACACAAAAACTGAAATTATGTCTTATATTCTAGGTTCTTCAAAGTAGCCACCTTTTGCTTTGATGACTGCTTTGCACACTCTTGGCATTCTCTTGATGAGCTTCAAGAGGTAGTCACCGGGAATGGTCTTCCAACAATCTTGAAGGAGTTCCCAGAGATGCTTAACACTTGTTGGCCCTTTTGCCTTCACTCTGCCATCCAGCTCACCCCAAACCATCTCGATTGGGTTCAGATCTGATGACTGTGGAGGCCAGGTCATCTGGCGTAGCACCCCATCACTCTCCTTCTTGGTCAAATAGCCCTTACACAGCCTGGAGGTGTGTTTGGGGTCATTGTCCTGTTGAAAAATAAATGATGGTCCAACTAAACACAAACCGGATGGAATAGCATGCCGCTGCAAGATGCTGTGGTAGCCATTCTGGTTCAGTATGCCTTCACTTTTGAATAAATCCCCAACAGTGTCACCAGCAAAGCACCCCCACACCATCACACCTCCTCCTCCATGCTTCACGGTGGGAACCAGGCATGTAGAGTCCATCCATTCCCCTTTTCTGCTTCACACAAAGACACGGATGTTGGAACCAAAGATCTCAAATTTGGACTCATCAGACCAAAGCACAGATTTCCACTGGTCTAATGTCCATTCCTTGTGTTTTTCAGCCCAAACAAGTCTCTTCTGCTTGTTTCCTGTCCTTAGCAGTGGTTTCCTAGCAGCTATTTTACCATGAAGGCCTGCTGCACAAAGTCTCCTCTTAACAGTTGTTGTAGAGATGTGTCTGCTGCTAGAACTCTGTGTGCATTGACCTGGTCTCTAATCTGAGCTGCTGTTAAACTGCGATTTCTGAGGCTGGTGACTCAGATAAACTTATCCTCAGAAGCAGAAGAGACTCTTGCTCTTCCTTTCCTGGGGCAGTCCTCATGTGAGCCAGTTTCTTTGTAGCGCTTGATGGTTTCCCAATTTTTCAGACTGACTGACCTTCATTTCTTAAAGTAATGATGGCCACTCGTTTTTCTTTACTTAGCTGCTTTTTTCTTGCCATAATACAAATTCTAACAGTCTATTCAGTAGGACTATCAGCTGTGTATCCACCTGACTTCTGCACAACACAACTGATGGTCCCAATCCCATTTATAAAGTAAGAAATCCCTCTTATTAAACCTGACAGGGCACACCTGTGAAGTGAAAACCATTCCCAGTGACTACCTCTTGAAGCAAAAGGTGGCTACTTTGAAGAACCTAGAATATAAGAAATAATTTCAGTTGTTTCACACTTTTTTGTTAAGTATATAATTCCCCATGTGTTAATTCATAGTTTTGATGCCTTCAGTGTGAATGTACAATTTTCATAGTCATGAAAATAAATAAAAATCTTTAAATGAGAAGGTGTGTCCATACTGTATATATATATACACACATCATTATTTAAGGGACATATCTATCTGTATATCTGTCTAATTTTATCTATGTACAGTTGTGCTCAAAAGTTTACATACCCAAGCTGAATTTTTGCTTTGTTGGCCTATTTTTCAGAGAATATGAATGATAACACCAAAACTTTTTCTCCACTCATGGTTAGTGGTTGGGTGAAACAATGTATTGTCAAACTACTGTAGTTTCTCTGTTTAAATCATAATCACAACCCAAAACATCCAAATGACCCTGATCAAATGCTCACTTACCCCATTTCTTAATATCGTGTATTGCCCCCTCTAACATCAATGACAGCTTGAAGTCTTTTGTGGTGGTTGTGGATGAGGTTCTTTATTTTTTCAAATGGTAAAGCTGCTCACTCTCCTTGGATAAAAGTATCCAGTTCCTGTAAAATCCTGGGCTGTCTAGTATGAACTGCAAGCTTGAGATCTCCCCAGAGTGGCTCAATGATATTGAGGTCAGGAGACTGAGATGGCCACTTCAGAACCTTCACTTTGTTCTGCTGTAGCCAATGACAGGTCAACTTGGCCTTTGACCACGTTTCCTGTGCATTTGTAGCTGACACATCCCCAAAACATCAGCGATCCACCTCCGTGTTTTACAGCAGGAATGGTGTTCTTTTTATCATATGCCTCGTTTACCTCTCTCCAAATGAAACGTTTATGGTCTCAAGAAGTTCAAAAAGTTCAATTTTAGTCTCATCACTCCAAAGTATTTTGCTCCAGAAGTTTTGAGGCTTGTCTCTGTGCTGTTTTGCATATTGTAGGCGAGATACTTTGTGGCATTTGCTCAGTAATGGCTGTCTTCTGGTGACTCGACCATGCAGCCCATTTGTCTTCAAGTGCCTCCTTATTGTGCATCTTGAAACAGCCACACTACTAGTTTTCAGAGAGTCATATATTTCAGCTGATGTTATTTCTGGGTTTTTCTTTCATCCCGAACAATTTTCCTGGCAGTTGTGTATGACATTTTTGTTGGTATACCTGACCGTGGTTTTGTTTTTACAGAGCCCCTGATTTTCCAGTTGAGAATCACAGTTTGAACACTGTTGACTGGCATTATCAATTTCTTGGATATGTTTTTGTATCCCTTTACTGTTTTATGCAGTTCAACTACCTTTTCTCGTAGATCCGTTGACAATTCTTTTGCTTTCCCCATAACTCACAATCCAGAAATATCAGTGGCTGGATGAAAGATGCAAGAGTCTGTCTGGATCCCAGAAGCGCACTCAGCTTTTATGCGCATACACTGATTACAAGCAAACAGGTCACAGGTGAGGATGTTACCTTTAGTAGCCATTGAAACCCATTTGTGTTAACTTCTGTGCATGTTATCAGGTCAAAATCACCAGGGTATGTGAACTTTTGATCAGAGTCATTTAGATGTTTTGGGTTGTCTTTATGACTTAAAAAGAGAAAACACAGTAGTTTGACAATAATGACTTCACCCAACCAGTAACCATGAGTGGAGAAAAAGTTTTGGTGTTATCATTCATATTCTCTGAAAAAAAGACCAAGAAAGCAAAAATTCTGCCGGGGTCATAAACTTTTGAGCACAGCTGTATATGTGTAGCATTGTATAAAGGCAGGCTTGAAAAAAATGGGGCAAAGTGAGAATTCTTTTAAAATAAATGCGTTAACAGTTTATTTTTAAAATGGAACTTGAATTAGCGAAAGATAAATTTATATCAAACCAATGTTTGGTTTGATAATCTTTTTCTTTCAAAACAGAGTCAATTTTTCTAGGTACACTTGCACACATTTTGTAATGAACTCAGCATGGAGGTTTTGCCAATGATCTTGCATCACTAACCACAGTCTTGAACAAATCTTCCTCTCTCTTAATGTAATCTATGACAGACTTAATTAAATTGAGAACAATACACTGTGAGGGCCATATCATCACTTCTAGGACTCCTTGTTCTTTTTTCATGTCACAGGTCATACACTATGACAAGAATGAACAGCATCAGGACACAAGGTAGTTATGCTGCATTAGCATTGTCTCTCTTAAGCAAAGGTTTCAAAGCAGACTGAGGTTTCAAGTTTTGCTGTTCAAGATCTTTTGAAGACACACCAAGAAATAGGCAACGTCGAGGAATGTAGATGCAGTGGTTGGCCAAGGAAGCTTAGTGCAGCATATGAAAGACATATCATTCTTACTTTCCTTCAAAATTGGAGGATGTCAAGCAGTGGTATCAGCTCATAGCTGGCAGCAACCAATAGCTACACCCATCTACTGTATTCAATTACAGCTACACCCATCTACTGTTTGCAGAAGTCTGGCCAAAAGTGGTCTTCATGGAAGAATGATTGCCAAAAACCCTGCATCTGACATGGAAAAAAGGCGAAGCAACCAACTATGTATGAAAGCATAGGAACTGGGGTGCAGAAAATGGCAGCAGGTGCTCTGGACTAATGAGTCAAACTGAATATTTGGCTGCAATAAAAGGTAACTTTTTTTTGCTGGAGGGCTGGAGAATAGTTTAAAAATGAGTGTATGCAGACAACAGTGAGGCATGGTGGTGGTTGCTTGCAAGTTTGGGGCTCCATTTCAGCAAATGAAGTTGGGGATTTGGTGAGAATTAATTGGATTAATGGTGTCTTTAATTATTAGAAACACAGATAGATACATGACCATCATACAATACCACCAGGGAGGCATCTGATTGTCTCCAAATTTATTCTACAGTGGGTCAACAAGCCCAAACATACAGCCAATGTAATGAATAACTATCTTCAGTGTAAAGAAGAGCAAGGAGTTCTGGAACAGATGATATGTCCCACACACAGCCCTGATCTCAACATTATCAAGTCAGTCTGGGATCACATGAAGAGACAAAAGGATTTGCACAAGTGACATCCACAGAAGATCTGTGGTTAGTTCTTTATGATCTTTGAAGCAAATTCTCTGCTGAGTTCCTTTACAAACTGTGTGCAAATTTATCTAAAGAAGTGATGCTGTTTTGAAGGCAAAGGGAGGACACACCAAATATTGATCTGATCAAAATTTTTTTTTTTGTTCATTCACTTTGCATTTTGTTAATTGATAAATTACAATGGCATGTAAAAGTTTGGGCACCCTGGTCAAAATTACTGTTATTATGAACGGTTAAGCAAGTTGAAGATGAAATGATCTCTAAAAGGCCTAAAGTTAGAGATTACACATTTCCTTTGTATTTTAGGCAAAAAAATAAATATATATTTTCATCTTTTATATTTTAAAAATTACAAAAAGGATAATGGGCCAAAGCAAAAGTTTATGCACCCTACATGGTTAGTACCTAGTAGCACCCCCTTTTGCAAGTATCACTGATTGTGATTGAACTCTTTTTGCAGACAAGAGTCTTTCAATTTTTGTTTGATGGATTTTCAGCCATTCTTCTTTGGAAAATTCTTAGAGTGCTGTGAGATTCATGGGTCGTCTTGCATGCACTGCTATTTTGAGGTCTAGGCACAGATTTTCAATGATGTTCAGATCAGGTGAGCATGAGGGCCATTATAAAACCTTCAGCTTGTACCCTTTGAGGTAGTGTGTTGTGAATTTTGACATGTGTTTAGGATCATTATCCATTTGTAGAAGCCATCCTGTTTTCAACTTCAACTTTTTTTTTACAGATAGTGTTATGTTTGCATCAAGAATTTGTTGAAATTTAATTGAATCCATTCTTCCTTCTACCCATTAAATTTTCCCTGTTCCTTTTGCTGTAACACAGCCTCAAAGCATGATTGTTCAACCCCCATGCTTAATTGTTGGAGAGATGTTCTTTTCCTAAAATTCTGTACCCTTTTTTCTTCACACATACCTTTGATCATTGTGGCCAAAGAGTTCTATTTTAATCTCATTGGTCCACAGGACTTGGATCCAAAAATGCATCAGCCTTGTTTAGATGTTCTTTTGCATATGTCTGATGCTACTGATAACTCTTCCATGAAGGCCATATTTGTGCAGGTGTTTCTGAGCAGTAGAACAATGCACCACAACTCCAGAGTCTGCTAAATCTTTCTGAAGGTCTTTTGCAGTCAAGTGGGGTTCTGATTTGCCTCTCTAGCAATCCTATGAGCAGCTCTCACTGAAATTTTGCTTGGTTTTCCTGACCTTATATTGACCTCCACTGTTACTGTTAACTGCCATTTCTTAATTAAATTTCAAACTGAGCAAAGAGCAACTTGAAAACGCTTTGCTATTTTCTTATAACCTTCTCCAGCTTTGTGGGCCTCTGCCATTTTCATTTTCAGAGTGCTAGGCAGCTGTTTAGAAGAACCCATGGCTGCTGTTTTTTGGCACAAGGTTCGAGGTGACTGGGTTTTTATTTATTTGTAGTAAACAAGCCATAGCCCTAACACTCTAATTAGGATCTGAAGCCACGGTCAAAGTTATGTGAGCACACACATCTTCAAGAGTGCCCAAACTTTTGCATTGACCCATATTCCTTTTTGTAATTTTTAAAATGTAAATATAAAGTAAGAATATCTAAGATAAAATCCAGAAAATCACAATGTATAAATTCTATAAATTTATTTGCATTTTGCAGAGAGAAATAAGTCCCCGGTTTTGCAATTGCCATTATTACCGAATAACGGCAATCGCAAAAAAAAAATGTCTGATTTCCCATTCATTTGTCTCTTTTCTGATATGATCTAGCATACCAGAGGAGAGAGGAATGGGGTCCCCCGGTACCTCCGGTGTCCCAGGACCCTTCGGCATTGTCCCCCTGCCCTCGGCATCTTCTTTCTGGAAGAAAATGGTGGGCACATGCGCAGTGCGCCTGCCGAGATCTGCTGGCCGGCTCCCGGCAACAATAGATTTTTCCTATTGGTTCATTATAGGGTTGGGGCTAGGGCTAGGGTTGTGCTAGCATTAGGGTTGGGGCTAGAGTTGTGTTCGGGTTACGGCTGGGGTTATGGTTGTGGTGTTGGGGTTATGATTGTGGTGTTGGGATTAGGGGTTAGAGTTGTAGTTAGGCTTGTGTTGGGGTTAGGGTTGTGTTGGGAATACAGTTGTGTTGGCAGTATGGTTGTGTTGGGGTTACGGTTGAGGTGTTGGGGTTAGGGTAGTGTTGGGGTTGGGGATAGGGTTGTGGTTGGGGTTAGGGTTGGGATTAGGGTTGGGATTAAGGTCAGGGGTAGGGCTGTGTTAGGGTTGGAGTTAGAATTGGGGGTTTCCACTGTTTCGGTACATCAGGGGTCTCCAAACACAACATGGTGCCCACCTTTGATTCCAGCCAATTTTGTGTTGAAAAAGTCAAATGATGCTCCCTCCCTTCTGAGCCATGCCACACGCCCAAACAGTGGCTTTTCCCCACAAACGGTATATCAGTGTACTCAGGAGAAATTCAACAACAAGTTTTGTGGTCCATTTTCTCCTGATACCTTTGTGAAAATAAAAAAGCTTGGTTCCAAAGTTATTTTTTTGTAAAAAAAAGGAAAATGTTCATTTTTTCCTTTTGGGTATTTTCTGTCATATTGACCCCTCAAACTCACTTCAAATGTGAGTTGGTCCCTAAAAAAATTTTTTTTTTTTTTTAATTTTGTTGGTAAAATTAGAAATCGCATGTCAACTTTTAACCCTTATTAAGTCCTAACAAAAAAAATATATTTCCAAAATTGTGCTGATGTAAGGTAGAGATGTGGGAAATGTTATTTATTAACTATTTTGTGTGATATGACTGTCTGATTTAAGGGCACAAAAATTAAAAGTTTAAAAATTGCTAAATTTTCAAAATTTCTGCCAAATTTCCATTTTTTTCATAAATAAACCCACGTCATATTGAAGAAATTTTACCACTAACATGAAGTACAGTATATCTCAGAATCAGTGGGATCCACTGAAGCGTTCCAGAGCTATAACTTCATAAAGTAACAGAGGTCAGAATTGTAAAAGTTGGCCAAAATTGGCTCTGTCACTCAGAGGTTAAATGAAATCATTATGACATATTATATAACCAAACATATTATAAAAAAGGAAGAATGCCTAGCAAGAAATGGTTTCATATAGGAAAGTGACTGTGAGACGTTCAGCCATGTCTTTGTCCAAAAGTTAGAGATGCAACCTGGAGACAATTATATAATCAAGCTGTTGAAGTTAATGTAATACACCAAAAGCAACT
Organism: Ranitomeya variabilis; assembly: GCF_051348905.1. NCBI lineage: Eukaryota > Metazoa > Chordata > Amphibia > Anura > Dendrobatidae > Ranitomeya > Ranitomeya variabilis. Next base: position 137,991,373 of record NC_135232.1, on the reverse strand, counting down.
ACTAATCCTCTTTTTTTGGTAATCTCTTCTCCTATCACTTTTAAAAGTCTTGAGATGTAGCTGTACTCATTGACACAACTAGCCTGAGAATGTTTTCTTAGGTCACATATTGTAGCTACTTTGCATTGTAAGTATGAAAGGGTGTGATATCTTTGCCTATATGTAGCAACAGCTATACGGTGCTGTATGTGTCTGACTTGTATTGCATGTTTGACATCCTGATTTGGTCTTTGTAATCATTTGTATGGCATTCTGATTTGTTCTTTTTTTAAATTTTATTACAGGTTTCGGTAAGAAATCCATCATTTGGAACAGTGAGGTCTTAAATGTGAAGATCTCACCTGGGTAAACAGTTTTATCACGTTTTATGATGGTACTGTGTGTATTATTTGTGTGCAGTGTTTAAAGTGAACCTGTCAGTAAGGGAGTGCCTAGGAAATTTTGGGCACTGCAGGATAGGGCAAAGTAACTAATTTCCAAGCATACCTATTACTATATTTATTGTACTATAAGATGCACCGGACCATAAGATGCACCTAACTTTTAGAGGAGGAAATTAGGAAAAAAATTGAAGCAAAAAAAAGGTCAATTCTGTACTGTAATATCCCCTATCCTGGTATATATGGACCCCTCATCCCCATTCTGATACACATGGCCCCTCATCCCTATCATAGTATGCATGGCTCCCTCATTCCTATCCTGGTAGGCATGGCCCCCTCATCCCTATCCTGGTATGCATGGCCCCCTCATCCCTATCCTGGTGTGCATGGCCCCATCCTTTTCCTGGTATGATTGGCCCTATCCCAGTCCTGGTATGCATGACCCCATCCCAGTCCTGGTATGATTAGCCCCATCACTGTCCTGGTATGATTGGTCCCATCCTCTTTCTTTTATCGGCCCCATCCCTTTCCTGGTATGCATGGCCCCATCAGGAAAGATTAAAAAAACCCAAAACATTACAGTCACCTACACGGCACTCCCTCACAGCGTCCTGCTCCGATGCCAGCAACTGCTTAATGCTTGTAAGCAGCGCATGGCAGGGATGCCATGCGCTGCTCACAAGCAGAGCACAGCTGTCAGAATACTCACCGGGACCGTTCATCGCAGAGAGTGGTGAGAATCTATTCCTCTTCAGTAGCGCTCAGTGTCAGCCGGAGACTTCCTGCTGGGGCCGGTGGTCACATGTGCTGATGCTTAAGACAAAATGAATATTCTGAATATTCAGAATATTCAGATTGGTTAACAGCAATCTTCAAGTTTGACCACACAATGTTAATTGGATTAAGGTTTGTGCTTTGACTAGGCCACTCCAAAACATTTACATGTTTCCTCTTAAACCAATCGAGTGTTGCTTTAGCAGTATGCCTGGGTCATTATCTTGTTGGAAGGTGAAACTTCGTCCCAGTCTCAAATCACTAACAGACTGAAACAAGTTTTGCTCAAGAATATACCTCTATTTCGCACCATTCATCTGCTCCTCCCATCACCACAGCATGACGCTGCCCCCACGTTGTTTCACTGTGGGGTTGGTGTTCTTAGGACGATGAGCTGTGTTAGTTTGGCACCAGGCATAGCGTTTACTTTGGTGACCAACAAGTTAAATTTTGGTCTCATCTGACCACAGCTTCCTGCATACATTTGTTGAGTCTCCCACATGTCTTTTTGCAAACTCAAAATGAGAATTACTATTTTTGTCTGTAAGTAAAGGCTTTTTTCTGCCAACTCTTCCATAAATGCCACCGCTATGGAGTGCACAGCTTATTGTGGTTGTATGGACAGATACTCCAGTCTCTGCTTGGGAACTCTGCAGCTCCTTCAGGGTTACCTTTGGTCTCTTTGCTGCCTCTCTGATTAATGCCATCCTTGCCGGGGCTGAGAGTTTTGGTGGGTGGCCCTCTCTTGGCAGGTTTGATTATTTGATTATAATAGATATCATGGTGCTGCGGGGGATCAACAGAGATTGTGATATTTTTTTTTTATCACCCAACTCTATCTTGTACTTCTCAACAAATATGTCCCTAACTTGTTTGGAGGTCTCCTTGGTCTTCATGGTGTTGTTTGGTTAGTGGGGCCTCTTGCTTATTGGTGTTGCAGCCTTTGTGACCTTTCAGAAAAGGTGTGTATATACTGACCATGTGACAGATTGCACACAGGTGGACTTCCTTTCACTAAGCATGTGACTTATGAAGGTAATAGCTTGCACCCTAATTTTTAAGGGGCTTCATTGCAAAAGTGGTGAATACACATGCACATGGCAATTTTTTATTTGATCCCATAAATGTAATTTATGCCTATATTTTTCTCACTTCACTTTACCAACTTAGACTATTTAGTGCTGATGCATCCCACATGAATCAGATTAAAAAATATGCAAACACAGGTTGTAATGTAACAAAATAGGGAAAAAGCTAATGTCTAATAAAGTAGCCAGACTAGTGTGTTTAAATTGTAACTGAGAATAGAACTTCACATATGTTAGCACGAAAATATGTGTGGTAACCTTGTACAGCTGCACACCCCAGAAAATCATCATGCTTAGGGATGAGATTCGGAAGATTGTCGTGCACTCAGTCAATTTACGAGGTGCTGGTTTAACAAGGTACATGACCCCTTAAACCAAGGCAAGAGAGATTCACCGCACACTCTCTGTGCAAAAAAGCTATTTTATTCATTCGTGGGAATAGATAAAGACAAAATATAGTTATGAGCTGAACAACAAAGTTTGACGTTTCAACCCTGCCAGAGTCTTTTTCGTTGTGGGTTGTTGAAGAAAGAAATGTTTCTCAATGGTAAAGGATTGTACAAGGCATAATACATAAGGTGCTGTGTTGCTATGGCTTAGTTCGGCTCTCCCTGGCAGGGTCGAAACATCAAACTTTGTCCTAATCAATTAACTCTTGCCACCCTTTATGGATGCAGATTTATTTTTAATGCCCTCTTCTTTCTAAGCCTGCCCACGCTACTGTGTTTTTAATTAGATGGAAATAGATGATAGTAGGGTGAGATACCATCTTTTTTTGCTGCCAGAATAGACAGGTTTGAAATGTGCAAGACCCCCCCCCCCTTTAATAGCAGTATGCATAAAAAAAACAATGTAACACCATAGATAACACACAAAGATATATTTCTGGTTATCCCACAGTCAAACCTTCACTTAGGGTACTGTCACACATTGAAATTTCCATCGCTACGACGTTACGATTCGTGACGTTCTAGCGATATCGTTACGATATCGCTGTGTCTGACACGCTACTGCGATCAGACACCCTGCTGAGAATCGTACGTCGTAGCAGATCGTTTGGAACTTTCTTTCGTCGCTTGATCACCCGCTGACATCGCTGGATCGTTGTGTGTGACAGCGATCCAGCGATGTCTTCGCTTGTAACCAGGGTAAACATCGGGTAACTAAGCGCAGGGCCGCGCTTAGTAACCCGATGTTTACCCTGGTTACAAGCGTAAACGTAAAAAAACAAACCGTACATGCTCACCCGTCGGTGTCCTTCAGGTCCCTTGCCGTCTGCTTCCTGCTCTGAGTGCCGGCCGGAAAGTGAGAGCAGATCACAGCGGTGCTGCGCTCTGCTCTCACTGTACGGCTGCACTCAGAGCAGGAAGCAGACAGCAAGGGACCTGAAGGACACCGACGGGTGAGTATGTACTGTTTGTTTTTTTACATTTACGCTGGTAACCAGGGTAAACATCGGGTTACTAAGCGCGGCCCTGCGCTTAGTTACCCGATGTTTACCCTGGTTACCCGGGGACTTCGGCATCGCTCCAGCGCCGTGATTGCAACGTGTGACCGCAGTCTACGACGCTGGAGCGATGATTATACGACGCTGCGACGTCACGAATCGTGCCGTCGTAGCGATGAAAATCTCAATGTGTGACGGTACCCTTAGGCCGCCTTCACACACCTGCATTTTAAATGCATAATCTAAGCCGGATTTTAACAGATAAAACACGTGCCCCATTGTAGTCTATTGGCATGTTCACATGTCTGTTCTTTGCAGCCCAATTCACAAAATAAAAATGGAGAGATGCCTGTTTTTGATTCAACTTCTGGATCAAAGGTGCCCTTTCAATTGTATGGATCAGTGAAAAAAAAAACAGATAGCACTTGCACTTGGATACTGTCTGTGTTTCAATGAGCCCTGTCCATTTTTCACTATTTATTGGGTAGAAAAAGCTTGGAAAAGGTATTTATTTTTTTCAGCATAAGAGAAAAATAGCTTGACATACTGATGGTAAAAACAAAAATGGATAAAAATTTGATCCAGCACACTGATGAAATGGGGTGTTTTTCTGAAACGCCTGAATGTTGCCTTACTTTTACAGCGTTGTATCACATAGCTGCCAGCACGTGGCGCTGTGATCTCCAGATTATTGTACTCCATTGCTGTACTTTCCACCTTCCTTACATCACGATAAGCAGCAGTGAAACTGTAGTTCATGAAACTAGGCAGATATTTTGAGCTTTTTAGTAAGTTTTTTTCTTGCTAAAAGTGCATCACAAACTTTATTTACTGTACCTATAAAAGTTCAGAGAATGTAATCTTTCGCTATAATGATTATTGATGAAAACCCCACCAACATTGAAAATTAATTTTAGCCCTCCTTCACACCTCCGTGTTTCCAGTACGTGTGGTGTGCTTTTTTTTCTTGGAAAACACTGATGATACCAGTACCGGACTTATCACGTACCTGTTTTATATGGACATGTGAAGGAAACCTTAGGTAGAAGGAAGTATGCATTTCTCCTATTATAAATGATCTGGAGCTTTAATGCATCTTTTGGGCATAAATATTGCACTTCCTCGACTCATGGTAGCTGTTATACCCTTTATAAGCGTCACCCTTCTCTATCTACTAGTGAAGAATTTGGAGTAGGAGACCCCCCATTATGAGAAGACAGATAACCAGGTATTCAGAGAACACACAGGAGAGATCATGGAAGCAGGAAATAACCACCAGGCATATCGTTTTACAACTGGTTGTGTGACACATATTTAAAATAAAAAATACTTTTTCGATGCTATTAGAACTTTTTTTGAATCGTATAAGAACAAAGAATGAGTCAGGCAATCACCAGTTAAGTTTTTGTACTTTTGCAGGAATCAAGGCTTTAGCTTTGAAGTATGTCATGAAATTCTGTTTTTTTAATCCTTCTTCCCTCCGACAATCAAAGGTTTTTTTTTCCTTAAATGATGATGAGAGCATTATCTCATCCATCAGAGCCCTTGGCTCCGAAGCTTCCTTTTCAGGTTCAGTGGCAAGTTAAGAGAAGCACTTGGAGCAGCTGTGCAAGTGAAGGTGAAAAGTGTTGTAGCTTGCAGATAACCATAATGATCCGCAGTACAACAGTAATCAAGTAACTGCCTTATCGCTTCCCTATCAGCACTGCTGATCACTGGCTGATGCTGAAGCATTCGCTTTGTCACTCAGCAGGAGAGCACAGTCAAGCGCACTTAGCAGCGGGAACCAATAGAATTGATAAATTTTAGTTAAACAGCATACCGGAAGGGAATGACATCACAGTAAACACTCCTGAGTCTTCAGCAAACAGCGTAGAGCTTCCTGATTCTTGCTCGCATTTTATAAATTGCAAAATATATCAATTAAAAATAAAGTAAAGCAAAAGCAGAAATAAAAAACATATTTTTTTCCAATTTCTAACCTTTAGGGGCTTAAATAAAATGTTAATGCACAAATGATGAACATAACTAATAATGTGTATAGCATTGTCTAAATAAGAATTATCAAAAGTGAACACAAATAACTTATCTTATAGATCTATTTTGTGCCCAGGGAGCTTGATTATTTCAGAAGGATGTAAAATAGAGACATTATGAGGTTAAGTTTGAATTGAAAAGAACCATATAGGGACTCCAAATAACAAAGAAACGTGTCGCTTTCTGAATACCCTGCCTTGGACACTATTGTAATCTTGATGGAATAAAGGTCGTTACCAATTTTTTTATACCAGGAGCTGGAAAATGTCCTTTTGTTTGTTCACTCTAAATTATGACCTCATTTGTAATAGATGTTTGGAAGTGAAATGGTTTGGATATTTCAAAATATATTAGTGGTTACCTTTAGTTAATAAAATTGCATTAAATTTCATGGTGCATTATTTATTGTTTCTTTTGAGAGCCTATGATTTTCAGTTTGTAGCCTGATTCAAATTTCTGATTTTTATCTTACGGGAGCATTTGTCAAGTAAGGGCTGAAGGAGACATCTGTGCAAATCAGTCTGAGATCGGACCACAATGCAAGGACTGTCTGCAGCCCCCCTGACCTAAGCGTGACAGAAATATATGGAGCTGTCACATTCGGGTCAGGAGAGCTTTGGCCAGTCCGTGCATTAGTGTTCTGACCGTTTGGTATGAACGTCTATACAAGCCTTTATATAGCATGCTTTTGACTTTACTGCCCATAAAATGCACAATTATTATGCAATTTGCATTTTTGATTATTTATTATTATTATTATTTTTTTTTATTATTATACATTTTTATAGCGCCATTTATTCCATGGCGCTTTACATGTGAAATACGGGGCAAATATAGACAAATACATTAAACATGAGCAAAAAACAAGGCATACGGGTACATAAGGAGGGAGGACCCTGCTCGCAAGGGCTCACAGTCTGCAGAGGATGGGTGAGGATACACTAGGAGAGGGTTATTCATGTTATTATTAAAAAACTATAGTGCTGTCTGTCATTCCAAATGATTAATAATCCTGAATATTTAACAAAGTAAAAGTGAGCTTTTTCTTCTCAGGACAATATCTATGTGTGCAGATTTATTGGTAAACTTTTACTGCACAGAATTATTAGCCAACTAAATGAGAAACATAATTTTTTCCATCTTTAATGTTTATTTTCATCTGTTACAGTGTGAATAATAACCAAACGACTCAATGCCAGCCTACAGCAGTACCCCACCTGCAGCATGCTGAAGTCAAAGTGGAGTTCTGTGCTCATTACTGATCCAGCCAAGGGCTCATCCATCTGGTCCATCAAAAGTCACTCTCAACAGTCCATAACTTTTGAAAAGTTTGTCTTCAGATATTTCTTGACCAGTGTTGACGTTTCCACTTGTGTCTTGTTCAGTGGTGGTTGAGTTCCAGCCTCCAGCTTACCTTAGCCATGTCTCTGAGCACTGAACACCTTGTGCTTTTGGGTCTCCAGGGAGGTTGCAGTTCTGTAATGACAGCACTGGAGGATAATGGGCTCCAGTTCGCTTCACGTTTGAGTCTTCTTAAATCTTTGGCAGTTAATGTGTGTCTTTATTTCACAACACATTTTTTGTGACCCCATCGACTAAGTGCAACAAAACGTTGGGGGTTCTATGATCACACCCCAATAGCTTAGCAATATGAATAGTGCTGCATCCCTCTGTAAGACTTGTAACAATTTTTCACATTTCAGAGTAAGTTAATTTTTTTGTAACCTTTTGCTTGTTGAAAAAAAGCTGCCTAATAATTTTGCACACCTTGGTAAAGGGTGTTATATTTTTAGGCCGCACCCTCCCTTATTATACAAATACACATCACCTGATCTGCTTCGTCCAATAACCATTAAGGTTTATACAGCTTTGAGTTGGAAAATCTGCATAAAAATTGAGATATTGTCAAAATACTAGCCGAAAAGCTGTGCACGAAATTCACATTAGCACAGCTTCTATCCTGCACTATTTTTCTCATCATATGCTTTCCACTTTATGGGTAGCTCATTTTCTCTGCCCTTTCTCTGAAAGTGTGGATACTTTGTCTCCTCTCCATTATGGAGATCTGCTTACAACCCCTCCCTTCTACTATCTCTAACATTGAGAAAAGGGAAGGGAGAACAAGGAACCAGGACCACAAGCTTTGTCTTATCAGTCCTTGTCCCTTTTCAGGTTCACAATTCCAAGCTTAACATGTACCATATGTTTTTGGTGTATACTCAATGTATTTTTTTTAGAAAAACAAGTGAGAAAATGTTAAAACATTATTAACCCCTTCCCGACCCATGACGCCACATAGGCGTCATGAAAACCCGTGCCAATCCGACCCATGACGCCTATGTGGCGTCATGGAATGATCGCGTCCCTGCAGATCGGGTGAAGGGGTTAACTCCTATTTTACCCGATCTGCAGGGAGAGGGGGAGTGGTACTTCAGCCCAGGGGGGGTGGCTTCACCCCCCCGTGGCTACGATCGCTCTGATTGGCTGTTGAAAGTGAAACTGCCAATCAGAGCGATTTGTAATATTTCACCTAAAAAACTGGTGAAATATTACAATCCAGCCATGGCCGATGCTGCAATATCATCGGCCATGGCTGGAAACACTAATGTGACCCCCCCCCACCCCACCGATCGCCCCCCCAGTGCTCCGTTATAGGGTCCGGTCCCCTCCGTCCGCCTGCCGGCTCCCCCGTCCTGCTGTCCGCTCCCCCGTCCTCCTGCCCGCTCCCCCCCTGCTCCTATGTCACCCCCCCGTGCTCCGACGCCCCCCCCGTGCCCCGATCTCCCCCCCCTTATACTTACCGAGGCTCCCGGACCCCGTCCGCCTCCATCATGGGCGCCGCCATCTTCCAAAATGGCGGGCGCATGCTCAGTGCGCCCGCCGGCCGGCAGATTCATTAGAGGTACATTTTGATCGCTGTGGTAGGTTCTATCACAGCGATCAAAATAAAAAAATAATAAATAAACCCCCCCTTTATCACCCCCATAGGTAGGGACAATAATAAAATAAAGAAAATATTTTTTTTTCTTTTTCCACTAGGGTTAGGGTTAGAACTAGGGTTAGAACTAGGGGTAGGGTTAGGGGTAGGGTTAGGGTTACGGGTAGGGTTAGGGTTAGGGGTAGGGTTATGGCATGTGCACACAGAGCGGATCGGCCGCGGATCCGCAGCGGATCGGCCGCGGATCCGCAGCGGATCGGCAGCGGATCGGCAGCGGATCCGCCGCGGATCGGCCGCGGATCCGCAGCGGATCGGCCGCGGATCGGCCGCGGATCCGCCGCGGATCGGCAGCGGATCGGCAGCGGATCCGCCGCGGATCCGCAGCGGATCGGCAGCGGATCGGCAGCGGATCGGCAGCGGATCCGCAGCGGATCGGCAGCGGATCCGCAGCGGATCGGCAGCGGATCGGCAGCGGATCCGCAGCGGATCCGCAGCGGATCCGCAGCGGATTGGCAGCGGATCCGCAGCGGATCGGCAGCGGATCCGCAGCGGATCCGCAGCGGATCGGCCGCGGATCCGCAGCGGATCCGCAGCGGATTGGCCGCGGATCCGCAGCGGATTGGCCGCGGATCCGCAGCGGATTGGCCGCTGCGAATTCGAAGCAGTTTTCCATCAGGTTTACAGTACCATGTACACCTAAGGAAAACCAAATCCGCTGTGCCCATGGTGCGGAAAATTCCGTGCAGAAACGCTGCGTTGTATTTTCCGCAGCATGTCAATTCTTTGTGCGGATTCCGCAGCGTTTTACACCTGTTCCTCAATAGGAATCCGCAGGTGAAATCTGCACAAAAAAACACTGGAAATCTGCTGTAAATCCGCAGGTAAAACGCAGTGCCTTTTACCTGCAGATTTTTCAAAAATCATGAGGAAAAATCTCACACGAATCCGCAACGTGGGCACATAGCCTTAGGGTTAGGGTTGGAATTAGAGTTAGGGTTGGAATTAGGGCTAGGGTTTGAAATAGGGTTAAGATTAGGCTTGTGGTTAGGGTTACGGATAGGGTTAGGGGTGTGTTGGGGTTACAGTTGTGGTTAGGGTTGGGATTAGGGTTACGGTTGGGATTAGGGTTAGGATTAGGGTTGGAATTAGGGTTACGGGTGTGTTGCGGTTAGGGTTGTGGTTAGGGGTGTGTTGGGGTTAAGGTTGTGATTAGGGTTATGGCTACAGTTGGGATTAGGATTAGGGGTGTGTTGGGGTTAGTGTTGAAGTTAGAATTGAGGGGTTTCCACTGTTTAGGCACATCAGGGGTCTCCAAACGCAACATGGCGCCACCATTGATTCCAGCCAATCTTGCGTTCAAAAAGTCAAATGGTGCTCCCGCCCTTCCAAGCCCCGACGTGCGCCCAAACAGTGGTTTACCCCCACATTTGGGGTACCAGCGTACTCAGGACAAACTGGGCAACAACTGCTGGGGTCTAATTTCTCCTGTTACCCTTGCAAAAATAAAAAATTACTTGCTAAAACATAATTTTTGAGGAAAGAACAATTATTTTTTATTTTCACGGCTCTGCGTTATAAACTTCTGTGAAGCACTTGGGGGTTGAAAGTGCTCACCACACATCTAGATAAGTTCCTTCGGGGGTCTAGTTTCCAAAATGGGGTCACTTGTGGGGTGTTTCTACTGTTTAGGTACATCAGGGGCTCTGCAAATGCAATGTGACGCCCGCAGACCATTCCATCAAAGTCTGCATTTCAAATGTCACTACTTCCCTTCCGAGCCCTGACGTGTGCCCAAACAGTGGTTTACCCCCACATATGGGGTATCAGCGTACTCACAACAAACTGGGCAACAAATATTGGGGTCCAAATTCTCCTGTTACCCTTGTGAAAATAAAAAATTACTTGCTAAAACATCTTTTTTGAGGAAAGAAAAATGATTTTTTATTTTCACGGCTCTGCGTTGTAAACTTCTGTGAAGCACTTGGGGGTTGAACGTGCTCACCACACATCTAGATAAGTTCCTTGGGGGGTCTAGTTTCCAAAATGGGGTCACTTGTGGGGGGTTTCTACTGTTTAGGCATATCAGGGGCTCTGCAAACGCAACCTGACGCCCGCAGAGCATTCCATCAAAGTCTGCATTTCAAAACGTCACTACTTCCCTTCCGAACCCTGACGTGTGCCAAAACAGTGGTTTACCCCCACATATGGGGTATCAGCGTACTCACAACAAACTGGGCAACAAATATTGGGGTCCAAATTCTCCTGTTACCCTTGTGAAAATAAAAAATTGCTTGCTAAAACATCTTTTTTGAGGAAAGAAAAATGATTTTTTATTTTCACGGCTCTGCGTTGTAAACTTCTGTGAAGCACTTGGGGGTTGAACGTGCTCACCACACATCTAGATAAGTTCCTTGGGGGGTCTAGTTTCCAAAATGGGGTCACTTGTGGGGGGTTTCTACTGTTTAGGCATATCAGGGGCTCTGCAAACGCAACCTGACGCCCGCAGAGCATTCCATCAAAGTCTGCATTTCAAAACGTCACTACTTCCCTTCCGAACCCCGACGTGTGCCAAAACAGTGGTTTACCCCCACATATGGGGTATCAGCGTACTCAGGAGAAACTGGACAACAACTTTTGGGGTCCAATTTCTCCTGTTACTCTTGCAAAAATAAAAAAATTCTGGGCTAAAAAAATATTTTTGAGGAAAGGAAACACATTTTTTATTTTCACGGCTCTGCGTTATAAACTTCTGTGAAGCACTTGGGGGTTCAAAGTGCTCACTACACATCTAGATAAGTTCCCTTGGGGGTCTAGTTTCCAAAATGGAGTCAATTGTGGGGAGTTCCTACTGTTTAGGCACATCAGGGGCTCTGCAAACGCAACCTGACGCCCGCAGAGCATTCCATCAAAGTCTGCATTTCAAAACGTCACTACTTCCCTTCCGAACTCTGACGTGTGCCAAAACAGTGGTTTACCCCCACATATGGGGTATCAGCGTACTCAGGAGAAACTGGACAACAACTTTTGGGGTCCAATTTCTCCTGTTACCCTTGGGAAAATAAAAAATTGTGGGCTAAAAAATCATTTTTGAGAAAAGAAAAATTATTTTTTATTTTCATGGCTCTGCGTTATAAACTTCTGTGAAGCACTTGGGGGTTCAAAGTGCTCACCACACATCTAGATTAGTTCCTTGGGAGGTCTAGTTTCCAAAATGGGGTCACTTGTGCGGGAGCTCCAATGTTTAGGCACACAGGGGCTCTCCAAACGCGACATGGTGTCCGCTAATGATTGGAGCTAATTTTCCATTCAAAAAGCCAAATGGCGTGCCTTCCCTTCCGAGCCCTGCCGTGCGCCCAAACAGTGGTTTACCCCCACATATGGGGTATCATCGTACTCAGAACAAACTGGACAAAAACATTTGGGGTCCAATTTCTCCTATTACCCTTGGGAAAATAAAAAATTCTGGGCTAAAAATCATTTTTGAGGAAAGAAAAATTATTTTTTTATTTTCACGGCTCTGCGTTACAAACTTCTGTGAAGCACCTGGGGGTTATAAGTGCTCACTATGCATCTAGATAAGTTTCTTGGGGGGTCTAGTTTCCAAAATGGGGTCACTTGTAGGGGAGCTCCAATGTTTAGGCACACAGGGGCTCTCCAAACGCGACATGGTGTCCGCTAACGATTGGAGCTAATTTTCCATTCAAAAAGTCAAATGGCACGCCTCCCCTTCCGAGCCTTGCCGTGCACCCAAACAGTGGTTTACCCCCACATATGAGGTATCGGCATACTCAGGAGAAATTGCCCAACAAATTTTAGGATCCATTTTATCCTGTTGCCCATGTGAAAATGAAAGAATTGAGGCTAAAAGAAATTTTGTGTGAAAAAAAAGTACTTTTTCATTTTTGCGGATCAATTTGTGAAGCACCTGGGGGTTTAAAGTGCTCACTATGCCTCTGGATGAGTTCCTTGGGGGGTCTAGTTTCCAAAATGGGGTCACTTGTGGAGGAGCTCCAATGTTTAGGCACACAGGAGCTTTCCAAACGCGACATGGTGTCCGCTAACGATGGAGATAATTTTCCATTCAAAAAGTCAAATGGCGCTCCTTCCCTTCCGAGCCTTACCATGTGCCCAAACAGTGGTTTACCCCCACATGTGAGGTATTGGTGTACTCAGGAGAAATTGCCCAACAAAATTTAGGATCCATTTTATCCTGTTGCCCATGTGAAAATGAAAAAATTGAGGCTAAAATAATTTTTTTGTGAAAAAAAAGTACTTTTTCATTTTTACGGATCAATTTGTGAAGCACCTGGGGGTTTAAAGTGCTCACTATGCTTCTAGATAAGTTCCTTGGGGGGTCTAGTTTCCAAAATGTGGTCACTTGTGGGGGAGCTCCAATGTTTAGGCACACGGGGGCTCTCCAAACGCGACATGGTGTCCGCTAAAGATTGGAGCCAATTTTTCATTAAAAAAGTCAAATGGCGCTCCTTCCCTTCCGAGCCCTGCCGTGCGCCCAAACAGTGGTTTACCCCCACATATGAGGTATCAGCGTACTCAGGACAAATTGGACAACAACGTCCCTGGTCCAGTTTCTCCTTTTACCCTTGGGAAAATAAAAAAATTGTTGCTAAAAGATCATTTTTGTGACTAAAAAGTTAAATGTTCATTTTTTACTTCCATGTTGCTTCTGCTGCTGTGAAACACCTGAAGGGTTAATAAACTTCTTGAATGTGGTTTTGAGCACCTTGAGGGGTGCAGTTTTTAGAATGGTGTCACTTTTGGGTATTTTCAGCCATATAGAACCCTCAAAATGACTTCAAATGTGAGGTGGTCCCTAAAAAAAATGGTTTTGTAAATTTTGTTGTAAAAATGAGAAATCACTGGTCAAATTTTAACCCTTATAACTTCCTAGCAAAAAAAAAAATTGTTTCCAAAATTGTGCTGATGTAAAGTAGACATGTGGGAAACGTTATTTATTAACTATTTTGTGTCACATAACTCTCTGGTTTAACAGAATAAAAATTCAAAATGTGAAAATTGCGAAATTTTCAAATTTTTTGCCACATTTCCGTTTTTTTCACAAATAAACTCAAAAATTATCGACCTAAATTTACCACTAACATGAAGCCCAATATGTCACGAAAAAACAATCTCAGAATCGCTAGGATCCGTTGAAGCGTTCCTGAGTTATTACCTCATAAAGGGACACTGGTCAGAATTGCAAAAAACGGCAAGGTCATTAAGGCCAAAATAGGCTAGGTCATGAAGGGGTTAAAAACATAATTTATTTGAATGCTCTAAAACAAGAAAAACGTAACATTAGGTCTACGCATTTTGAACGCTACCACACTCTTAATCATAGGAAAGAAGAGTAGCTAAGATAGTTATCTACTTTTGGCTTTGAGTAATAGAAAATAATTTTAATCAAACTACTATGTGCTATTATGTCTAATTATTCTTACTTTACCTACCATATTGCAAAAGAAGGATGATAAAAAATTGGAAAACTATAATATCATTTGCAATGTATGCATTTTTATAGTGGATTACATTTTTAATCTCTAGGAACTTGATTGTTTATTTGATATTTAGTTAATTTTAAACCTTGTAAATTTATACATCAGTGTCTGACTGTGTTCATTACTGTCATACATATTGTATGAAGAGTGTAAATTGATAGTGGTGTAGGAAAAGGATCCTTGAGAATATAAACAGATCATTTCAGTAGTATCTATTCATTCTCTAGTGTTTGACAACTTTTGCCACATTCACTTTAGGAGGTGAGACATAGTCTGTCTCTACCTGATGTTCTGGTAACTATTGTCTTATAGTGGTCATTTACCTTATTACATTCAGTTGGATCTTTGTATTACTGTGGTTTAGATGGTTGTTGGAGTATTATGTTTATTTCTGTCTTCTTCATCCTTGTGATTTGAATTATGATTAACATTATTATTATTATTATTATTTATTTATATAGCACCATTAATTCCATGGTGCTGTACATGAGAAAGGGGTTACATACAGAGTTATAGATATCGTTTACAGTAAACAAGTTTACAGTGACAAACTGGTACAGAGGGGAGAGGACTCTGTCCTTGCGGACTTACATTCTATGAGATGTACAAAGCCCATGTGCCGTCACTGTATGGAGGAGGAGCAGGAGCTAAGCCCACTAGTACAGTATAGGTGCCATCTGTCACTGCTCATATGTCAAGTTATTGTATAGCTACAGTATCATTTTTGAAATGAAAAGTTTATTGTGTAAGCAGGAATTGTACTTTTTATCTATGTGTCCTCAGTCAATATTTAATTACAAGCAGTTTTCCGCACGCTGAGCTAATATAGATTATAATCTCTTGTCAGTATCCTCCTCCACTTTTTGCACAGAAGACACATACAGAAATCTTTACAATTGCTGCAAAGCAACTTTGGTGTGACACAAGTCACATGGAAACTAAAGATCATTATGTACTTCTGCAGCATAATGCTGGTGACCACCAGGGTACCACAACCACGCCATGAAAGTAGGAAAAAAAATCAGTTTAGAGGTCAAAATCTCCATGTAACTCCAGCCTAAATCTGTTTAGCCAATTTACTAAGACTGGCATTGCTCACGCCAGTCTTAGTAAAGGGAATTAGTGATGAGCAAGTATACTCGTTGCTCAGGTTTTCCCCAGCATGCTCAGGTGTCCTCCGAGTATTTTGGCGTGCTCGGAGATTTAGTTTTTGTCGACTCAGCTGCATGATTTGCAGCTGCCAGACAGCCTGAATACATGTGGGGGTTCCCTAACAAACAGGCAATGCCCACATATTTTCAGGCTGTCTAGCTGCTGCAAATCATGCAGCTGCATTGGCAAAAACTAAATTTCCGAACATGCCAAAATACTCGAAGGACACCCAAGCATGCTCGGGAACACCCGAGCAACGAGTATACTCATTCATCACTAAAAGGAATCACTGGAGTACACCTAATTCATTAGAAGGCTCGCTGAAGATATTTTACATGATTACCGTACTGAATAGTGAAGGATCAAAATCAAAGATGATTTCTTATTTATGAACCAAAACTCATAATTGCCATTTAACCACTAAACACCCTATTTCTCCTCCCATGTGCTCAAAATACTATTAGATCATTTAAGAACGTTTTTAACTGTTTCACTATTCACCATATAAGCCGGCATCCTGTGTTTCATCTGAATACCTGGTGAAAAAAGGACTTAAGAAGAAATGACTTGAAACTACAGAACAGACCCCTCCTATGGAAAGATTTACTCCGAAATGCATACTTTAAGGTTTCACTTCTAATTTTTCTCCTGTTTTTTTCTTTAGATAAACACAGTAGGGAAACAGAGCGTACCAGATCCCAGGGTGATACCTTTATAAAATGTTATAATAGATCCAGGTAATATGCTCACCTGAGCAAATTGTGTATGCACAAGTCCTTCGAAAGCTCAATAATGGTTCTGCTGCCCCGTGGCTGGGGGATGAACTACATCAGAGTGCTTGAGGGTTAAGACAATAGACAGTTTGGGCTGTGCTGAAATGAAGATCCTTGATTCAATAATGTAAAGGAGCAGTTTTTACTTCACAACGCGTTTTCACGCCAGACTGTTGTCTTTCTCAAGTGTAAAAACCAACTCTACCGTTGGTTTTTACAACTTAGAAATATGACAGTCCGACGTGAAAACACGTTGTGGAATGTAAGCCGCTCCTTTATATTATTGGATTAAATATCTTCATTTTGGTCAGTGTAGCCTAAAATCCTGATGTGATACTGAGTCACTACGCATGGACAAGCCATGAGGAAGGGAGGTCAAAGAGTCTGGGGTCAAAACCAAGTGACTGCTTTAGAGACAACATAGCACTATATGTTGTTCCAGACAATTTCTACATTCTGCAAGCTTGGCCACCAGATTATCTGATGAAGGTCACAAGATCGAAAAGGTTCCCACAAAATCGGTTGTGCCGTTTATAAAGAATACTGATCAAATTCAACTGAGAATGTTGCTTTGTATATTACATACTGATGGTACAAACTGAAACACTGATGAAAATCTGATCCAGCACACTAATAGAAATTGGTCCATTTTTTTCAAAGACAAGAAAAAATAATGAGGCTTTACTGTTGTGTTCAACTAGTGTATAAATTTCAACCGAACCACTGCAATAAAGCAGCACTCATTGAAGTTGCCAATAACCTACAGACGTCTGATCTAAAGGCAGCACTCCAGTGTTCTGAGGTTTGTCGGAATTTCAAACATAAAATTGGTTTCATTCTGCATATTATTTAGAAGGGTTACACAGAAGAGTTTCATGTCAGGTTTTTATACAACCAGTAACTAAGGAATTCAAATTAGTGATGAGTGAATGTGATCAGATAACGTCCTATCCGAGCATGCTCAAGTGTTATCCGAGTATCTTTGGAGTGCTCGTGTATTATGTTCAAATCCCTGCGGCCGCATGATTTGCAGCTGTTAGAGACAACACATGAAGGGATTGCCTATTTGTTTGGGAATCCCCACATGTGTTTAGGCTGTCAAACAGCTGCAAATCATGCAGCCGCAGGGACTCGAACATAATATACGAGCACTCCCAAGATACTCGGATAACACCCGAGCATGTTCGCTCATCACTAATTCAAATGAAACTTTACCAATTTTTTTATCTCTTAGGATACATCCACATCTCTGCCATGCCTTTTCTGATCTTTGTGCAGAATAACTTTGACACAGCTTTTAATGAAGTAAAAAACGGGATGAGGCCAGAATATTGTGTGCCCTGTTATGAGAGTTTATGTTTCTGAAAATCTTCAATTTAAAAAAAATTGCAAATTATTATTCTCATAAAATCATAAGTAGTAAAAGCCATCCCGCCATGTCAAGGTGATCCTATTTGGGACAGTCCTAACCTGCAGTATTAAAACCTTACCACATGTCAAGTGACTCACTGACACACAGACTCACTGACTTGCATGGTTGAGGCTAATTGGATGCAAATTGTACATGATGAGATATTTTTCAGGAAAAAATCTAACATGTGCACAGCGTGATAAAATATCATTGGTCTAAGTGTGATCTAATGTTTTGTCGGATGACACTTGGATCGAAAATATGGTCTTCTGCACGAGCCCTTACAATGTAAACCTATGGAACCTTGTTCTGGCGCTCAATAGACTAAAATTGTAAAAGTCACGTCTGGTTCACATATAAACCCCAATATGATCTGGCAAGTCAATATAGAAGTCACATGAGTGAGAAGAGGACTAGAGTAGAACTGGCAATGAGGGAAGACGGTGATCAGTGAGTATATTTACGCATTTATACTACATTACACACACATTATATAGGTTTAGGTAATAGAAAAAATATTTGAGTGTCATTTGGGACAACCCCTTTTAATTTATAGTGGATATATGAATCTTCTGCTGCACATATATCAATACCACTGTATAGCAGATCTGTATATAGGACTGTGCAACTTTAAGGGCACCTTAAAACAGAGTGTAAATTGAGCTTAAAAATCTGCTTCAAATCTGCAGTAAAATCTCCATGTGTCAGATATGGATCTGGAGATTTGTGGCAGATTTCAAATTCTGCGAATCATAACTACAACCCCATAGCAAGTACAAAACAAAAGTTGTGCTAAATACAATAAATTGCTATGTAAATTTAAAATCCACTCTGCAGGTCTATCTTCCAGTGGCTTCCTTGCAGATATTCCTGCAGCATGTAACAAATATCATTGTTAAATTCTCATTCACCTGACTACTGCTGTAATACACTGCTGATTTTCTGACCTAGAAAATCCTTACAAATCAACATGCTGCATATAGGCTAGGGTCAACATACATTAATTTTACCAAGTACTGCATGTATCAGCATGGTGCATGATTGTGGCACAGCTACTCGTTTCATGATTGTGGCACAGTTACTGTGCTTGGTCGGGCTGCAACCTTTTCTTTAACCCCTTAACAACCGCCGATACACCTTTTAACGGCGGCAGTTAAGGGTGCTTTTTCCTTAGCGCTGCTTTTTAACTGCGCTGAGAAATAAGTGTATAGCGCCCCCCCCAGCTTCTGAAAATCTAAGGGTCAGTTTTTACCATCCCCAGTCTTGTGATCGCCGTTATTAAAAAAAAATGCAAAAAAAGTACGCAAATAATAAAAAAAAAAAAAGTCAGGTTTTCCATTCATTTCTCTCCCCTCTGATATGATCTAGCATACCAGATGAGAGAGAAATGAGGTCCCCGATACCCCCAGTACCTCTGCCTTTCCTGGACCCTCCTGCTCCACCCCCGCCTCTCCGCGTAATCTTCCTGGAAGAAAATGGCAGGCGCATGCGCAGTGCGCCCGTCGAGATCTGCCAACCGGTACAAAGGTGAAAATGAAAAATGAAATGTTCATTTTTTCCTTCCACATTGCTTTAGTTCTCGTGAAGCACCTGAAGGGTTAATAAACATCTTGAATGTGGTTTTGCGCACCTTGAGGGGTGCAGTTTTTAGAATGGTGTCACCTTTGTGTATTTTCTGTCATATTGACCCCCCAAAGTCACTTCAAATGTGAGGTGGTCCCTAAAAAAATGGTTTTGTCAATTTTGGTGGAAAAATGAGAAATCTCTGGTCAAGTTTTAACCCTTATAACGTCCTACCAAAATTAAATTATGTTTCCAAAATTGTGCTGATGTAAAATTGACATGTGGCAAATGTTATTTATTAACTATTTTGCGTGACACGACTCTGCTTTAAGGGCACAAAAATTGAAAGTTTGAAAATTGTAAAATTTTCAACATTTTTGCCAAATTTGGATTTGTTTTCATAAATAAACGCAAGTCATATCGACGAAATTTTACCACTGTCATGAAGTACAATCTGTCATGAGAAAACAGTCTTCTGAGAATCAGTGGAATCCGTTGAAGCGTTCCAGAGTTATAACCTCATAAAGTGACGGTGGTCAGAATTGTAAAAATTGGCCTGTTATTAGGTACAAAATTGTCTGTCACTAAGGGGTTAAGTAAACAACCAAACCATAATAAATAATACTGAAATTTGCACATCAATCACCTTGGTTTATTTGCATTTATACATAAGGTCCACTATCTTTTTATTTAGTCTAAATAGCACAGAAAAAAGGAAAACAATCAGCTAATGACAGGTCCTATTTGTTTCTTTGGAACTGAAACTGGTGTGAGACACATATTTTTGCATCAGTTTTCATCTGTTCTGCCAGGATCAATTTTGACAGAATTCATCATGATGGTTTCTTTTATTTGTCAATAAGGTCAAGGTCAACCCAAGTGTGCACCTTCCCATAGGCAGCTGTCTGAAGTCTTGATATTGGCTCCTTTTCCACAAACCTTTCTTCCCACAGGCAATATTTTAGAAAGGATAATATGATTTAAACCAGTAATAGAGTATGGTTTGAACAAAAAATAAAGCACACAATTTTATAATACAAGAAATAAAGAGTTAAATTATCTCTTCTAAGATTATATATTCCATATTGTTCATCAATCACATATCATAAAAATAAATTTTTAACAGGTGATTGCATTTCTAATCCTTGGGGCAGTGTTTGATTCTCGGGCCTTCATCTGTGTGTTACACAGTGTATAGGTGATGATGTGCCAGCACAGCAAATCATGAAATGAGCCTGGGATTCTGGAAGGTCATAAAGTTCGTGCAGCTTCTGTCCATAGACAGAGAGCGCTTACCTAGTCCATGGACCAGAGTTGTAGAAATCGATATGCTGTTCTCTAGTGCTTGGCTATCTCTAAGAGTTCCACGTGTTTTGAAGGGGGTGTCAGTATGCATGCTTGACTACTGCTCCATTCAAATAGATGATACGGGACCCTTGTTCTTCTGATCACTGAGGGTTATAGTAATCGGATCCCATTAATTAAACAATGGACATGTGATAACTGCTGAGTTTGGGCTAGTCTTTTTAATTGGCAATTTTATCACCTTCAGATAATAGTGTATCCTCATGTTGGGTTTTGAGATGTTGACCACAGCTGTTACATGACTGCTGATCAGCTATATGCCAGCTAATTGACAGTCATTTAATCGCCTGGCCAGAATTCTATGAGCTAATGCAATCGTTCTGTGCAAAGAATGTGCGGTAATTGGTCTCGGCAGCACATATCCTATTTATAACAGCTCAATGTGCTGATGTGAACAATGATTTTTAAGCCAACTAAAAATTATCTCACCTGACGAGCTAGAGTTCTGTTAATTCACTGGGATGATTGCTGTCCTGTTTAGACAGCCTTATAGTCGAGAATTACTAGGAATGCTTGTTCCCTCAAGTAGCATAAATGGAGAAACAGGCCAAAAGACTGACCCAATCAAAAATCTTCTAAGTCAACCCTATATGTTCCTTGTGTAATTATGAGAGTAAAACTGAATAAGGAATTATATACTTTCATCAAACTAGAAGATCATTTATGGAAGATCAAAACAATGAGTAAGATGATTTAGCTGAAATTGGCTACAGCAACGGAGGCAACATTATTGGTTTTATAGGCTACAATAAAGGATTTTTTATGATACCTCACCTGCCACCTCACTGGATACTTTTTTCCTTTTTTCCATTTATGGAATATCAGGCCTCATAACAAAGCTGGAATTATCATGTAAAGAACGCATTTCTTTAGACTGTCCTCTCACCCCACCTCACTTATTTAACTATCCCCGTTTAGCCCATACAAAATTTTCTTCAAAATCAGGACCCACATGGCATCTGTTAACACCCTCCATGCACTTAATAGCCCTCTGTGTCTGTACTGTACCCATACTGACTGGTGACCGGTTCAGAAACGAAAACTCGTCGTGTTTGGAAGAGACAGAATGCTGAGTTGCATCAGAGGAGCGTCTTAAAGAAGAAGTTACAGGTCTGTGAGAGCCGGAAATCTTGCATGTTTTTAGGTGACCAAATACTTATTTTCCACCATAATATGCAAAATAAATCTTGCCAAATCAGACAAGGTGATTTTCTGGATTTGTTTTCTCATTGTGACTCTCATAGTTGTGGTCTACCTATGATGTCAATTACAGGTCTCTCTCAAATTTTTAAGTGGGAGAACTTGCACAATTGGTGTCTGACTAAATACTTTTCCCCCCATTGTATATTATCGCTGTATCATACAATATAAGCACATTTTACCTTCTACCTTTCGGGTCTCCCCCATTTCCTCATAGATTGTAAACTTGCAAGCAGGGTCCTCCCTTTTTTTGTTATCTGAGTTATGCTTATTGTGTAATGTCTTTATTGTCTCTACAAGTCCCTTCTAAAATTGCGGAATATGTTGGCGCTATAAAAATAAAAATGATTATTAAGGACAAGATTTTATTAAGATCAGTAACTGTGCTCCTCAGCTGTATTCCAGGTGCGTGTCTCATCCAGAATGGATTCACCATCACTGTGGACACAGATATAGTAGAATTCCTGCATGGATATGAGCATGTTGGATAACAATAGATCAGAGGATAGGTCACCAAGAACATGTCTTCATTCAGTCCTCTATAGTCTTATTTTAAAGTCAAGCAAAAGAAAAACAGCAATATACCGGAGAACTGTTTCATTCAGTAAATCGTACTACATATACATCTACTACATTTGACAAGCCCTTTAAGGATTGGTGAGGGGTTCCACTTTAGGTTAAATTTAAGGGGGATGGAAATGTACGTTATAAAAAACAACAGCACTTGCATAGTGAAAAAAAAAGGTTTATATAATTCTATAGAACAGAAGGATAAGTAAGCTCACCACTGTATGGTTTCCACCACCACATAGCATTCAGAGGTCCAGCAAGCCCATCGGCCAGGGCAGGTAAATCCAATGCAAAGAAGACTGGTGTCTTCGGTAAAATATTAGCAGCTTTATTACATTTCCATTAAAAACAGGTCATAACAGGACAGCGGTCATTCTATAGAACTAGCCTAAAAAAACAAGATGAACATTTTGACTTCTCTCCAACAACTGCTTATCCCTCCGAAACATAGCATTGCTCCCTTATGATCATGGCCCGTGATAAACTAATCTGAAACACAGTACATACACCCACTTTCTCCTGACACGTTTTACAGGTTCCTGCTGTTATTTGTTAAACTATTAATGATACACAAATGTAAAAGTTTTGCAAACTCCAAAAAAGGATCATTGAAATGTATACCTCCAAGGGTCAGCTCATGATGGAAGTAAAATCTTTATTTGACGAGATAAGCAATCAACTGAAATCTATCCTCTTTAAATAAACTGATTCTCAAGTATTTTCCCAGTGTTAGTGTAGCTTGTTGTCTGTGATGTCCCCTAGGGCTCTTTCCTCTGCTCTCTGATTTGGTGTATAAAGGCAGCTCGGGATGATGGATTACTGTGTCATTGCAGCCTGCAAAGGATTAATTTGTTTCATTGATTCCTCTTTAGGCAGATTGCCAGGATTCTGTGCTTCCCACCTTTCTCCCAGACTTCCAGCAGTAATAGACAGTAATAGTCTAAGACAAATCTGCCTTTTCTTGTGTGAGTAGGAGCACAGATTCTACGAAAGCTGCAGAAATGGCTCATTGTCTATGCATTTCTATTATTCTCTGACACCAATGTAGAACTTCTGCTTTATGCTATAATGCAAATATAAAAAATTATATGTGGAAGTGAAGATCAGAAGTACTAAAATATGCATGTGTATACTTTTGCTAATCTGGCATGCTCTGGAACAGCATAATGTTAGATTACAAGACTTTCTGGATATGTATAAAAATATACATAAAACATATATTATAAAAATGCAAAAGAAGTACTCTAGTGTTTTAATGACGTACTATGGCATCAAAGAGTGTCTAATAGTCCAATGAAGGTCCCAGTGCAATAAAATAAGGTAAATTAGTGCATAAAGATTGTAATGTATTGGGGTTAACCAATGATTCAAATGTAAAATACCTATCAATACATATCAACTTGTACATTAATTCATCCAATTCTGCATGCAGATGATCCACGATGTAAGAATGTAATATTCCTTAACGTTCTCCTAATGAAGAAGAAAAGAAGACGGAGAAGATGGAAAAAAATTGTCAGTTATGCTAAATAATTTAAGCAAAAACAATTTATTTGATAGATATAAAATTAATTGACCAATTTTTTTGTGTGTAGAATAATCACTACTAATACAATTATTCATAAGACTCTGCTATATATCTTTTAATCGAGGAAGAGGATGTAGTTTCCAATCTAATAAATAATCATATAATCTTAGTCGACCTTCAGGCTATACACTTTGGAAGGAAATACATGCCAAGATTACTTACTGAAAGAGACAATATTGGATAAAATGAATTGTAGTTGACAGTTGAGATGAACGAATCTTTAAGAAATTCAAATTCCCAAAAATTCAATTTGCAGCACAATGATTCGTTGCAAATTGAAAGTACAGCAAAGTCTCCAATTGCCATGAAAAATGTGTATTCCACGGACCCTAATTATTTTTTCCTCAGTCTCTACTTATCTTAAGTGCTATGCCGTGACACTCACTATCTGTACAGTTTCTTCACTGTTTTATGGTTTTCTCTCCCTATCTCTACGACAAAGGTGGGAATTGTGACGTCCTCTCACTATCCAGATTCACTAAAAAAATGGCTACTGCATTCCTTTCTTCTGCTTTTATACTGGCTATTGTAGTCTCTCCTCATTGATTGTATTATACATTGTGGTATGATAACTTCAAAATATCAAGGGGAAGTTCATCTGAGGTCACGCAATCCTTCTCTGGCTGATGCAATCTTCTACAGTGTATAACTCATAAAATGGCAGGGGCCATTTTAGATGATCTGCACATAGCAAATTGCAAATTGTTCAAATTCACCGGAATCAGCTTGAATTGACTCTCTCATCTCTAGTTGACGGTAATCTTACCTGTAGCAACCAGTGTCAGGCACATGACAAGAACATAATTCTACCTTTTATACAACTCAATACTAGACTACACATGGGCTTCAGTGTACAAGAAAGACATAATAGATGTTGAAGGAGTTCAAAGGCTGGCATCCAAAACAATGAATGAATGTGTGAACTAAAGCATCTAGAATGATGATCAACATTAAGGTCACTTAGGTTAAAGAAAAGATAGCTAATGGGTGACTTATTAACTATGTACAAAATGTATAAATCTAGGTCAATAAAGAAAGAGAAAAGTAGGAGCTTCCCTTACCAGGGTAAGGTAGGTTCAAAGCCTCCCTGGCAAAGACCAAACCATCAAGATAAGAACTAGCGAATGGAGGCAGCATGCCAAGCAATATGCCAAAAACAAACAATCAGTGGTTTATTATCCCATAGTGGAAGTGGCAACGTTTTGGTTCTGAGGTATGAACCTTTCTCAAGGATGTTTTACTGTAAGATCAGGGACGATAGATTTTTTATATGGAGAGTTTTCATGGTCAATTCACAAGAGGAGCCTGGATGCCTTTGTTGAGGGTAACAACCTTATAAGATATGGTTATTAGATTACCAGACAAGGGATTTATACTGTTTTCCTTAGTTGGAGACAGGAAGGATTTTTTTTCTGCAAGGTGACTAACATTGAAGTTTGGCCATATTTGCTTCTTCTCCTGGATGAACATTGTATTGCATGTGACTGAACTGGAAAGACTTCTGCCATTTTTCACCCGTTCAAGGTAGGTTACTATGTTCATACATGGAATGATAAATTTGAATCAAAACTTTAATGCATAATTGCTTATTGTAAAAAATAGCTGTATAAATGTGAGCTTGGACAGAAAGGATGATGTACTCTACATACATTTAATCAAGGTCCAAACTATGTGGTGAAGGGATTGATAGCAACTAACTGTCTTGCTTCACCATCTCTTATTAATCTCATCTCTTATTAATTGTCAATTGGATCAGATTTTGTATGCATAGATGCCAGATGCAGCCTCCAAGATACCAGGAAATCTAAAATGCCAGCCCTCGGTGTGTTGGATCTGAATCAAATGTATATAATGCCAAGCTAGGTAAAGATATAAAGAGATCCACAGGTCCTTGTGGTTTAGATACAATATACTCAGTAGATGTACTATATTTATAATAGAGGAGATGCAGTATCATATTTTGTAAATGGCTTAAAAAAATAAAAAAAAAATAAAAACTTTGTTTCTTCAGAAGTAAATGCCTCATTTACCTTTATTTTATAAAAGGGATTCTCTAAATGAAATCTTAACTTCACATGTATTTTAATTTATAATTTCCTTATCTTAAAGGGGTTAGGCTTATGTCATAAGGTTTATTGTCATCAAGAAGGGGTCCTGTGTGACTTTGAAACATGTTGACTACTAAACCTGTTCAGAAAAAACATTTTTAAAGAATTAAGCCGACATCCTGGATCTTTCAGCAGCGCAGGTTTGACACGTATCTTCCTTCCACTGGTTGAATCACTTCCTTGGTCCATGGACCCGAGTTCTGCTGCTGCTGCTTTAAGTTGCTGTCCATGTTGCTATTTTGCAACCCCATCAGGTAAGTTAGCACCCCATTGTTTTCTCACCATTTTTTTACCAGTTAAGACCCAGTTGCGCTTGTGTTTGCTCCCCAGTTTTATACGCTAGTACTTCATAATAGTGAGATCACAGACGTTGATACAAGCACTGTGTATGGTACATTATACAAGTCTGGAATGGTGGCCCGAAAAAAGGTGAAAAAGCCTCAACTTCAATATTGCCATAAGAAACTTCGGTTCGAGTTTGCAAAAAAACTACGAAAAGTGGACATTTAAAGATTTGAAACATGTGATGTGGAGCGATGACACGAATGTCAATAGGCTAGACTCTGAAAGGTGAAAATGGGTCTGAAAGAAGCAAAGGGAAATGTCCAGTTCTCTGGAGGAAGCCTGATGATATGAGGTTGTTTCACAGCCAAAGGCATTAGATACTTGACCAGGATCGATGGTGGTCTCAATGCTAATCTATATGTGAGTATCCTACAAGATGAGATAATATCAGTAATAACAGCCCACAGCTGTCTGCTTTACCTTTGCTTTGCTGTGCTTATTATTAAAAAAAGGGGTGGAACCCACGTCATTTTTAAAAATTATTTACTTATTTAATAGTTAAAACCAGGCTAAACACTCAGGGCTGCCGTCAGCACCCGATGCACCAGGGCAAGTGCCAGGGCCCTGAACAGGAGGGGGCCCACTCGCCATTGGTGCCCCAGCCTGCTCTGGGCCCCGGCACTTGCAATACTTACCTCTCCTGGTGCCACCGCTGTGGTGTCTTCCGTACATATGGAGCAATATACGGGGCCAATTACATATGGAGCAGTTTATAGGCCAATTGCATATGGAGCAGTATATGGGGCCAATAACATATGGAGCATCTCTTGGGGCCAATTATATATGAAGCAGTATATGGGGCCAATTACATATGGAGCATCTTATGGGGCCAATCACATATGGAGCATCTTATAGGGCCAATTACATATGGAGCAGTATATGGAGCCCATTTTATATGGAGCATCTTATGGGGCCAATTATATATGGAGCATTATATGGGACCTATTCTGTATGAAGCATTATGTGGGCCCATTCTGTATGGAGCAATATATAGGGCCCATCATATACTGTATGGAGCATTATATGTGGGTTCATTATACTGTATGGAGCAATATATGAGGCTAATTATTATGAATGCAGCATTATATGGGGCTCATTATACTGTATGGAGAAATATATGGGGCTCATTATTCCGTATGGAGCATTATATGAGGTCCATTATTCTGTATGGAGCAATATATTGGGCTCATTAAACTGTATGGATTAATATATGAGGCTCATTATTCTGTATGTAGAGCTATGTGGTGCCCATAATACTGTATGGAGGACTATACTGTCCAGTTTCCGAGCTATTGATATCACTCATGTAATGTAAGAAGTAAGTGAAATCTTTGGCATTGTGTTATATCTATATTTCTATGCTGTATCTGTGCATCATAAATTGTGGTACATGTTAAAGGGGCCCACTGAGACTCTTTCGCTCGGGGCCCATGAAAATCTGGAGCCAGCCCTGTAAATACCCTTTAGTGCCACATGAAAGGCACTAAAGGATGCAAGTTTATTATATGCAGGGGGCTTGTGAATTTATATATCTACAGGACATCTATCTATCTATCCTGAGGGTTCTCGCTGTGAATTTACTGTACTTGCCGGCTGACATTTCCTGGTTCCTTTGAGAAGTGTGTGAGAAAAAAATTGGGCTGCATATGGCCCGTGTGCTGTACGTTTTTTTGCTTGCACCCATTGACTTGCATTGCAATATGTTGGCTGTTCTAAGCGACCGTATTCAGCATGCTGCATTTGTTTCTCCTCAGGGCTCATACTCATCTGCGAGGAAAATGGATGAGTGTAATCCGATAAAAAATTGGACTGCACTCTGACCAGTGTTAATCTATGATTTCCTGTTCATCTGCAATTTTTTTCTCAGCCGAAACTGGACTGAGAAAAATATTGCAGCATGCTGCGATTGTCTTTGTATCTTGGAAGTGACTCGCCAATGCAAGTCAATGGGTGCAAGAAAAAAAATCACACGGCACTCGGATCATGCGAGTGTCGTCCAATTTTTACATATCGATGCCCTTTGAAAACCTGACATTTCATCTGCCGTGGACAGTAAAATCACAGCGTGACCCGACAAATTAGAATAGATAGAATAAATATATCCACATAGAATAGATAGATATAAAGATGTAAGTGATAAATAATTAGTAGTGATGAGCGAATATACTCGTTGCTCGGGTTTTCTTGAGCACGCTCAGGTGATCTCTGAGTATTTGTTAGTGTTCGGAGAATAAGTTTTCATCGCGGCAGCTGAATGATTTACAGCTATTAGCCAGGCTGAGCACATGTGAGGGGTTGCCTGGTTGCTAGGGAATCCCCACATGTAATCAAGCTGGCTAATAGCTGTAAATCATTTAGCTGCCGTGATGAAAACTTAATCTCTGAACACTAACAAATACTCGGAGATCACCCGAGTCCCGAGTGTGCTCGGGAAAACCCGAGCAATGAGTACACTCGCTCATCACTAATAATTAGTTCAGTGCTTGTGAAGCTTACTTTAGATGTATTTTATTACTAAATTTAAGATTATTTTTGGAAAAAATTGGCTGGCATGCGATCCCAAACTTTTTATTAACCTGCAGAGGGAAAGCGGACAGCTGGGGGCAGGTGTTTGTAGCCTGGGAAAGGGGTAATACCCATGGGGCTTCCCAGGCTATTAATATCACCTCACAGCTGTTTACTTAGCCTTTATTGGTTGTTAAAATGGGGACCCCCAAAAAATGATGTAGGGTGCCCCTATAATTAACAACCAGCAAAGGCTAGGCAGACAGCTGCAGGCTTATATCAATAGCCTATGAAGGAGCCATGGATCTTGGCCCCTTCCCAGCCAAAAAACTTCAACTCTCAGCCACCCAAGAAATGGCGCATCCAAAATATGCACCAAATCTGGCACTTAGCCTCACTCTTTCCACTTGCCCTGTTTCAAGTGGGGTGATAGTATTGGGGTTGACATCACCTTTGTATTGTCAGGCGATATCAAGCCCAGAGGTTAGTAATGGAGATGTGTCTATAATATGACCCCATTACTAAACCCATAGTGATATTGTATGAAAACACACACACCCAGAATAAAGTCCTTTAATTTAAATAATTACACAGACTTCACTAATGAATCTAAATTTAACCACACCAGCTCTACTCACGTAAATGCCCAGTCCACTGAAGCCAATGTCTCCTGTAACAGAATTAAAATAATAAACAACCATATTCCTCACCTGTCTGCCGAGAAGATAATAATCCATGATCTGGACCCGTTGAAGCTTGTAACACGCGAAACGGCCGTAGTCCATTAACCTAATCATCTTGCTCTGCATCTGTCCTGCCATCTGTAACCATGTCCACAGCACGTTGTTGAAATAAAGGACAAAGGTTTTTTTTATCAGAATATTTGTGTGGTGCTGCTACTTTGTTTCCTATTTGAATTTCCACATATGTTTTTTCAAGCAAGCACGCCATATTCCGTGGATTACTAATTGGTGGGGTTGTTGACTCAGCTAAATCTACTGGACTCTGCTAAACCCGCTCAAACAGTGAGTACTCACCTGTTTCTTAGTGTCATTCAGCTTTTTTCTTGATTTTTATAATCCATTTGTTCTGCGATGCGTCTAACACTGCTACATCTAGATGACAGTCTGCATTGTTACATTCGGCGTTTTTAGATGCATATGTCAGCAAACACTAAAATCCACAATCCAAACTATGCTAAAAATGCATATATTATAGCAAACACATCAAGTTTAATAAATTAACTAAAATCCCCATTTCACTTATTATTTCTAACCCCTTCAAAATATGACATAACTGGGTTTCCTGCAAACTGATGAAAGTTAGGTCATGGTCATCATGCGGACACATAAGCAGTGTCCGAACGATCGTCACTGTGAGCTTGGTTCAAGTGGTAGCTGAGCTCCGACTGTCACAGCTATGGGCCGTGCCTTCACTACCCTAGCTGTTTAACTACCTAAATGCATGATGAATAGCAATTGCAGTATTTTGAAAGCTAGGACAGAGATGGGGCTTCCTCTCTCACCAGATTGGCATCCGATAGTAGTCATGGCAACCAGAGTTCAAATAATGACTTCCGTGCCTGCCAGCTATTATGGTGTCCTGTTAGACCATACTAGGAGCATGGTCTAAAAGGTGTTTTGTCAGTGTAATACTGATAGCTATTATGCATTGCAGTACATGTGTATTGCCATGCATTATACCAGTGATCAAAGTAGTAAAAGTTAAAGTCCCATAGGGGGCCTAAGTAAAAAGTAAAAAATAGTTAATTTTTTAAATAAAAATATGAAAGAAACACAAAGTAAACAACAAAAAAATCGTCAACAAATATTGCACCAATAAATACGCATATTTATATAAAGCAAAATTAAATGAAAAAAGTACATAGTTTGCATCACGGTGTCTGGAACAATCTTATCTATAAAACTGTTACACTCCCTGACAGAAGTTACGTCGCTTATCCATCTTATGTAAATAAAAGCTTATAACCTGATGTTAAAATCATCCATTGGTTGTATAAATTATTCTTTTGAAAGGTGAAACCCTCCGAAATGTGGTTTAGGTTAAGAAAATAAATTGGCATCAATGCAGAAATATTGATCAGTTAATGGAAACAGAATGGTCAGATTTTGGCAAGACAAAATTTTTGTCGCCTGGTCATATAATGCACCCAATCCTAGTTTACATCCTCACCTGTGCTCAGTAAATGATCAGTTAATTAGTCTGTGTGTATAAAAAGAAACCCAGCACCCCAGACCTTCACTTGAACTGCAACTTGAGCTCTGACAACATGCCAAAAATCCACCCTGCAACCAAAGCCTGGATTATCAAGAGACTGAAGACCAAATCCACTGCAGAGGTGGCTGGCACCTTTAATGTGTCTCAGCATCAAGTACAAAGAATTAAAAAAAGATTTGAAGAGACTGGAGATGCCACATAACTTCTGTCATGGAGTGTACATTATTTATCGCCTTCAGTGAACACAATTTTCAGGAAACAGGAAGAATTTCTTGTTGTCCTAATTACACTTCCAGAACTTTCCACTGCATTCACTGGCACACACACAAAGCCCTTTGCAGGCACATGCCTGCGTGTAGTTCTGTCTCCCTCTACCCCCATCATTAGGTTTGTGTAAAGCTTTCCTTCTCACCCCTCCCTCAGGAATGTGTGAGTTATCAGAAGCCAGCTCTTTGTCTGAACCATGTGCTTTCTTTGTGTATGAGAGGTTTATTCCAGATTAAATAACTTGAGCCAAGTAGTGATATAGGGGCAAAACTTACACTTTGATATGTCTCCCAGCAGAACCACACACCAGTGCGTTTTCTAGGTTCCAGAACCAGCATAATCCGAGAAATGGATTTCTACTTCACCGGGTCATACAGCCACCCCATGTTTAGACTTAAATGTAAGCTAATCTCGTGAGAAGACATGTAATACTGCGAGCTTCCCCCCAAGAGTTATGTTTAATAGAAGGTTCTTCATAACTTTCCAATGGGGGGCATATCCAGCCCCTCAGTGATGTCATGACCAGAGGGTATAAGATATTGAACCACATTTTAGGAGAGAGTCTTGGCCCAGGAAGTCAGCTACCAGAATCTGTGCAAATCTGCCCTGATGCATTGGGATGTCTCTCCTCCTTCCCCCAATCACATGGCTTACCATTGTCTGAGATAACTGTAAGTGTTTTTCATCTTTAATCCCTTTTTATTTGTAATTGTCTGTACATACTATAATTGTGTCATTTTGTAACATCTTTTGGAGTAAAAACTATAATATTTACTAGTTTTATTTTTCTTGCTCTAAAACATACCCCTAAGTCCTCCGAATTAGGTCAATGCTTCTGATTGGGTTGGTTCCTGACCCGCTATTAATCATAAGTAATAGGAGCTGATGGCAGCAAAGTGTCCTGAGCTTTTGGGGAGACTGACAGCGACAGACGGCGTTTGATAATTGTATTTCCTGCCTGAGACTGGGAGTAATTATATTGCCCTCACTGCAGCATGCCCAATAGCCAGTACACAGCAAGACTGCCTTTCTGGCAACTATTTATCCTAGGTGCAGTTCCCCGACTGACCTGAGGGTAAAGGGGGTGCCAGAGAGCTGCAAGTTCCAAACCGGAATGGGAGAGTGGGATATAATAAACCCCTGATGAACTGGGGGCAACCAAACACCCCCAATTCAAGACAAAAATAGAAAACGTAGAAAAAAGTTTAACCCCTTAGTGTCAGAGCCAATTTTGGACTTCATGACCAAGCCAATTTTTACAGTTCTACCCACTGTCACTTTATGAGGTTATAGCTCTGGAACGCTTCAACGGATCTCACTGATTCTGAGATTATTTTTTTATGACATATTGTGTTCATATTAGTGGTAAAATTTCTTCGATATGACTTGTGTTTATTTATGAAAAAACTGAAATTTGGCAAAAATTTTGAAAATTTTGCAATTTTTATAACTTTAATTTTTGTGCCCTTAATTCAGAGAGTCATATAGCACAAAATAGATAATAAATAACATTTGCCACATATCTACTTTACATTAACACAATTTTGGAAACATAATTTTTTTTTGTTACGACATTATAAGGGTTAAAAGTTGACCAGCGATTTCTCATTTTTCCAACAAAATTTACAAAAACATTTTTTTACGGACCACCTCACATTTGAAGTGAGTTTGGGGGTCAATATAACAGAAAATATCCAAAAGTGACACCATTCTAAAACTTGCACCCCTCAAGGTGTGCAAAACCACATTAAAAAGTTTATTAACCCTTCAGGTGCATCACGAGAACTAAAGCAATTTTTACTTTGGAACCAAACTTTTTTATTTTCACAAGGGTACCAGGAAAAAATGGACCGCAAAATTTGTTATGCAACTTCTCCTGAGTACGCCGATACCCCATATGTGGGGGAAACCCACTGTTTGGGTGTATGGCATGGCTCAGAAGGGAGAGCGCACCATTTGACTTTTTGAATGCAAATTTGGCTGGAATCAATGGCGGGCACCATATTGCGTTTGGAGACCACCTGATGTACCTAAACAGTGGAAACACAGCAATTCTAACTCCAACCCTACAACAGCCCTAATACCAACCCTAACCCCAACACACCCCTAACCTTAATCCCAACTCTAACCATTACCTTATCTATAACTCTAACCCCAACACAACCCTAACCCCAACACAACCCTAACTCCAACACAACCCTAACCCCCAACCCTAACTCTACACTAACCCTAGCCTAACCCTTATCCTAGCTCTTACCATAGCCCCAACCCTAACCCTAGCCCAACCCTAACCCTAGCCCCAACCCTAACCCTAGCCTCAACCCTAACCCTAGCCCCAACACTAACCCTAGCTCTAACCCCAACCCTAACCCTAATAGAAAATGGAAATAAATGCATTTTTTAAATTTTATCATTTTTACCTAACTAAGGGGATGATAAAGGGGGTTTGAGTTACTGTTTTTATTTTGATCACTGTGATAGGGTCTATCACAGTGATCAAAATGAATCAATAGGAGAAATCTATTGTTGCCGGGTGCCGGCCGGCAGATCTCGGTGGGTGCACTACGCATGCGCTAGAAATTTTCTTTCTGAAAAAAGATGCTGAGGGTCAGGGTACATCACCGAGGGATGCAGGAGGTGCCAGAGGTACTGGGGGGGGGGGGCTCGGGGACCCTATATCTCTCTCCTCTGATGTGCTAGATAGGAAATCAGACTTTTTTTTGTGGTTGCCATTATTCCGTGAATAAAGGTGATCCTTGTGATCACGGTAAAAACTTACCCGAATCATGTTCTCCAGGGTCTCAGCTACCCCTGCTAGCCGAGACCTCAGAAAATTTCTGATGCTGTGGGGCGCTATAATGTTATTTCTCAGCGCCATTAAAAAGCGGCACTGAGGAATAAGTACCCTTAACTGCTGCCGTTAAAGGTGTATCGGCAGTCGTTAAGAAGTTAACAAAATGTAGACTAAAACGCAATCAAAAGTTATATGTAAATAGAAATGAAATCTCTGAAAACATTAACTTTTCCTGCAAAAAACAAGCCCTTATTCAGCTCAGTCAGCAGAAAAATAAAAAAGCTACAGCTGTCGAAATAAGGTCATGCAAATTTTTTTTTTCTCAAACAACATTGTTTTTACTGTTTAAAAGCAGCAAAACATAAAAAAACTATATAAATGTGAAATAGCTGTAATCGTTCTGATCCGAAGAATAAATCTGTCTTATCATTTTACCACATGGGGAACAGCATGAACAAACAACAGAAAAACTTCTGTTTTTAGCTAATTCTGTCACCCAAAAGTGATAACAAATATTTTGTGCTGAAACAAGGTACCAATAAGATCTCCAACTCACAAAAAAGTAGCCCTCACATGACTGTCGGACAAAAAAAAGGAAAAACTATAGCTCTCAAAATATGGAGATGCAAAAAGCGTTTTTTAGTTTAATATGTAACTATAAGCAAATAATTAATAGAAAAACCTAAAAATCAATATAAATCTGGTATTGCTGTGATCATAGTGACCTGAAGAATAAAGTCATCTAATCACTTATACCACAAGGTGAACAGAGTAAAAAAAATAGAATAAAATCAATTCTTGAACTGTTATTGATTTGTTCATTCTGTCTTTCAATTATTACAGTAAGACTCGGTTCACATTTATCCTGCACTCTGTGCTCAGCACTTACATCATGGTTTCTATGCAAATCTCTGAAAAACATGATTCACACAAGATCCCCAATGAAACATTCGATATAATGAGGCAGAGGGAGTAATTTTGGACTCCGGCTGGCCTCTGAGCCATCTGTGTCTTTTTAAGAGTGCACAAAACTGTTAGCCACAGTTTTCTACATCTCTGAAAAGAAGGACACAGCTGAAAAGAAGGCCAAATGGATTTGAGAGTAACGCTGCTGCCTCTTTAGTGAATGGATCCATTGAGGGTTTCATCTGAATCACGCATTTCAGAGATTTATATGGAAATCCTGATGTAATCGCTCAGTGTAGAGCACAGGATGAATGTGAACTGATCAAAAATGTTCTGTACCTCATAATGCCTCCTATAAAAGTTCCAACTCAACCCACTAAAAACAAGTTCCAACTTGGGTTTTTCACTTGTTAACTGAAATATAGGGGGTGTCCACATTACTGGTAGCACAAAGGCTCAGCAAAAGCGACATGGCTCCCACCAAAAGATATCCAGTGAATTCTGCACTCCCAAATCCAAATCCAAATGACCCCTTCCCGTCTGAGCCCCACAGTGTGCCTAAATCACAGTTCAAGAAGTCTCGTTTCTCTTTGCGGAGAGTGACATGTTAAGCATGCCAAGATAAGGAGACTTAAAGCCGCAATGCTCCTCTGGGAAATATGCAAATAGTCTCTTCAGAGAGGAAGAGGACTACAACTCTAGTGCCACCTATAGTAAGTAGCAATCCTAGAAGTCAATGTCGACCATTTAACGAGCCATGTCACATGACTTAGGATAAAAGCCAAACCTGAGATTCTGGTTTGGCTTTTATCCTGTCATGTGACAAGGCTCGTTAAAGGGTCGACATTGACTTTTAGGATTGCTACTTTCAATAGGTGGCACTAGAGTTCTATTCATCTTCCTCTCTGAAGAGACTATTTGCATCTTTCCCAGAGGAGCATTGCGGCTGCTAAAGAGGCAGCAGCGTTACTCTCGAATCCATTTGGCCTTCTTTTCAGTTGTGTCCTTCTTTTCAGAGATGTAGAAAACTGTGGCTAACAGTTTTGTGGCTAACAGTTTTATTGTTCTCAACACATTCCACTATGTAATGAATAAAGATTTACAACTGGAATATTTCATCCAGTGATATCTAGGATGTGGGATTTTAGTGTGCCCTTTATTTTTTTGAGCAGTGTATGTGTTCCCTGTGGCTGTTGATGGGAGAGGAGCAGCAGTGGCCGGTCACAGAAGGTAGGAGCCAGCTGTTGCAGCTAACACTGTGCTCACTGTTAAAGAAAATTAATATTCACTGTTCTTCACGCAGATAATCCCACCCACCTCTATGCACTGAAGCTGGCGCAGAGAGGTGGGAGGGACTATGGGCGTGGAGAGCAGTGAATATTTATCTTATTTAATAGTGGGCACACTATTAGCAGAAGGTAACAGCTCCTGCAGCTGTTGGGCAATCACATGTGCCCACTTTTAAAGGGATTGAATATTCACTGCTCCCCACACCCATGGGACTGGAAACAGTGAATACGCATCCTTTTTAATAGCGGGCACACGTGATTGTTGAGCCAGTGGCTATGGCTATCGTTGAGCCAGTGGCTTCACTGCTCCCCACGTCCATAATCCCGGGTGTGGAGAGCAGTGAATATTCCAGCAGCTGACCTCAGTGTGTGAGGGCACATGGCAGTAATGTCATGCGCTGCTTACATGTTGCAGACAGCTGCTGGCATCAGCATCGCTGTGACAGAGCAGAGGGAAGGTGAGTAAAATTGTTTATTTTTTTTCTGTGTGCAGCATGATGGGTGCCATGTATACCAGGATGGGGTCCATGTATATCAGGATGGGGAAGGGGGCCATGTATACCTGGATGGGGCTATGTATACCAGGATGGGGAAAAGGGGCCATGTATGCTAGGATGGTAGGCCATGTATACCAGGATGGGGATGGGGGCCATGTATACCAGTATCAGAATGGGGATGGTGATGTGTGCCATATATACCAGGATGGGGATGGAGACCATGTATGCCAGGAAAGGGGGCCATGTATACCTGGATGGGGAGCAATGTAAACCTGGATGGGGACATATATATATCAGGATGGGGGATATTACCCCTATAGCAGTGTTAGCAGCAGCTCCCCCCCATAACAGTGTGTCATGACCACATTTTTTGCTTCAATTTTTTTCTATTTTCCTCCTCTAAAACCTAGGTGTCACTTATGGTCCGATGCATCTTATAGTCCGAAAAATACGGTAAGTAAAAGCACACATAAGTAAGCAAAATAGATATTACAATTGCAATAAAAATTAGTAAAATAAATAATTAGATTGTATGTTTATACAAGCAGGGCTCTCATTTCTCTCATTTGAACTTTTAACTAGTTTGGTTTTTCTATAATGTCTGACATTGTTTGCACATGTATTATTTATATTGTAAAGTGATGCCGAATTTATATTAATAAAGATAATTATTATCTAGTTTTTTTTCCTGTATTGTGGCACCCCAGTCACAAGCTAGGAATGGTTAAAGCTCTCTCCACAGCCGAGTAGTCAGGAATGCCGCTGTACAAGGAAAACTTGCTAAATCATTGCTGCAGCACCTTCTTTCTCAGGATTGGTGACAGTCCCAAAGGAATCACCATTAATTATAAAGTGATGGCATGTCCTAGAGGTATGCCTGCACTTTATTAGATGGCAATAATGCTAATGCAGCATGAAATGAGACTGTTTCTGTATCATGATACAATAAAGTACTTTCCTACTGAAGAATAATGTCGTACGTGAGAATACAATGCAGTTTAGAAATTCTCTTTTTATTGAGTACATAAACTCTTCTAAGGGACAATATTGTGTTGCTGAGGATTCAACTGCTTTAGAAAATATCGCACTAACACTTTAGAAAATGCATTCCTTTTGACTGTACATAAATACCTTATGTAAGCCATTGATGAATAAATAAGAAAGGTACAATGCAGTGCCAGCAGACATACGTCCTGAAGTCGGATAAATGTCAGGTCATGAAACGAGAAATCTAGGAAATCCAATGGTTTTTCTATGGTCTATTATTCATTCAATCCTTGACAGGCTTTACGATTACAAACCCCTTTGATTGACTAACTAGACGTTTGGGGAGTGATTTATGAATCTGGAACACTTTCCTCAGTGAATAAGCTGTAACTGTGCCGTGTATAAAAATGTCTCTATTCAGTAATAAGTTATAGTTGGGAAATATTACTACTAATTTATAAAGATCAAATATGTTTCCCGTCACTTACATTTGCACATAAGCTGGTATTATTTAAGTAGAAAATAATTTAGTAAATATTTTCATGGCTCAGTTTTGTGTTAAGATTATTGACTATTAAGGTTGAGCTTCACAAATAGACAAGACAATGGATTTTTGAACAGGTGTAGCAGTCTATTTAGAGTAGGAATTCAATTTTTTCTTCACATGTCTTTCTTGAATTATGCTTAAAGGGAATCTGTCAGCATTTTTTCTGTGCAGTCTGAGAGCAGCATGATATGGGGCACAAGAGCCTGATTACAGAGATGGGTCACTTATTAGGCTGTGTGTTGTAGGTTCAATACAATCAGTATTTTATCAGCAGGAGATTATCATTACAGGACTACATTTCATGTGCCAGAAAGTCAGGCTAATCTGTGTAACCCCGCCCACCAACACTGATTACGCAGTGATTGGTGCTGATTATACAAAGCTCAAAAGTCTTTTCTCTGCTACATCTACATGAGACTAGATAGGTATTCTACTAAAACTACACAAAGCAGTCCAGTAAGTAGCACATCACAGGAATCAGATTATATAGCAAAATCCTGCTGACAAATTCCCTTCAATTTGTTAGATTATTGAAGTGTAATGCAGGTGATCGGATGCAACGCACAGAACAGGGCTTTTATATCGGGGAACTCTGTCATATAAAGCACCTTAGCAGGTCCAATAGAAGAACCCCCCTTGCAATTCTTCTGGTGCTAATTGGTCCTGTTTGATTTCATCCCATTTGATTCATTACTTTGATTAAAAACTAATTTCTCGTTTTTCAAGGAGGGGCACTCAGTATTAAAAAAAACATGGACATGTGAACAGTCCTATAGATAAGCATGTGTGTATGCTATTTTGGTGTAAAAGACAGATAAAACATGGACATATAAGTGAGAAAAATAAATAAAAATAAATGTACTTGAAAAATGGATGCCTAACAATAACTTTTCTACAAGTTGCTTTGTTCTCTTCTGCTGGCTGTACCGCCTTGATGTATGATAATAATAATAATAATAATTTTATTTATATAGCGCCAACATATTCCGCAGCACTTTACAAATTATAGAGGGGACTTGTACAGACAATAGACATTACAGCATAACAGAAATCACAGTTCAAAATAGATACCAGGAGGAATGAGGGCCCTGCTCGCAAGCTTACAAACTATGAGGAAAAGGGGAGACACGAGAGGTGGATGGTAACAATTGCTTTAGTTATTCAGACCAGCCATAGTGTAAGGCTCGGGTGTTCATGTAAAGCTGCATGAACCAGTTAACTGCCTGAGTATGTAACAGTACAGACACAGAGGGCTATTAACTGCATAAAGTGTATGAGAACATGATACGAAGAGCCTGATTATGTTTTTTTTTTTATGATAGGCCACACAGGGATCGTTAGGTTAGTGCGTTGAGGCGGTAGGCCAATCTGAACAAATGAGTTTTTAGGGCACGCTTAAAACTGTGGGGATTGGGGATTAATCGTATTAACCTAGGTAGTGCATTCCAAAGAATCGGCGCAGCACATGTAAAGTCTTGGAGACGGGAGTGGGAGGTTCTGATTATTGAGGATGCTAACCTGAGGTCATTAGCGGAGCGGAGGGCACCGGTAGGGTGGTAGACTGAGACCAGAGAGGAGATGTAGGGTGGTTCTGAGCCATGGAGTGCTTTGTGGATGAGGGTAGTAGTTTTGTACTGGATTCTGGAGTGGATGGGTAGCCAGTGTAATGACTGGCACAAGGTAGAGGCATCGGTGTAACGGTTGGTGAGGAATATGATCCTGGCTGCAGCATTCAGCACAGATTGGAGCGGGGAGAGTTTGGTAAGAGGGAGGCCAATTAGTAGAGAGTTACAATAGTCGAGACGGGAGTGAATAAGAGAAACAGTAAGAGTTTTTGCAGAGTCGAAAGTAAGAAAAAGGCGAATTCTAGAAATGTTTTTGAGATGCAGATAAGAGCGAGCCAGTGATCAGATGTGGGGGGTGAATGAAAGCTCGGAATCAAGGATGACCACAAGGCAGCGGGCATGTTGCTTTGGAGTAATGGTGAAACCGCACACGGAGATGGCAATGTCAGGCAAAGGTAGGTTAGTAGAGGGAGAGAACACGAGGAGTTCAGTTTTTGACAGGTTCAGTTTCAGATAGAGGGAGGACATGATGTTAGAGACAGCGGTAAGACAATCACTGGTGTTTTCTAAAAAGGTCGGCGTGATAACAGAAGAAGAGGTGTATAATTGGGTGTCGTCAGCATAGAGATGGTACTGGAAACCAAATCTACTGATTGTTTGTCCAATAGGGGCAGTATACAAAGAGAAGAGGAGGGGGCCTAGGACTGATCCTTGAGGAACCCCAACAGTAAGAGGAAGGTGAGAGGAGGGGGAACCAGCAAAACATACAGTGAAGGATCGGTCAGAGAGATAGGAGGAGAACCAGGAGAGAACGGTGTCCTTGAGGCCGATAGAGCGGAGCATATTGAGGAGGAGCTGATGATCCACAGTATCGAATGCTGCGGAGAGATCCAAGAGAATTAGCATGGAGTAGTGACCATTAGATTTAGCTGTTAGTAGATCATTAGAGACTTTAGTGAGGGCAGTTTCAGTAGAGTGTAAAGAGCGGAAGCCAGATTGAAGAGGGTCGAGAAGAGAGTTATCTGAGAGACAGCGGGTAAGACGGGAGTGGACCAGGCGTTCAAGGAGTTTAGAGATGAAGGGAAGATTAGAGACAGGTCTATAATTAGCGGCACAGTTTTGGTCGAGGGATGGTTTTTTAAGTAATGGATGTATGATAGCATGCTTAAATGAGGAGGGAAAAATACCGGAAGTGAGAGAAAGGTTGAATATTTTTGTTAGGTGAGAGGTGACAGCTGGGGAAAGGGACTGGAGGAGATGTGACGGAATGGGGTCACTGGTGCAAGTAGTGGCGAGAAGATGCAAGGAGCCCGACTACTTCTTCTTCTGTAACTGGTTCAAAGTCAGAGAGTGAACTAGATGCAGTGGGGAGGGAGGACAGTGCATGGTATGAAGAGATTGGAAGATGATTTCCTGTCGAATGTGGTAAATTTTTTCTTTGAAGTATGATGTGTTGACCATTAGAGTTGAGCGACTTTTACTTTTTTAGGATCGAGTCGGGTTTCGCGAAACCCGACTTTGTCTGGTGAAATCAGCCGATTATTGCGTAAAGTCAAGGGCCGACGGAAACACGAAACCCAATGCAAGTCAATGGGGAATCAAAGTCGGCAGTGAGTGGAGGACAGGAAAACACCTACAGTGCCCATTTTAATGCCAAAAACATCAATTCATATTACTGAAGCTTGTCAATCTTAATTTACTTTATAATAATAGTTAGGCATTGAAAACTGGGGGTCATTTGGCTAAAGTTGTGGGGGGGTAGGGCTGGCTCAAGATTTTCGTGGGCCCAAGAAACGCGGAATACGTCATGGCAGTGGAGCAGGGAGAGGTAAGTATTTCAACTTTGCAAGTGCTGTGATCCTGAGCAAGCAGTGGGGGTCCACTCGTTGGCATTGGCACTGGCACAGGGCCCCTCATAGTACGGCGGTGTGTTTGACGGCGGGTGGCACCTCCCACCGGCAGAGACACTTTTGCATACTATGAGTGG
This sequence comes from Ranitomeya variabilis, assembly GCF_051348905.1. Taxonomy (NCBI): domain Eukaryota; kingdom Metazoa; phylum Chordata; class Amphibia; order Anura; family Dendrobatidae; genus Ranitomeya; species Ranitomeya variabilis. The sequence goes on along the minus strand of NC_135232.1, from coordinate 137,949,536 downwards.
CCCTGTGCCAGTGATGTCGCCAACGAGTATGCCCCCCCACCTGATGAAGGAACCTGCACTTTCATCTGCACCTTCCTCTTGGTCCCCGTGTAAGGTGGTATAGTATGCGGGAAGGGGAACCTGACTTTCAGCAGGGTCAGATTTTGGCTGTGTAGAGTGCAAGGGGAATGTAGTGGCCTGGGTCAATGCACCAGCCGACTCATCTAGCAGTGGCTGGGCAATGGGCAGGATGAGGAGGAAACACAGATATAGGCCCAAATAATAAAGTGGGCTAAATGCAGTTCAAAATTGGTAACAGGACTAACCAGGCGGCATTGCTTTGTTCAGCGGAGGACAACTGTAAGGAGTGGCTAACGCAGTGAGTAGGCCCAAATAAGTAAGTAGCCTAAATGCAGTTCCAAATTGGTAACAGGACTAACCAGGTGGCATTGCTTTGTTCAGTGGAGGACAACTGTAATGAGTGGCAGACACAGTTAGTAGGCCCAAATAATAAAGTAGGCTAAATGCAGTTCAAAATTGTTAACAGGACTAAACAGGCAGCATTGCTTTGTTCAGCGGAGGACAACTGTAATGAGAGGCTGACACAGTTAGTAGGCCCAAATAAGTAAGTAGGCTAAATGCAGTTCAAAATTGGTAACAGGACTAAACAGGCGGCATTGCTTTGTTCAGTGGAGGACAACTGTAATGAGAGGCTGACACAGTGAGTAGGCCCCAAATAAGTAAGTAGGCTAAGTGCGGTTCAAAATTGGTAACAGGACTAAACAGGCGGCATTGCTTTGTTCAGTGGAGGACAACTGTAATGAGAGGCTGACACAGTGAGTAGGCCCAAATAAGTAAGTAGGCTAAATGCAGTTCAAAATTGGTAACAGGACTAAACTGGTGGTATTGCTTTGTTCAGCGGAAGACAACTGTAATGAGAGGCTGACACAGTGAGTAGGCCCAAATAAGTAAGTAGGCTAAATGCAGTTCAAAATTGGTAACAGGACTAACCAGGCGGCATTGCTTTGTTCAGTGGAGGACAACTGTAATGAGAAGCTGACACAGTTAGTAGGCCCAAATAAGTAAGTAGGCTAAATGCAGTTCAAAATTGGTAACAGGACTAAACTGGCGGCATTGCTTTGTTTAGCGGAGGACAACTGTAATGAGAAGCTGACACAGTGAGTAGGCCCAAATAAGTAAGGGGGAGACTGCACCGCAACTCAGGCCCAGTGTGTAACACAATGTAAGTGGCAGAACGTGGCTGGCTGATATACGACAAACTAACAGAACTGACGTATATCCACTTTGTGACAATTTGAAACACCCTTTTTTGGGGGGAGACTGCACCTCAACTCAGGCCCAGTGTATAACACAACACAATGTAAGTGGCAGAACGTGACTGGCTGATATACGACAAACTAACAGAACTGACGTATATCCACTTTGTGACAATTTGAATATCCCTTTTTTTGGGGGGAGACAGCACCACAACTCAGGCCCAGTGTGTAACACAACACAATATAAGTGGCAGAAAGTGGCTGGAAGATATCTGAAAAAATCCAAGGACTGTAGTACAATTTCAATCTCCCTACAATGATCTCAGGACAAGTATGGCAGCAACAAAAAGGACTGCTGCACACAAAAGTGTGGACAAATAAACAAGATAACAGCAGAAAGGATCAACAGGATTTTTGCTTTTAAAAAAGCAGTTGGTTTGCACAGCAGCGTGCAAACAGCAATGCAGCTATCAGGGAGCCTTATAAGGCAGCCTAATAAGCTACAGAGCTGATGCACAGAAATCTAGCCTCCACTGTCCCTGCAAAAAAAGGTGGTGTTGGACAGTGGAAATCGCTACAGCACAAGCGGTTTGGGGGTTAATCTTCCCTCCCTAAGTAAATCCCTTCTTCTGACGAAGCTGCAGCAATCTCTCCCTATGCTGAGATCGGCAGAAGTAAGATGGCGGTCGGCGTGCACGCCCCTTTATAGCCCCTGTGACACCGCAGAAAGCAAGCCAATCACTGTCATGCCCTTCTCTAAGATGGTGGGGACTGAGACCCATGTCATCACGCTGCCCACACTCTGCGTCCTCCTTCATTGGCTGAGAAATGGCGCTGAACGCGTCATACAAAACGCGACTTTGGCGCGAAGATCGCCGACCTCATGGCCGATCCCATACTAGGATCGGGTCGGGTTTCATGAAACCCGACTTTGCCGAAAGTCGACGATTTTTGAATTTGTCCGATCCGTTTCGCTCAACCCTATTGACCATGGTAACAATGTTGGGTAACTAGCCTTGCCACTTACCTGCCCGCTGAAGTGATGTTTTGTTTCCTTTAAGTTAGCATGCATCATAAATATCTAAATGTACACATATGGAATTGCAGGACTTTTGTTTTTGCTTAAAACTCAGTACAATGTAATAATCTCATTCTCGGAACCCTAATACGGTAATACGGGTCTCAAACAATGCTACTTTACCTCCAAATTTCTTCATGAATTCTGTTTGAATCTGTTTAATAAGAATACATTTCATGCTCTAACGCATTTTGTATAATGAAGAAATTGTCCTTTAGAACATTGGTCCTAAGCGAGAATACTATGCCTCACACTGCAGTACACGGCCGCACTGAGTAGGAGCCCTTAGTCATAGAAAGATAAGAGAATAATTTTACATAGTGTTCCTAGTAATCCATTTATTGTTCAAATGACATAGGTTTAAATGCCATTGTCTGACAAGTTATGTGAACCCAAGGGTAACCCAGTAAGGCTATGTTTCCATGTTCCGGAATGGCAGCGCTTTGGATGCAGCGGACACCCGCCCTGTCCAAAGCGCTGCTGGTTTTTGTACGAGCAGTGATTCCAGATGTGTTCATTGAACCGTGCGGAATCACAGCATCCTATACATAGAGCGGTGCTATTTATCTTGCGGAGACTGTGCGCCTTTGCAAGATAAACAGACATGCTGCAGTCTATAAAGACGCGCCACATGTGCGTATACGCAGGTCTGCCACCTGCGTCTTTGTAAGCAATGTGGAGATGGGATTTCATAAAATCCCCTCCACTATGCTGTAACATCTGGACGCTGCGGACAGTCGCAGCGTCCAATCTGCAGCATTTCCTGACCGTGGAAACATACCCTTATATAGCAAACATTTATCACTTCTGTGCATCCCAGTAAGTTACACAAATAGTTGTAATTAGTAGTGTTGAGCATTCCGATACCGCAAGTATCGGGTATCGGCCGATATTTGCTGTATCGGAATTCCGATACCGAGATCCGATACTTTTGTGATATCGGGAATCGGTATCGGGATCGATATTAATGTGTTAAATAAAGAATAAAAATAAAAAATATTGATATACTCACCTCTCCGACGCAGCCTGAACCTTACCGATGTAACCGGCATCTTCCGTTCCTAAGAATGAGCGCTTGAAAGACCTTAGATGACGTCGCGGCTTGTGATTGGTCGCATGGCGGTCACGTGACCGCTCACGCGACAATCACATTGTATACTGACAGAGCTGCTTATCAGTGCTGGGAGAGAGGTTGGACTAGGAGGCACAAGGCCAGTTGTCCTGTAGTGATAATTTCCTGCTGATAAAATACTGATTGTATTGAAACAGCAAAATACAGACTGGTGAGGGACACATCGCTGTAATTAGGGTCTCTGTTTGTGCTCTCAGATTATATAGCAAAAACCTGCTGACAGATTGCCTTTAAGTTATACTTATGTATAAATAATAAATATAAACTAAACAATTGCTTCTGAATGTGATCCTTTCAGGTGTTCCTGTTGTGAATTCTGCTCTTGGGTTCCCTCCGGTGGTTGTTGATAGTAATGCAGTTGTCCCTGGGTTGCAATCCTGGGCAGGTGTCCCTGCTGATTGCAGCTCTGACTGTGATATTTAGGTGTGCAGGATTCATTAGCCCTTGCCAGTTGTCCATTGTTCTTGGAGGTTTTTGCATCTCTGTCTGGTTCCTCCTGCCCTGCTGCCAAATCTGCAAAGATAAGTGTCTGTTTTTTGTTTCTACAGCACACATGCTGTGTGCTTACAATTCAGTGCTATTCATGGATTTTTCTTGTCCAGCTTAGACTGTGTTTGGATATTTTCACTTAAGTTGGATTCTCAGGAGAAGCAGATATACATTCCATGTCTTTAGTTAGATGTGGAATTTTTGTATTATCTGCTGTGGATATTTTTAGGGTTTTAATACTGACCGCTTAGTATTCTGTCCTATTCTTTCCTATTTAGCTAGCGTGGCCTCTTTTGCTGAATCCTGATTTCTGCCTGCGTGTGTCTTTTCCTCTAATACTCACAGTCAATATTTGTGGGGGGCTGCCTATCCTTTGGGGTTCTGCTCTGAGGCAAGATAGAATTCCCATTTCCATCTATAGGGGTATTTAGTCCTCCGGCTGTGTCGAGGTGTCTAGGATGTGTTAGGTACACCCCACGGCTACTTCTAGTTGCGGTGTCAGTTTAGGGTTTGCGGTCAGTACAGGTTCCACCTACTCCTGAGAAAGTCCCATGCGGCTCCAAGGTCACCAGATCATAACAGTACAACTGGCCTGCAATGAGTTAAATGCATCTCAGAACAAGGGAAGAAAGGTGTTGAGCCATTTTTTTTTTCTGTAGCCTGCTTTGTCTTTTCTTCCCTCTTTTTCTCTAGGTGACTGAGGAGTCTTGTGCTAGCATGGATGTTCAGTGATTAGCTTCTCGTGTAGACCAGCTTGCTGCTAGGGTACAGAGTATTTCTGATTATATTGTTCAGACTCCAGTTTTAGAGCCTAAGATTCCTACTCCTGATTTGTTTTTTGGGGACAGGTCCAAATTTTTGAGTTTTAACAACAACTGTAAACTATTTTTTGCTCTGAGACCTCGATCCTCTGGTGATTCCAGGATTGGGCATTTTCCCTGGAATCTGGGAACCTGGCCTTGCTTAATGTAAATGCCTTTTTTCAGGCTTTAGGATTATTATATGATGAACCAAATTCTGTGGATCAAGCGGAGAAGACCTTGTTGGCCCTGTCTTAGGGTCAAGAAGCGGCAGAATTGTATTGTCAGAAATTTAGAAAATGGTCTGTGTTGACCAAATGGAATGATGATGCTTTGGCGGCAATTTTCAGAAAGGGTCTTTCTGAATCCGTTAAAGATGTTATGGTGGGGTTTCCCACGCCTTTCGGTCTGAGTGATTCTATGTCTCTGGCCATTCAGATTGATCGGCGCTTGCGGGAGCGCAGAATTGTGCGCGCTGTGGCATTGTCCTCAGAGCAGATGCCTGAGCCAATGCAGTGTGATAGGATTCTGTCTAGAACGGAACAACGGGGATTCAGACTTCAGAATAGGTTGTGTTTTTATTGTGGCGATGCTTCTCATGTCATTTCAGTGTGCCCTAAGCGTACCAAGAGGATCGCTAGTTTATTTACCATCAGTACTGTACAACCTAAATTTCTGTTATCTGTGTCCTTGATCTGCTCATTGTCATCATTTTCTGTCATGGCGTTTGTGGATTCAGGCGCCGCTTTGAACTTAATGGACTTTGAGTTTGCCAGGCGTTGTGGTTTTCCCTTACAGTCTTTGCAGAACCCTATTCCTTTAAGGGGCATCGATGCTACACCTTTGGCTAAAAATAAACCCCAGTTCTGGACACAGGTGACCATGTGCATGGCGCCAGCCCATCAGGAAGATTGTCGATTTCTGGTGTTGCATAATTTGCATGATGCTATCGTGCTGGGTTTTCCGTGGTTGCAGGTGCATAATCCTGTGTTGGATTGGAAGTCTATGTCTGTGACTAGTTGGGGATGTCAGGGGGTTCATAATGACGTTCCTTTGATGTCAATCTCCTCTTCTTCCTCTTCTGAAATTCCAGAGTTTTTGTCTGATTTTCAGGATGTATTCGATGAGCCCAAGTCCAGTTCCCTTCCACCGCATAGGGACTGTGATTGTGCTATTGACTTGATTCCAGGCTGTAAGTTTCCAAAGGGCCGACTTTTCAACCTGTCTGTGCCTGAACATACCGCCATGCGGAGTTATGTTAAGGAGTCTTTGGAGAAAGGGCATATTCGGCCATCTTCTTCACCGTTGGGAGCAGGATTTTTTTTTGCTGCTAAGAAGGATGGTTCCTTGAGACCCTGTATTGATTATCGCCTCTTGAATAAGATCACGGTCAAGTTTCAATACCCTTTACCTCTGCTTTCCGATTTGTTTGCTAGGATTAAGGGGGCTAGTTGGTTTACGAAGATTGACCTTCGGGGGGCATATAATCTTGTTCGTATTAAGCAGGGTGATGAATGGAAAACTGCGTTTAATACGCCCGAAGGCCATTTTGAATACCTTGTGATGCCATTCGGGCTCTCTAATGATCCATCTGTTTTTCAGTCCTTCATGCACGATATCTTCCGGACTTACCTTGATAAATTCATGATTGTATATTTGGATGACATTTTAATTTTTTCTGATGATTGGGAGTCTCATGTGAAACAGGTCAGGATGGTATTTCAGATCCTTCGTGATAATGCTCTGTTTGTGAAGGGGCCTAAGTGTCTCTTTGGAGTGCAGAAGGTTTCTTTTTTGGGCTTCATTTTTTCTCCCTCATCTATAGAGATGGATCCGGTTAAGGTTCAGGCCATTCATGATTGCATTCATCCCACATCTGTGAAGAGCCTTCAGAAATTTTTGGGCTTTGCTAATTTTTATCTCCGTTTCATTGCTAACTTCTCCAGTGTGGTTAAACCCTTGACCGATTTGACGAAGAAAGACGCTGATGTGACGAATTGGTCCTCTGCGGCTGTCTCTGCTTTTCAGGAACTTAAACGCCGATTTACTTCTGCCCTGGTGTTGCGTCAACCAGATGTTTCTCTTCCGTTTCAGGTTGAGGTTGACGCTTCTGAGATTGGGGCAGGGGCCGTTTTGTCTCAGAGGGATCCTGTTGGTTCCTTGATGAAACCATGTGCCTTCTTTTCCCGTAAGTTTTCGCCTGCTGAACGCAATTATGATGTCGGCAATCGGGAGTTGTTGGCTGTGAAGTGGGCATTTGAGGAGTGGTGACATTGGCTTGAGGGAGCTAAGCACCATATTGTGGTCTTGACCGATCATAAAAATCTGATTTACCTCGAGTCTGCCAGACGGCTGAATCCTAGACAGGCTCGATAGTCCTTGTTTTTTTCCCGTTTTGATTTCGTGGTCTCGTATCTTCCGGGTTCTAAGAATATTAAGGCTGATGCCCTCTCTAGGAGTTTTTTGCCTGATTCTCGTGAGGTCCTTGAACTGGTCGGCATTCTGAAAGAAGGGGTGGTCCTTTCTGCCGTTTCCCCTGATTTACGACGGGTTCTTCAGGAATTTCAGGCTGACAAACCTGATCGCTGTCCAGTGGGGAAACTGTTTGTTCCTGATAGATGGACTAGTAGAGTGATTTCTGAGGTTCATTGTTCTGTGTTGGCTGGCCATCCTGGTATTTTTGGTACCAGAGAATTGGTTGGTAGGTCCTTTTGGTGGCCTTCTTCGTCACGTGATGTGCATTCTTTTGTGCAGTCCTGTGGGACTTGTGCGCGGGCCAAGCCTTGTTGTTCCCATGCTAGTGGGTTGCTTTTGCCCTTGCCGGTCCCTGAGAGGCCCTGGACGCATATTTCTATGGATTTTATTTCTGATCTTCTGGTTTCCCAGAAGATGTCGGTCATCTGGGTTGTTTGTGACCGGTTCTCTAAGATGGTCCATTTGGTGCCTTTGCCTAAATTGCCTTCCTCTTCTGATTTGGTTCCGTTGTTTTTTCAGCATGTGGTTCGTTTGCATGGTATTCCGGAGAATATTGTGTCCGACAGAGGTTCCCAGTTTGTTTCTAGGTTTTGGCGGGCCTTTTGTGCTAGGCTGGGCATTGATTTGTCTTTTTCTTCCGCATTTCATCCTCAGACAAATGGCCAGACCGAGCGAACTAATCAGACTTTAGAAACTTATCTGAGATGCTTTGTGTCTGTTGATCAGGATGATTGGGTGGCTTTCTTGCCATTGGCCGAGTTTGCCCTTAATAATCGGGCTAGTTCGGCTACCTTGGTTTCGCCCTTCTTTTGTAATTTTGGTTTTCATCCTCGTTTTTCTTCGGGACAGGTTGAGCCTTCTGACTGTCCTGGTGTGGATTCTGTGGTTGACAGGTTGCAGCATATTTGGGCTCATGTGGTGGACAATTTGGTATTGTCTCAGGAGGAGGCTCAATTTTTTGCTAACCGTTGTCGGTGTGTTGGTTCCCGGCTTCGGGTTGTGGATTTGGTCTGGTTGTCTTCCCGTCATGTTCCTATGAAGGTTTCTTCCCCTAAGTTTAAGCCTCGCTTTATTGGTCCTTATAGGATTTCTGAGATTATTAATCCGGTGTGTTTTCGATTGGCCCTTCCAGCTTCTTTTGCTAGCTATAATGTCTTCCATAGATCTTTATTGCGGAAATATGTGGTGCCCATTGTTCCCTCTGTTGATCCTCCGGCCCCTGTGTTGGTTGATGGGGAGTTGGAGTATGTGGTTGAGAAGATTTTGGATTCTCGCTTTTCGAGGCGGAGGCTTCAGTACCTTGTCAAATGGAAGGGTTATGGCCAGGAGGATAATTCTTGGGTTTTTGCTTCTGATGTCCATGCTGCTGATTTGGTCCGTGCCTTTCATCTGGCTCGTCCTGATTGGCCTGGGGGCTCTGGTGAGGGTTCGGTGACCCCTCCTCAAGAGGGGGTACTGTTGTGAATTCTGCTCTTGGGTTCCCTCCGGTGGTTGTTGATAGTAATGCAGTTGTCCCTGGGTTGCAATCCTGGGCAGGTGTCCCTGCTGATTGCAGCTCTGACTGGGATATTTAGGTGTGCAGGATTCATTAGCCCTTGCCAGTTGTCCATTGTTCTTGGAGGTTTTTGCATCTCTGTCTGGTTCCTCCTGCCCTGCTGCCAAATCTGCAAAGATAAGTGTCTGGTTTTTGTTTCTACAGCACACATGCTGTGTGCTTACAATTCAGTGCTATTCATGGTTTTTTTTTGTCCAGCTTAGACTGTGTTTGGATATTTTCAGTCAAGTTGGATTCTCAGGAGAAGCAGATATACATTCCATGTCTTTAGTTAGATGTGGAATTTTTGTATTATCTGCTGTGGATATTTTTAGGGTTTTAATACTGACCGCTTAGTATTCTGTCCTATTCTTTCCTATTTAGCTAGCGTGGCCTGCTGAATCCTGATTTCTGCCTGCGTGTGTCTTTTCCTCTAATACTCACAGTCAATTTTTGTGGGGGGCTGCCTATCCTTTGGGGTTCTGCTCTGAGGCAAGATAGAATTCCCATTTCCATCTATAGGGGTATTTAGTCCTCCGGCTGTGTCGAGGTGTCTAGGATGTGTTAGGTACACCCCACGGCTACTTCTAGTTGCGGTGTCAGTTTAGGGTTTGCGGTCAGTACAGGTTCCACCTACTCCTGAGAAAGTCCCATGCGGCTCCAAGGTCACCAGATCATAACAGTTCCTTTACGCATTGATATTGCCCTCTGTATCTTTTCAAACATTGTAGTCCCTAATAAGATATTCCTTGGGACCATTTCTATGGAAGGAACATAAATTGTTGTGTGATGCCTGTGTACACTGAGAAGTGCACCTTTCGGAAATTATAAGATAATCTGAGGATCTAATATAAAAGTGCCTTTAAATCTGCACAATTAAGAATTATTTTCTTGCATAGACTGTGAATAAGAAATGACACATTCATTTTCACATTAACCCCTTCATGACCTTGGGATTTTCCTTTTTTCCGTGTTCGTTTTTCGGTCCCTCCTTCCCAGAGCCATAACTTTTTTATTTTTCCGTCAATATGGCCATGTGAGGGCTTATTTTTTGCAGGACAAGTTGTACTTTTGAATGACACCATTAGTTTTACCATGTTGCGCACTAGAAAATGGGAAAAAAATTCCAAGTGCGGTGAAATTGCAAAAAAAGTGCAATCCCATGCATGTTTTTTGTTTGGCTTTTTTGCTAGGTTCACTAAATGCTAAAACTGACCTGCCATTATGATTCTCCAGGTCACTATGAGTTCATAGACTTATGAACTATAGCTATTTCTTATCTAAGTGGTGAAAAAAGAATCAAGACTTTGCTAAAAAAAAAAAAATGGCGCCATTTTCCGATACTCGTAGCGTCTCCATTTTTCGTGATCTGGGTTTGGGTGAGGGCTTATTTTTTGCATGCTGAGCTGGCATTTTTAGTGATACCATTTTGGTGCAGATACTTTTTTGATCGCCCGTTATTACATTTTTAATGCAATGTTGCGGCGACCAAAAAAATGTAATTCTGGCGTTTCAAATGTTTTTCTCGCTATGCCATTTAGCGATCAGATTAATCCTTTTTCGTATTGATAGATCGGGTGATTCTGAACGCGGCAATACCAACTATGTGTAGGTTTGATTTTTTTTATTGTTTTATTTTGAATGGGGCGAAAGGGGAGTGATTTAAACTTTTATATTTTTTATATTTCATATTTTTTTAAACATTTTTTTTACTTTTGCCATGCTACAGCAAGCCAGCATCAGTAACCGTAGAGGTCTCAAGGAGACCTCTGGTTACTATGCCGACGAATTGATGTCCCCCGATCATGTGTTGGGGGTCGGCGATGCGGGCATTTCCGGCCTCGTGGCCGGAAGCGGTAGTTGAATGCCGCTGTCAGCGGCATTTAACTAGTTAATAGCGGCGGGTGGATCGCGATTCCACTCGCCGCCATTGCGCGCACATGTCAGTTTTTCAAAACAGCTGACATGTCGCGGCTTTGATGTGGTCTCACCGCCGGAGCCCACATCAAAGCAGGGGATCTGCCTCGGATGTACTATCCCGTCCGAGGTCAGAAAGGGGTTAACTAGATATAAGCTACGTAAGAATAAATGAAGGAATGCCGAAAGGGAAAAGGAAGATTATTTCTTCTTTTTGACAAGTGAATTTCCTACTTATGTTATTTATCGCCTATTACTTGATGAAGATAAGAAATATAAAGATGGCCGGTCTTCTGCTTTTGTACTACATAATTTTGTTCAGGAATCCAGAATGGATAGCGCTATACACTCATTTATCCTCTTCGAAATATTGGTTCCTGTTTGCATGTTTCCAGCGTATTACATAATATCCTGTATTTGAAAAAAATAAATAAAAATGATTGTGAAAATAAAATCCTTGAGTAACTGTCATCTATGTAAAATTGAGAGAATCATGTTCAAGGCAGTTTTTGTCAGGTTTGATGACATTATTAATAGTCTTTTGATTGGAAAATCTCTACTTTTATTTAGAGAAAACAAATATACCATATTTTCCGGCGTATAAGACGACTGGGCGTATAAGACGACCCCCCAACTTTTCCAGTTAAAATATAAAATCTTCTTAAAAGTCGGGGGTCTTCTTATACGCCGTATGTCGTCTTATAGGGCCGGTGACTAATGTGCCTTTTGGGTGGGAGTGGTCCCGATGACGACGAGGGGGCGTCTCACAGGAAAGTGTGAGTGGACTATCCCCCATTACCTCATCGTAGCGCTGAAGCGTGGGGTCTCTGCTGGGAGCGGCGGCTCCTCTTTGTGCCGCGTGGGTGCTGTGGGGCGGCGGCTCCTCTTCTGCAGTGTGGGGCCTCTGTGCTGTGGGGCGGCGGCAGCGTATTTTCATGCGGTCAGTCGGGGCTCCTCCGGCATCTTCTTAAAGCCCGGAGGCCCTGCCGGCAGCTCCATTGCTACGATGCGGTGGCCTCCGGGAAAATGGCCACTAGGGGCGGCGCATGCTCAGATTCAGATCTCGTCCCGAGATCTCGGGAGACGAGATCTGAATCTAAGCAGCGGCCATTTTCCCAGAGGCAGCTCCATTGCTGCGATGCGGTGGCCTCCGGGAAAATGGCCGCTGGGGGCGGCGCATGCTCAGATTCAGATCTCGTCCCGAGATCTCAGGAGACGAGATCTGAATCTGAGCAGTGACCATTTTCCCGGAGGCCACCGCATCATAGCAATGGAGCTGCCAGCGGGGCCTCCGGGCTTTAAGGAGATGCCGGAGGAGCCCCGACTGACTGCATAAGAATACGCCGCCGCCCCACAGCACAGAGGCCCCACACTGCAGAAGAGGAGCTGCCGCCCCACAGCACAGCACCCACGCGGCACAAAGAGGAGCAGCCGTCGCCGCTCCCAGCACAGAGACCCCTCGCTGCAGCGCTACGATGAGGTAATGGGGGATACTCCACGCACTTTCCTGTGAGACGCCCCCTCGTCATCATCAGGACCACTCCCCCCTCCCACCCACCATATACACCCGGCGTACAAGACGATACCCGGCGTATAAGACGACCCCCGACTTTTAAGAAGATTTTCAGGGGTTAAAAAGTCGTCTTATACGCCGGAAAATACGGTATCTATATTAATAAAAATAGCTCATGAAAGGGAATAGCATAGTTAGAAAGTATGTACAACCAGATAGTATACTAGTGTATCCTAGAAAATGCTAATATGAGTACAGGACTAAATCGGGACCGATTGTCATACATAGCAAATACATATATTTAAAAAAACTGAGGGGTTTTGTAGCGTTTCATGGCAGAGTAAACTCATCCTATATGTCTACATACAGGACAAAAGTCAAAGGTGAGAACTGACAGCATTTCCGTCTCTCTGTATTTAGGATCCTTGAAACCGAACTCTGGACAAGCTCCTTGTAGACATATTTATTATTGTACTTCCTTGCGATGATAGACCTGTATGTTTTCTGGCTATTTTAGGGGTCATCTAAATTACCTCTCCTGAGAGACCTACTTCACGGTATATTTAATTAATTCTTACAAGTCATAACAGATCACGTAACCGCCTGCAAATGTGTGAACTACTTAGAAAAAATATCCGCCAAGTCATTTACTTAGAAAACTCCATAAAGTGATGCTCAACTGGGTTTTCAAGGTCAATGAACTGTTGCTTTTTTATATAATTAATACATATGGTAATTAATCAAGAAAAGTGTACCTGCAAACAGCCAATTGTCACATTGAGCAAATGTCCATCGCAGTCATTTCACTGTGTACATGTGACATAATTTATGCATGTTGTGTCCTACAGAATGATTCTCTATATCTCTGCTGAAGAGAATGAAAACTGCTTAATTCTGTAATATAGAGAACAATTAAAAAATGCAAAAGGATGCTCACGTTAAAAAATGTATAAGTCCCAGTGACTATAGGTGCTCAGTACCTGTGAGATTGGACAAACATAAAATATCGTGGACATTTGGAAAACAAATCAAACAAACACCTAAAGAAAAGCACCAAAACCGACCATAAAGTCCGCTAAAATATACTTTTATTATAAAAAGAACAATAATTTAGGTACAAGAGTAAAGGGAAAATGTACAGGATGATGTCAAAATTAAGGACGCTTATCCAGGAAATTACGTATGTATCCCAATAAAAACACAGCGAGTCATATATAAATAGCCTGTTTTTGCGCTGATAAGAACCCATTAAAATCAACAGTGTAACAAACGGGACAACACTATATGCAAATATATAAGGGAACTATGAAAAATAAATATATAAGTGCCCCCCAAAAATGTGGCATACAAAAATATATATATAACTACTAAAAGTGAAAAAATAATGCTGTGAAGAAAAATGTATAAATGACATATCTGCATGAACACTTGATGGGATGTACAGTAATGGTGAGAGTCGGTGGGTCAGAAAAAGATGATAACAAACGGGTATCTGTAGTGCAAAGCTACTTACAGTGTATATGCGGGACCCTAGCTCCTGGGTAGCATCCTCCCCAACGCGCGTTTCGGCACTATTGCCTTCGTCAGGGGGTGACGTAAGAGGGATCTAAGGGATATTTAAATAACAAGAAGCCAATGGGAAGGAATAGCTGTGATCAGGGGTACCAATGAATGTGAAGGGCAGGGATGGTGATACAAAGAAAGGAATGCTTATAACCGCATCATCGCTGGCATACAGGTCACATGATCAGTCAGGTGATGCTATGGGCGGAGTGAAGCCAAGGCGTACGTGGCAATGGGGATATCCGGCCAGATTGGAGGAAGTGTGGAGCGGCGCGTGTGTCTCAGGACTCCCAGATGTAACCATGGCACCCGCGTCACGCAGGGAGAGGCGCGAGAGAAAATTCACAGCCTCACTACTGCACAGAGATGCGACTGACCGAGGTCAACTAAGACCCCGTGATAGTGGATCCGCGAAGGAGGAGAAGAATGTGGGTGCATCCACTTTTGAGACAACACGTCACTAAAGGACATTTTCAGAGGCTGTATAGAGCTCTGCGGGCACATCCTGAAAAATGTTATCTTTGCTGTCGAATGACAATACTAACCTTTGACATCTTGTTGGAGACAGTACGTCCAGGAATAACATTTCAGGACACCAAGATGCGAAAATGCATATCCGCAGAGGAGCGTCTTCTCCTTACCTCACGGTATGTATTCACCATTCTCACATACTGTATGTTGATGATGTTTTCTTTTTTATGTTGTTTCTTAGCAGCTCCATAAAATTCTATGTGTAAATTATAGCCAAAGCTGCTACAAAATATGTATTTACAATGTTCAATTACATACCCAGTGTAGATTTTGCAAGTTACACTGTTAATCCTGCCTTTTTACATTTCTATTTTTTTTTCTTAACTCTGGTTTTGGTGTAGTATTTTTACTTAGCTAATATTATTTGTTCTGTACTTCCAGCTTCCTGTCAACTGGATTGTCCTATGCAGGACTACATCTGGAGTTTCTCATCGGACGATCCACTATTTCTGGCATTGTGCGTGCAACATGTATAGAAATATGGGCAAAACCCCACGAACTTGTCATGCCTGAGCCAAAAATGGATGATTGGCTCAAAATAGCCCATGGATTTAATGTCACTTGCCAATTCCCTCACTGCATTGGAGCCCTGGATGGGAAACATATTAGGGTGCATAAGCCACCGAACTCGGGCACCCAATTCTTCAATTATAAGCAGTTTTTCTCTGTAGTTCTGTTAGCTGTAATTGACAGTAACTACAGGTTTATAATTGTAAATATTGGGGCCTATGGGCGAACTGGAGACTCTAGGGTCTTCAATTCGTCCATTATGGGTCTGCGGCTACGTGAAAATCAGTTTGACCTCCCCCCACCACAACAACTGCCAGGCTCCAATGCTGAAGCAGTGCCATATGTTCTTGTGGGAGATGAGGCCTTCCAATTGACGAGGCATGTGATGAGGCCTTATTCCCGGCGCAACCTGGACCACCGGCGGCGGGTGTTTAATTTGAGGCTTTCCAGGGTGCGGTGACTGGTGGAGTGTGCCTTCGGGATTCTCTGTGCCAAATGGCATGTCCTCCAGTCTGCCATTCAGCTGAGTGAGGCTAATGTGTTGTGAATTTGGATTCTGGGCTCCCCCGGTGGCTACTGGTGGAATTGAACTGGTGTCTTCATCTTCTCTGTTCACCTGTTCCCATCAAGATGTGGGAGTCGCTATATAACCTTGCTGCTCTGTTAGTTGCTTGCCGGTCAACAATGTTATCAGAAGCCTCTCTGTGCTTGTTCCTGCTCCTAGACAACTACTAGATAAGTTGGACTCTTGTCCATGTTTGTTTTTGCATTTTGTTCCAGTTCACAGCTGTAGTTTCGTTACTGTGTCTGGAAAGCTCTTGCGAACGGGAATTGCCACTCTGGTGTTATGAGTTAATGCCAGAGTTTTAAAGTAATTTCTGGATGGTGTTTTTTGATAGGGTTTTCAGCTGACCATGAAAGTGTCCTTTCTGTCTTCTGCTATGTAGTAAGTGGACCTCAAATTTGCTAAACCTATTTTCATTCTACGTTTGTTATTTCATCTCAACTCACCGCCAATACATGTGGGGGGCCTCTGTCTCCTTTCGGGGTATTTCTCTAGAGGTGAGCTAGGACTAATATTTTCCTCTGCTAGCTTTATTTAGTCCTCCGGCTGGGCTGGGCATCTAGAATCAACGTAGGCATGCTACCCGGCCACTGCTAGTTGTGCGTTAGGTTTAGTTCATGGTCAGCTCAGTTCCCATCTTCCAAGAGCTAGTTCCTATATATGCTTATGCTATGTTCTCTTGCCATTGAGATCATGACAGTTTGACCGGCCCGCATAGTGTTAATTGTTTGGGCTGAAGCAGGAGAAAAAGAAGTGTTGAAGGGAAATTTTTTTTTTTTTTTCCCCTCAGAGTTTTGCTGCCTAGCCCTTAATTGCTGTCTAGCTGCTTCTTACCTCCTCTTAACCCTTGAATGGCTCTGTGTCCACCTGTTTGTAATGGATCTTCAGAGTGTAACTGCAGGTTTGAATAATCTCGCCACGAAGGTACAAAATTTGCAAGATTTTGTTTGTCATGCACCTGTATCTGAGCCGAGAATTCCTTTGCCGGAATTTTTCTCGGGGAATAGATCCGGGTTTCAGAATTTTCGAAATAATTGCAAATTATTTTTGTCTCTGAAATCTCGCTCTGCCGGAGACCCTGCACAGCAGGTCAGGATTGTGATTTCCTTGCTCCGGGGCGACCCTCAAGACTGGGCTTTTTCATTGACACCAGGGGATCCTGCGTTGCTCAATGTGGATGCGTTTTTTCTGGCCTTGGGGTTGCTTTATGACGAACCTCATTTGGAGCTTCAGGCAGAAAAAACTTTGATGTCCCTATCTCAGGGGCAAGATGAAGCGGAAATTTACTGCCAAAGATTCCGTAAATGGTCTGTGCTTACTCAGTGGAATGAGTGCGCCCTGGCGGCGACTTTCAGAGAGGGTCTCTCTGATGCCATTAAGGATGTTATGGTGGGGTTCCCTGTGCCTGCGGGTCTGAATGAGTCCATGACAATGGCTATTCAGATCGATAGGCGTTTGCGGGAGCGCAAACCAGTGCACCATCTGGCGGTGTCCACTGAGAAGTCGCCAGAGAGTATGCAGTGTGATAGAATTCTGTCCCGAAGCGAGCGGCAGAATTTTAGACGGAAAAATGGGTTGTGTTTCTATTGTGGTGATTCTACTCATGTTATATCAGCATGCTCTAAGCGCACTAAAAAGCTTGGTAAATCTGTTTCCATTTGCACCTTACCGTCTAAATTTATTCTATCTGTGACCCTGATTTGCTCTTTGTCATCTATTACCACGGACGCCTATGTCGACTCTGGCGCCGCTTTGAGTCTTATGGATTGGTCCTTTGCCAAACGCTGTGGGTATGATTTAGAGCCTTTGGAGACTCCTATTCCTCTGAAGGGGATTGACTCCACCCCATTGGCTAATAATAAACCACAATACTGGACACAAGTAACTATGCGTATTAATCCGGATCACCAGGAGATTATTCGTTTTCTGGTGCTGTATAATCTACATGATGATTTGGTGCTAGGATTGCCTTGGCTGCAATCTCACAACCCAGTCCTCGACTGGAGAGCTATGTCTGTGTTGAGCTGGGGATGTAAGGGGGCTCATGGGGATGTACCTGTGGTTTCCATTTCATCATCCATTCCCTCTGAAATTCCTGAGTTCCTGTCTGACTATCGTGACGTCTTTGAAGAATCCAAGCTTGGTTCGTTACCTCCGCACCGAGAGTGCGATTGTGCCATAGATTTAATCCCGGGTAGTAAATACCCAAAGGGTCGTTTATTTAATCTGTCTGTGCCTGAACATGCTGCTATGCGAGAATATATAAAGGAGTCCTTGGAAAAGGGACATATTCGTCCATCGTCATCTCCCTTAGGAGCCGGTTTTTTCTTTGTGTCAAAAAAAGACGGCTCTTTGAGACCATGTATTGATTATCGGCTTTTGAATAAAATCACTGTTAAATATCAATACCCATTGCCGTTGCTGACTGATTTGTTTGCTCGCATAAAGGGGGCCAAGTGGTTCTCTAAGATTGACCTTCGTGGGGCGTATAATTTGGTGCGAATCAGGCAGGGGGATGAGTGGAAAACCGCATTTAATACGCCCGAGGGCCACTTTGAGTATTTAGTGATGCCTTTTGGTCTTTCTAATGCTCCGTCAGTTTTCCAGTCCTTTATGCATGATATTTTTCGCGATTATTTGGATAAATTTATGATTGTGTATCTGGATGATATTCTGATTTTTTCGGATGACTGGGACTCTCATGTCCAGCAAGTCAGGAGGGTTTTTCAGGTTTTGCGGTCTAATTCTTTGTGTGTGAAGGGTTCTAAGTGTGTTTTTGGGGTACAGAGGATTTCCTTTTTGGGATATATTTTTTCCCCCTCTTCCATTGAAATGGATCCTGTCAAGGTTCAAGCTATTTGTGATTGGACGCAGCCCTCTTCTCTTAAGAGTCTTCAGAAATTTTTGGGCTTTGCTAACTTTTATCGTCGATTTATTGCTGGTTTTTGGGATATTGCTAAGCCATTGACCGATTTGACTAAGAAGGGTGCTGATGTTGCTGATTGGTCCCCTGATGCTGTGGAGGCCTTTCGGGAGCTTAAGCGCCGTTTTTCCTCTGCCCCTGTGTTGCGTCAGCCTGATGTTGCTCTACCTTTTCAGGTTGAGGTCGACGCTTCTGAGATCGGAGCTGGGGCAGTGTTGTCGCAGAAAAGTTCTGACTGCTCCGTGATGAGGCCTTGTGCCTTCTTTTCCCGTAAATTTTCGCCCGCTGAGCGGAATTATGATGTTGGGAATCGGGAGCTTTTGGCCATGAAGTGGGCTTTTGAGGAGTGGCGCCATTGGCTTGAGGGGGCCAGACATCAGGTGGTGGTATTGACTGACCACAAAAATTTGATTTATCTTGAGACCGCCAGGCGCCTGAATCCTAGACAGGCGCGCTGGTCATTATTTTTCTCTCGGTTTAATTTTGTGGTGTCATACCTACCGGGTTCTAAGAATGTTAAGGCGGACGCCCTTTCTAGGAGTTTTGAGCCTGACTCGCCTGGTAACTCTGAGCCCACAGGTATCCTTAAGGATGGAGTGGTATTGTCAGCCGTTTCTCCAGACCTGCGGCGGGCCTTGCAGGAGTTTCAGGCGGAGAGACCTGATCGTTGCCCACCTGATAAACTGTTTGTTCCTGATGATTGGACCAGTAGAGTCATCTCTGAGGTTCATTCTTCTGCGTTGGCAGGTCATCCTGGCATTTTTGGTACCAGGGATTTGGTGGCAAGGTCCTTCTGGTGGCCTTCCCTGTCACGAGATGTGCGAGGCTTTGTGCAGTCTTGTGACGTTTGTGCTCGGGCCAAGCCTTGTTGTTCTCGGGCTAGTGGATTATTGTTGCCCTTGCCTATTCCTAAGAGGCCTTGGACGCACATCTCGATGGATTTTATTTCAGATCTGCCTGTTTCTCAGAAGATGTCTGTCATCTGGGTGGTGTGTGACCGTTTTTCTAAGATGGTCCATTTGGTTCCTCTGCCCAAGTTACCTTCTTCTTCCGAGTTGGTTCCTCTGTTTTTTCAAAATGTTGTTCGTTTGCATGGTATTCCTGAGAATATCGTTTCTGACAGAGGGACCCAATTCGTGTCTAGATTTTGGCGGGCATTCTGTGCTAGGATGGGCATAGATTTATCTTTTTCGTCCGCTTTCCATCCTCAGACGAATGGCCAGACCGAGCGGATTAATCAGACCCTGGAGACATATCTGAGGTGTTTTGTGTCTGCTGACCAGGATGATTGGGTTGCTTTTTTGCCATTGGCGGAGTTCGCTCTCAATAATCGGGCCAGCTCTGCCACTTTGGTGTCCCCGTTTTTCTGTAATTCGGGGTTTCATCCTCGATTTTCCTCTGGTCAGGTGGAATCTTCGGATTGTCCTGGAGTGGATGCTGTGGTGGAGAGATTGCATCAGATCTGGGGGCAGGTGGTGGACAATTTGAGGTTGTCCCAGGAGAAGACTCAGCTTTTTGCCAACCGCCACCGTCGTGTTGGTCCTCGGCTTTCTGTTGGGGATTTGGTGTGGTTGTCTTCTCGTTTTGTCCCTATGAGGGTCTCTTCTCCTAAGTTTAAGCCTCGGTTTATCGGCCCGTATAAGATATTGGAGATTCTTAACCCTGTTTCCTTCCGTTTGGACCTCCCTGCATCCTTTTCTATTCATAACGTTTTTCATCGGTCATTATTGCGCAGGTATGAGGTACCGGTTGTGCCTTCCGTTGAGCCTCCTGCTCCGGTGTTGGTTGAGGGTGAGTTGGAGTACGTTGTGGAGAAAATCTTGGACTCTCGTGTTTCCAGACGGAGACTCCAGTATCTGGTCAAGTGGAAGGGATACGGCCAGGAGGATAATTCTTGGGTGAATGCATCTGATGTTCATGCCTCCGATCTGGTTCGTGCCTTTCATAGGGCCCATCCTGATCGCCCTGGTGGTTCTGGTGAGGGTTCGGTGCCCCCTCCTTGAGGGGGGGGTACTGTTGTGAATTTGGATTCTGGGCTCCCCCGGTGGCTACTGGTGGAATTGAACTGGTGTCTTCATCTTCTCTGTTCACCTGTTCCCATCAAGATGTGGGAGTCGCTATATAACCTTGCTGCTCTGTTAGTTGCTTGCCGGTCAACAATGTTATCAGAAGCCTCTCTGTGCTTGTTCCTGCTCCTAGACAACTACTAGATAAGTTGGACTCTTGTCCATGTTTGTTTTTGCATTTTGTTCCAGTTCACAGCTGTAGTTTCGTTACTGTGTCTGGAAAGCTCTTGCGAACGGGAATTGCCACTCTGGTGTTATGAGTTAATGCCAGAGTTTTAAAGTAATTTCTGGATGGTGTTTTTTGATAGGGTTTTCAGCTGACCATGAAAGTGTCCTTTCTGTCTTCTGCTATGTAGTAAGTGGACCTCAAATTTGCTAAACCTATTTTCATTCTACGTTTGTTATTTCATCTCAACTCACCGCCAATACATGTGGGGGGCCTCTGTCTCCTTTCGGGGTATTTCTCTAGAGGTGAGCTAGGACTAATATTTTCCTCTGCTAGCTTTATTTAGTCCTCCGGCTGGGCTGGGCATCTAGAATCAACGTAGGCATGCTACCCGGCCACTGCTAGTTGTGCGTTAGGTTTAGTTCATGGTCAGCTCAGTTCCCATCTTCCAAGAGCTAGTTCCTATATATGCTTATGCTATGTTCTCTTGCCATTGAGATCATGACACTAATGTTAACGAAGTGATAAAAGCGTGTGTTGTTTTACACAATTTTACAAGACATCATGATTGCTCCTCAGCTGCTAGTGGTGAAGACATGTTGACTAATGTGGGTAGTCCTACACCACATGGACCTCCTCTGTGGCGTCCCCTTTCTGGCCTAAAAGTGAGGGATATTTACACAAATTATTTTGTTTCTCCTCAGGGTGCTACTCCCTGGCAGGATTATGCTGTATCTCAGTTGTAATTGTTATCTTTATTACTATATATATATATATATATATATATATATATATATATATATATATAAAAATTTAGTTACTGAACTACATGTGTTGATTTGACCTAATTATTAGATTTAGATGAACGTAATATGATTGGATATGATGTCATAATTAGTGTTGAGCGATACCTTCCGATACTTGAAAGTATCGGTATCGGATAATATCAGCTGATACCCGAAAAATATCGGATATCGCCGATATCCGATACCAATACAAGTCAATGGGACTCAAGTATCGGAAGGTATCCTGGATGGTTCCCAGGGTCTGAAGGAGAGGAAACTCTCCTTCAGGCCCTGGGATCCATATTCATGTAAAAAAAAAAGAATAAAAATAAAAAATATGGATATACTCACCCCTCCGGCGGCCCCTGGACCTTACCGATGTAACCGGGAGCCTCCGTTCCTAAGAATGAGCAGTTTAGGACCTTCGATGACGTCGCTGCTTGTGATTGGTCGCGTGCCACTCATGTGACCGCTCACGTGACCAATCACAGGCCGCGACGTCATCGCAGGCCCTAAACTCCTCAATGCGGTATCGGAATGCTCAACACTAGTCATAATGAGTGGACAAACACAAAAATTGGCTTTCAAACTAGTTTTTATAAATTATATTTTTAGCCAATTTAAAACTTTCATTAAACATATTGCCAGCATATGTCTTTTGTGGCCAATAAAACTTGTCCAGAGCAAAATAATAAACCAAAACACATTGCTTTCACAGCAGAATATCAATTTGTGTGTATATGACACACAATTTGCAACAAGAATCAACCATTTTTTATAGATTATGATATGTTGGTGGAGGTGATGGCGGCAGTTCAGGTTGCTGCTCTTGTGGCCTTTGTTGGCCCAATTGCCCTTCACCCTGTTGGTGTGTTTTCTGTTGGCCCTGCCCCAAAATCTGGCCCTGCTCAGATTGACCACTTGAGTACTGGCCATGAGGGTTCATACTATGGGCATCATGATGATAATATAAGTCGTGTGTGTCATACCCCCCACCAATATGACCATGTCGTCCAAACCCAGGTTGGGAACAGCCTCCAACACTGGGTCTAGACAAGTGGCCATAATGGTAAGGTTGCTGGAAGGATGCCATTTGGTAATTAGTAGACATTGGTGGGTTCTGCTGGGGATAGGGTTGAGGTGTAGGCCCACATGGAGGAGGTGCTGTAGATCCCTCTTGAGCATGCACTGGTTGATTTCTTGGCATATGTAAGAGGTTACATGGTGACATCTGCCAACTCTCAATGTACTCAAACAAATTGTTAGGGTCATTTGGGGGTTTGCATGCATCAAGAAGGATCTGCATGCACCCTCTCACAGGTAGCCTCACCTCACGGGGAATGGGACGGAGTTACTGCGCCACGCTACGCGCAAATGACTCCTCACCTTCATCCTGAGTAGCCCTGGCCAAATAATTTAAGACACCAGTGTCCACATTTCTTCGGCTTGCACTAATCTCTCTCCTTCTGCGGCCACGGCGTGAGGTCACAGCAGGCTGTGGTGAGGCCTCAAGAGGAACAGTTGGGCTGCTGCTGTGGCCAGTATCCTCGGGCATCAGTGAAGCTGGTGCATCTGTGGGTGGTGCTGCAGCATGAGGATCGGGTGGTTGAGAAACATGAGGGGCATCCGAAGATGGATCTGGAGGGAGAATCATAGAAGGAGCCGTAGATGGTCCAGCCACCTCTTCTCCTTCACCAACAGGATGTATGAGTGCCTCTGTTGTGAATTTACCTTTTTGGCTCCCTCTAGTGGTTACTAGTGATTTGACTCTGGGAATGTCTGCCATCCCTTGTATGCTCACCTGGGTCGTTAGGTCAGGGGTGTTGCTATATAAGCTCCCTGGACCTTCAGTTCAATGCCTGGCAACGTTGTAATCAGAGCTAATCTGTTGTGCTCTTGTCTACTGATCCTGGTTCCTGCTAGATTAAGCTAAGTCTGCTTTCTTGCTTTTTGCTATTTGTTTTTGTTTGCATTTTTTGTCCAGCTTGTACATAATCTGTATCCTTACCTTGCTGGAAGCTCTAGGGAGGCTGGAGTTCTCCCCCCGGGCCGTTAGACGGTTCGGGGGTTCTTGAATTTCCAGTGTGGATTTTGATAGGGTTTTTGTTGACCATATAAGTTATCTTACTACATTCTGCTATTAGTAAGTGGGCCTCTCTTTGCTAAACCTAGTTCATCTCTGTGTTTGTCATTTCCTCTTACCTCACCGTTATTATTTGTGGGGGGCTTGTATCCAACTTTTGGGGTCTATTCTCTGGAGGCAAGAGAGGTCTTTGTTTTCCTCTTCTAGGGGTAGTTAGTCCTCCGGCTGGCGCGAGACATCTAGCGACCAACGTAGGCATGTTCCCCGGCTACTTCTAGTGTTGGCGTTAGGAGTAGATATATGGTCAACCCAGTTACCACTGCCCTATGAGCTGGATTTTTGTACTTCGCAGACTTACTTGTTCCTCTGAGACCCTCGCCATTGGGGTCATAACAGTTTGCCAGGCCAGTATTAAATGTTAAATGCATTGCAGAAGCGGGATTATAAGAAAGAAAATTCTGAGTTTTTTTTTTCTTTCTCATTTTTTTTTTTCTTTTCCCCTTTACCTCTGAGTGGCTTGTGTTTGCTGCAGACATGAATGTGCAGACCTTGATTACAGGTGTGGACTAGCTTGCTGCTCGTGTGCAGGGCATACAAGATTATGTTATCAGAAATCCTATGTCAGAACCTAAGATACCGATTCCTGAACTGTTTTCCGGAGACATTAAATTTAGAAATTTCAGGAATAATTGTAAATTGTTTTTGTCCCTGAGACCCTGTTCATCTGGAGACTCCGCTCAGCAAGTGAAAATTGTTATTTCTTTTTTACAGGGCGACCCTCAGGATTGGGCTTTCTCGCTGGCGCTGGGAGATCTGGCATTGGCTGATATTGATGCGTTTTTTCTGGCGCTCGGTTTGCTTTATGAGGAACCCAATCTTGAGAGTCAGGCAGAAAAAGCCTTGCTGGCTATGTCTCAGGGCCAGGACGAGGCTGAAGTGTATTGCCAAAAATTTCGGAAATGGTCCGTGCTGACCCAGTGGAATGAGTGTGCATTGGCTGCAAATTTCAGAAATGGCCTTTCTGAAGCCATTAAGAATGTGATGGTGGGTTTTCCCATTCCCACAGGTCTGAATGATTCTATGGCCCTGGCAATTCAAATCGACCGGCGGTTGCGGGAGCGCAAAACCGCAGATTCCCTCATGGTGTTGTCTGAACAGGCATCTGATTTAATGCAATGTGATAGAATCCTGACTAGAAATGAGCGGAAAATTCATAGACGCCAGAATGGCTTGTGTTACTACTGTGGTGATTCTACACATGTTATCTCAGCATGCTCTAAATGTCTTACTAGGGTTGTTAGTCCTGTCGCCATTGGTAATTTGCAACCTAAATTTATTCTATCTGTAACTTTGATTTGCTCACTGTCATCGTATCCTGTCATGGCATTTGTAGACTCAGGTGCTGCCCTGAGTCTGATGGATCTGTCATTTGCCAAGCGCTGCGGTTTTGTTCTGGAGCCATTAGAAAATCCTATCCCTCTTAGGGGTATTGATGCTACGCCTTTGGCAAAAAATAAACCGCAGTTTTGGACACAGGTTACCATGTGCATTACTCCCGAACATCGGGAGGTGATACGTTTTCTTGTTTTGCATAAGATGCATGATTTGGTTGTTTTGGGTTTGCCATGGTTACAGACCCATAATCCAGTCTTGGACTGGAAGGCAATGTCGGTGTCAAGTTGGGGCTGCCATGGAATTCATGGTGATTCCCTGCCCTTGTCTATTGCTTCTTCTACGCCCTCGGAAGTTCCGGCGTATTTGTCTGATTATCAGGATGTCTTCAGCGAGTCTAAGTCCAGTGCACTGCCTCCTCATAGGGAATGTGACTGTGCAATAGATTTGATTCCTGGCAGTAAGTTTCCTAAGGGGAGACTGTTTAATTTGTCGATACCTGAACATACCGCGATGCGTTCATATATCAAGGAGTCTCTTGAGAAGGGGCATATCCGTCCTTCTTCTTCCCCTCTTGGTGCGGGATTCTTTTTTGTGGCCAAAAAGGACGGATCTTTGAGGCCTTGTATTGACTATCGGCTTTTAAACAAGATCACTGTCAAATTTCAGTATCCTTTGCCGCTGTTGTCAGACTTGTTTGCCCGGATTAAAGGTGCCAAGTGGTTCACCAAGATAGACCTTCGTGGTGCGTACAACCTTGTGCGCATTAAGCAAGGCGATGAATGGAAATCCGCATTCAATACGCCCGAAGGTCATTTTGAGTACTTGGTGATGCCATTTGGGCTCTCTAATGCACCTTCAGTTTTTCTGTCCTTCATGCATGACATTTTCCGGAAGTATCTGGATAGATTTTTGATTGTTTATCTGGATGATATTCTGGTTTTTTCTGATGATTGGGACTCGCATGTGGAGCAGGTCAGGATTGTTTTTAAGATTTTGCGTGAAAATTCTTTGTTTGTTAAAGGCTCAAAGTGTCTCTTTGGTGTAAAGAGGGTTCCCTTTTTGGGGTTCATTTTTTCCCCTTCTGCTGTGGAGATGGACCCAGTCAAGGTCCGAGCTATTCATGATTGGACTCAACCCTCGTCAGTTAAGAGTCTTCAGAAGTTCTTGGGTTTTGCTAACTTCTACCGTCGTTTTATCGCAAATTTTTCTAGCGTTGTTAAACCATTGACGGATATGACCAAGAAAGGCTCTGATGTAGCTAACTGGGCTCCTGCTGCCGTGGAGGCTTTCCAGGAGTTGAAACGCCGGTTTACTTCGGCGCCTGTTTTGTGCCAACCTGACACCTCACTTCCCTTTCAGGTGGAGGTGGATGCTTCGGAGATTGGGGCAGGGGCCGTTTTGTCACAGAGAGGCCCTGGTTGCTCTACTATGAGACCTTGTGCCTTTTTCTCCAGGAAGTTTTCGCCGGCAGAGCTAAATTATGATGTGGGCAATCGGGAGTTGTTGGCCATGAAGTGGGCATTTGAGGAGTGGCGTCATTGGCTCGAGGGTGCTAAGCATCGTGTGGTGGTCTTGACTGATCACAAAAATCTGATGTATCTCGAGTCTGCTAAACGCCTGAATCCTAGACAGGCCCGCTGGTCATTGTTTTTCTCCCGTTTTGACTTTGTGGTCTCGTATTTACCAGGTTCTAAGAATGTGAAGGCCGATGCTCTGTCTAGGTGCTTTGTGCCTGATGCTCCTGGAGTCGCTGAACCTGTGGGTATTCTTAAGGAAGGAGTTATCTTGTCAGCTATTTCTCCTGATCTGCGGCGTGTGTTGCAGAGATTTCAGGCTGGTAGGCCTGACTCTTGTCCATCTGACAGATTGTTTGTGCCTGCTAAATGGACCAGCAGAGTCATTTCCGAGGTTCATTCCTCAGTGTTGGCAGGGCACCCGGGAATTTTTGGCACCAGAGATCTGGTGGCCAGGTCCTTTTGGTGGCCTTCCTTGTCAAGGGATGTGCGGTCATTTGTGCAGTCCTGTGGAACTTGTGCTCGAGTTAAGCCTTGCTGTTCTCGTGCCAGCGGGTTGCTCTTGCCCTTGCCTGTCCCGAAGAGACCTTGGACACACATCTCTATGGATTTCATTTCTGATCTTCCAGTGTCTCAGGGCATGTCTGTCATCTGGGTGATATGTGATCATTTCTCCAAGATGGTCCATTTGGTTCCTTTGCCTAAGCTGCCCTCCTCTTCTGATCTGGTTCCTGTGTTCTTCCAGAACGTGGTTCGTTTGCACGGCATTCCTGAGAATATTGTGTCGGACAGAGGATCCCAGTTTGTTTCCAGGTTCTGGTGATCCTTTTGTGGTAGGATGGGCATTGATTTGTCGTTTTCGTCCGCTTTTCATCCCCTGACTAACGGACAAACGGAGCGAACTAATCAGACTCTGGAGGCTTATTTGAGGTGTTTTGTCTCTTCTGATCAGGATGATTGGGTGACCTTCTTGCCGTTGGCTGAATTTGCCCTTAATAATCGGGCTAGTTCCGCCACCTTGGTTTCGCCATTTTTCTGCAACTCTGGTTTCCATCCTCGTTTTTCCTCGGGACATGTGGAGTCTTCTGACTGTCCTGGGGTGGATTCTGTGGTGGATAGGTTGCAGCGGATCTGGAGTCATGTGGTGGACAACTTGAAGTTGTCACAGGAGAAGGCTCAGCGTTTTGCCAACCGCCGCCGCGGTGTGGGTCCCCGACTTCGCGTTGGGGATTTGGTATGGCTGTCTTCTCGATTTGTTCCTATGAAGGTCTCCTCTCCCAAGTTTAAGCCTCGCTTCATTGGTCCTTACAAGATATTGGAAATCCTTAATCCTTTGTCCTTTCGCCTGGATCTTCCGGTGTCGTTTGCCATTCACAACGTATTTCATAGGTCCTTGTTGCGGCGGTACGTTGTGTCTGTGGTCCCTTCTGCTGAGCCTCCTGCTCCGGTGTTGGTTGAGGGCGAGTTGGAGTACGTGGTGGAGAAGATCTTGGATTCTCGTCTCTCCAGGCGGAGGCTTCAGTACCTGGTCAAGTGGAAGGGCTATGGTCAGGAGGATAATTCCTGGGTGGTCGCCTCTGATGTGCATGCGGCCGATTTGGTTCGTGCCTTTCACACCGCTCATCCTGATCGCCCTGGTGGTCTTGGTGAGGGTTCGGTGACCCCTCACTAAGGGGGGGGTACTGTTGTGAATTTACCTTTTTGGCTCCCTCTAGTGGTTACTAGTGATTTGACTCTGGGAATGTCTGCCATCCCTTGTATGCTCACCTGGGTCATTAGGTCAGGGGTGTTGCTATATAAGCTCCCTGGACCTTCAGTTCAATGCCTGGCAACGTTGTAATCAGAGCTAATCTGTTGTGCTCTTGTCTACTGATCCTGGTTCCTGCTAGATTAAGCTAAGTCTGCTTTCTTGCTTTTTGCTATTTGTTTTTGTTTGCATTTTTTGTCCAGCTTGTACATAATCTGTATCCTTACCTTGCTGGAAGCTCTAGGGAGGCTGGAGTTCTCCCCCCGGGCCGTTAGACGGTTCGGGGGTTCTTGAATTTCCAGTGTGGATTTTGATAGGGTTTTTGTTGACCATATAAGTTATCTTACTACATTCTGCTATTAGTAAGTGGGCCTCTCTTTGCTAAACCTAGTTCATCTCTGTGTTTGTCATTTCCTCTTACCTCACCGTTATTATTTGTGGGGGGCTTGTATCCAACTTTTGGGGTCTATTCTCTGGAGGCAAGAGAGGTCTTTGTTTTCCTCTTCTAGGGGTAGTTAGTCCTCCGGCTGGTGCGAGACATCTAGCGACCAACGTAGGCATGTTCCCCGGCTACTTCTAGTGTTGGCGTTAGGAGTAGATATATGGTCAACCCAGTTACCACTGCCCTATGAGCTGGATTTTTGTACTTCGCAGACTTACTTGTTCCTCTGAGACCCTCGCCATTGGGGTCATAACAGCCTCTGAATCTGAACCTGTTGTCTCCCTCTCAGTGAGGTTGGATTGAGTTCTGTTATTTGAAAAAGTAAAAAAAAAAATACAATCATCTATGCCCATTCCTAACATATGTGTATTGTGATGTGTGGTTTGTACTTACGGTCTCAGATCCATACTGGAATCCAGAAAGGACAGCCGGACATAATAAATGTATTTGCGTTTGGCTGGAGCAGATGAGCCACTCCTGGACCGCTGCTGCCTTTCTCTTCGGTACTGGTCCCGAATGCTTCTCCAACGTCTCATAACATCTTCCACTGTAATGACAGAGAAGAAAATGATGTCTAAGGACATTGTACACATTGGTAACACAAGGTGTCAGTGATTTCACAGATTTTACTAGGCCCTATTCTAAGCTGCATTTCTAACTTAATATCTGCAATTAGCAAAATAAACACACACAAATACCACTTTCCCATAAAAGGGGGACACCGTAGAATGTAAGTACACAAGAACAGGGTCCTGTCCCCTCTATACCAGTCTGTCATTGTCAATTTGCTAACTGTAAGCAACATCTATAAATGCTGTACGTAACCACTTTATCATGTCCTGCACCATTACAGAAATGCTGCAATATACATACAAAATCAGGCTAACAAATATAATTGTGAGCAAATATTGTTCTTACTGCAGTTTGCAATATGAAATAGTTGATAATCAGGAGTGTACTTAGTTGCCTCTGTCCCTCACGTGGCCGCTGGTCATAATTTGGGAAAAGGATCCCACAAATGCTCCTCCAAGCAGCCTCTTTCCTTGCCCGGTTTGCATAATTGGCATCCCGTTGGTCCCAAATCTCAGGCCTTTCCTGGACCAGGACCAGGAGCATATCCACATTGATGAGGTTTGCCATGCTACCTGCAACTCCGTGGAGGTGTGTGCCAGACTTCCGGGATGTCTGTCTGGCTTTTTCAGCTAATTAGCATGTCTGAGCTTCCTGATTGAGGGCTTGGCACATTTCCTGGCACCTGGAGATGTCTGGCGTATTTCTTGCAAGTCACACTGCTGGTCCGTGTGTAATCCGTATTTTTCTCACCCCCATAGACTTTCATTGGCGGATTTTTTGCGCAATATGCTGACAAATGCAGCATGCTGCGATTTTCTACACCCGTAAAATACGGCTGCGAAATATACGGCAGATAGGAGCTGCCCCATAGAGAATCATTTGTCCTTGTGCAATGCGTAGTCTTTGCGCCTCTCATATGTCCGTAAAGCTCGCTAGTGTGACGTCGGCCTAAGGCCTCGATTCATCACTGCCTTTGCGCCTGTTTTTATGTCTGGTTTTGCGTGTTTATATTCTATTTGCACCGTTTTTAAGACTATTTTTATATGTGTATGTTTTATACATATTATTTTGTTTTCTGCTTTGTGGGTGGAGTTTAGTGAGTCCAGATATTTTTGCTTGATTCATCAATTGGGAATTCTTAAAAAAGGAGTGAAACTGTGTGCAATTTCACTCCAGACCCCCCCCCCCAGGGTATTTTTGAGTATGTCAGCATTGTGTCGCAATGTTTTTGATTTTTGGTGACATAAATTCCAGAAAAGGTTCATGAATCAGATGTATCATTTTAATGAATTTGGCACGAAAATGGAAAGTAATACCGCAAGACTAAAAAATAAAGTCACTTAAAAACCCCCGCCAATGATGAATGAGGCATACACAGAGTTAGGTGTATCCATATGTTGTAATCGTAATGCAGTTTTTGTTAAAGTTTTGTAAAAAACAAATCACACAAAACCTGTTATATTACTGCAAAATATGGATACATGCATAAGGTGCTGTAAAACTTTGTGAACATCTCACAGTCCTGGAGTATAGTAAAGGAAATCGGTATAGCGTGGTAAAAAGAAACACGGCATAGCTTACACATTGTACTTCTGATGATGTTTTGCTTTTTTGTGGGCCAGATTGAAACTGAGAAATAATGAACAGTCATGGTAAGCAAGAAGAAATGTGAAAATATGAAATTGCAAGCAAGAAAAAAATACAGTAAATGACAAGTAAACTAGTACAATTAAGAACAAACCACAGAACGTATGTATTATTATATACTGTCTAAACTTTCACTTTTCAGTTGGTTCAGATATTTTTGGCATATTGTTAATATGGAGGATATATTGTACTCAGAGCATTTAGTCATAACTAGGACTATTGTGAGCCCCAGTCATTTTTTAAGTTTATCCTGTTTTTGGAAAAGCTATATTACAACAAGTAAATCTTCCATTTGGGATGTTTATCAGTTTTTCTAGGGATGCAGAAATGTTGGAGATGAAGATGTATACTTGTAGATCTTCATACGGCAAAAAATGGTTGCCCTCCAGACGTAAGATAGTGAAAAACCTGTGGTCTTTATTCACCCATGTACGAGCAAAATTTTGGCTCTTCAAACTCTGTGAGCTTTTCTCAAACCAACGATAATAACAATTTTATTTATATAGCGCCAACATATTCCGCCGCGCTTTACAAATTATAAAGGGGATTTGTACAGACAATAGACATTACAGCATAACAAAAATCACAGTTCAAAATAGATACCAAGAGGAGTGAGGGCCCTGCTCGCAAGCTTACAAACTATGAGGAAAAAGGGGACGATACTTGTAAATCTAAGCAGATTTATCATTCAGATGTCTGGAAAAGCCGTGTTTGCTATAATGATATCCATTATTGTTGTCACCCAACTTTGCCACATTTGGGTACAACTACAAAGAATGAGTAGTTTCTTAACTAGGGATGAGTGAGCATTAAAAATGTTTGGATTCTTGTTATTTGAACCAATCATTTCCTACTGCTCGAATGCTCGTTTCGAGTAATAAATATAATGGGAATCAATGGGAAATCCAAGCATCTTTTAAGTAGACCCTACAAGGAGGTCTGGGGGGCAGTGACATGTTGAAATGGAAGGAAAAAGTGCTGAATGTAAGAAAAACAGCATGGGGAAGAACCCTGGAAATATCTCTGACTTCAAGATCGCTGCTGAGAACAATAGTGTCACACTTTTACTCCACTTTAAGGACTGACGATAAAACATTCAAAATCGAAGAGAAATTGGAGTTTACATGAAAAAAAGGTTAATAAGCATTCCTTCATGTATATAAGGCAAAATTAAAAAAGGATTACAAAAATAATAACTTAAGTAAAGCAAAATTGAAAGTTTTATTAAAAAATGGAAATTTTAGCGTAATTTATGAAGGAAGCAAGAACTTCCAAAAATGTGAAGGACGAGTGACTCAGATACACCCTGTATTAGACATAAAGGAGGGTCTCATACACATTCTGCTAAAATTGTCATGTAGTGGTACTCCTAGACTCATATAGGCTATGCACAAAGTGCAAAGCCTGCTAAAACTTATAAGCAGGGTTATCCATACACCATTCAAGGCACCAACTGAAGTACATCAGTCCGCTATTGTGAACAATTGTGGTACTCCTACACTCATAAAAGCTCTACACACAGTACAATGCCTGCCAAAAATTTCAAGCAGGGCCATCCATACACCCTTGAAGGCATCAACTGGAGTGCATCATTCAAATATTAAGAAAGTGTAGTTGTGGTACTTCTACACTCATAAAGGCTCTGCACCCAGTGCAAAGACAGAAAACAATTCTAAGGGGGATCATCTATGCACCGTTAAAGCACAAACTGGAGGGCCTCATTAAAAATTTAAGAACATGTAGTTATGGTATTTCTACACTCATGAAGGCTCTCCACACATTGCAAATTCAGAAAAGAATTCTAAGGAGGGTCATCCATACACCCTTAACCCCTTCATGACCTTGGGATTTTTCATTTTTCCGTGTTCGTTTTTCACTCCCCTCCTTCCCAGAGCCATAACTTTTTTATTTTTCCGTCAATTTGGCCATGTGAGGGCTTATTTTTTGCGGGACGAGTTATACTTTTGAACGACATCATTGGTTTTAGCATGTCGTGTACTAGAAAACAGGAAAAAAATTCCAAGTGCAGTGAAATTGCAAAAAAAGTGCAGTCCCACACTTGTTTTTTGGTTGGCTTTTTTGCTAGGTTCACTAAATGCAAAAACTGACCTGCCATTATGATTCTCCAGGTCACTACGAGTTCATAGATACCTAACATGACTAGGTATTTTTTTTAGCTAAATGGTAAAAAAAAATTCCAAACTTTGCTAAAAAAAAAAAAAAAAAAAAAAATTGCGCCATTTTCCGATACTCGTAGCGTCTCCAATTTTCATGATCTGGGGTCAGTTGAGGGCTTATTTTTTGCGTGCCGAGCTGGCATCTTAAATGATAGCATTTTGGTGCAGATACGTTCTTTTGATCGCCCATTATTGCATTTTAATGCAATGTCGCGGCGACCAAAAAAACGTAATTCTGGTGTTTCGAATTTTTTTCTCGCTACGCTGTTTAGCAATCAGGTTAATGCTTTTTTTATTGATAGATCAGGTGATTCTGAACTCGGCGATACCAAATATGTGTAGGTTTGATTTTTTTTTATTGATTTATTTTGATTGGGGCGAAAGGGGGGGTGATTTAAACTTTTATATATTTTTTTTTTTCACATTTTTTTTAACTTTTTTTTTAACTTTTGCCATGCTTCAATAGCCTCCATGGGAGGCTAGAAGCAGGCACAGCACGATCGGCTCTGCTACATAGCAGCGATCTGCTGTTCGCTGCTATGTAGCAGAAAATCAGGTGTGCTGTGAGCGCCGACCACAGGGTGGCGCTCACAGCTGCCGGGGATCTGTAACCATAGAGGTCTCAAGGACCTCTATGGTTACAATACTGAAGCATCGTTGACCTCCGATCATGTGACGGGGGTCGGCGATGCCGTCATTTCCGGCCGCCCGGCCGGATGCGGTAGTTAAATGCCGCTGTCTGCGTTTGACAGCGGCATTTAACTAGTTAATAGGCATGGGCAGATCGCGATTCTGCCCGCTCCTATTGCGGGCACATGTCAGCTGTTCAAAACAACTGACATGTCCTGACTTTGATGCGGGCTCACCGCCGGAGCCCGCATCAAAGCGGGGCTTCTGACCTTGGACGTACTATCCCGTCCGAGGTCAGAAAGGGGTTAAAGGCATAACCTGGAGGACCTCATAAAAATGTTTTTGTCTTTCCTGTCCTACATTACATTTAGAAAGGACAGGAAAGACAAAAAAGGTGGAGGGGTGTGTGTTTTCATATAAAACAACTTAAAACCTGTGCTCAATGACGACATTGGGGAGAGCTGCGACAATGTAGAGTCAGTATGTGTAAATGTACATATGGATGGCAATAATGGAAAGCTGCTAATTGCAGTTTTCTACAAGCATCCTAATATAGATGAACAGGTAGAGGATGAAATGCTGCAACAAATAAAAAGGCAGCAAATAATAATTATGTCCTTACTATCGGGATTTTTAACTATCCAGAAATTCAATGGGACATAGAATCTTCTGGTTGTGCTAAAAGCTGCAAGTTCTTATCCACAGTTCAGGACAATTACCTCTCTCAGCTGGTAGTTGAAGCAACTAGGGGAGCTAATCTGCTGGATATGGTCCTGTCAAATAGACTGGATACAATTTCAGATCTACAGGTCAGGGAGCATTTGTAAAAGCAGTGACCATAATATGGTAAGTTTCAATGTAATTTTCAATAAAACATTCAAAAGGGGAAATGCAATAACCTGGAACTTTAGGAAAGCTGATTTCAACAAATTAAGGGAAGAGCATGATCGAGTAGACTGAGACCATGTCATGGTAACTGGGGATACAGAACATAAATGGGGCATTTTTAAGGAAATACTACTAAATCCTGCAGAAAACTTATACCCTCTGGTAATAAAATGTTAATGAATAAAAAGAAACCATTATGGATAAATAAGACAGTACAAAGTTTAATAAGACAAAAATCAAAGGGCATTCAAATTCCTGAAGGCTGCGAATATAGACATAGCATTTCAGGAGTATAAAGATCTAAGTAAGAAATGTAAAAAATAAATCAAGCTAGCAAAGTTATCTGCAGAGAAATAAATTGCCAGTGACATTAAAATAAATCCCACATTTTTTTTATAAATGTATCAATGCCAAAAAGCAAAATACAGATGTTAACGGCCCTTCAAAAGATGATATTAACAAGAGGTCAAAGATAATTATAGAGGACAAAGAAAAGGCTGAGATATTAAACAGGTACTTTTCATCCATGTTTACCAATGATCTGGCTGTTCCAGTGATCTTTAATCGAGGCAAAAATCAAAGTTCACACCTGATATAACTAGTTTAACACAAAAAGAAGTATGCCTGCATCTGAGCAAATGAAACATTGACAAATCCCCCGGCCCACCAATTCAGGTGCTTAGATAACATGTGCCTGATCATGCAGGCGGTGGTTAGGCTTTTAGTGGTCAGATCCCTGCTAATCTTGGCACCGCACAGGTTGCAAATGACCATTTTTTGTCTCAGAACTCTCTTTAAAAAAGTCCCACACTGGGGAACCCCTAAATGTTTGACTGAGAAATTCACGATTGTCGTTGCCTGCCCTCTCCCTCTGGTCACACCACTGCCTCTTCCTGCCTATTTCAGTGCTGTTGATTCCTCCCCCTCTGCACTGCTGGCCTTGCTCTGCATGACAGTTTCCCAGGATGGGTCAGTGACTTCGTTATCCACCACCTCGCTTTCCACCACCACACCGTGTTCCTCCTCACTTGGTGACTTCACAACAACCAGACATAACAGCAACTGTGTCTCATCTACCTCCTTAGACAAAATTTGCTATTCCTCACCATTATCTTTCTGTGACCCTGGCTGCTCTACATTTTGTGCATCACTAAACAGCATGTCCTCCAGTCTCTCTTAGAAGATGCAGGGTGAGAGGCTACAATCAAGAAATCATGATATAAAGAGCTCTCCGAAGTGTCGTAGTGTGGGATCACTAGTCTCCTGGGACTCAACATGGTGGGAGGAAGGAGGATCAGGGTGATGCTTAAGTGATCCAGACACTTGGAGGTGAGACTGGACCATGTGGAAGACTGGGTGTAGCTGGCAAGCATGCTGGAAGCATTATCTCATATCCAACTGACCACCTGATCGCACTGCTATGGCTTCAGAAGTGGTGTCCCGTGCCTCTCTGCAAAGTGGGATAGGAAGCTATATTTCGTGAATGGGTATGTTGCTTGTGATCCAGCATCAGGCACAGTTGCACCTGCCCCCTGTCCTCGCTGTCTACGTGAACTATCATCAGATCTTCCACTTCACTGTCCCTTACCGAAAGAGTTACGCATTATGTAATTACTATGTTGCTGGAAACCTTTCCTTGATTAATTGAAACTAAATTTTTTTAATAAAAAAAAATGTGGTCACCTGTAGCAGGCCAAGTGTTTTTTTTTATTTCAAACCACAATAATTTCACACAAAACACGTTAAATTGTATGAATGTACATAGTCAATTTTTGGCACCCAAAAATTTGTAAATTGTAGCAGGCCAAGTGGCCTTTTAAAATGTTAAACCACCATCATTTTACAATAGTCATTTTTTGGAACAAAAATTTTTGTGACCTGTAGCATGGCAAGTGGTTTTTGAAAATTTTAAACCACCGTAATTTTACACGAAGCATGTTAAACTGCATGAATGACAATAGTCAATTTTTGGAAGAAAATATTGTAAGTATATACTGTATGTAAGGACAAAGCGGATTTAAAAAATGTTTAAACCAGAGCTCATTAAACTGTATGTATGACAATAGTTATCTTTTGGAACAAAAATGTTGCGAGCTGTAGCAAGACAAGCATTTTTTTTAACATATTTTAAACCACCGTAATTTTACTCACAGCACGTTAAACTATGTGAACGACAATAGTCAATATTTGGAACAGTAGCAGTACAAGCAGTTTTTAAAAATTTTAAACACCGTAATTTTACACAAAAGCATGTTAAAATGTATGAATGACAATAGTCATTTTTTGAAACAAAACATTTTGTGATCTGTAGCAGGACAAGCGTTTTTTAAATATTTTACACCTTTGCAATTTTACACAAAGCAACTGTATGAAAATATAGCCAATTTTTTCACGCCCCCCAAAATGTGGTCACCTGCAGTAGCTACATATTTAGCAACGAACTGCAAGGCCTTAAGCCCTGCCTAGAGACTGTATTGAAGCACTTTCTTTGCTCCACAAGTTGTCCTTAAACTACAGAACTGCAGAATGTGTCGCATAGAAAAAGAACAAGATAAGCCCTTATACAAAGTTCACTCATTGCGTTTTTTTCTGCCCTTTTTGCCACATTTTTATTGCTGAGTTTTTGCTGTTTGTTGTGCATGTTGATAAAGTTTAGTGGCCCCAAAAAAGCATGATTTAACTTCCTTAAGATTTTTGCACCAAAAACATAGATGAAAATGATATCTGCATTATTTGCTGCATTTTTGCACTTACCCATTGTTTCCTATGGGTGAAAAAACAATTACATATGCTGAAAAAAATGCTGAAAGAAGTGATATTCTGCAGTTTTCAAAAACGCAGCACTTTTCTTTTCAAAATCACTCATGAAAAAACCCAATGTGTGTGTATGAGATTTCTGAGTTCTTGTAGACTTTGCTGGTACTGTTAAATGCAGCTTAAAATTTGCATAATAATCCGTAGCAATTTAAAGCAGAAAAAACACAAAAAGTGAACACCGCTTTTGAAATGCTCTTAGGGCTCATTTCCACTTGCGAGAAAAAAACGGTCCGCAATCTGAACCGAAAAAAAGGGATGAAAAGTATGCGTTTGTCATGTGAGTTCAATGCAATTTTTTAATCGCACCATCTGTTTTACATCCGTATGCAATCCGTTTTTTTTCTCTGCAACTATTTTTATACAGTCATTTACAGGACCATTTACAATGTTCTATGCCACAGAATGGTGAGGTATCCTTAAAAAATGGACGGAATACGGATGGTCCGTATTCCGTGCGTTTTTTTTCTCGCACCCATTGACTTGCATTGGCGTGTCTCGTCCAAGACTCGCAGCAAATCGCAGCATGCTGCGATTTTTTTCTCAGTCAGATTTCAACTGAGAAAAAAATGCAAATGAGATGTCACCTATTGAAAAACATTGGTCCGAGTGCAATCCGATTTTTTATCGGATTGCACTCGTCCGTTTTTCTTGCAAGTGGAAATGAGCCCTTACTATGATGGCTCAGCATCAGCACCAGTTTCATCGCTAGGGAATTCTGATTAATGAAACTGTGGACACACAGGCCCGGACAACTACTCTCTCCCTCCAATCACAATTGTCCCTGAGCTGTGCAATTGTGTCAGTGTGCCGAGCGTGGCGGCGCCTGTCTTTTTATAACCTTTCATGAGGTAATGTGGTCCGCAAATCTCAGTAATGCCACATCAAGATGGCTACAGCATTACAGTGACTGGCAGGCAATCCTCACCTGTTTGTTTGCTGTTAACAGTTGCCATACATGTGGGGTGGGGATTTGAGTATTGAATTGAGTACCAGCCAATGCTCGATGAGTGCCGATCACATCCGAGCACCCAGTTACTCGAGTGATATCCGAGAATCACAGAGCACGTTTGCTCATCCCTATTGTTAACTTAAAGGTGTATTCCCACTCATATAGTGACTGTTAGTTATTTAGTGGTCGGTCGTATCAATGCTAAGCTACTGCAATGCTCTGCACTTGGGTAAGCAACATAGCTTACCAGAAGAACTTCACTATATTATACTATACAACTCGTGCACTATACAACTATACTACATTTCTAATTGGAGTTATTTGCTATCATTATTACTAGATTATTATTACTACATGTTGGTAAAGAATCTTGGACATGGGAATACCCATTTAAAGTAATATGAACAAAGAATATGTTTAAGATTATTGTACTTGTTTTTATTATGTATACCCCTCCTCACATGTAAAGCACCACGGAATAAATGGCGCTATAACAATAAATAATAATAATAATAATAATGAGCTAGCTCACCCAATAAGACTGTAGAGCTCACATAGTATTGGTAATATACACTTTAACCCCCATTCATGAAGATTAGCGTTTTCCACACCAGCATTGACAAACGGTGAACTGAAGTAAGATGAACCAAATTCATATAGAGCCAGGCACCTCTTAATGGATATGATGCATCTTTCATCTGCCACGTGCCACCAGAATAAACATACGCCAGTCAGGGATAGGAATGCTTTGTGTTGTAGTTTACGCCATTTATATTGAATTTATCATCTGCACTTGGTCACGCCTCCTTCAGGTAACGCTCCGCTCCTTTTTAAAAAAATAAAAAGTGAGTGGAGCTTTTGTATTAAAAAACTTCCCAGTAAATGTCATATTTACATGTATAATGAGATGATTCATCTAAAAGAAGATCTGAAAGACATACATTTATTTGTTGAGTCTGGCTTACACGGAAACTACTTACAAAATACTGTTTATTTGTCCTATAAGTGAGCTTTTTAAAAATTGGCAGAACTGGCCGGTACTAGAGTAAAAATAACAAAAGTTGCAACATTTTTTTCACAACTACAAGTTGCACAAAACATTTGTGGAATTTCCATCTTTTTTTCCACTTAATTCTGGTGAAAACTGTTTGACGAATTGGGGTTTGTACGTAGAAAATGGCACTTGTGTGTAGATCAATGTTAAATATTAGCCAAAAACAGAATCCCCACCATTCAGTTGATATTAGGATCTGAGTAAAGCAGAATTTTTAAAGTCAATCTTCCTGCAAACAGCACAAATAATCAAAAGTAAATTGGAGGCCATATAAAGCTGCCCTAGGGAATAGTAGATGGCCTGGATGTCTGTGCCTGACCACCCTTCAGTGTCACATCAAAGCTGCAAGGTTGTTAATAATGGCATGTGTGATGCCAGGCGCTGCCTATACTTGGCTTGCTAATGATTCTGAAGCCACCAGTGAATCTTATGTCCAGAGAAAACTTTCTAATATTTATTTATTTATTTATTTTACTCACTTACATAGCTCCATTAAATCCAAAGCGCTTTACAGACATTATCGATTTTGTCCACATTGGGACTCACAATCTAATTTCCTTATCAGTAAGCCTTTGGAGTGCGGGAGGAAACTCGGGGGAAACCCACACAAACTCTTTGCAAATGCTGTCAATGGTTGGATTTGAACCCAGGACCTCAGTGCTGCAATCCATTAGTGCTACCCACTGAGCCACCATGCATCTTTGCAGATGTTGCCCTTGGTTGAATTTGAACCCAGAACCCCAGCGCTGAGAAGTTGCATTGCTAACCACTGAGCCACCGTGCTGCCCATTGTACCAAGGTAATGAGTTATCCCCTATCAATGGGATTGGATAACTTATTGATGACTGGGGGGTCTGACCACTGGGATGCCCATCTACCCTAAGAATGTAAGTTCGGTAGAGGTTCATATCCCCATGTATATAAGAATCATCACATTTTAGAGCCTGGTAATTTAAATTTCCTGTTTTATATGCAGTCATGGAAAGTTTTATAGCAGCCATTGTCTACTGCTCCATGGATAAAAATACTGCCTGCATACCATAAGCAGCACTTTTAATATTCACATTACAATAGAGTGACTTGTCCCATACTGTGCATTTATGTGACAATATCTGTTGTGATTTTGCTTTTTGCTCCCTCTAGTGGTCATTAGTGAATTGACTCTGGAGCGTCTGTCTTTTCCTATATCCTCACCTGGGCCGTTAGTTCAGGGGCGTTGCTATATAAGCTCCCTGGACCTTCAGTTCAATGCCTGGCATCGTTGAAATCAGAGCTAATCTGTTGTGCTCTTGTCCTCTGATCCTGGTTCCTGTTTTTCAAGCTAAGTCTGCTTCTTTGCTTTTTG
Source organism: Ranitomeya variabilis (assembly GCF_051348905.1). NCBI lineage: Eukaryota > Metazoa > Chordata > Amphibia > Anura > Dendrobatidae > Ranitomeya > Ranitomeya variabilis. Next base: position 137,908,972 of record NC_135232.1, on the reverse strand, counting down.
CTTTTGTTTTGTTTGGTATTTTTGTCCAGCTTGTTCCTATCTGTATCCTGACCTTTGCTGGAAGCTCTAGGGGGCTGGTGTTCTCCCCCCGGACCGTTAGACGGTTCGGGGGTTCTTGAATCTCCAGCGTGGATTTTTATAGGGTTTTTGTTGACCAGATAAGTTATCTTGCTATATTCTGCTATTAGTAAGCTGGCCTCTCTTTGCTGAACCTGGTTCATTTCTGTGTTTGTCATTTCCTCTTACCTCACCGTTATTATTTGTGGGGGGCTTGTATCTTGCTTTGGGGTCCCTTTCTCTGGAGGCAAGAGAGGTCTTTGTTTTCTTCTCCTAGGGGTAGTTAGATTCTCCGGCTGGCGCGAGTCATCTAGCGATCACCGTAGGCATGATCCCCGGCTACTTCTAGTGTTGGCGTTAGGAGTAGCTATTTGGTCAATCCAGTTACCACAGCCCTATGAGCTGGATTTTTGTATCTTGCAGACTTACACGTTCCTCTGAGACCCTGTCCACTGGGGTCATAACAGTATGCCAGGCCAGTATTAAATGTTTAATGCATTGCAGAAGTGGGATTATAAGAAAGAAAATTTTGAGGTGTTTTTTTTTTTTTTCCCTCTCTCATTTTTTTTTTTCTTTTCCCCTTTACCTCAGAGTGGCTTAAGCTTGCTGCAGACATGAATGTCCAGACCTTGATTACAAGTGTGGACCAGCTTGCCGCTCGTGTGCAGGGTATACAAGATTATGTTACCAGAAATCCTAGGTCTGAACCCAAGATTCCGATTCCTGAACTGTTTTCAGGAGACCGATTTAAGTTTAGGAATTTCAGGAATAATTGTAAATTATTTTTGTCCCTGAAACCTTGTTCGTCTGGAGACTCTGCTCAACAAGTAAAAATTGTTATTTCATTCTTACGGGGTGACCCTCAGGATTGGGCTTTTTCGTTGGCGCCAGGAGATCCGGCATTGGCTGATATTGATGCGTTTTTTCTGGCGCTCGGTTTACTTTATGAGGAACCCAATCTTGAGATTCAGGCAGAGAAAGCCTTGCTGGCTATGTCTCAGGGCCAGGATGAGGCTGAGGTGTATTGCCAAAAATTTCGGAAATGGTCCGTGCTGACACATTGGAACCAGTGTGCACTGGCCACTAATTTTAGAAATGGCCTTTCTGAGGCCATTAAGAATGTTATGGTGGGTTTTCCCATTCCCACAGGTCTGAATGATACCATGTCCCTGGCTATTCAAATTGACCGGCGGTTGCGGGAGCGCAAAACCGCAAATTCCCTCATGTTGTTGTCTGAACAGACACCTGATGTGATGCAATGTGATAGAAAAACCGCAAATTCCCTCATGGTGTTGTCTGAACGGACACCTGATTTGATGCAATGTGATAGAATCCTGACTAGAAATGAGAGGAAAATTCATAGACGCCGGAATGGCTTGTGCTACTACTGTGGTGATTCTACACATGTTATCTCAGCATGCTCTAAACGTATATCTAAGGTTGTTAGTCCTGTCACCGTTGGTAATTTGCATCCTAAGTTTATTCTGTCTGTAACTTTGATTTGCTCACTGTCATCTTATCCTGTCATGGCGTTTGTAGATTCAGGTGCTGCCCTGAGTCTTATGGATCTCTCATTTGCTAAGCGCTGTGGTTTTATTCTTGAACCATTAGAAAATCCTATCCCTCTTAGGGGTATTGATGCTACGCCATTGGCAGAAAATAAGCCGCAGTATTGGACACAGGTTACCATGTGCATGACTCCTGAACACCGCGAGGTGATACGTTTTCTCGTTCTACATAAAATGCATGATTTGGTTGTTTTGGGGCTGCCATGGTTACAGACCCATAATCCAGTCCTTGACTGGAAGGCTATGTCAGTGTCTAGTTGGGGCTGTCATGGTATTCATGAGGATTCCCTGCCTGTGTCTATTGCTTCTTCTACGCCTTCGGAAGTTCCGGAGTACTTGTCTGATTATCAGGATGTCTTTAGCGAGTCCAGGTCCAGTGCATTGCCTCCTCATAGGGAATGTGACTGTGCAATAGATTTGATTCCAGGCAGTAAATTTCCTAAGGGAAGACTGTTTAATCTGTCGATACCTGAACATACCGCTATGCGTTCATATATCAAGGAGTCTCTGGAGAAAGGACACATCCGTCCGTCTTCTTCCCCTCTTGGTGCGGGATTCTTTTTTGTGGCTAAAAAGGACGGATCTTTGAGGCCTTGTATTGACTATCGGCTTTTAAATAAGATCACTGTCAAATTTCAGTATCCTTTGCCGCTGTTGTCTGACTTGTTTGCCCGGATTAAAGGTGCCAAGTGGTTTACCAAGATAGACCTTCGTGGTGCGTACAACCTTGTGCGCATTAAGCAAGGGGATGAATGGAAAACCGCATTCAATACGCCCGAAGGTCATTTTGAGTACTTGGTGATGCCTTTTGGGCTCTCTAATGCCCCTTCAGTTTTTCAGTCCTTTATGCATGACATTTTCCGGAACTATCTGGATAAATTTCTGATCGTTTATCTGGATGATATTCTGGTTTTTTCTGATAATTGGGACTCGCATGTGGAGCAGGTCAGGATGGTCTTTAAAATTTTGCGTGAAAATTCTTTGTTTGTCAAGGGCTCAAAGTGTCTTTTTGGTGTACAGAAGGTTCCCTTTTTGGGGTTCATTTTTTCCCCTTCTGCTGTGGAGATGGACCCAGTCAAGGTCCGAGCTATTCTTGATTGGACTCAGCCCTCGTCAGTTAAGAGTCTTCAGAAGTTCTTGGGTTTCGCTAACTTCTACCGTCGTTTTATCGCTAACTTTTCTAGCATTGTGAAACCTTTGACGGATATGACCAAGAAGGGCTCCGATGTGGTTAATTGGGCTCCTGCTGCCGTGGAGGCTTTCCAGGAGTTGAAACGTCGGTTTACTTCGGCGCCTGTTTTGTGCCAGCCTGATGTCTCGCTTCCCTTTCAAGTTGAGGTGGATGCTTCAGAGATTGGAGCAGGGGCCGTTTTGTCGCAGAGAGGCCCTGGTTGCTCTGTTATGAGACCTTGCGCCTTTTTCTCTAGGAAGTTTTCGCCTGCGGAGCGAAATTATGATGTGGGCAATCGGGAGTTGTTGGCCATGAAATGGGCATTTGAGGAGTGGCGTCATTGGCTCGAGGGTGCTAAGCATCGTGTGGTGGTCTTGACTGATCACAAAAATCTGATGTATCTCGAGTCTGCTAAACGCCTGAATCCTAGACAGGCCCGCTGGTCATTGTTTTTCTCCCGATTTGACTTTGTTGTCTCGTATTTACCAGGTTCAAAGAATGTGAAGGCCGATGCTCTTTCCAGGAGCTTTGTGCCTGATGCTCCTGGAGTCGCTGAACCTGTTGGTATTCTTAAGGATGGTATTATCTTGTCAGCTATTTCTCCTGATCTGCGACGTGTGTTGCAGAGATTTCAGGCTGATAGGCCTGATTCTTGTCCACCTGACAGACTGTTTGTGCCTGATAAGTGGACCAGCAGAGTTATTTCCGAGGTTCATTCCTCGGTGTTGGCAGGTCACCCAGGAATTTTTGGCACCAGAGATCTGGTGGCCAGATCCTTTTGGTGGCCTTCCTTGTCTAGGGATGTGCGGTCATTTGTACAGTCCTGTGGGACTTGTGCTCGAGCTAAGCCTTGCTGTTCTCGTGCCAGTGGGTTGCTCTTGCCCTTGCCTGTCCCTAAGAGACCTTGGACACATATCTCCATGGATTTCATTTCTGATCTTCCGGTGTCTCAGGGCATGTCTGTTATCTGGGTGATATGTGATCGCTTCTCCAAGATGGTCCATTTGGTTCCTTTGCCTAAACTGCCTTCCTCTTCCGATCTGGTTCCTGTGTTTTTCCAGAACGTGGTTCGTTTGCACGGCATCCCTGAGAATATTGTGTCAGACAGAGGATCCCAGTTCGTTTCCAGATTCTGGCGATCCTTTTGTAGTAGGATGGGCATTGACTTGTCGTTTTCGTCTGCTTTCCATCCTCAGACTAATGGACAGACGGAGCGAACTAATCAGACTTTGGAGGCTTATTTGAGGTGTTTTGTCTCTGCTGATCAGGACGATTGGGTGACCTTCTTGCCGTTAGCTGAGTTTGCCCTTAATAATCGGGCTAGTTCCGCCACCTTGGTTTCGCCGTTTTTCTGCAACTCTGGTTTCCACCCTCGTTTTTCTTCGGGTCATGTGGAACCTTCTGACTGCCCTGGGGTGGATTCTGTGGTGGATAGGTTGCAGCGGATCTGGAATCTTGTGGTGGACAACTTGAAGTTGTCACAGGAGAGGGCTCAGCGCTTTGCCAACCGCCGCCGCGGTGTGGGTCCCCGACTACGTGTTGGGGATTTGGTGTGGCTTTCTTCCCGCTTTGTTCCTATGAAGGTTTCCTCTCCCAAATTTAAACCTCGTTTTATTGGTCCTTACAAGATATTGGAAATTCTTAATCCTGTATCCTTTCGCCTGGATCTACCTGTGTCGTTTGCTATCCACAACGTGTTTCATAGGTCCTTGTTGCGGCGGTACGTTGTGCCTGTGGTTCCTTCTGCTGAGCCTCCTGCTCCGGTGTTGGTTGAGGGCGAGTTGGAGTACGTGGTGGAGAAGATTTTGGATTCTCGTTTCTCCAGGCGGAGGCTTCAGTACCTGGTCAAGTGGAAGGGCTATGGTCAGGAAGATAATTCCTGGGTGGTCGCCTCTGATGTTCATGCGGCCGATTTAGTTCGTGTCTTTCACGCTGCTCATCCTGATCGCCCTGGTGGTCGTGGTGAGGGTTCGGTGACCCCTCACTAAGGGGGGGGTACTGTTGTGATTTTGCTTTTTGCTCCCTCTAGTGGTCATTAGTGAATTGACTCTGGAGCGTCTGTCTTTTCCTATATCCTCACCTGGGCCGTTAGTTCAGGGGCGTTGCTATATAAGCTCCCTGGACCTTCAGTTCAATGCCTGGCATCGTTGAAATCAGAGCTAATCTGTTGTGCTCTTGTCCTCTGATCCTGGTTCCTGTTTTTCAAGCTAAGTCTGCTTCTTTGCTTTTTGCTTTTGTTTTGTTTGGTATTTTTGTCCAGCTTGTTCCTATCTGTATCCTGACCTTTGCTGGAAGCTCTAGGGGGCTGGTGTTCTCCCCCCGGACCGTTAGACGGTTCGGGGGTTCTTGAATCTCCAGCGTGGATTTTTATAGGGTTTTTGTTGACCAGATAAGTTATCTTGCTATATTCTGCTATTAGTAAGCTGGCCTCTCTTTGCTGAACCTGGTTCATTTCTGTGTTTGTCATTTCCTCTTACCTCACCGTTATTATTTGTGGGGGGCTTGTATCTTGCTTTGGGGTCCCTTTCTCTGGAGGCAAGAGAGGTCTTTGTTTTCTTCTCCTAGGGGTAGTTAGATTCTCCGGCTGGCGCGAGTCATCTAGCGATCACCGTAGGCATGATCCCCGGCTACTTCTAGTGTTGGCGTTAGGAGTAGCTATTTGGTCAATCCAGTTACCACAGCCCTATGAGCTGGATTTTTGTATCTTGCAGACTTACACGTTCCTCTGAGACCCTGTCTACTGGGGTCATAACAAATATCATATTGTGTGTACGTGGCCTTAACCATGTTCATTCTTAAGCCAACACTTCATCACTTCTGCATTTTTCACCCACTCCTGGTTTTGGCTTACAAATACTGATGCAAAATACTGACTGTGAGAACGTGGCTAAAGAATGAACACGGTTAAGGCCACGTTCAGTATTTGGTCAGTACTTTATATCAGAATTTGTAAGCAAAAATGGAGTGGGTGAAAAATTGGTTAAAAATACAGAGGTGGTGACGGGTTTCTATTATACTTTTCCTCAGATTGTTCCACCACTGAATTTGGTTTGCAAATACTCATGTAAAATACTGACCAAATACTGAATGTGTGAATGTGGCCTATGGCCTCAAGACCGCTTTTCTCTCATCTGAGAAAGTCTGTCTGATTATACTAATCACACTCTGATTAGATTCTGATTAGAGTGTGATCAGAGTGTGATCTGATTTTCACAGGAAATAGAAAAAAAGATTTCTCCATCTTCTTGATTCAGTCTGTCTGTGAAAATCAGACCGCACTCAGATGTCATGGGTGTGAGGTCCGATTTTTTCCGCAAACTCACAGACATGAATGGCTGAGTGTGATACATTATTTGGATACAACTCGAGTATGCTGTGATTTTTTTCCTTGAACTGACTCGGTCCAAGAAAAAAAATGCACATGTGCACGATCCCATAGAGTAACATGGGGATGAGTGCTAGCCGTCAATTATGGTTGTGTTCTTGAGCCACAGTATTATTTCACCATGATACAGAGTAAATAACCATAATACGGAAATATTTGACTTGTGTAAAGAAGTAATGACTAGGCATTAATAGGCGAGGTGGAATATTTGAATTATACACACATGGGTTTATCAATATTGCATCATCAACCCCAAATTCTATATAAGGTGTTATAATACTTCTTGCATAAAGTAATTATCCAATTCTTACTAATTAAACAGCGTATACGCATAGACTGACAGTAGACATGGATTTATGCCTTAGATGGTTGCCTCATTGAGAGACTTGCTATTGCGGATAATATACTTTATATTGAACTTCTCATTTACATTGATTTTGGTATCTGAAACCTACAGACTGAATCTCAGGTTTATTATAAGTGATTACAGATGTAGACATTACTAATCAAAAGGATATTGACTTTTTATTGCCCCACTAACGTCTATTGCACAATGGCTAACCATTTAGTGAAAGAACATGTCAAATATTAGAGATATTTGCCACGCTTAAATAGCTAATACTCGACCACTTAGACGAAAATGACGTGGTCTTAGGTTAAATTCTATAATCACACACCTAAACCAACAGAAAAAAATGAAACCATCACAGGAGAGAATTTGAAGGAGGAAGTGGCTAATCAGATAAATGTGAGGAAAGTTTGGAAAAGGTTTGCTAAGGGGTAATAGGAGATATTGCTGGTGTGTTCTTTACACTGTTCTTGTTTTCTTTTAGTAAAAGTTCTATCAATTGGAAGAGTTGCAATGTTCTTTGAAGCTGGCTCCTGTTTCTCTGAAATCAGATTCCCTATTCCCATGGCTCTACTCTGCGATGCCAGCACAAACACACATCAGCAGCTGCACAGCACTTTAAAGAGTTAGCAAAGAGTTATCCAGCAATTACTTCTTCCATTTAAGGACCATGACTATGATTTTACTTCAGGTTAAAGGTACAGAGAAGATCTGCCATGTGAACTGAACCGAATACATAGCTGAATTTTGCAAGGTATCCAGGAGACAATTAGCTGGTTATTATATTAATTATTGCAGACCATTTATAGAAAACAAAATATATTATGTTATGACAGAAAATGTCTACTTGAACCTTCACTCTCTGCCTCATAACGCTGGTTATCTTTTTCTTCTAGAATTCTATCCTCTCCTAATATTTTACAAGCTTCACTCAATGCTGCACCATCGTAGCTCTCCGCTGCACTTGTACTCATCAATTTTCCTACTTATTCTATCCATTATTTTTCCTACAGATAGAACACCTTACCCAGTCAAATCTTTTGCCATGATCACAAGTTTGCCTTTTTTGCAGACTATTGTCCACAAATAAAAATGGAAGCATCCAATTTTGATCTGGTTTAATCTGATTCACTTACTCAAGTCAATAGATTCATGAAAAAAACATTTTCACTGCTTTTTTGGTCCATGTTTCAGTTTTTACCATCGGTGTAGCATTTGTTTCTGTAAGGGAAACAAAGGGAAAAAAAGGTAAAAGATGAAAGATTCCAAGGTTCTTCTACAGACAGTGAAAAAAAGCCTAATGATTAGAACCCTTCATCTTTTTTTTCGCATAAGAGACATAGATGGCAAAAACTGACACATGGACCAAAAAAGTGAGTAATACTGGAAGAAAAACACTGATCAAAATCAAACTAAAATACAAAAAAAAAGAAAAGAAAAGCTGAAGTGCAAAAGGGGCCTTACTGAGCTCAGCTTAAGACCTATGAATTTAATTTTCCCTGAAAGGGAATCTGCCAGATCGATCACCCGTCTTAAGCCGGCTATATGAGCATGCAGGTCATAGGAAGCTGAATTAACTGATACCTTGATATCTGCATTCTGAAGATTCATTGCAGGGAAATCCACATTTTTCTTCATTTGTAAATGAGGTGTTAAGATCTCTGCATGGGACAGACTGTTATTATGGTTCCATAACTTATTTTAATGCTTAACTACATGTCTGTATGTAATTTGATCTTCTGGTTATCTGACCTTCATGAAATTTTGGACATGACTGTTCTCGATTCTGCAGTGTTCTGCCCTTCTATGGGCAGTGGCTTAATGGGAGTTTAGTAATCTGCAGATATGAGGTTAATCTGTAGGTTCATTATGAAGCTGCCCACCGCCATACCGAAAGTGCATCACCCAGGAGAAAATTATCTTTATTTCTTGCAGGAACTTCCAGCTTTCAACCATACAGGTGTGCTGGCGCAGCTACACTCATCACTCACAGCACTATTAGCAGAAGCTGTAAGCACACCCTGGCACCTTGACTGACACCTGGCTCTTCACTGATAGACTGCTGAGCCAGCTGTCAGTCAAAGTGCCAGGACGTGCTTACAGCCACAGCTTACAGTGCTAACCGAAAGATGATGGCTTCCGAGAGGAATACAAATCCATATAATGCGCTCATTTGAACGAGTTTAATGAATAATATTTTTTGTGATTGCTTTGTGATCTTGACTACTAGTACCATTCCAAGAAGAGATTGTGAAAGACTGCTCCATCTTTATCACTCAGATTTTACCTCACATTATATTTACCTTATTTCATCATTTAATTTGACTCTTAACAATCTTTAGACCAATCTCATTGTTTTATTTTGTTCAGGAAATTATCTGTATTTAAGTCGTTGATTGTTCTTATAGTTGGACACTTAAAGAAGACCTTTCACAAGATTTTGTAATTTATATTGATTAACTTCTCTAATTGACACCGCACTCCTGATTCTAGAACAGTTTCTTATTTTATGTGCTTTTATGATTGCCGGTAATAAAGATGATACATTTCCCTTGATCTAATTGGATGTGTACCACATAACTTCTTTTTGAGTGTTTGCTTTTTCTCCTCTATGACACTGGCTAATCAAATGGTTGTGTCATAGAGGGCAATAAGCAAACACTCACAGAGGTCACAACTGCAGTCTGACTCAGTGTGTACTTTTGAGACAAAATTTGTCTCATGTAAACAGACTCTCCCTTGTCTATTACTACTATTAGAGTGCCAGAGAATAGGAGCCCATCAGTTCCAGTGATCTGGATCACGGGACCCAACAGTTATACAGATGATGCACCGCTGCGCTTCTGTGCTCCAGTGCTACAATATTAGGAAAGGACAAGGGAGACTATAGAGTTATCAGCGCCTGCATGTGAGACAAATTTCATCCCAGGAGAAAGTGCTGAGCGAGGCTGCATCTGTGACCAGTCTCTGTGGGAGTTTGCTTTTACCTCTCTATGACGTGGCCGTGTTTTAATTGACCAATGTAATAGATAAAGAAAAGCAGTGCTCACAAAGAAGTTGTGTGGTTTACGTCCACTTTATTGATTGGAAAATTTGCATCCATTTAACTGGAGGGCATAACTTAAAAAGGAAAAAAGGAAAAAAGAAAAACTTCTAGAATCATGAATCGGTAACCAGACACACAACTCAGATGTTCCACTTCCAAGCCTCAAAGGTCGACTCAGGTAATGGGACACTGTGGGACAATGCTTGAGTATTTAGGTAGTTGGTGCCCATATAGCTAATGTAGACCGCCTTCATGCTTTTTTTAAATATAATGATTGATCCAGCTCTGTTAGCTGGATAACTCTGCTACACCAAACTCTGTTGCAAGCTCAGCTCTGCTAGATCACTGAGTTAACTCCTATGTCACTCAGCCCTGCTTCACTGCTCTCTTGTTACTGAGTTAGCTCTGCTACTTTACTGTCCTAGCCGAGGTTTAGTTGGGACAGAAGAGCACAAAAGGGCAATACTGCAAGAGAAATAAGAGATGGTAAGAGTGATGGTAGTGCTCACCTTGGGGTGGTTTTATATGGACACAACACCTATAAGAGGCTTAGCATATAAGAGCCAGGACTGCAGCCCTGTCCTATTCAGCTACACCAGGTGCCATTTTTTCACTCTGCTTATATCTCATGTCTTGACTTCAACTCAGCTTTTTTAGTTTCTTTGGTTCCAGTTCTATGTCTCCAGTTGCCATTTTGCCATACCAGACTCTGTTTTGCAATTAGATCAGTCTGCTCCACCAATGTCTTCTGTCCATGATGCATGAGAACTGCTCTTCCAGACCAGAGGCTCCAAAAATCCACCTCTCTAGGCAGGTACAGACTGGGACAGAAATTCAGCCCTGGCATTTGAAATCACACAGGCCTGTGTTGTCCCCTTCCCCATGAACCAGAAGGGATATATTACTAATATGACCCTGGATGGAGGAGAGAAAGATTACAAGAACAGTATTTCTAATGATACCTGTGGCCTGCTGGGGTAAGTGACTGAGTCAGCGACTTTGTGCTCCGTCACAACTCTTAACAGTATGGGCGTCTTGAGAACACTGATTCTGTTAACAACGTAGCAGACAAGCCGGCCCATGACCAGACAGGCCCTTCTGTCATTTGCCAGAATTGCCAGATGGCCAGTCTGGCCCTGTCTCTAGGTGACACATAATAATATGTTTTTATGTCTGTGCTCTTATGTGTATGATTTATACATTAATCTTATGACATGGTCAAAGCTTTTCCTCTATAGAAATATGTATTGCAAACATAAATCCTCATCATACTGTGTAAGACTAGTAAAGATATAAGGTATAGGTAGCGGCTCACTTTGATAAGATGTGCTAATGACAGATGCAACAGTTGCAGCTGGACCATTAATGTGACCACTCCACGAGACATGTAAGATGAAAATGTGCAGTAGCACCAAACACTGCAAATACAACTAGAATGACTTCAGGAGTTGTAGAAATATATGTTTTATTTTTTCTTTCTACTTTGCCTTAATTGCTCTCTAGCACCTAAAGGATTAATACATTTTATGACAGCAATTTAGAATAATTTGAGGTATAATTTTACATTTTTTTTTCAAGGAAATTTACAAATCTTATTTCTTACTGACCAATTTAGGTTTAAAATGACTTTCAGGAGCCTATGTATTGGAAACCCACAGAAGTTATAGAATTTAATAAATACTTTAACATGGTATCACTTCTGCTGATTTTCCAATATATCGGTCTCTCACATTTAGTTAAAACCTGAATAGGTCTGTAAGAATTAGGATTTGTAAATTTTCTTTAAAAAAAATAAAAACATGCTGTTAAATTTTAACCCTTTTAATATCCTAACAAAAGAAAGCAATGTTTCTAAAATGATGCTGACATGAAGTGGACTTATGAAAAATGTCATTTATTGAAAATTGCAGATTTATAAAAAAAAGTCATTACATTTCATGTTTTCATAAAAAGCCCTAACTATGCTCAATTTACAGCTATTATAAAGTATAATTTTTCACTAAAAAACTATTTCGGAGTCACTGAGATATATATGTAAAGTTTTCACTCTCACCCACAAAGCTCTCCACTAGGGATGGGCAAACCCAAACTGTAACGTTCGGGACCCGTACTGAACACATAGTGTTTTGTCACAAGGTCCCGAACATAGGTTTCAATAGGAAACCCATGTTACAGTTCGGGTCCAGTTCGGGTCCTGGGCCTGTAAAAGAAAGAATAAAATTAATAATAAACATTATAAATATTATACTTACCTGTCCAGCGACTCATCCTCTCGTTCCGCTGACGTCACCGCACGAACAATGCCGAAAAAGCCGAAGACTTCCAAGTACAGTGAATACCGTCAGAAGGTAATGAGCGGCCCCGGAAGCAGATGAGGCTGGGAGACAGTGGGACAGGAGGACGCGTCGCTAGACAGGTAAGTATAATTATAATTATAATTTTTATTAGTAATTTTAATCTTTCTTTAACAGCCCCCCCACTCCATCCCATATCTGTAAAGTCCAAGTTCGTGGTTCGGACACAAGTTTGCCTCATCTCCGGCCCGAAACTTTACAAAAAAACTCAGGCGAACTCGCCGATCCCGATCATTGGGGGGGTTTGCCCAGCATTACTCTCCACAACTCTGTTGCCAAATTATTAGCATAAAATAAACTACACTCCACCGTTCTGCCCCACTCTATGTCTCCTTCCTTCTACCAACCTACCTGTGCCCTCCATTCCGCTAATCACATAACACTAACATCCTCAGTAATCTGAACCTCCCACTCATGTCGCCAAGACTTCTTGTGTGCTGCGCCAATTGTCTGGAGTGCACTACCCTGGACAATTCTATTCATTCTCAATACCCACAGTTTTTAGAGCGCCCTAAAAATGCATTTCTTTAGACTGGCCTATTGCATCGCTTATCTTATTATTTCTGTTTTGCCCATCCAAAATTCTTACTCCAAATCTGGTCCCTTGTCGCATCTGTTCACACACCGTCCATGCATTTAGTAGCACTTTATGTAAAGTGCTGCGAAGTATGTTGGACCTATAGAAATAAAATTAATATTATTAGAAGCGGTACAGGGTTATTACCACAGTAATACAAGAAAAATACTGTATATATCTTTGTACCGTGTTAGCTAATAAGTAGAAATATATTAAAACTTGAGAGACATCAGTGGTTGACACTTTTTAATGGATAATTGAAACGATGGTAACAGATAGCAAGCTCTCAGACTATTCAGGTCCTTCCATCAGGCATGCATACTTTCTTGATGAAGGGCACATGTGGTGAGGTGCGATTTGGAGAGGAGACAATTAAGCCATTGAAAGGTATCAACCACTGATGTCTCTCAAATTTTAATATTGGTTACATAAAATGCTAAAAAAATTGAAAAAATTAGGGCTTGGTTATTAAGGTCATAATTGGGTCCTTCACTTAGGAGTTAATAGACCATTCATAAGCTTTCCAGACAACTGATAACACCAGGCAGGTTGTAAAAAGTGACACCACATGTTATTTGGCTTGGCTGGTATGTTATCATGTGACACCATTTACTACCACTACAGAACACAGAACATCTTTTATCATTTGCTATAATGGAACAATTAGTGTGCTCCATTGAAATGTTTTATGTCTAAGCAGCTAAGTAAAGTGTTCATTGCATTGTAAATGGGGTTTGTTTATTTACCAAGTGTGAGAAAAGGGAAAGCAGATGTTACAGATGCAACTCTTTGTTTTACTGAATAGTAGGATCCCCCTCTCTATTATCTGTGACTTGTGTTAACATCTTTAGTGCATTCCCTGGGTAATAAAATTATACCAAATCAATGGAAAGTTACTGAAATTTGTTTCAATTTAAGATAGGATTGTAGAAAAAGTTTATTCTTTGAACACATGCAAAAGTCTGCCATAATTATTCTTTGTCTCTTTCCTTAAATAACAAATCTTTGATGCACCAAAGAGATAATCTATGGATTCCAGATTATATGAAATGTACTCATGAATAGACGCTGTGAGTAAACTACAAATAATGTACATCAATGGTCCCTAATTTGTGACTCTCCACAATTTAGTCAAACGTCTAATAACTCAGCATACCCTGGCAAGCAAGCTATAGGATGTATGAATGAAGACCACTGCACAGTACAATAAAAGGATTTTTACCTATCTACTACCTACTGTCCAGAAGAAATAAAAAAGTCAAGTTGCCACCCTTAGTTGGTGCTTTAGAAGCTACTGCCTGGCAATAATTTTTTTAAAATCAATTGTGCTTGACATCCTGATATAGAGTTGGTAGATATCTGTGGACACTACTTCTAATCTGAGAAAACTGCTGACTATAACTTAATATGAATATATTATTTTTGGTATTATTTTGGAAGATAAGATCATGTTGTTGCTTTATTTCAACTATGTGATCAATTTATTAGAGTTTACACTAGAATTCTGGAGTAAACCAATTTAAGATGTTGCAACATTTTTGTGCAACTCAGAAGTTGCGCAAAAATATTATGGATTTTGGTGTTTTCATGCCTGTCATCGGCCAGCTATACCAATATACACCAATATGGGTGGAATCAGGTGCGGCTACGTCTGCCTGTCAAGTTCACTGTAGTGGCCTAACTTCCTCCACAAATGTACTCCAGTCCTTCAGGAGTGTGCCTCTTAATGAATTATGGGCATCTCACTCTACTGGCCCTGTTCATTAAGACTGGCAGGTACTGTGTCATTCTTAACGAATCCTTGGCCTATGTGTCTAGCACAATTAAACATCTTAGGTTGGAGTCACACACCACATAAAAAAAGGTCCATTTTACGCGGACGAGAATCGCAGAAATGTTCCCTGAACAGTGATCCGTTTGTCATCCGTGTGAAGTGCGAGGATGCGATTTTCTCGCATATAAGCATCTGTGTGACATCCATTTTGCATCCGTATGCCGGCTTGCAAAATGGACATATAATGAATCCATGGGCTCAAATATTTGTGAAAACATATATACAGTCTATATATATATATATAATGAAAAAAGAGGGGAATCAAGCTTGAGAAAGGATTGTAACTGAAACGTCGCCACGCCGTTTGGGCATTACACATGAAATTTTTGGAATTCTGCTGTGCTGTTTCCCCTCTTTTTTCATTATTCTAAGGAGCCTTTTGTGACTGTTGGCTGTCATTCATTCCTCCATGGTTTGCAGCCCGGCCGGTAGCATTAACACTGCTCTGGGTTGTAAACTATTTAACCCCTTGAGATGGATTGCAGCGTGGGATTTGACTGTATGGCGGACAAGTATGAGATATTGTTGGTTTTTTTATTTTTGATTTTTTTACAGAAGAACGAGGGCTTCGCTTGGATTGAGAGTGTAATAAAGATGGTAAACCTGTATGTTTATTTATTTCATTAAAATACTTTCTTCTTAATGTGTGTCTTATTGACACCTCTCCATTATTAACCAGGCTTAATGTCACCTTACAATAGCAATGTGTCAATAACCCCTTATTACCCCATATGCCACCGCTACAGGGCAGTGGGAAGAGAGAGGCTAAGTGCCAGAATAAGTGCATCTTACACATGTGCCTTTTTTGGGGTGACTGGGGCAGAGTTTTTTAGCCGGGTGGGGGGGGCAATAATCATGGTCCCTCTCTAGGCTATTAATATCTGCTCTCAGCCACTGGCTTTCCCTCTCTGGCGGAGAAAATTGTGCTGGAGCCCAAGCCAGTTTTTCCGTGAATTTATGCTTTAATTTAACACCTACAGCTCCAAAATTTTACACACACACACACACACACACACACACACACACACACACACACACACACACACACACACACACACACACACACACACACACACTACCAACATTATTAGTCAGGGACATATATAAAGCTAACTGATATGCAATGGTTTACTGTATGTAAACCATGTCTCATATCCTGTCAGGTTCTGCAATGATTTTACAGAACCCTACAATTGAATTATCGGCTATTCTGCTATCTAGCTCTCTATGAAATATAAAGATATATATGTGTGTCAATGACACACATAACATATATATATATATATATATATATATATATATATACCGTATATATATATATATATATATATATATACCTATACTATGTGTAGTCATTTATTTTATCTATTCTATTTTAACCTGTCAGTGTGATTTTACATTACACCGCACTGAATTGCCGGCTTTTCTATAGAACACCGGTGCGTATTTCTCGCAAGTCACACTGATGGTCCGTGTGGTGTGCGAGTTTTTCTCGTACCCATAGACATTCATTGGCGAGTCTCGGCCGTAATATGGTGCAAATCGCAGCATGCTGCGATTTCTCTCGCATGTATAATACGGTAAAGAAAACAACGGACAATGGGAGCTGCCCCATAGATTAACATTGGTCCGAGTGCTATGACTCCGGCCTAAGACAGATAGTCATGATGTTTCAATCTTTCTTGGACTTTTCCATCTTGTATTTGAAAAACCATCTGGTTACTGTCACACTTAACTTGAATAAAAAAAAAACATTGACAAAATCCAGCGCTTCATGTAGATAAAGACAATCAATACTTATTGATACCTGCAAATACATAAAAAAAAGCAACTAGTACTAATGAAATATCCTAAAAAAAGTACAATGATCTACTGTACATGTTTCAAATCAGCATGTTTGTGCGCTTCTTACTCATGGCATACATGTTATAAATGTATGCTTCAATATCCAATGCACAGCTGAACCATTCAATGTGAATTGGGCATATATAAATGTGCAAAAATTATCCCTTTAGGTGATGCAATTTTGTTCACTGCAAAAACAAAGAAAAAACACAATGTGATACCAAATAGGAAATTTCCACAATAATATGTACAGTATATCGTTCTTTTCAGTAGTTAATTTTTGGGATAGATATATAAAGATTACAAACATATGTAATAATAATAAGTTTTATTTATATAGCACCAACATATTCCGCAGCGCTTTACAACTTATAGAGGGGACATGTACAGACAATAGACATTACAGCATAACAGAAATCACAGTTCAAAACAGATACCAGTAGGAATGAGGGCCCTGCTCGCAAGCTTACAATCTATGAGGAAAAGGGGAGAAAAAATGCATGTAGAAAAAAATACACAATTTTAATATATAGCCAGGGTCTAAATGATGGTTAATGCCAACAGTGAGTCTTTAATCTAATTCCAGAATCCCAAAAACTTTCCTGTTACGGAATTTTCTGCAACAATTACCCACCCCCTTGACAGGTAATGTGACCCCTGAGGAAGCTATAGAGGATGGTGGAATGTGTGGGGAATTTTTTCTCTCTCTATTTCTCTATCTATAAGGTCCACATTCACTCAGGTCACACATTTATTTTTTGATCTGGTATATTCGCAATTATTTTTTCATTTTCTTATTTAGTTACTTCATTTAGTTATTTTGTATGTGATTTATTAGTATTGTTCATTTATTTTATGCCATATCATTCATTCTTATGCATTGTTTGTTGTTGTTATTTATGACTAGTGATGAGCGAATATACTTGTTACTCGAGATTTCTCGAGCACGCTCGGGTGTCCTCCGAGTATTTTTTAGTGCTCGGAGTTTTAGTTTTTAGCACTGCAGCTGAATGATTTACATCTGTTAGCCAGCATAAGTACATGTGGGGATTCCCTAGCAACCAGGCAACCCCCACATGTACTTATGCTGGCTAACAAATGTAAATCATTCAGCTGCGGCAAGAAAAACTAAAACTCTGAGCACTAAAAAATACTCGGAGGACACCCGAGCATGCTCGAGAAATCTCGAGTAATGAGTATATTCGCTCATCACTATTCATGACTAGTGTTGAGCGATACCGTCCGATACTTGAAAGTATCGGTATCGGAAAGTATCGGCCGATACCGGCAAAGTATCGGATCCAATCCGATACCGATACCCGATACCAATACAAGTCAATGGGACTCAAGTATCGGACGGTATTCCTGATGGTTCCCAGGGTCTGAAGGAGAGGAAACTCTCCTTCAGGCCCTGGGATCCATATAAATGTGTAAAAGAAAGAATTAAAATAAAAAATATCGCTATACTCACCTGTCCGACGCAGCCTGGACCTCAGCGAGGGAACCGGCAGCGTTGTTTGTTTAAAATTTGCGCTTTTACTTGGTTACGTGAAGTCCCGGCTTGTGATTGGTCAGGGCGGCCATGTTGCCGGGACGCGGACCAATCACAGCAAGCCGTGACAAAATTACGTCACGGCTTGCTGTGATTGGTCCGCGTCCCGGCAACATGGCCGCCATTAACCAATCACAAGCCGTGACGTCACGGGAGGCTGGACACGCGCGCTTTTTAAAATGGGCGCGTGTCCAGCCTCCCGTGACGTCCCGGCTTGTGATTGGTTGCGCCGCGGTCAACCAATCACAAGCCGGGAGGCTTGTATAATACATCAGCTGAGAGGTGATACATGGGAATGTGAGACACATCCTGCAAATTCGACCAAACTTATTATGCAATAATTGATGTTTTGACAACATTGGCAGTTTCCCCTTGTTTGGTTTAGTTCATCCTCACTCATTTTGTGCGCCGCGGTCAACCAATCACAAGCCGGGAGGCTGGACACGCGCGCATTTTAAAATTTTAAAATGCGCGCGTGTCCAGCCTCCCGGCTTGTGATTGGTTGATCGCGGCGCAACCAATCACAAGCCGGGACGTCACGGGAGGCTGGACACGCGCCCATTTTAAAATGCGCGCGTGTCCAGCCTCCCGTGACGTCACGGCTTGTGATTGGTTGCGTCTCCCATGTGACTGCGACGCAACCAATCACAAAGCCGGGACGTAATTTTAAAATCCTTAAGGACCTGAAATTACGTCACGGCTTGCTGTGATTGGTTGCGTCGCCCATGTGACTGCGACGCAACCAATCACAACGCCGGAACGTAATTTTAAAATCCTGAAGGACCTGAAATTACGTCACGGCTTGCTGTGATTGGTTGCGTCCCGGTCACATGGGCGGCACGCAACCAATCACAAGCCGGGACTCACGTAAAGGAAAGAAAAGCGCGAATTTTAAACAAAGAACGCTGCCGCTTCCCTCGGTAAGGTGCAGGCTGCGTCGGAGAGGTGAGTATAGCAATATTTTTTATTTTAATTCTCTCTTTTACACATTTTTACATTAATGTTGTTTCGATACCGATACCCGATATCACAAAAATATCGGATCTCGGTATCGGAATTCCGATACAGCAAGTATCGGCCGATACCCGATACTTGCAGTATCGGAATGCTCAACACTATTCATGACCCTACCTTTCAATTTATTTATTTATTTTACTTATATAGCACCATTAAAGGGAAGGTGCCACCAGTTTTCTTGTAGTTTGTTTTTTTGTGAAATTAAGCTTAAAATAGTAAATAAAATGTATTAATGCAATGTTTGCACTGTTTGCAAACATTTCTATATGAAAAATATTATATATTTTCTTACAAATATATATATTGACCACTAGGGGGAGCATTTTCCGTTTTAGACCTCAAGCAGCTATAGTAAGACTTACCAGCTTTACTGTTAGCTGGAAAATCTGGGCAGTAACTGCTGACATCAGCATTTCCCTCCCCTTTTGGGTGGTCTAACATCCCTGGGGCAGAATGAAGAGCAGCATCACAGGGCAGAGCCATTTTGTGTGTGACTGACCTGTGATCTGCTATCACCAGCAGTTACTGCATCAGAAGCACAGTTAGTTTATGTGGTGTGTATGGAGCAGCATTGTCTGTGCAGAGCTGTCTGTGCCTCATCCCTCAGTAAGATAAGAAGGAGCTCCAGGTCTGCAGTGAATGGCCGGCATTGTGGAGGGAGGGGAGAGATACATTGTATGGCAGAGAGAGGTGTCAGGTGTCACCTCTTCTCTCTGCAGGCTGTGAATGCAGCTTAATGGAGTGAATGGAGCTCCTGTGATAGAGAGTAAGTGGAGCTGGGCAGAGAGCACTGGGCTATAATAAAATGGCGGCTAGTCACACCTACAGCAGTGAGTTGTGCAGCCCACAGAGGCGTGCCCAGCTCACTGCTAACGCCTCTCCAATGTTAAAGATAGGGTCAGCGCCGGTCTATTATCTCCTATGTCCATGGGGTGCTGTAAAATTACACTGTTAGTGCCCTGCTACTGCTGCAAAACCAAGATGTCAGCCCCCAGTTCCTTCTTTAAACACATATAACACACGAAATCTGTTTCACATGCATTTAAAACTTGGTTATAGCAGCATGTTATGCTACATTACAGTGATTTATTAATAATCTACAAACGCGGTACCTTACCTTTAATTCCACAAGGCTTTACAGACATTATCGGCAATGATACTGTGTTTAGCCTTATTGTTTCTTATAGGGAGATTGAATTGATCCTCTTATTTCTTTTATTTTGGGTATATGGTCATGTGCAAAAAAACTTGTATGTTTTTTTATTGTCTTTTAAATGTTTTTAATATTGCTTGCTCACCTTAATTTTTCAATCAAAATATTGCACTTGTTATAGTATACAGGCTGCTTAATATTCTCTTTATCTATGTGGGTTACTGGTGCTCCATACACACCACGCTGGAATATATAACTAAAATTAAACCTTCATTAGTATATGATTAACATGTATCACATTTTAAAATGGCTATTAGCTCCGTAGTCTCTGAACCAGCAAACAGCTAGGGTAGTGACATTAGAGAGTAAATCTCTCAAAATTCCTAAGGCCGCTTTCACATTTGCGGTTGTGTCCGCAGCGTTTCTTCCGCAAATATCTGCATGCGTTGTGTATTCCTATCTTTAACATTATGGACGCATGCGTTTTTCTATGTTCGCGTTTTGCCGCGTTTAACGACGCATGCGTCGTCTAGCCGTCTGCGTCTTGGCGCGGAAATGCAACATGTAGTAATTTTTAGAGGCGTCAATTTGCCGCCTGGAAACGCATGCGGCTGATTGCGCAAGGTTTGCGCCCAAAAAACGCATTGTAGTCTATGTAAACGCATGCGTTTTCCAGTACATGCGTTTGCTTGCGTTTGCCGACGCATGCGTCTCAATTGAGAAAAACATGTCTAGACACTGATAAGCCACCCCCCACATAGAAGGTGATAAAGGGAGGAAGTGGACATTTGCAGGTCACTAGTCAGCAGACTGCCTTGCAGACGAGACGCCCCACAGCCCCTTGGATCAGCAAACAAGCCTCAGAACTATGTGAGTATATCCTATCCAAAGCATTTCTTTTCTATAATCTGTGTCTATGTGCCCTAATTTCTGTCATTCCTTTCTTTCTGCACACATCAGAATGTCTTCTGCTTCTGATGAGGAAACGCCTGGGCCTGCACAAGGGGAACATGTCAGCGAAGTGAGTATTCACCTCCTCAGATTGGTAAGTATTCACTGTCACATCTACACATATGACAATGTATATTTTCCCTTTTTCAGACCACTTCTTCTACAGCGGAAGACACTGAGCAGGAGACTGGGCAGGAGCAGCGTAGTCACGGCCGGGCAACACGGCGGCATCGTGTAAGTATAGCTGGCTGAATGTGTATTGTATCCTCACTTTATAATTCTGGAATCTTCATTTCTTTCTACTTCTCTCTTTCTTTCCCTTTGGCTTCAGCACCAGTGTTTTTTTTTTATTTCAATATTCATGCCATTCCTCTGATTCTGTTTTCTGTCTTCCGTATGTGAATGCCTCCAATATTAATGTCCTTTTTGTTGTTAGGTTCCAGAGGAGGATGAGGACCTAATTGAGAATGAACACCTCATCTCCCTGGTTCACGAGCGAGTCGCATTGTGGGACACCAGGGATCCACTGCACGCCAACAATGTGACGATCCGGAGGCTTTGGAATGAGGTGGCCGCAGCGTTGTGGGATGGCTGGGCCAATGCCCCGGCTCGGGTCCGTTCTGCATTTGGTAAGTATCGCAATGCAGTGTGATGTAGTCAATACCTTGGCCATGCTCACACAACTGTGTATGATGTCAGAAAGTCATTACTTTTTCACAGCACATACAGTTGTGTGACCATGGTCAAAAGACCATTGTCCTAACTATTATGTTTTGTTTTGCCAACAGTGTCAAAAGTGAAAACACGTTGGAGATCGATGAAGGACCGCTTCAACAAGGACCTGCGCCAAGAGAGCCGGCTTCCAAGTGGTTCTGCAGCAAGGATACGCAAATACAAGTACCACCGCATCCTTGCGTTTTTGAGACCAGTCCTTGCACGAAGAACGTAAGTATATTGGTTAAAAAAGAAAAAAAAATGGTGTATAATTCAATTTGTTGTTGGTCATTATTTCCCATCAGTATTTGTAATCCGAAACCTTGATTGATTGATAGATGCAGCAGTGGGGTACGTGTTCTTTGAATACTTTCCCTCACATAGTTCCTCTCCAGGTTTTGGCATACCAATACTGATTTGAAATACTGATCAAATACTGAGAGTGTGATGGCAGCCTGCACAACAGATCTATACTCAGCAAGTTAGGTGTCAGAAATAATGAATTCAGGATGCCAATGGCTCATCAATTCATTTTTCCTGACACTTGTCCTGGTGAGTATACAGGTGGCTTGTATGTCCTCTGTCGTCAATTCGTATTTCCCATCAGTATTTGTAATCCGAAACCTTGATTGATTGATAGATGCAGCAGTGGGGTACGTGTTCTTTGAATACTTTCCCTCACATAGTTCCTCTCCAGGTTTTGGCTTACCAATACCTTGTATAGAGATATGGCTTGTATTGCCTCCATCGTCTCTTCATAGTTTACATCAGTTTTTGTAATCCCCAAGGACTGGTCGATGCATGCAGAAGTATAGCATGTTGTTTTATGAAACTTTTATTCCTACTGTTGAACTCCTGGCTTGAAAATTCTGATGTAAAATTCACTACAAATAGTAGTGTGACCTTTCCCTATCTGAATGTGTATCTAAACTGTTCAGTTATCTTTTTGTAAATGTTTTGTAATATTTTTTTTTTTTTTTCCACAGCACTTGGAGCTCCACTGTTGGCCCAGGTTCTGGAGCGGTCCTTCATCAGTCAGCCACGGACCCGTCCCAGCCATCCTCCAGCGCTGCAGCAAGTGGGCCTGCCACACAACCTGGAGACCAGGAAGCTGGTCCATCAGATGTTCCCCTTCCCCAGTCCTCTGCCTCTAGCCAATTTTTTATGGGCTCCTCCCGGCAGCGGCAGAGGGCCGCGGACAGGTCACTCATGCCCGAGTTTTTGCACTTGAGCTCGGTCTTCCATGAGGGACTCAAGGCGATGGGTGACCGACTGGATACTGCCATTCGTCATATGAGCACATGTATCCAGGAGGTAACCACAGCCCTTGCCCAAGTGAAAGCCGACCTCCAGAGGCCAGCACATCATTTTTTTAATCAGATAGAACAGGGCATGTCGGAACACCTTAGTCCTGAGCTCCAGATTACTATTATGCAGGCCTGCAATGCTGCTTACGTGCAGGCTATGCAGCAGAGTCGGTATTTTCAGCAGACAGTGGGGGCATTTCCAACAGTGCCCACACTGTCACGCTTTACATCAATGCCGACATCTGCTGCATACCACTGCACGGCCACCTCCATTCCAAACACTTCCGGACCGTATTATAGCACCACCACCATGCCCAGTGCAGTGGGTCAGCCCACCGCCACCACCATGACAACTGCTGCTCCTGCTTGGGCCTCCTCCACTGCCACCAGCATGCTGCCGCCGCCGGACCCTGCCCTGGTGTTTCCTGGCACCACCACTACCAGACTGCCGCCGCCGGACCCTGCCCTGGTGTTTCCTGGCACCACCACTACCAGACTGCCGCCGCCGGACCCTGCCCTGGTGTTTCCTGGCACCACCACTACCAGACTGCCGCCGCCGGACCCTGCCCTGGCGTTCTCTGGCACCACCACTACCAGACTGCTGTTGGCGGACCCTGCCCTGGCGTTCTCTGGCACCACCACTACCAGACTGCCATTGCCGGACACTGCCCTGGCGTTCTCTGGCACCACCACTACCAGACTGCCATTGCCGGACCCTGCCCTGGCGTTTCCTGGCACCACCACCACCAGACTGCCGTTGACGGACCCTGCCCTGGCGTTTCCTGGCACCACCACCACCAGACTGCCGTTGACGGACCCTGCCCTGGCGTTCCCTGCCACCACGACAACGTGCCCGCGCAAAACAAGAAAGGGGAAAGGCAAAAAAAAACAAAAAACCATAGCTATCCCTCCCCCCTCACCTCCCAATGTGTCTGTAATGTCTGGTTTGTCTCACCCTTCCAGTGTGTCTCAACCCTCTCATGTGTCTAGCCCTATCCCTGAATATCCTGACCCCAGTAGTTTCATAGCGCCTTCTCCTGCCACCCCTATGTCGGCTACAGTAATAAGCCAGACCTCACTACTCAACACCCCACAATATCGGCACTCAACCCCAAGCAGGCGCAGTTAATTTTTTGGTTTGTGTGTGTTTAATAAACCTGTGTTTTTTGCCCCAATAAGGTTTGGTTAATTGTGTATTTCGCCACCGTCACCACACAGCCTGCGCCAATAACAAATTATGCGTCAAACACATTTTTGGGGGCCACCTCCAACCTCCAGTACCTACTTAGCAGAACACTGAAGCTTGGTGTGTTTGGTTGAGAGATATGAGGTTGCCCCCAAAAATAACACTTGTATTTTCTCCAAAAACAGTTCTTTCTGTTTACTCCGTGACTTTTGGTCGCACACAGAAGACAAAATGGTGGTAATACACAGCACAACTATACTCAACAGGTCCTTTCTTATCCGAAACATTATTTATGACCCCTGACCTGGTGATTTTAGAAATGCATTGTATTACCTCCATTTTATCTTATTGGTACATATACATATATTTCACACAAAGTGAAGGAACAATGTACATGGCATATCTATACTCACCCGGACAAGTGTCAGGAAAAATGAATTCAAGAGCAAATAGCATCATGAATTCATTAGTTCAGACACGTGACTTGATGACTATAGATCTCTGGTGTAGGCTGCCATCACACTGTCAGTATTCGCTCTGTATTTTACAGCACTATTTGTAAGCCTAAACCTGGAGTGGAACTATGTGAGGAAAAGTACATTAACATTAAACAGATATGCACCACTAAAAGCATTTAACTACCGCTCCTGGTTTAGGCTTACAAATACTGATGTTAAGTACTGGACAAATACTGCGACAATAACGGACATCGTCTATACAGTCTGCGGCAAAAAGCTAATGGTGAACCAAGACAGGACTCACGTCAACAACCTAAGCCCAAAAACCCAAAGTGGTTTGTTAAGGAAATAGATAGGAGACATGGTGAAGAAAGTAAAACACAATTATTTTATTTGAAAAAACATTAACATTCCAAACATAAATTTGCAGACCCGAAACCAGCAGTACATTTTACACCATATTGTCCTGCCATGGCACACGTCCAATGTCAGAATCAAAAAACGCTGCAAATTGGTCCCGCATGTGGCCTACTTCAACTGTTGACCGCAGCGGATGATGACGGTAATCAGGCAAAGGGTTGGCAACAGGTTCATCAAGTTCTATGGTGGGTCGCTCCTTAGCCAGAATGAAATTGTGGAGAACCACACAGGCTTTAACTACCTCATCCACTGTCTCCATTTTTAGATTTATTGCAGTTGCTAGAATGCGCCATTTGGACACCATAATCCCAAAGGCACACTCTACTGTTCTGCGTGCCCTGGTTAGTCTGTAGTTGTAGATCCGTTTTGTGCGGTTCAAGTCCCGACTTGAATAGGGCTTCAGGAGATTTTCACTCATCTGAAAGGCCTCATCCCCAACCATTACAAATGGCAGCGGTGGGCCTTGAGTGTAGGGGAGTGGTCGTGGCTGTGGGAAATTAAAATTTTTGCCATAAACACGTCGGCCCATATCAGAGGTTTTAAAAGTCTGTGAATCGTTGCCACGGCCAAAAGCACCAATGTCCACAGCAATGAAGCGACAGTCCGCATCGGCTATTGCCATAAGAACTACAGAAAAATATTTTTTGTAGTTGAAGAACTGTGATCCCGTTCTGGCTGGTTTGGTAATCCGGATGTGCTTCCCATCCACCGCACCCAAACAGTTGGGAAAATCACAAACAGTCCAAAATTTGTCAGCAATTTCTTTCCACATGTCCTCCGTGGGTATGGGTATAAATTCCTCACGGAGAATGGTCCATAAAGCCCGGCAGGTTTCAAAAACAATTCCGGAGAGCGTGGAAATCCCAAGGCGGTACTGGAAATGAAGGGATGACAAGCTCTCTCCAGTTGCAAGAAATCTGTAGTAAGAATAAATAAATTACAAAATAGGCAAAAAAACATCAGACCTGCAAAAAATTTTGGTCAGCTTTTGTTTAGAATTATTACGTACCTTAAGGTAACCAGGAGACGTTCCGCTGGTGGAATGGCTCTACGGAGCTGTGTGTCCTGTCTCCGGATGGCTCCTTGGACACGATCAAGCAAATCCCGGAAAGAGTCTTGTGACATCCTGGTATATTCTGGGAATTTTTCTGGGTTCTCATTGAGCTCGCCATACAGGGTGTGATATGTACCACGGCTCTCCCGCAGTTCTACAATGGGGTGTTGCCAAAACCGCCTACGCCTTGTCCTTCTCTGTCTTTCCCGGTTTCGGTGTTGCTCCCAAGCAAACGCACATGCCAGAAAAATCTTGATGCTCAGATCCAGTTTAAAGTAATAGCTATCCATGTGAAGATCCATCTTCTCACAGGACACAGGAGCAAAATCTGAAGATTTCAGCTGTCCTAGGGTCTATATATAGATTTCACATAATACACGCCCTCTGTAGTCCCATTGGCTGGTTCTTGCATCTAGAATTTTTCTCTGGTGAAATTTTGCGCCATGCGCACAAAAAACGCAAACGCATAGAAAACGCAAGCAAAAGCATGTAAACGCTGTGTTTTAATGACGCATGCGGTAACCGTAAGCGTTTTAAAAACGCTGCGTTTACACGCGTTTTCATGCGTTTTTCGTGTCCTTCCGTTTGCGGATTAAACGCTGCAGATTCAAACGCTAATGTGAAAGTAGCCTAATATGCCAATGTTCTTATATCAATGTTTATAGCACTGTGGCGTGCATTAAAGAAGCTATTAAATAGATTCATACTGGTGTGATCCAAATTCAGGAAACCAACACTTGGCTATTACAGCCACAGATATAGTTATGTCAATATAGATGGTTTCCAGTCTCTTTTGCTGAGCAAAACACGTCCTTGGTGAAGGCGGCCTGCAACCATGCTGATACGTTTATCGTGTGAATATCATATTATCATATCTTATGTATACAATAATGGCATATTAGGAATTTTGAGAGATATACTATCTAATGCCAATAACCTAGCTGTTTGCTGGTTCCGAGGCTACGGAGCTATTAGCCATTTTAAAATGGGATATATTTTAATTGTATACTAATAAAGGTCTAATTTTAGTTGTTTACTAGTGATGAGCGAGTGTACTCGTTGCGCGGGTTTTCCCGAGCACGCTCGGGTGACCTTCGAGTATTTATGACTGCTTGGAGATTTAGTTTTCATCATGGCAGCTGAATGATTTACAGCTACTAGCCAGGCTGAGTACATGTGGGGGTTGCCTGGTTGCTAGGGAATCCTCACATGTAATCAAGCTCGCTAGTAGCTGTAAATCATCCAGCTGCCGCGATGAAAACTAAATCTCCGAGCAGTCATAAATACTCGGAGGTCACCCGAGCGTGCTCAGGGAAAACTTGAGCAACGAGTACACTCGCTAATCACTATTGTTTACTCCAATTGGACTGATCTGTGAATTAGTATTGCTTTTTGTGTTTTATGGACAAAAAATATATTGTTTTATTAACATATCTGTATAAACTACATTTTTATCTACCACATCTAACAAAAACCCTGCAAATGTTTATCCATGTACCTGCATATTTTTTTAGTTCTGAGTTATAAATTTGGTGAGATAGTGTAGCCAATACTAACACCTCTCTTAGCAATAAAAGAACAACCAGGTTTCAAAATCTCCAATAGATCATTGTCTGTGTATTTAATAATATATATAATAATGATATGCACTATAAAATTCCTGACTGTAATTACGAATACATTTAACCATGTACTGTCTATTCTCCTTATATTGTTGGTTGTCATCAAACACATAATTATCCCAGGTTTTACTACAGTGGTATGTAATAGTTTGGGCACCCCTGGTCAAAATTACTGTTATTGTTAACAGTTAAGCAAGTTAAAGATGAAATGATCCCTAAAAGGCCTAAAGTTTAAGATGACACATTTCCGTTGTAAACATTTTAAAATTACAAACAGGAAAATGGGCCGATGCAAAAGTTTGAGCACTGTGCATTGATAATACCTAGTAACACCCACTTTTGAAAGTATCACAGCTTGTAAACGCTTTCTGTGGCCAGCCAATAGTCTTTCTATTTTTGTTTGAGGGATTTTCATCCATTCTTCCTTGGAAAATTCTTCCAGTTCTGTGAGATTCCTAGGTTGTCGTGCATGCACTGCTATTTTGAGGTCTAGTCACAGATTTTCAATGATGTTCAAATCATGGGACTGTTAGGGCTATTGTGAAACCTTCACTTTGTGCCTTTTGAGGTAGTCTATTGTGGATTTTGACGTGTGTTTAAGATCATTATCCATTTGTAGAAGCCATCTTCTTTTTCAACTTCAGCTTTTTAAAGATGGTGTTATGTTTGCATCAAGAATTTGTTGAAATTTCATTAAATCTATTCTTACATCTTTCCTGAAATTCTGTGCCCTTTTTTCCCACACATACCTTTGATCATTGTGGCCAACGAGTTCTATTTTAACCTCATAGGTCCGCGGGACTTGATTCCAAAATGCATCAAGCTTGTTTAGATGGTCCGTTGCATACTTCTCATGCTTAATTTTATGGTGAGGACGAAGAATTCTGATGACTCCGAAGAAACACATTATCCTGGCACGTGCGCTCATCACTAGTACCTAGTAGTCTCTTTTTGATTCAGCCACTCTGCTATAGTTTACATTTGTTGCAGCTGTTTTGTGTGTGATTCCTTTATTTCTTACATAATTAATAATAATAATACTAGGAGCTACTAAGGACATTCAGGGCGAGTGGTGGAGCAATTGCGTTATTTTAGGGTGCCAACAACTGCTGTCAGGTAAGAACAGACCAGGGTCAAATAGGGCTTTTACCAATCTGAACAGGGATCTGTCAGGTTTAGGTATTAGTGTCCCTTGATTGTATGTTACCCATGAGTATGTGCTTGTGCAGTCATAATACAGGGTATTTGCTCACCTTGTTTTTTTCTTGGGCTTTTCTTGTCACCCCTGTCTAGTTCCCAGGTTTGATCCACCATAGAATCATCATTATCTTCATTGTCATTCCTGATTCGGCTAATAGTTGCCTCTGTCTGGGAAATTGCAAGTGCTCCTTGCTCCCCCCATCTGATTCGCACTTCGATATTTGCCTGGGTCAAAATCCTACTACCACTGCCAGTGGCCCTACGAACACGGCTCGTGGATGGCATTAGAATTGTGTTCTCCATCTCCTCCAGCCCCATATAAGTACAAAGACTGACTGTTCATCTTTTATAAAAAATCAACTACAAGAAATAGCTCTTATACAGGATGTTCTTTTGAGAAAATAAAATCGGAATGGAAAAAAGTACAGGCTCTCTATACATGCTTTACTGCTTGGACTTGTCTTGATATACTGGCTTTTTCAGTGCATCTGTCCTTTATCTGTCTATACACATTTGGACCACACAATTAAAGTCTATACACTTTTGTGGACCACACAATTAAGATCATGCCTTTCACCATACTTACCTTTGAGTCCCAGATTTCTTTTGCCAATTTTTTGTTGATCTGTGCAAATTAAATTACAGAGTTTTGGAATTCGTGTGGAAAAGTGAATTTCTGGCAATTTAACTTGAAATCGATCCTTCACGGACTGTTCTGCTCATCTTTACTGCAGACTAATATTTATTACTGTCAGTAAAGTTACTTTGAATTTGGTTTCTGGACAATCTTTAGAAAGAGCTAATGGGATTTGTAATATTTGTTTTATAAGTTGCCAGCTAATCATCTAATTATTTTTACAAATATGTAATTTCAAGTGTTTATTTTCAGAGGTTCATTGACAAAGGTTTACTGAGTGGGAATCCTTCATTGCAGTGTACACAAAAGTTTACATTATTAAAAATTAAGGAGACAAGTTCTTCAAATGTACTATGTCTACACGGGTGCATTATGGTATTGCTGCAGTTTTGAAACAGGTTAATATCGGGTTATCCGAGAATTACAAGTTGATGACTTATCCTTAAGATTGGCATTAGATATCAAATCAGTGGCTGTCCAGCATCCAGCAACCTCACTCATTTTCTGTTATTTACTTCAGCTTTTATCTGCCGGGCAGTGCACTTTATTTCCTATTTACTTGAATAAGGAGCATGGTGCAATGCCCAGCAGCAGACACTGAACAATGTGCGAGACGGTTGTGTTCCAACCTATACATTGCTTATATTGAGAAACCATCAGAGCAGACAACACATGATCGGTGGCGGTGCTGGGTGTCAGAACCACAACAATCTGATATGGGTGACCTATCCTAAGAATTGGAGATAAATATTTATGTCCTGGAGAAAGAAAGAAAGAAATAAAGAAGGAAAGAAAGACAGAAAGAAAGAAAGAAAGAAAGAAAGACAGAAAGACAGAAAGAAAGACAGAAAGAAAGAAAGACAGACAGAAAGAAAGAAAGAAAAAAAGAAAGCCATAAAGAAAAAAAGAAAGAAAGAAAGACAGACAGAAAGAAAGAAAGACAGAAAGAAAGAAAGAAAGAAAGAATAACATGTGATCCATCGGGATCTGTGGAAGCGCTGTGTGCGCAAAACAGCTGTCATCCTGTGATCAACATGTTCTCCCTGTCCATATCGCACATGTCCTAATAAAGACTAATCTATTTTATCGGGCTTGGTGAGTGCAAACCCTTTTTTTTCTCCTTTTTTTCTGGATCTCATGTGTTTTCTAGCCTGACTGTTAAATATTCCCCTGGGCACAAGATGTATACGGTTGTAAAATCTAAGTATGTTTTAAGGTTACAAGTTATTAATGCCTTTCATCTCAGAAGCACTTACCCTAATAAAAACAAGCATTAATTTTAGAAGATTTTAAAGTATATAAGTTGCAACTTAATGAACCTGTTTATACGTTAACACTTTATTAGCAGTTGATTATTGACATGGTATAATAAGAACCCCTACAACAATATTTACTAGAGAACTATCTCTTATTTATATGATTTATTGCTATTTATATGATTTATTGCTATTTAGCAACACAAACTTAGTTTTTTTTTGCTGTGGGGTGCAGAAATTTTCCTTGACTGACAACAATGTATCCCATAGAATGTAAGTCCGCAAGGACAGGGTCCGCTCCCCTCTGTACCAGTTCGTCACTGTAAACCTGTTTACTGTAAATGATATCTATAACTCTGTATGTAACCCCTTTCTCATGTACAGCACCATGGAATTAATGGTGCTATATAAATAAATAATAATAATAATAATAATAATAATGTGAAGGCAGATCCATATATACTTTATGTTGTTTAATAAAATATTCCATGTTAACTAAAAATTCCAAGTGGGGAGAAATTGTATAAACCGCAATTGTGATATTGTTTTTTTGGGAATTATTTTAAATGGGTACATTGTGTGGTAAAAATGACCTTCCATTATGACTTGGGAACACAGCTATAGTAGGAATTAAAACTTAACCTTTAATCTGTACAAGGTAAAATAGTAATAAACAATAACAAACAATGTCACCCCAAACAAAACAAACTATAATGGTATTAAATGATATGACTTGTAAAGTAAAATATCACTTATGGGTGATACCAAGATAGAATATAGGTGAGACCAGTAGTAGCGAATATACTGTCCCACACTGTAAAGGTACCTCTGGTTATTAACACAGGCCCATAGGTGCTAGAGAGTGTTAAATAAGGTAACCCTGTATGTATGGGTATTGGCAGGTACCAAAAAAATGGTAAAAATCAGTATTAAAACAATAAAAGACCTGACAAATTTCAGTTGGTGGATAATGAATCTATAATATATGAAAGTTTAAGTGTAATCATTACATTATGGTAAATAATGAAATTTAACACTATATGCTAATTTTTTGAGAAGGACCTGTATATATATAATTTGAGTCATTAACTCTATACCTGCCCTATTTGGGTCATAGACTCATAATATATCTGGCTATAAGCTGAACACAACAGCTCTGAAAACTAGGTCTGTAAACATATTCTGCATAATCTATATATTTTGTTTAAACAGACTTAGAACACAATCCATTTATACAATAAGAGGACATTTTATCCCCTAAAGGACAAGGGGCCTAAGCGCAAATATACCTTACTAGATACCACATATGTGTATTTTTATTATCTTAATTCTTAATGGGGGAAAAGGTTATGATTTCAACTGATGCTTTTTTTTTTTTTTTCTTTTAATTATTTTTAACTTTTTACTGTATTTGTCTGTCCCTTTAAGGGACTTGAACATGCGATTGTCTGATTGCTTGTGCTATATGCAGCAATGCCACCACATGTATTGTAAAAATCACTGTCTTCTTTGAAGGCCGGCCACAGGCAGGGTTTCAAGGCAGCTCTCTAATGACAAGCATGATGGTCTTCAGCAAATGCCCAACTGGGATCACGTCACGGGTATGCCAATGCATATAACATGCAGCCATTACCTGCCAGGCATGGAGTGAGCCGGCCCCGTGAGCACCGCTTCCAACGTGTGCTGTACATGTACGGAGGTTGCTGTGAAAGAGTTAAAGGGAGTTCGTCAGACCAAACTGACAGTATAAGCTAAACAAAAGACCTAAAAGATAAAGGGATCATTTGGACTTTGGAAAAGCAGGCGTTGTCAATCACCAGTGAGGGAGGTGGCACATTCAAACTCCTTGTGCGGAAGGGTGCCCTGAACCTTTTGGCCATATTAAGGGTGCATAGAGCACTGCAATTAGAATATTTGACTACATTTCAGTTTCCGAAGAAATGAGGCAGTGATTAAAACACTAAAGGTGCAATTTTTAAAGGGGCTATATTGCCTACAAGGCTGTGTACTTAGCTGATACTGTCAGCTTGGGCTAACAGATTTTTATTATAATCTACTGTAGTTGCACTAAATTTCTTCCCTCAACTGGTGTTTTTTTTATCATTTCTCCATCTATGATGGTCAAACGTTCTTCTTCAAAGTGTCTGTTAATTAAAATAGGGGCTATCCAGAAAAGAATTTGGATATCATACTGTCTTGGAAACTATATCGCCCATCGTGCATCGTTAATATAACTTCATTAAATGACATGAATCTTGGGCGTCTTGTTTTTTCGGTGACTGGTTTGCACAAAAACGTGGAGGGAACCATCCATGCCATAAAGTGGGAAGGTAGTGGCTTTATAGCATTATTAGTGAGATGCCATCTTCATTGTTTACAATATGTCCAAACTTTTCTGATCATTTTCAGCTGCAACCGCAGGACATGAAGCAGTTTCAGTATGGCACTGTGCAAAAGTTTTAGGTAGATATGGAAAGAATGCAGCAAAGTAAGAATGCTTTAAAAAATATGTGTTAATAGTTTATTTATATCAATTAAAAAATTCAAACTGAATAAACGAAAAATAATAATAATAATAATTTTTATTTATATAGCGCCAAAATATTCCGCAGCGCTTTACAACTTATAGAGGGGACTTGTACAGACAAAAAGAAATCTAAATCAAATCAATATTTGTTGTGATCACCATGAATGTGTTGATCGATTTGCAGAAGATCACGGAGTTGAATTTCCTGAAATTCGCTGTTTTACAGAAATTCTAACATTTTTTACATTTGTTTTGCGGTTTGCAAAAAATTTTTTTCCCACACTGTTAATCCCTTTAACCCCAGAGGTATTTTCGTTTTTGTGTTTTTTGCTCCCCTCCTTCCCAGAGCCATAACTTTTTTATTTTTCCATCAATATGGCCATGTGAGGGCTTGTTTTTTGTGGGACAAGTTGTACTATTGAACGACACCATTGGTTTTACCATGTCATGTTCTAGAAAACAGGAAAAAAATTCCAAGTGCGGTGAAATAGAAAAAAAGTGCAATGCCACACTTGTTTTTTTGCTTTGCTTTTTTACTGCGTTCACTAAATGCTAAATCCTGCCATTATGATTGTCCAGGTCATTATGAGTTCATAGACACCAAACATGTCTAGGTTCTTTGTTATCTAAGTGATTAAAAAAAATTCCAAACTTTGTTTAAAAAAAATTGCGCCATTTTCTGATTCCCATAGCGTCTCCATTTTTTGTGATCTGTGGTTGAGTGAGGACTTACTTTTTGTGTGCCGAGCTGACATTTTTAATTATGCCATTTTGGTGCAGATCGCCCGTTATTTGATCGCCCGTTATTGCATTTTAATGCAGTGTTGCGGTGACCAAAAAACTTAATTCTGGCATTTTTACTTTTTTCTCGCTGCACAGTTTAACGATCAGGTTAATCCTTTTTTTATTGATAGATCGGGCGATTCTGAATGCGGCAATACCAAACGTTTGTTTTTTTATTGTTTTATTTTGAATGGGGTGAAAGGGGGGTGATTTTAACTTTTATGTTTTTTTATTTTTTCTTATATTTTTGAAAACATTTTTTTTACTTCTTGCATGCTTCAATAGTCTCCATGGGAGACTAGAAGCTGCCATAACGTGATCGGCTCGGCTACATACAGGATGATTAGTTCGCCTGTATGTAGCAGAATTGCTCACTTGCTATGATCGCTGACCACTGGGCGGTGCTCACAGCAAGCTGGCAGTGACAACCATAGAGGTCTCCTGGAGACCTCTGGTTGTCATGCCAACCCATCGGTCACCCGCAATCAAGTGACGGGGGTCACCAGTGGGCGTATTTCCGGCACAATTGCAGAAAGCACATGTTAAATGCCACTTTCAGCATTTGACAGCGGCATTTAGGGGTTAATAGCCGTGGGTGGATCACAATTCTACCAACGGCTGTTTCGGGCACTTGTCAGCTGTTCAAAACAGCTGTTCTGTGGTGTTAGCGCTGCAGACAACATCAGACACTAATGGCAGCAATGGAGTCTCAACACTGGACTCAGGAAGGGTGAATAAAGCACAGTTTTTTTTAAACCAAACTGTAGCTGAGGATAAGTTTTTTTTAAATCATAAAATTTTTTTAATAGTACAAACCAAGAGTAATTGTGTCTTTGGGTCAGTTTTTAAACTTGAAAAACTACCCTTTTAAATGATATTCTGGTTTATAAAGAGAGAGTTGCAAGAACGGACGAGTGGGTGAATCTGGGACTCTTGTGTAATTAGAGTGGTGGTTGAGCATGCTCGTTACTACTCTACTTACAGTCTATGAGACTATAGGAGATAGCCAAGCATTGTTGTTGGCTGTCTTCACCAGTCCCACAGACAGTGATTGGAATGATATCACTTATGCTCAACTACAGCTCCATTCTCATAGTGGATATAAGAGCCTCTCATTCGGGCAATCATTGGGGTTCCTGTTATCAAACCACCACAAAGTTAATAATTATAAACTCTTCAATGGATAGTTAAAAATTGTGAGAACTCTGAATGCACCTTTTCACATTTTTTGGATAAAACCTAAATATACTTTGGATTCTGAACTTTGTACGTTTTCTAATAAATTTACAATACATAGTAGATCACAATTTTTTTGACTTTTTAACCTTAAGAACAGCAGTGACATTTCATTAATCAATTATGAATGAATGCACTCAGCTTATTATGGTTGCCAATATACGAGCAATTTATAACAGATTTGTGCTTAATTGTAGCTTTAGCATGTGTAGTGTACTATCCCATTGAGCAGACAATGACAGTGTTTACTGCCAAGAAATTCAGCTCATAATTAAGCAATACATAACTTTGATTCCATACTCTGCTGGAGGCTGGATTTTGGCTTCTTACTTCGATTCTCGGGGTCACTAGTTTAAGCTCCCACACTGGCTTCACAGTGCAGCTTAATTAAAGCTGGGAGGTTTCATTGCGCACATAGATGTTCTTCTTGCATTTTATAACCATAATCACCATATCTCAATTTGTAGTACAGAAACCTCCATAAGCTGTGGTTTGTAATGAAGTGCTGTGTACATACCAACATAACTAACATAGCCTATTGATGCTAATATTCTTTAGAACAATATGAATATTCATAAAATGCTGAATGAATGCAAAATGTACTCTACTACGATTAAAAGTGTTGTAGGATAGCAAACTGGACTTTTTATTATTATTATTATTATTATTATTATTATTTATTATAGCGCCATTTATTCCATGGCGCTTTACATGTGAGGAGGGGGTATATATAATAAAACAAGTACAGTAATCTTAAACAATACAAGTCACGACTGGTACAGGAGGAGAGAGAACCCTGCCCGCGAGGGCTCACAGGGATGGTTGAGGATACAGTAGGCGATGGTAGAGCTTGTCATGCAGTGGTTTGGTCAATCTGTAGTTACTGCAGGTTGTAGGCTTGTCTGAAGAGGTAGGTCTTCAGGTTCTTTTTGAAGGTTTCCATGGTAGCCGAGAGTCTGATATGTTGTGGTAGAGAGTTCCAGAGTAGTGGTGATGCATTGGAGAAACTTTGTATGCGATTATGGGAAGAGGAGAAAAGAAGGGAGTAGAGAAGGAGATCTTGTGAGGATCAGAAGTTGCGTGCAAGTAACTACCGGGAGACGAGGTCACAGATGTATGGAGGACATAGATTGTGGATGGCTTTGTATGTCATGGTTAGGGTTTTGAATTGGAGTCTTTGGGTAATGGGGAGCCAGTGCAGGGATTGACAGAGGGTAGAGGACGGGGAATAGTGGGGGACAGGTGGATTAGTTGGGCAGCAGAATTTAGAATAGATTGGACGTATGTGAGAGTGTTAGAGGGGAGACAACAGAGCAGGAGGTTGCAGTAGTCAAGGTGGGAGATGATAAGGGCATGGACTAGGGTTTTTGCAGATTCTTGGTTGAGGAATGTATGGATCTGGGAAATATTTTTAAGTTGAAGTCAGCAGGAAGTGGAAAGGGCTTGGATATGTGGTTTGAAGGAGAGATCAGTGTCAAAGATTACCCCGAGGCAGCGAGCTTGTGGGACTGGGGAGAGTGCGCAGCCATTTAATTTAATGCATAGGGGTGTTGGGGAAAGATGATGAATTCTATTTTGTCCATATTAACTTTTAGAAATCTAGGAGAGAAGAATAAAATAGCATTGTGGGATTGACATTGTTGGATTCTGATTAGTAGGGAGGTGATATCAGGTCCAGAGATGTAGATCTGTGTGTCATCAGCATAGAGGTGATACTGAAAGCCATGAGATTCTATGAGCTGTCCGAGGCCGAAGGTGTAAATGGAGAAGAGCAGAGACCCTAGGACTGAACCTTGCGGGACTCCAACAGATAAAGGCGAGGTGAGGAGGTGGTGTGCGAGTGGGAGATGCAGAATGTCCAGTCTGTTAGGTATGACAAGATCCAAGATAGGGCCAAGTCAGTGATGCCAAGAAATGAGAGGGTCTGTAATAATAGGGAATAGTCCACTGTGTCAAAGGCAGCGGACAGGTCTAGGAGGAGGAGGCCAGAGTAGTGTCGCTTGGCTTTGGTGGTTAATAGGTCATTGGTGACTTTAGTTAGGGCAGTTTCAGTGGAGTGATGTGGCAGGAAGCCAAATTGTAGGCAGTCGAAGAGGAAGCAAGAAAAGAGGTGGGAGGACAGTTCAAAATGGACGTGTTGTTCCAGTAGTTTTGAGGCATAGGGGAGAAGTGATATGGGGTGATAGCAAGATGCAGAGAATGGGTCAAGAGAGGGCTTTTTGAGGATAGGTGTGATTGAGGCATGTTTAAAACTTGAGGGGGAAACACCAGTTGTTAGTGATAGGTTGAAGAGATGGGTTAGAGTTGAGATTAAGACTGTGGTGAGGTTTGGGATGAAGTGGGATGGGATTGGGTCAAGTGCACAGGTGGTGAGATGTAGTCTTGAGAGTAGAGTGGAGAGTCGATCTTCTGTAATGGTGGAGAAGTTGGTTTTGGAGATGGAGGTCTGATCAGTTAGGAGGAAGGGCTCTGGGGGTTGTTGACCAAAACTGTTTCTGATGTTATCAATCTTCTGCTTGAAAATGAGGCAAAATTTTTGGCTGAGATGAGTGGACAGGGAGGGGGTGCTGGGGGATGGAGGAGAGAATTGAAAGTGTTGAATAACTGTTTGGAGTTGTGAGACAGGGAGGATATGAGAGATGAGAAATAGGTTTGTTTTGCTGCAGCGAATGTGGCCTTGAAAGTAGTGAGGGACTGTTTGAATGCAATGAAGTGCTTGTTGTAGTGGTATCTTTTCTATCTCCGCTCAGCAACCCTGGTAGCCCATCTCAGTTCTTTGGTCAGGCTGGTGTGCCAGGGATGTCTGTTGATTTTGCGAGCTTTGGTATGTGTGAAGGGGCAACCGATTCCAGAGCTACAGCTATTGTGGTCTTATGTAGAGCGGCAGCGGAATCTGCATTGTGTGTGTAGGGAACTTATGTCTGTAAGAGGGAAAAGGGATTCAGACAGTGAGTGTAGATTGAGGTGTTTAAGATTTCTGTGAGGGTGAGCAAGTTTGTGGGGTGGGCATTGTGGACAAGGCATGGAGAGGGAAGAGAATGTAGGTAGGTTGTGGTCAGAAAGAGGTAGAGGTGAGTTAGAGAGGTTAGATAGGGGGCAGAGGCAGGTGAAGGTGAGGTCCAATGTGTGGCCATCTTTGTGAGTGTCTGCAGAAGACCAATGATTGAGGCCGAAGGAGGAAGTGAGAGATAGGAGTTTAGTGGCAGCTGAGAAGGAAGTGTCAATGGGGATGTTGAAGTCACCCATGTTGATAGTGGGGATGTCAGCAGAAAGAAAATGAAGTAGCCAGGTGGTGAAATGGTTGAAGAAGGTGGTGGCTGGCCCTGGGGGCTGTAAATGACAGCCAGTTGAAGGTTGGAGGGGGAATTGATGCGCACAGAGTGTGCCTCAAAGGAAGGGAGAGTAACAGAGGGTGGCAGTGGGATTGGGGTGAAGGAGCAGTTATCTGACAGGAAAACCAACTCCTCCACCATGCTTGCTGCTTCGGCAGGGTGTGTGGGAAAGGTGGAATCCACCATACGAGAGTGAAGCAGGAGAGGCTGTGTCAGAGGGGGTGAGCCAGGTTTCAGTGATGGCGAGGAAGGAAAGTTTGTGAGATCATGGATGTAGGAAAGTTTGTTGCAGAGTTAGCATTCCATAGAGCAGTGGGAGTGGCCTATGCTCATCTTGGTCAGATAATTAGGAGTGAGCCAGTTGTATATGATCAAGGCAGAGTAAACAAAGTCATTGGGGGTATTGCAGGGGACAGTTGTAAAGCATACCAAGTTTTTGCAAGAGGCTGAGACAGGAAAGATCAATGTGGAAATGCTGGATGAGGTACCTGTAGGGAGAATAGATAACTGCACATGCTGATTGGAGTGCAATGGTGTCAGATGGTAGGGTACAGTCTGTATGCATCATTCTGGATTAATTCTCATATTTAATGTCCACACTAATCTTTTGGAGGTTGGTTAAAGCGGTTGTTACTTTTCTCCGAAATTTGTTTTGCAATTTCTGTTATTGGATAGCAGCTCCACTCATTTCGAAACAAATTTTAATACATATTTCACTTATAATATATATTATAAATTTCCCCTGGCTTTGGAGGTGTATGTTGACTTACTTACCTAGCAAGCTTCAAATGTATTTTATAAACATATTTTTATGGACTCCTCTTCATTTTTTTAGATTTAGCTGAGGCATTATAGAAAAGCCATATAGATATGATGCCACATCCAGTGGAGCAACTGTGACAAAGTAAAACAGAAAAGAATAGTGAGTGCAGACAAAGAAAATATTTTGGGATGGATAACATTTTGAAAATAGACCAAGGATGCTGCAAAAAGTACAATCTAATTACTATACTAAGGAAAAAGATTCACATATAAAGAAACCTGTGCAAAAACATACATAACAAATTTAATTAATGAAAACAAAAAATAACGCAGGTAGAGGAATACAGTAAGTGAGAAAATGGTGAAAGGTGCCAGAAGAAAATTCACTGAAATATAATTCAAGGTAGTTTATTAGGGTGGCATGAATGCCATGCATTTTGGGGGGAGAGCCATCATGCAAGCACACCTATTTGCTAGTTTGGGACAGAAGGGGAAAATTCAGCCCCAAAACACATTACATTTGAGCGACCCTAATGCACTACTTTGTGTTATATTTGAGCGAATTTGCTTCTGGTGCCCCTCAGGATCCCCTCACTTATATCTCTACTTCCATTTTACCATAATCAAACCTACTTTAGATTTTGGAGAGGGAGAGGCCTAGCATCTTGTTGATATCCTTAAAGGTGCACCCAGCATAATGAAATGAGAGAATTTGTTTTCGTTTCACTGCTATATTGCTTTTTAGCTTTGTTGCCCAATGAAGAGCTATTCTCTCTTTTATTGCTCCATTTCTAAAAACTACAAAATAAAGCACAAATTAAAAATACACAAATAAAACCCCCTATGTGGTTAAATGAATTAACACACATATTCCTACTTGTAGAAAATCCTCAACTACAGTATAACATTTCAAATGCCAAGTTAATAAACAAAACGGCGCAATAGTGAAGCAATAACAAGAATAAAAAAAACATTAATTTATAAATATTAAATACGGCACAAGAAGTACAGATCAAAAACTAACAATGCATATATCCAAATAACAAACATAATAAATAAAGAATCATAAACTGATACTGCCAAGAGGAAGAGGTCAGCAAATGAAGGGAAAGGGTGACGTGCATGTTTTACGATGCTTCCTGCATTTCCTGACCCTCCTCACCCTGAGTAACATGAGTAACAGTTTATGATTATTTATTACTAGATGGAGGCCCGATGCTATCGCATCGGGAAGGCAGTAATGTCATGATGGGGGCAGGCTTTGCAGCATTGACAATCTCTCCCCCCATGTGCTCACCCACCTATCCACTCTTTCTTTCCCCATGTGCTGACTTCTCCTCTGTGCTCTCTTCTTTGACCTGTCTACCCCATGTGCTATCCCCCTTGTCTGCTGTCACTCTCTTTCCTGTACTGTTTTCTCCCCTCATGTACTGTCCCATTTGAGCTGTCTCCCCCCTGTGCTCTGTGAAAATGCCTTCTTAGCTAACCTCATACACTTTGAAGTTGTAGACTTGGTGGTGTAGTGTGCTGGTTCCAATGGGTCATCTTGTGAGGATGGTATTGCTGTTAAGACTGCAGATTTCTGTTTGCAGCACTGTTGTTGCCTAATGGCATCCTGTGATAATCTAATGACTTTTGCATCAGGGGACTCATGTGTTTGACACCTACGCTTATATGCATTGTTTTTGTCTCAGCAATGCTGTTGCTCTTCTAGAGTCTCATTTGCTCATTGTTGTCTTCGACGTTGTGTCTTTGCTGCTTTCCTTTCATTGTCATTGGCGTACTTTTTAGGAGGAGCCATGTTGGAGTTGATCTTTACTTTTTAAAGGGGTTTTCCCACAAACGTAAGTTCATTTAAAAAATTGTCTGTGTCTGACCATATACAGAACATACCACAGCTCCTGGGCAGAGGAGGAAGCAAAAGACAATACTGACATTACAGCAGGAGATCGCAGAGGATACATTTTGTGAGGTAAAATATTGTTTAAAAACAGTCAGTGAAATATTTTACCTGACAAAAGAAATCCTATGTCATCCCCTGCTGTAATATCAGTATTGTCTTTTGCTTCCTCCCCTGCCCAGGAGATGTGGTATGCTCCATACACGGTCAGACACAGACAATTTTTAAAATGAACTTTCGTTCGTGGGAAAACCCCTTTAATTTGACCAGCTTCTTCTACCTGTAGACACTTCGCACATCTGCCACCGGAATCAGCCAAATGATTGACTGCTCCTGCGCGGAATTCATGCAGGTGCAGCAAATCAGACCGCCGCCATCTTTGTGCAGACAGATAGTGGCGATCACATTAAGACTGCACACGCACTTTTCTTGTACAAAGATGGCAGCGGTCACTGAATCATTTGGCTGATCCCAGAGGTGGCAGATTCGCGACGGTGTTCCGCTGGTGGTACCACGCAAGAGGCTGCCTACGGCATAAACAGTGTGTGTGTGTTTATGTGTGTGGTGCATACGGCCATTACAGTGTGTGTTTGTGTGTGTGTGGTGCGTATGGCGTATACAGTGTGTGTGTGTGGTGCGACAGTGTTCCGCTGGTGGTACCACGCAGGAAGCTGGTACCACCAGCAATATCCATATTGAGACACCCATCACTTAAATACTACTTAGACAACACAAGGTGAGGGTAACACAGTGTGGTAATACTTTATTGGATCAACAGCAGGAAATAACATATAGTACTGTCCCAGCAAATACACAAGATGGTGCAAATTACAGAGTCTCACCCTTCCTCTGGCTCACCAGGAACTAGAACATCTGCAACTTCAGGGTTTCCACAGCCAACTACCCCAACTAGCGGTGCCTTGCTTTGCGAGCACCCACAGAGAGGAGGTAGCGGCAAACTTAGGAAGCTGACAGAATATATTGAGGCATGTGGCCCGGTGACCTAATTGTCCCAACCTGGGTTCTCCAGATGTCTTTGAGGTTTCAGTGATGGACAATCGAGCAGATCTCCTTAGCAGATGTCCTGTAGAGCAGGGGTGTCAAACTGCATTCCTCGAGGGCCTCAAACCATGCGTGTTTTCAAGATTTCCTTCTCATTGCACAAGGTGCTGGAATCATTCTGTGCAGGTGATTTAATGATCACCTGTGCAATACAAGGAAATCCTGAAAACATGACCTGTTTGCAGCCCTTGAGGAATGCAGTTTGACACCCCTGCTGTAGAGTCTCTCCGGAAACAGAGGCAGATCTTCCTTTTATATTGCACCAAAAAAAAAGTGAGATCTAAGAGCTAGCCTTCTATAAATGTAGACATAGTTTGGGGATGCATTCGTGCAGGGGTGCATTCGTGCACTACTTTTCGTGTACTTTTATTCAAAGTATTTTTTTCTAAGTATTTGGCAGTTATAACATGGCAGTTAGACAGGGCAGGAGACAGGTAAGACAATCTAAACCTAATCCCTATTCATTTGAAACAGAACAAATACTCACCATATGTATCTGTATAATCTATATCCTGGATGCTGCATTAACTCACATTCACCGCCCTTGCATAAACTCTTTACACTCCATCCATATCGGCCCCTCTGTCCTTGCCTTTCCTATGTATAGCACTCATGCTCTGTTCACATTGCTTAACAGCGCAGATCCATTTAGTCCCACCATCCAACACAAGAAACGCTCTCACAAATCACTTAACCATCTGCTCACTCTTTCTATCCTCCTTCTCCTAGTCGCTGGAGACATCTCTCCCAACCCCGGCCCCCCATGTTATAGCCAGTCAAACCTCCCAACTGCTAAACCCAGAAACCCCTCTAACCTTATTAATATTCCCTGCATACTTTCTGTCTCTTTCAATTGTGCCCTTTGGAATTCT
This sequence comes from Ranitomeya variabilis, assembly GCF_051348905.1. Taxonomy (NCBI): domain Eukaryota; kingdom Metazoa; phylum Chordata; class Amphibia; order Anura; family Dendrobatidae; genus Ranitomeya; species Ranitomeya variabilis. The sequence goes on along the minus strand of NC_135232.1, from coordinate 137,865,785 downwards.
TGCTCTGTGTGTAATAAACTCTCCTTCATTCATGACTTTTTCCTTTCTAACGCTCTTAATCTCCTGGCTCTTATTGAAACCTGGATCCAGCAGTCAGACACCACCGCTGCTGCTGCTCTTTCATATGGTGGACTACACTTTTCTCATACCCCAAGATCAGACAACAGAGCAGGTGGAGGCGTTGGTCTGCTCCTTTCACCCAAATGTACCTAACAAGTTATCCCCCAAGTACCCTCACTTGTATTCCCTTCCTTTGAGGTCCATGCTGTCTGACTCTACTTCCCCTTCTCCATGCGAGTGGCGGTGGTGTATCGTCCCCCCAGCCCCTCTCATCAGTTCCTGGATCACTTTGCCACCTGGCTTCCACACTTTCTGTCCTCTGACACCCTCACCCTTATCATGGGTGATTTCAACATCCCCATTGCTTATCCCCTCTCCCCATCTGCTTCTCACCTTTTATCTCTAACCTCCTCTTTCGGCCTCTCGCAGCATACTAACTCTCCAATGCATGAAGATGGAAACTCCCTTGACTTGGTCTTCTCCCGGCTTTGCTCAGTGGATGATTTCACAAACTCCCCTCTCCCGCTCTCTGACCACAACCTTCTTTCATTCTCTATCAAGAACTGCCATCCCGCTCAGGTCACCCCCACTTTCCACACTTATAGAAACATACAGGCCATTAACACCCAGAAACTTATGAAGAACTTGCAGTCCTCATTGGCCCCAATCTTCTCCATCTCATGTCCTGATTCTGCTCTGAAGCATTACAATGAAACCCTGCAAAGTGCCCTGGATGAAGCTGCACCTGCTATACTTAGAACAACTCGGCACAGACGGCGACAACCGTGGCACACGCTGCAAACACGTTTCCTGCAGCGGTGCTCCAGGTGCGCCGAACGTCTGTGGAGAAAATCTAATCTACCCGAAGATTTCATCCATTATAAGTTCATGCTAAAGACATACAACTCTGCCCTTCACCTCTCCAAACAAACCTATTTCAACACCCTCATCACCTCACTGTCAAATAACCCTAAACGTCTCTTTGACACTTTCCAGTCCCTACTCAACCCAAGAGAGCAGGCCCCAACCACAGATCTCCGCGCTGACGATCTGGCCAATTACTTCAAAGAAAAAATTGACCACATTCGACAGGAAATCATCTCCCAATCTCTTCATACCATGCACTGTCCTCCCTCCCCCACTGCATCTAGTTCACTCTTTGACTTTGAACCAGTTACAGAAGAAGTAAGCAGGCTCCTTGCATCTTCTCGCCCGACCACTTGCACCAGTGACCCCATTCCGTCACATCTCCTCCAGTCCCTTTCCCCGGCTGTCACCTCTCACCTAACAAAAATATTCAACCTTTCCCTCACTTCCGGTATTTTTCCCTCCTCATTTAAGCATGCCATCATACATCCATTACTTAAAAAACCCTCCCTCGACCAAAATTGTGCCGCTAATTATAGACCTGTCTCTAATCTTCCCTTCATCTCTAAACTCCTCGAACGCCTGGTCCACTCCCATCTTACCCGCTATCTCTCAGATAACTCTCTTCTCGACCCTCTTCAATCTGGCTTCCACTCTTTACACTCTACTGAAACTGCCCTCACTAAAGTCTCTAATGACCTACTAACAGCTAAATCTAATGGTCACTACTCCATGCTAATTCTCTTGGATCTCTCTGCAGCATTCGACACTGTGGATCATCAGCTCCTCCTCACTATGCTACACTCCATCGGCCTCAAGGACATCGTTCTCTCTTGGTTCTCCTTCTATCTCTCTGACCGATCCTTCACTGTATGTTTTGCTGGTTCCTCCTCCTCTCACCTTCCCCTTACTGTTGGGGTTCCTCAAGGATCAGTCCTAGGCCCCCTCCTCTTCTCTTTGTATACTGCCCCTATTGGACATACAATTAGTAGATTTCGTTTCCAGTACCATCTCTATGCTGACGACACCCAATTGTACACCTCTTCTCCTGTTATCACGCCGACCTTTTTAGAAAACACCAGTGATTGTCTTACCGCTGTCTCTAACATCATGTCCTCCCTCTATCTGAAACTGAACCTGTCAAAAACTGAACTCCTCGTGTTCTCTCCCTCTACTACCCTGCCTTTGCCTGACATTGCCATCTCCGTGTGTGGTTCGACCATTACTCCAAAGCAACATGCCCGCTGCCTTGGGGTCATCCTTGATTCCGAGCTTTCATTCACCCCCCACATCCGATCACTGGCTCGCTCTTCTTATCTGCATCTCAAAAACATTTCTAGAATTTGCCCTTTTCTTACTTTCGACTCTGCAAAAAATCTTACTGTCTCACTTATTCATTCTTGTCTGGACTATTGTAACTCTCTACTAATCGGCCTCCCTCTTACCAAACTCTCCCCGCTCCAATCTGTCCTGAATGCTGCTGCCAGAATCATATTCCTCACCAACCGTTACACCGATGCCTCTACCTTGTGCCAGTCATTACATTGGCTACCCATCCACTCCAGAATCCAGTACAAAACTACTACCCTCATCCACAAAGCACTCCATGGCTCAGCACCACCCTAAATCTCCTCTCTGGTCTCAGTCTACCACCCTACCTGTGCCCTCTGTTCCGCTAATGACCTCAGGTTAGCATCCTCAATAATCAGAACCTCCCACTCCCGTCTCCAAGACTTTACACGTGCTGCGCCGACTCTTTGGAATGCATTATCTAGGTTAATACGATTAATCCCCGATCCCCACAGTTTTAAGCGTGCCCTAAAAACTCATTTGTTCAGACTGGCCTACCGCCTCAATGCATTAACCTAACCATCCCTGTGTGGCCCATTCAAAAAAAAAAAAAAAAAAACGTAATCAGGTTCCTCTCATTATGTTCTCATACACTTTATGCAGTTAATAGCACTCTATGTCTGTACTGCTACATACTTAGGCAGTTAACTGGTTCATGCAGCGTTACATGAACACCCGAGCCTTACACTATGGCTGGTTCAAATAACTAAAGCAATTGTTACCATCCACCTCTCGTGTCTCCCCTTTTCCTCATAGTTTGTAAGCTTGCGAGCAGGGCCCTCATTCCTACTGGTATCTGTTTTGAACTGAGATTTCTATTATGCTGTAATGTCTATTGTCTGTACAAGTCCCCTCTATAATTTGTAAAGCGCTGCGGAATATGTTGGCGCTATATAAATAAAAATTATTATTATATTATTATTGTTGCACAGGTCATTCTTCCATAAGATTGTTGGAAGGTGGGAGGAGGTAATCCCTCATTGTGTGAGTGTTCAATTAACCTGCATATTTTGATTTCCAAGATTTGTAGGATAATAAACTGCAGGGCTGATACAATGGGTAATCAACAGGCACTCAACATAATAAACATTGATTGCTCAAGTAACCTGCTTCTTCCTCCAAGGTTATTAGAATAATAAACTGCAGGGGCTGATACAATAGTAATTAGTAGGCATCCAACAAATTAACATACAAGTCAACATACAACAAAGAGTCAACGTGCAGGCTCATATGAACAATAGCTCATGTTTCTTGACCGACTGAATAATATGTCTGGCCTAATTAAGAATAAATGCTGTGTTGTCACAAAGGGGTTGTCTGATACTTATAATGGCCTTTATTATTTTATAATTTTAAGCTCTAATCGCTTGTTTTATATAATTCCCTACCTTTCCTCCTATACAGCTAATCCTTATATGTGCTTTCTTTCTTTAATACCGGTGATGTCTCATTTGATGGAAGCCACAAACAGAACATCACAGGAGGCTAGCCCTGCAGTCACTTCTCTGCAACTATTATCTTTTACCCTGGAACAGGACATCATCAGGATGCAGCGGTGCAGTCACTTACCACAACTTCTGTCACCGCCATCGCTTGAAAACTTCCTATTTCATGGGAATGATGTAAAAGCGATCACAGTTTCTGTTCCCAGCACCCCCATCTTCAGAAACAATGCTGTCAGGGATAGTGGTGACAGAAGCTGTGGTAAGTAACTATAGCGCTGTCCCTAATGACATCCTGTTCCAGGGTAATTAATAGCAGTTTCGGAGATGTGAATATAGGTGCATCCTCCATTGATATTTCATCTAAGATTCCCCTTAGAAAATGTTAACTGAAGTAAAGAAAAAAACACATTTAGGGATCATCTGTATAGGAAAAATGGGAGGAAATGTTATAATAAAGTAAATTGTGAATTAATAATAATAATAATAATAATAATAATAATAATCTTTATTTATATAGCGCCAACATATTCCGCAGCGCTTTACAGTTTAACAGCTTCAAACACAACAGTCATAAGTAACAATGTTAACAATACAATAATTAAAGCAACACAAGACGACCCTGCTCGTGAGAGCTTACAATCTACAATGAGGTGGGGAGATACAAAGTACAGGTGTGTATTTACAATGATGTATTTACAATGATGGTCCAGCCATCTTCAGGGAGTGGGGGATAGATGGAAGTAGTGAATGGGCTACACACAAACAAAATAACTGATTAGGGAACATGATAGGCCACTCTGAACAAATGTGTTTTTAGGGAGCGCCTAAAACTATGCAAAATGTGGATGGTCCTAATTTCTTGGGGTAGAGCATTCCAGAGGATTGGCGCAGCACGGGAGAAGTCTTGTAGTCAGGAGTGGGAGGTACGGATTAGTGCAGAGGTTAGTCGAAAGATATTTAGGCCGATAGACAGAAATGAGGGAGGAGATGTAAGGGGGTACTGCACTGTGAAGAGCTTTGTGGCTGAGAACAAGTTAATTGAGGTCTTCACACTAAATTATTCCAAACATGTGACCTCTTACTGCAGTTTAGGCACAGTGGCACTCAGAAGGAGGGGGACATTTGCATTTGGGAGCACAGAATTCACTGGATTTTATGTAAGGGGTGGCAGCCATTTTTCTTTTCCAAACTCTTTGGACTACCAGTAATGTAGTGACCTCTATATTTTCAGTGGCAGATGACAGATCTGAGTAGGGACTGGATTTGCTTGGATAAGTTAGGGGTTTAATTGGTATCATTGGTAAAATGTGGTACAAAACATTTTTTAATCACTTTCAGGATAAGGGCTAATACTTGCGAGCAACTCGGATGAGTCTCGTACGGCAATACCCGGCATTGCACCTGGCACAGAGGAGTGGAGCGTGCGGCTGCATGTATTGCTATGCAGCCGCACGCTCCGATCGTAGTGCCAGCAGCAGCGCCGGGTATTAACATGTGAGACTCTCTTGAGTTTCGCGCAAGTGAGTATGAGCCCTAAGGCTTCTACACTGAGCACTTACAACTGAGTTTCTGTGTGAATCCCACAAAAATACGAATCAGACAAAACCCTTGACAGAATTGCTCACTATAATGAGGCAGATGGAGACACTACAGACTTCGTTTGACATCTGTTTTTGTGGTATCCATCTTTTTAAGCACGCAAAGAACTGTGGTTGTTCTCACTTGTGCACTAAAAAGACATCTAAAAAAATTACATAATTGGAACAGAGATCAGACAGAGTACAAAAAGAGACTCCATCTGCCTTATTATAGTGAGTGGTTCAGTCAGGATTATTTTTGAATCATGGTTTTGGGGATTTAAACTGGATCACCTAAGTAAGCGCTTAGCAGAGAGAGCAGGCTAAATGTTGTAATGTTTTGCTGCTATCACACAGTAAAAATGCTTTTTTATAATAAATTGTTATTTCGTCACCACATTCTAAGAGCTGTAACTTTTTATTTTTTTATGAACTAATCTGTGTCAGGGGTCATTTTTTGTGCGACAAGTTGATTTGTTCTTGAGGTCAGTATGATTACAATGATATCAGATTTATATAGTCTTTTTAATGCTTTGCTACTTTCACACACTAAAAACAATATTTTACTTTTTTTTGTATCGCCTACTGTATTGTCCTACTGTGGGACATGAATATTTTTTACTTTCATCGCTGGCCTCATACACTACAGTACTCATGTACTGCAGTGCCTGGGATCTCACAGTGTCTCACTGACAGAGCTTGTTAGATTTTGCTTATAGCAGGATCTAACAGACCACCGTACCAGGGGTCATCAGATGACCTTGGGGTACCATGGCAGCCATAACCCATGATTAAGATTGCAAGTGGTCAATCTTGTCAAAAGGGGTCTTTTAACCCCCTTTTAACCACCTTGATGCTGCTGTTGCAATTGGCAGTGGTATTTAAGGGGTTAAATGGCCCAGATTGGTTCCAAAACCAGCTGGGGCTTATGCCACAGGGTGTCAGCTGTCATATACAACTCTGTCACTCATGGGAATTTCACCCAGGGGGTGCCATTCACTTATTCCCGATTACCATTTTAAAACATCGATGAGGGAATAAGGTCCCTTAACAGCCGCTGTTTTAATATTTATCGGGGTGTCGTTGAGGGGTTAAAATCAATAAATGGCACTTTCTTTCATTCAATGATCTCAACATCACCGAGTTTGTATGAGAGTACATAATGTGAACTGGTATAAAGAATTTTGCCACATACCTTTAGGCCGGCGCCACACTAGAGAGAATACGGACGAGTGAGAGGCGCAAAAACAGCGCATTGCACACGGACCAATGTTTCTCTATGAGGCAGCTTCCATCAGCCGTATATTTCTCGGTCGTATTTTACGGGCTGATAAAATCACAGCATGCTGCGATTGTCAGCATATTTCGCAAAAAAAGCGCCAGTGAAAGTCTATGGGGGTGAGAAAAATACAGATTAAACACGGACCATGTGCGTGACTTGCGAGAAATACGCAAGACGTTTCCAGGTGACAGGAAATGGGCCAAGCCATTATCCGGAAGCTTAGACATGCTAATTAGCTCAAAAACCACTCCAGACATCCCGGAAGAATGGCTCCACGGAGTCCTGCTGCATGTCTTCTTTAATCAATGTGGAGATGCTTCTTGTTATGGTCCAAGAAAGGCCAGAGCTATGGGATCAAAGGGATGCACACTACTCCGACCGGGCCAGAAAAGAGGCTGCATGGAGGAGGATATGTGGGCTACTTTTTCTTGATTTTGCAGAACTTCCACGTGAGGGACAGCAGTAAATAAGTAAGTTCACTCATGTTTTGAAAATAATATTATGAACTGCACTAAATAACCGGTTTTCACACTATCCCCTTAAATCTTAGTATGATGCTTTTTATCTTATTATTATTAATTAAGATTATGTTTAAAAAATACAGCTTACTAGGTCACATGACTATGTAAAATCTCACTAAACTTGTTGGTCCACTGTGCACAATGTCCTTATACATTATTTTATTATCTGCCATTGCAGTGGAAGATGTTATGAGACGCTGGCGCAGCATCCAAAATCAATATAGGCAGGAACGTCAACAGCGGGCCAGGAGTGGTGCTTCGGCACCAACAAAGCGGAAGTACGTTTATTATGATCGCCTTGCTTTTCTGGATCCCAGTATGAATCTCAGACCGTAAGTTCATACATCACACCACATTACACATATGTATTTTATGGTCATATGTCCTATAATTTTTTTTTTTAAACTTTCATAACAGAACTCACTGAGTGGGAGACAGGGTTGGATTCTAAGGCCATTATCGATCCAGTCAGGGAAGGTGAAGAGGTGGCTGGCCCATCTTGTCAGCCTTCCAGCTGCATCCCTCAAGCTCCTCCTGCACCAGCCCCAGAAGCTGCACCAGCACTCATCAGCTTGGAAGATCCAGGAAACAGCAGCAGCTCTACTGTTCCTATAGCTTGCTGTTATATCCCGCCGTGGGCGACGAAGGAGAGAGAACCCTGCCTCAGATATCAGGAGGCATGTTGATATGGGGGTTCTGAATTATCTGGCCATGGCTGCCCAGGATGAGGGTGAGGATGCATACTCCCACAGTCTGACACAGTACCTTCTTCCCCTACCCCGTGAAGTGAGGCTACATGTGAAAGGGTGCATTCAGATCCTTTTTGATGCATGCACACCCCCCAATACCCCATATGAGGTCTTTGAATTCTTGTAGAGGTGGCAGCTGCCACCCCGTAACCTCATGAGACTTCAAACAAACCCACAAGTGCATGGTCAACAGGGATCTGATGCACTTCCTCCATGGGTGCCTACACTTCAACCCATTCCCCCCAAAACCAACCATTGCCACAACAGGCACAAATGGCATCCTATAACCAACCTGCCCAATATGGCCACTTGTACAGACCCAGTGTTGGAGGCTTGTCCCAACCTGGGTTTGGACAACATGGCCATATTGGGGGATATGAGTCACATGGGTTTCACAATCCCCAGGAGTCTCATCTCCAATTTCAATATAGTCACTTTGCTACTCAGCAATCTAACCATGGCCAAAACATACAGCATTGCGAAGATTATGCACCCACACAGGGTGAAGGACAATTTGGACAACAAAGCCAGCAAGAGAGAGAGTCTGGACTGCCGCCATCACCTACACCAAGTTATCAAAATCTTAAATTTTGTTTTTCTATTGGATTTTGCTGTTGCAAAATAAGATGTTTTTCTGCTTGTTATGTGTAAGTACATGTTAAAAATGGGTATGGCCAAATTTCTATGGCCACGAAAGCCATATGAGTTTAATATGGTTTGGCTTTCTAAAAATTCTGTTTTGGCGTTATAAATTTTTTTAAAAAGCCAATTTTTGTCTCTTCTTACAATAATTAATACAACATACCATATTTAATCAAAAAGACATCTATTAAATAAATAAGGTGAACAAACACAACAACATAACTGAAAAAAAGGATATTTATATACACAAAGAATTTAAACTTACAACATAGAGACAGCATTGTCTTGCCAGGGAGTAGCACCCTGAGATGTCACAAAATAATTAGTCAAGATATCACGTACTTTCAGTCCTGAAAGCAGACGATGCTGAGGGATGACATATGGTCTAGGCCTACCCACATTGCACAACACACCTTTAGCACCCTCAGATGAGGAGCATTCATGAAGTTGGGTGAAGTTATGTAGGAACACACACGCTTTGATGACCTCATTTACATTGCCTTCACTCAGCTGAATGGCTGACTGGAGAACCCACCATTTGGCACAAAGAATGCCAAAGGCACACTCCACCGGTCGCCGTGCGCTTGATAGACGCAAGTTAAATATCCTACGCCGGTGGTCCAGGTTTCGACGGGGATATGGTCTCATTACATGCCTGGTTAACTGAAAGGCCTCGTCTGCCACAAGGACATATGGCACAGATTCTTGATTGGAGCCTGGAAGCTGACGTGGTGGTGGTAGGTCCAACTGGTTATTGCGCAGCCGCCAACCCATAATGGAAGAATTGAAGACTCTAGAGTCTCCAGTTCTCCCATAGGCCCCAATGTCTACAATCATAGATTGTAAGCTTGCAAGCAGGGCATTCCTCTTGGTATCTATTTTGAACTGTGATTTCTGTTATGCTGTAATGTCTATTATGTTGGCGCTATATAAATAAAATTATTATTATTATTACTATTAATTATAAACCTGTAGTGACTGTCAACCACAGCCAAAAACACTACCGAAAAATATTGTTTATAATTATAGAATTGGGACCCTGAGTTCGGCGGCTTACCCACATGGATGTGTTTGCCATCAAGGGCTCCAATACAATTTGGAAATTGGAAATGCTCCTTAAAACCACAGGCAATCCTCAACCAGTCTTCCATCTTGGGCTCAGGCATGACCAGTTGATGCAGTCTGGAATAGATTTCAGAACAGGTAGACCGGACTATGCCTGAGATTGTAGACCTCCCAATCAAAAATTCAAGATGTAGTGCAGCATACAAAAGTCCAGTTGTCAGGAAGCTGAAAGCAGAAAAAAGCAAAAAATAAAATGTTTGAATGATTTAGAACATTCCTATAGACCACAAGTACTGTGTGGAACTAACAAACAAGGCTAGCAGTACCTTAAAAAATTAACACTGGCTATGTGAATTTAACATTAATAACATATTCTTGGTACTAATTAGTAGAGTTTTGACATATATTAATAATAAATTAACATCAGCTGCTAAGCATAAATAAATAACACATTTATTAGAGACACATCATCAATATAGAGTATGTGAGAAGGAGGAATACATACCGTAACGTAACGAGAAGACGCTCCTCTGCAGATATACATTTCTGCATCCTGGTGTCCTGAAAGGTTATCCCAGGGCGCACTGTCTCCAACAAAATATCAAAGGTGGCAAGGCTCATGCGACAATATTGGGAAAACTTGTCGGGATGTGTCCGCAGAGATGCATAGAGCCGGTGGAAATGGCCTTTAGTGACGCGTTGCCTCAAAAGCGGATGGATCCACATTCGTCTCCTCCTCCTCTGATCGACTATCACTGGGTATGGCTGGCCAAAGCGGCGTGACAAAACCCAGTTGTATAAGACACACTCATTTGGGGTGAAATGAAGCAGGTCTGACATGTTGCCAGCAAACCACCAATACACCAACACAAGCACAGCAACAAAATGGCCAGATTGGAGGCTGACACCTGTTGTAGAGGCAATAAATAGGGTTGCTGATGATGATTTAACCCCTTAATCCCATATGACGTACTATCCCGTTGAGGTGGGATGGGCCTTAATTCCCACCGACAGGATAGTACATCATATGCGATCGGCTGCGCTCACGGGGGGAGCGCGGCCGATCGCGGCCGGGTATCAGCTGACTATCGCAGCTGACATCCGGCACTGTGTGCCAGGAGCAGTCACGGACTGCCCCCAGCACATTAACCCCCGGCACACTGCGATCAAACATGATCGCAGTGTTCCGGCGGTATAGGGAAGCATCGCGCAGGGAGGGGGCTCCCTGCGGGCTTCCCTGAGACCCTCAGAGCAACGCAATGTGATCGCGTTGCTCCGAGCGTCTCTTACCTCCTCTCCCTGCAGTCCCCGGATCCAAAATGGCCGCGGGGCTGCATCCGGGTCCTTTAGGGAGGTGGCTTACCAAGCGCCTGCTCACTGCAGGCACTGGTAAGCCAGGAGCACTGTAAGTCAGATCGCCGATCTGACAGAGTGCTGTGCAAACTGTCAGATCAGCGATCTGTGATGTCCCCCCCTGGGACAAAGTAAAAAAGTAAAAAAAAAAAATTTCCACATGTGTAAAATAAAAAAATCCTAAATAAAGAAAAAAAAATATTATTCCCATAAATACATTTCTTTATCTAAATAAAAAAAACAATAAAAGTACACATATTTAGTATTGCCACGTCCGTAACGACCCAACCTATAAAACTGTCTCACTAGTTAACCCCTTCAGTGAACACCGTAAAAAAAAAAAAAAAAACGAGGCAGAAAACAACGCTTTATTATTATACTGCTGAACAAAAAGTGGAATAACACGCGATCAAGAAGACAGATATAAATAACCATGGTACCGCTAAAAACGTCATCTTGTCCCACAAAAAACGAGCTGCAACACAGCATGATCAGCAAAAAAATGATATAAATGAGATATTGCTGTAATCGTACTGACCCGAAGAATAAAACTGCTTTATCCATTTTACCAAACGCAGAATGGTATAAACGCCCCCCCAAAAGAAATTCATGAATAGCTGGTTTTTGGTCATTCTGCCTCACAAAAATCGGAATAAAAAGCGATCAAAAAATGTCACATGCCCGAAAATGTTACCATTAAAAATGTCAACTCGTCCCGCAAAAAACAAGACCTCACATGACTCTGTGGACCAAAATATGGAAAAATTATAGCTCTCAAAATGTGGAGACGCAAAAACTTTTTTGCTATAAAAGCATCTTTTAGTGTGTGACAGCTGCCAATCATAAAAATTCGCTATAAAAAATGCTATAAAAGTAAATCAAACCCCCCTTCATCACCCCCTTTGTAATGGAAAAATAATAAAATTAAAAAAATGTATTTATTTTCATTTTCCCATTAGGATTAGGGCTAGGGTTAGGGTTAGGGCTAGGGTTATGGCTAGGGCTAGGGTTAGAGTTAGGGCTAGGGTTAGGGTTAGGGCTAGGGTTAGGGTTGGGCTAGGGTTGGAGCTAAAGTTAGGGTTAGGATTGGGGCTAAAGTTAGGGTTAGGGCTAAAGTTAGGGTTAGGGTTGGGGCTAAAGTTAGGGTTGGGGCTAAAGTTAGGGTTGGGGTTAAAGTTAGGGTTGGGGCTAAAGTTAGGGTCAGGGTTTGGATTACATTTACGGTTGGGATTAGGGTTGGGATTAGAGTTAGGGGTGTGTCAGGGTTAAGGGTGTCGTTAGGGTTACCGTTGGGATTAGGGTTAGGAGTGTGTTTGGATTAAGGTTTCAGTTAGAATTGGGGAGTTTCCACTGTTGAGGCACATCAGGGGCTCTCCAAACGCGACATGGCGTCCGATCTCAATTCCAGCCAATTCTGCGTTGAAAAAGTAAAACAGTGCTTCTTCCCTTCCGAGCTCTCCCGTGCGCCCAAACAGGGGTTTACCCCAACATATGGGGTATCAGCGTACTTGGGACAAATTGTACAACAACTTTTGGGGTCCAAGTTCTCTTGTTACCCTTGGGAAAATAAAAATTTGGGGGGCTAAAAATCATTTTTGTGGGAAAAAAAGGATTTTTTATTTTCACGGCTCTGCGTTGTAAACTGTAGTGAAACACTTGGGGGTTCAAAGTTCTCACAACACATCTAGATAAGTTCCTTGGGAGGTCTAGTTTCCAATATGGGGTCACTTATGGGGGTTTCTACTGTTTGGGTACATCAGGGGCTCTGCAAATGCAACGTGACGCCTGCAGACCAATCCATCTAAGTCTGCATTCCAAATGGCGCTCCTTCCCTTCCGAGCTCTGCCATGCGCCCAAACAGTGGTTCCCCCAACATATGGGGTATCAGCGTACTAAGGACAAATTGGACAAAAACTTTTGGCGTCCAATTTCTCCTGTTACCCTTGGGAAAATACAAAACTGGGGGTAAAAAATAATTTTTGTGGGAAAAAAATTATTTGTTATTTTCACGGCTCTGCATTATAAACTGTAGTGAAACAATTGGGGGTTCAAAGTTCTCACAACACATCTAGATAAGTTCCTTAGGGGGTCTAGTTTCCAATACGGGGTCAATTGTGGGGGATTTCTACTGTTTAGGTGCATCAGGGGCTCTGCAAATGCAGCGCGACGCCTGCAGACCAATCTATCTAAGTCTGCATTCCAAATGGCGCTCCTTCCCTTCCGAGCTCTGCCATGCGCTTAAACGGTGGTCCCCCCCACATATGGGGTATCATCATACTCAGGACAAATTGGACAACAACTTTTGGGGTCCAATTTATCCTGTTACCCTTGTGAAAATACAAAACTGGGGGCTAAAAAATCTATTTTGTGAAAAAAAATAATTTTTATTTTCACGGCTCTGCGTTATAAACTGTAGTGAAACACTTGGGGGTTCAAAGCTCTCAAAACACATCTAGATAAGTTCCTTAGGGGGTCTACTTTCCAAAATGGTGTCACTTGTGGGGGGGGTTTAATGTTTAGGCACATCAGGGGCTCTCCAAACACGACATGGCGTCCCATCTCAATTCCAGTCAATTTTGCATTGAAAAGTCAAACGGCGCTCCTTCCCTTCCGAGAACTGCCATGCGCCCAAACAGTCATTTACCCCCACATATCGGATATCAGCGTACTCAGGAAAAATTGCACAACAACTTTTGGGGTCCAATTTCTTCTCTTACACTTGGGAAAATAAAAAATTGGGGGCGAAAAAATCATTTTTGTGAAAAAATATGATTTTTTATTTTTACGGCTCTGCATTATAAAGTTCTGTGAAGCACTTGTTGGGTCAAAGTGCTCACCTAACAACTAGATAAGTTCCTTATGGGGTCTACTTTCCAAAATGGTGTCACTTGTGGGGGGTTTCAATGTTTAGGCACATCAGGGGCTCTCCAAACGCAACATGGCGTCCCATCTGAAGTCCAGTCAATTTTGCATTGAAAAGTCAAAAGGCGCTCCTTCCCTTCCGAGCTCTGCCATGAGCCCAAACAGTGGTTTACCCCCACATATGGGGTATCAGCGTACTCAGGACAAATTGTACAACAACTTTTGGGGTCCATTTTCTCCTGTTACCCTTGGTAAAATAAAACAAATTGGAGCTGAAATAAATTTTGTGTGAAAAAAAGTTAAATGTTCATTTTTATTTCAACATTCCAAAAATTCCTGTGAAACACCTGAAGGGTTAATAAACTTCTTGAATGTGGTTTTGAGCACCTTGAGGGGTTCAGTTTTTAGAATGGTGTCACACTTGGGTATTTTCTATCATATAGACCCCTCAAAATGACTTCAAATGAGATGTGGTCCCTAAAAAAAATGGTGTTGTAAAAATGAGAAATTGCTGGTCAAATTTTAACCCTTATAACTCCCTAACAAAAAAAAATGTTGGTTCCAAAATTGTGCTGATATAAAGTAGACATGTGAGAAATGTTACCTATTAAGTATTTGGTGTGACATATCTCTGTGATTTAAGGGCATAAAAATTCAAAGTTGGAAAATTGCAAAATTTTCAAAATTTTCGCCAAATTTCAGTTTTTTTCACAAATAAAGTTATATCAAAGAAATTTTACCACTATCATGATGTACAATATGTCACGAGAAAACAGTATCAGAATCGCCAAGATCCATTGAAGCGTTCCAGAGTTATAACCTCATAAAGGGACAGTGGTCAGAATTGTAAAAATCGGCCCGGTCATTAACGTGCAAACCACCCTCGGGGCTTAAGGGGTTAAATTAATTTCAGGCCTCAAAACCGTTAAATGTCCATTTTGCAAGGTTGTGAGAAAAAAAACGCCATACGGATGCCATACGGAGGTTTAAATGCGCAAAATACGCAGCCACACCTTGCCTACGGATGACATATGGATCACTATTCAGGGAACATTTCTGCGTATTTGGTCTGTAAAAAACGGACCTTATTTTTATACGTTAGGTCTGACCCCGGCCTTAGGTTTTACCTTTTTTTTTTGCTTTTATCACTATGGTGAATTAGGTGAATCATTGGAGACCTGCTCATGGAGGCTTTATGCTTCTAGAGAAAATATTAATACCTAGTTACAAGGGCGAATTGAGAATCAAAGCTTTTTTGCTAGATTTCTGTAAAAAAAAAGCTGAAATGATGTAATTTTTTGCGCAACACAAGGTTTCACAAAAAAAATGGAACTTCTGGCATTTTCATGATGTTATCCCTGCAAAGTGGGTGGAACTGGGCAGGACAGGACAGGACATCAAACTTATTACAGAGTTTGGGGCAAAATTTGTCGTGAGGTGCACTTACCGCTGCACTCCAATACGCACCTCGCCTGATTTACAAAGAGACATGAGCCTCTTGACGAAATAGGAGCATCCTCTCCAAAACGCCCTCTGAAGATCTGAGATTGTGGGTTGTGATAATCATCTAGGCAGGTTAACAAGGCAACTATTTTTATTCCTTGCATTCATGGGTTTACAGCAATTTCAGGTAGATGGCCACAATGCAATGTCACCAGTGCACAAGCTCCTGTCCCGGGGCCAATAGTTCCACTGCCCCATACCAGGCAATACCCACTTTCTCACAACCTTTTGATAGCCCACAGCTTTTGTGTCTCCTGCTAGTATATTCTGTAGTCACAGTCCATGCACCACACCACAGCCGTAGCACATGTTTCTCGATCCAGCTGGCAACAACAATTCTTAAGATAGTTTCTCACATTCAGACAATAAATATTGTGAGCATAGCACATCCTTCAAGCTTCAGCTGGCAACCGATCTCCAATCTCCATAGCTATCCATAAAGAGGCACCAGAACATCAACAACAGTTCCACACTCCTCAGCATCACTGCATCAACTCCCTCACTAAACATGTGACTTATTGTTCTCCCTCCCTGAGATCAGCCCCCTAAATGGGCAAAAGTGTTCATACCCCCCAAAAGCTAACTGTGCTTTGGTGGAGGTATTTTCCTCAGATTGAACCCATCACCTGGGACTGCATTTGAGATCCCCTGTGGTGATGCCTCATCTTTGACTACTATGAACATCCACACAATGGGACTAGTGGCTGGGAGAACAATAGTTTGAGGCCCCTGAGACACTAACGAAAGTAATGGAATTATTGCTTTCCTTGATAACCAATCTTGGGTCTGGCCTTATGCATGAATAAGATCCAGCCTGCACATCTTCCTCTGCTTATGGTCACGGAATGGAAACATTGATTCCTGAGGTTTAACTGACGAGCAAGCAAATTTCTAAGAAAACACTGTAAGGAGTCGAGTTCCTGCAGCTGCACAGGGGGAATCTTGAACCATGTCCCCTACGGTCTCCCATTCTCCTCCAGCCACAGTGGACCCTGCTCAGCGGAGACGTCGGTCCCAGCTTCTGGCTGAAGCTAATACTATGCACTCAGTTACTGCTGCCTTTCCAGGCTCTGCCTTTGTAGCCAGTGCTGACCAGCTGCGAGCAGGCGTTTCAGGGACTAAGTCCTGCTTTTCCCATACTGAGCATGCCCACAGGACCACCTCCCATTGGAGGTCAGGCGCCACATGCTCAGGTCCTGTAGTAGCTCCTATTGGACCATTAGGAAGGTCCTTGAGAGCTACAATAAAAGGTTCGCATGGCCGCACGGCTATGCGCTAGTATAAACTTGATAACGTGTGTGTGTAGATGAATGTCTGTCGATGGATGAAAGCTCCTTAATCATTCCCATTCCTAGTGATGATGACTGCTTGCGAATGGTGGAAGCTACCTAGCACCCGACAGTTCTATCTGCACACTTAGCACACGTTTCTGTGTCTATTCGCAGTGCGGCACCGTGCACAATCAATGCGCTTTCCTGACAGCCGGTCAGTGTAGGGTGGGAACTCCCGCTTGGACTCTGACTTGGCATCTGACTCAGGGCGTCCTCAGGCGCGGGCTCAAAAGCCACTGAGGGTCAGAGCGAGTCCAATCACCAGTTTAGTGGGGGTGATTCTTAGGGATCCCACTAGTATCTTTCAGCTGCATCCTGTGACTGCTAACAGGGCACAGTGTATTTATGGCGTGAGGTCAAACCCACGTGTGAGTAAGCATCCATCCGCCATTACTCAGCTGCAGGTGTCATCTCTGCACGGTGGACCCTGGACTGCGAACGCACCTTATATTCTCTAATATTATTATTTGGTGCATTCCGCCAGTCCTAACAAACACAGCAAGCAAATCACTAATAAAACACAGCAAACAAATCTCTAATAGAACACAACAATTGACGTAACCTGTGATCTGTGCGGGAAAAGGATTGTATGCTTTAAAGCTGTGGATTCCGCTCTACCTTCATTGGTCCAACAGTTTTTAGAACAAGGGCAACTCCTCACACACCCCCTCATCAAGTCCAGCAAGAAACTTGATGACTCAACCAAAACAGAGTCCAATGAAATATGCCACAATTTTGATAAAAATTCAACAGACAGAAGACCTCTAATTACCTGTGTGAAATCTGAATTACACACAGGTGCAGTAGAGAGCTCATTGACCATTATGGAAGGCTTATTAATATAGCTCTGTGCAAAACAGAACTATAAGGCCCAGTTGAAACAGCTGCTGTGATAATCAGGCAGGTTACATCTGCAAATCGTATGTGTGACTGGCTCAATGTGAACCCGTCTATTTCAGTGGAGTCTAGAGCTTAAGAACCTATGCTTGCATATAAAAAACTTTATCACACACTGACTGAAACTATGCTCATCTGAACAGGACCATTAACGAATTTCATTCTTTTAAATAGTTTATTATATTGAGTTTTAAGACTGGACATAAGTACAGTAGCTAGTTATGTCATATTACTCTGGTCACTGGAATGAGGCATAATTGTACTGGAAAATGTATTGTAATACTTGTGCCAGAGTTTTCTTACATCACCTAATACTTTATAAGGATGAGTTAACCCGTTGAGTATTTGTTACAGAATTTCAATGCAGAAATGAAGTATAAAAAGCCTAGGAATCAAGACTTGTCGTGGATTCTTAATTGCTGATTTGTACTTTGCACAGGGGCAGACACTGAGAGGTTGGGGCCCCTGTGCAAGAAATGTGTCTGGGCCCTCCTCCTTTTATGGCGACAAAGCTAAAATAGATATATATATATATATATATATATATATATATATATATATATATATATACTGTATATATCTAATATATAAAGCTGAATGTGTGTATGTATGTGTGTATGTATGTCCGGGATTGGCATCTGAACCGTCGCAGCTACAGCCACAAAATTTTGCACAGTCACACGTCTGAACCCCGAGAGCGTCATAGGCTATGTTGTGAGGTGAAATTTTAACCCCGCGCTTTCCAATTCACCAAACAATTTTGCCCCTATCTACACAATGGGGAAAAAGTGAAAGGAAAAGTGTTGGAGGCGTCGCAGCTACAGGCACAAAATTTTGCACAGTCACACGTCTGGACCCCGAGAGCGTCAAAGCTATGTTGTGAGGTGAAATTTTAACCCCGCGCTTTCCAATTCGCCAAACAATTTTGCCCCTATCTACATAATGGGGAAAAAGTGAAAGGAAAAGTGTTGGAGGCAAATTAACAGCTGCCAGATGTGAACAAGGGGGACTTAAAGAATGAGAGCGATGGCGCCAAAGAGTATATACTGTACAGTTGCTAAGGTGGGGCCCGACATGGGATAATCACCACACCATGGGGATATGAACACACACAAAATGCGCCACACACTACCACGTGCTCGAACACATATACCACCCTCAGCGCACATTTCACCACACATACACCAACCTCGCCACATAAAAGTTGAAGCACAAAAGTCGCCGCTCAAAACTCGCCACGCGCAAAACTCTCCACATGCAAAACTCGCCACACGTGCAAAACTCACCTCATGGAAAACTCGCCACACGCAAAACTTGCACACGCGGAAAAATTGCCACATGCACAAAAGTTGCAACACATGCAAAAGTTGCCTCACACAAAACTTGCACATACTCAAAAGGCACCACACATAAAACTCGCCACGCGCAAAACTCGCCATGCGCAAAACTTGCTGCACACAACTTGCTACACTAACCTGTCACATGCAACTCGACACACAAAAAGTTGCTACACGCATGTCGCCACACAAAACTCATCTCACAAAAGTCGATACATGCATGTCGCCACACGCAACTCAACACACACAACAGTAGTAGAGCATAGGGACCTTTCGTCAAACTCAATTTGACAGGTGGACCCGCCCCTATCAAAGTGTATCAAAGTGTGTAACCCGCCCCCTCCCTGGCTGCCAGCTGTCAGCATCTGTTCCCTGTGCTCTCCCCTTTTGATATAGTTTAATATTGTTAATACAGTGTTTAATATTGTTAATTTGATACTGTGATTATTATCACAGTATTTGCCTGCGTTTATATTAGATGCTTATATGTAGCTGCTACGCGTTTGAATGAGTCTGGTACTATAATTGTTAGCAGCTGCTAAAATGTATCTCTACTGTCCATTGACTAGACAGCCAGAGTTTCTGTGTTGGAGATACAAACATTCCACACAAACCTTCCTTAAACCACACAGAAATAATTTGATGTTGTGATTATTATCATAGTGTTGGATTGTTTTTATATCCTATTAGATTTTTATATTAAATGTAACTGCTATGAGTTGAATGAGTCTGATACTATAATTGCTAGATTATCCCAGTATTGGAATGTTTTTTATATCCTATTAGATTTTGATTTTATATGTACAGTAGCTGCTACGAGTTTGAATGAGTCTGGTACTATAATTGTTAGCAGCTGCTAAAATGTATCTCTCCTGTCCATTATCTAGACAGCCAGAGTTTCTGTGTTGGAGATACAAACATTCCATACAAACATTCCTTAAACCACACAGAAATAATTTGATGTTGTGATTATTATCATAGTGTTGGATTGTTTTTATATCCTATTAGATTTTTATATTAAATGTAACTGCTATCTACAAGTTTGAATGAGTCTGGTACTATAATTGTCAGCAGCTGCTAAAATGTATCTCTACTGTCCTCTAACTAGACAGCCAGAGTTTCTGTGTTGGAGATATACAAACATTCCATACAAACAGTCCATACAAACATTCCTTAAACCACACAGAAATAATTTGATGTTGTACAGAATGATATAAAAATCATCACATGTACAATTAACATACATCATTACACTTCTTACAAAATTGATAATATACAGTGTTACAGTTCAGCTACAACAGCACATTTCAGTGGGATTACAGCGTGATGTACAATAGCACACAGTGGTGCGGAGTTTAATAATATATAGTATCACTGATTTTACAAGTGTTCAGAAAGTGGTGATAGAATAATTTTCAACACTGTCAGGGTGTATGTTAAGAGGTGTTTACCAAATATGTGCTCTGACCAGCAGATAATTAATTAAAATCGCATAAAGTGTGTTAAATAGACATCATACGGATATCGTAGTGAATCAAAATGTATTAAATTGATTACTGATACGATTCCAACAAATTGATAATAAATTGTTATCAAAGTGACAGCAAAGCATATTAAATACATATCACACCGAAATCATAGTGTATCAAAGTGTATTATTACACCTATTATTACATAGGACCTTTTATTTATAGTCCCAATAATATTTATTCTCTTTTATTGACATTTTCATACACCTATAGTCCCAATAATGTTTATTCTCTTTTATTTACATTTTCATACACCTATAGTCCCAATAATATTTATTTGACCAGCAGATAATTAATTAAAATCGCATAAAGTGTGTTAAATAGACATCATACGGATATCGTAGTGAATCAAAATGTATTAAATTGATTACTGATACGATTCCAACAAATTGATAACAAATTGTTATCAAAGTGGCAGCAAAGCATATTAAATAGATATCACACCGAAATCATAGTGTATCAAAGTGTATTATTACACCTATTATTATATAGGACCTTTTATTTATAGTCCCAATAATATTTATTCTCTTTTATTGACATTTTCATACACCTATAGTCCCAATAATGTTTATTCTCTTTTATTTACATTTTCATACACCTATAGTCCCAATAATATTTGTTTGACCAGCAGATAATTAATTAAAATCGCATAAAGTGTGTTAAATAGACATCATACGGATATCGTAGTGAATCAAAATGTATTAAATTGATTACTGATACGATTCCAACAAATTGATAACAAATTGTTATCAAAGTGGCAGCAAAGCATATTAAATAGATATCACACCGAAATCATAGTGTATCAAAGTGTATTATTACACCTATTATTATATAGGACCTTTTATTTATAGTCCCAATAATATTTATTCTCTTTTATTGACATTTTCATACACCTATAGTCCCAATAATGTTTATTCTCTTTTATTTACATTTTCATACACCTATAGTCCCAATAATATTTATTCTCTTTTGACAATTTGATACATCTATTATTATATAGGCCCTTTTATTTATAGTACATGCATGTACTATTGGAACCGTCTGCTTCATTCTGAAGAGCACCCGCATTTACACAGACTAGCTGTCGTGCTTACACAAACAGATGTGTCTCTGCAAGAGATGCACCAAATAGTTCTCTGTGTAGCTGAGATTAGTTGTCTATGAGTTCGAGTTTCTGTTGACCCAAGCAGTAAAACAGGTGTAGAACTGAGTTTGCTTCTGTAATCAGAGCAGTGTATTTTAGACCCAGTGTTTCTGTCTGCAGCATGTAATGTGTAAGATGTTCTCATCAGTGATTATTATCACAGTGTTGGATTGTTTTTATATCCTATCAGATTTTTATATTAAATGTAACTGCTATGAGTTGAATGAGTCTGTTACTATAATTGCTAGATTATCCCAGTATTGGAATGTTTTTATATCCTATTAGATTTTGATTTTATATGTAGCAGCTATGAGTTTGAATGAGTCTGGTACTATAATTGTTAGCAGCTGCTAAAATGTATCTCTACTGTCCATTAACTACACAGCCAGAGTTTCTGTGTTGGAGATATACAAACATTCCATACAAACAGTCCATACAAACATTCCTTAAACCACACAGAATCTCTCTACTGACCATTAACTAAAACGGTTATAAAAAGCAGAGACACACATAATATACAATTCTTACAGAATATAAAAAAGCAAACATTAAATAGCACAATGATCATACATCAACACACTTCTTACAAAATAAAAAATAGTATCACAAATATGATTAACATACATCATTACACTTCTTACAAAATAACAGAATATAAAAAAGCAAACATTAAATAGCACAATGATCATACAGCAACACACTTCTTACAAAATAAAAAATAGTATCACAAATATGATTAACATACATCATTACACTTCTTACAAAATAAATATAGTGTTACAAGCCAAGTACAGGTGGGCATATTATGTATATCCTGTGTTTTTGCAGCAATATTTGATACTGTGATTACAGAATATAAAAAAAGCAAACATTAAATAGCACAATGATCATACAGCAACACACTTCTTACAAAATAAAAAATAGTATCACAAATATGATTAACACACATCATTACACTTCTTACAAAATAAATATACTGTTAGAAGCCAAGTACAGTTGGGCATATTATGTATATCCTGTGTTTTGCAGCATTATTTGATACTGTGATTCACACTTTATATGTGTTTTATAACACACCAGGCTCATTGTATTGGGCATATTATGTATATCCTGTGTTTTTGTCAAGTATAAAGCGGGTGTTTTATACATTTCTAAAAAAGCAAAGACACGGTATTGTAAAATTTTTAAAGATTTTAATGTAATAAAATAAATACTTCTCAAAGACATTTCAATACTATAAAATTCGTACAGGATGATATAAAAATCATCACAAGTACAATTAACATACATCATTACACTTCTTACAAAATAGATAATATAGTGTTACAGTTCAGCTACAACAGCACATTTCAGTGGGATTACAGCGTGATGTACAATAGCACACAGTGGTGATGGGTTTAATAATATATAGTATCACTGATTTTACAAGTGTTCAGAAAGTGGTGATAGAATAATTTTCAACACTGTCAGGGTGTGTGTTAAGAGGTGTTTACCAAATATGTGCTCTGACCAGCAGTTAATTAATTAAAATCGCATAAAGTGTGTTAAATAGACATCATACGGATATCGTAGTGAATCAAAATGTATTAAATTGATTACTGATACGATTCCAACAAATTGATAACAAATTGTTATCAAAGTGACAGCAAAGCATATTAAATAGATATCACACCGAAATCATAGTGTATCAAAGTGTATTATTACACCTATTATTATATAGGACCTTTTATTTATAGTCCAATAATATTTATTCTCTTTTATTGACATTTTCATACACCTATAGTCCCAATAATGCTTATTATCTTTTATTTACATTTTCATACACCTATAGCCCCAATAATATTTATTCTCTTTTGACAATTTGATATATCTATTATTATATAGGCCCTTTTATTTATAGTACATGCATGTACTATTGGAAGCGTCTGCTTCATTCTGAAGAGCACCCGATCTGAGCATATGTGGCTGGCAGTATAATGACTGTTGATTAGCGTTTATTTATAGTTAAATAATATTTTTCTCTTTTATTGACAATTTGATACACCTACAGTATTTATATAGGTAGGACCCTCTTTTATTGACAATTTGATACTATAAACAGTACTGATCTTTGTAAAATAAAGAACGAGAGAACTTTTTCAGATAAAAGTAATAACGTTTAGTGAACAAAATCAATTACATTTTATAAAAAAGTCATATGAATAAATTTCGCTGTTCAATTAGATTCAAACAGCTACTTCTTGAAATCCACAATACACCGCAAATAAACAAATCAAATCAATTATCACTGAACACTCATTATTACACTCATATAGATGGCTTGGAATGTAATAATGTATATACAGTACACAATATTTCGTCCATAATAATTTATAGCAATACAATTGATAACGGCTACATAGTGAAGCATGTGGCTTGTAGTATCGGTGATTCTCTTTTTTGAGCCTCAATGGTCCTTGAGAGATACCTAGTGGGTTGGAGTGTACAGGACGGATCGCACGGGGTGATGTGAATAGAGTTTGTGGCTTAGATGTTCCATCAGTTTCATTCATTGGAATTTTTAATCGATCAAATTGTTCTCTAGTAGCGGAATTACTAACAACGGTGGAGGGCACATTTAATTCTGACATAGCCTGCATAAGCGAATCCCACCCCCGGGGGAAATTCCTGCTGGACATGGCATGGGGGGGAAATTCCTGCTGGACATGGCATGACTCTGAGTTGTGTTACGCACCAAATTTCCCCCGGGGGTGGGATTCGCTTATGCAGGCTATGTCAGAATTAAATGTGCCCCCCACCGTTGTTGGTAATTCCGCTACTAGAGAACAATTTGATCGATTAAAAATTCCAATGAATGAAACTGATGGAACATCTAAGCCACAAACTCTATTCACATCACCCCGTGCGATCCGTCCTTTACATTCCACCCCACTAGGTATCGCTCAAGGACCATTGAGGCTCAAAAAAGAGAATCACCGATACTACAAGCCACATGCTTCACTATGTAGCCGTTATCAATTGTATTGCTATAAATTATTATGGACGAAATATTGTGTACTGTATATACATTATTACATTCCAAGCCATCTATATGAGTGTAATAATGAGTGTTCAGTGATAATTGATTTGATTTGTTTATTTGCGGTGTATTGTGGATTTCAAGAAGTAGCTGTTTGAATCTAATTGAACAGCGAAATTTATTCATATGACTTTTTTATAAAATGTAATTGATTTTGTTCACTAAACGTTATTACTTTTATCTGAAAAAGTTCTCTCGTTCTTTATTTTACAAAGATCAGTACTGTTTATAGTATCAAATTGTCAATAAAAGAGGGTCCTACCTATATAAATACTGTAGGTGTATCAAATTGTCAATAAAAGAGAAAAATATTATTTAACTATAAATAAACGCTAATCAACAGTCATTATACTGCCAGCCACATATGCTCAGATCGGGTGCTCTTCAGAATGAAGCAGACGCTTCCAATAGTACATGCATGTACTATAAATAAAAGGGCCTATATAATAATAGATGTATCAAATTGTCAAAAGAGAATAAATATTATTGGGGCTATAGGTGTATGAAAATGTAAATAAAAGATAATAAGCATTATTGGGACTATAGGTGTATGAAAATGTCAATAAAAGAGAATAAATATTATTGGACTATAAATAAAAGGTCCTATATAATAATAGGTGTAATAATACACTTTGATACACTATGATTTCGGTGTGATATCTATTTAATATGCTTTGCTGTCACTTTGATAACAATTTGTTATCAATTTGTTGGAATCGTATCAGTAATCAATTTAATACATTTTGATTCACTACGATATCCGTATGATGTCTATTTAACACACTTTATGCGATTTTAATTAATTAACTGCTGGTCAGAGCACATATTTGGTAAACACCTCTTAACACACACCCTGACAGTGTTGAAAATTATTCTATCACCACTTTCTGAACACTTGCAAAATCAGTGATACTATATATTATTAAACCCATCACCACTGTGTGCTATTGTACATCACGCTGTAATCCCACTGAAATGTGCTGTTGTAGCTGAACTGTAACACTATATTATCTATTTTGTAAGAAGTGTAATGATGTATGTTAATAGTACTTGTGATGATTTTTATATCATCCTGTACGAATTTTATAGTATTGAAATGTCTTTGAGATGTATTTATTTTATTACATTAAAATCTTTAAAAATTTTACAATACCGTGTCTTTGCTTTTTTAGAAATGCATAAAACACCCGCTTTATACTTGACAAAAACACAGGATATACATAATATGCCCAATACAATGAGCCTGGTGTGTTATAAAACACATATAAAGTGTGAATCACAGTATCAAATAATGCTGCAAAACACAGGATATACATAATATGCCAACCTGTACTTGGCTTGTAACAGTATATTTATTTTGTAAGAAGTGTAATGATGTGTGTTAATCATATTTGTGATACTATTTTTTACTTTGTAAGAAGTGTGTTGCTGTATAATCATTGTGCTATTTAATGTTTGCTTTTTTTTATATTCTGTAATCACAGTATCAAATATTGCTGCAAAAACACAGGATATACATAATATGCCCACCTGTACTTGGCTTGTAACACTATATTTATTTTGTAAGAAGTGTAATGATGTATGTTAATCATATTTGTGATACTATTTTTTATTTTGTAAGAAGTGTGTTGCTGTATGATCATTGTGCTATTTAATGTTTGCTTTTTTATATTCTGTTATTTTGTAAGAAGTGTAATGATGTATGTTAATCATATTTGTGATACTATTTTTTATTTTGTAAGAAGTGTGTTGATGTATGATCATTGTGCTATTTAATGTTTGCTTTTTTATATTCTGTAAGAATTGTATATTATGTGTGTCTCTGCTTTTTATAACCGTTTTAGTTAATGGTCAGTAGAGAGATTCTGTGTGGTTTAAGGAATGTTTGTATGGACTGTTTGTATGGAATGTTTGTATATCTCCAACACAGAAACTCTGGCTGTGTAGTTAATGGACAGTAGAGATACATTTTAGCAGCTGCTAACAATTATAGTACCAGACTCATTCAAACTCATAGCTGCTACATATAAAATCAAAATCTAATAGGATATAAAAACATTCCAATACTGGGATAATCTAGCAATTATAGTAACAGACTCATTCAACTCATAGCAGTTACATTTAATATAAAAATCTGATAGGATATAAAAACAATCCAACACTGTGATAATAATCACTGATGAGAACATCTTACACATTACATGCTGCAGACAGAAACACTGGGTCTAAAATACACTGCTCTGATTACAGAAGCAAACTCAGTTCTACACCTGTTTTACTGCTTGGGTCAACAGAAACTCGAACTCATAGACAACTAATCTCAGCTACACAGAGAACCATTTGGTGCATCTCTTGCAGAGACACATCTGTTTGTGTAAGCACGACAGCTAGTCTGTGTAAATGTGGGTGCTCTTCAGAATGAAGCAGACGGTTCCAATAGTACATGCATGTACTATAAATAAAAGGGCCTATATAATAATAGATGTATCAAATTGTCAAAAGAGAATAAATATTATTGGGACTATAAATAAAAGGTCCTATGTAATAATAGGTGTAATAATACACTTTGATACACTATGATTTCGGTGTGATATCTATTTAATATGCTTTGCTGTCAGTTTGATAACAATTTATTATCAATTTGTTGGAATCGTATCAGTAATCAATTTAATACATTTTGATTCACTACGATATCCGTATGATGTCTATTTAACACACTTTATGCGATTTTAATTAATTATCTGCTGGTCAGAGCACATATTTGGTAAACACCTGTTAACATACACCCTGACAGTGTTGAAAATTATTCTATCACCACTTTCTGAACACTTGTAAAATCAGTGATACTATATATTATTAAACTCCGCACCACTGTGTGCTATTGTACATCACGCTGTAATCCCACTGAAATGTGCTGTTGTAGCTGAACTGTAACACTGTATATTATCTATTTTGTGAGAAGTGTAATGATGTATGTTAATTGTACATGTGATGATTTTTATATCATTCTGTACAACATCAAATTATTTCTGTGTGGTTTAAGGAATGTTTGTATGGACTGTTTGTATGGAATGTTTGTATATCTCCAACACAGAAACTCTGGCTGTCTAGTTAGTGGACAGTAGAG